>NC_141693.1:336480559-337143059 GCF_964263255.1 Lissotriton vulgaris | reverse complement strand
TGGGGCTCACCTGCAGTTTGTTGTTTCCACTAAGGTAGAGGAAAGGGGACTTTACTGTGTGCTGTGTCCCCCCACCTGCTTGAAGAGGAACTGTGCTTTGTGCTTTGTACCTCAGAAGTGAAATAGTTTCCAGGTGGTAGACCAGTGAGGGAGTGAGGTCCTGATCTGGTAGGAGAAGAGAGTTCTGGTTTGCAGGTAACCAGGTGGGTTCAGAGTGGCGAAAAACCAGAAGGTGTCCCTGCCGTGCGCGTCCATGTCCGTGTTTTGTAGCCCAAAGCTGGGAAGCCCATCAGTGGAGTGATTGGTCTACCCTGCGTTTTGGCTGGAAGGGGTTTGTGTTGGACCCGGCCCTTTTGGCAGGTTCACCCCGAGACTTTTTGCTTTTTCCTAGCCTGTTTCCGGAACCTGGTGGTGGTGATTTTAGGCCTCTGCGCACTTTTTCACTGTGGTACAGTGTAAAGTGCTTGAGCTCTCTGTGTATGTGTGGTGAGTGACCTGCCCTCCCATAGGAATGAATGGGGAATATGTATGCCCATGGTAGTTCCTGATATGTGGGGAGTGCAGGGGCAAGTTTGATATGTGCGAACTCGTGAGATTGAATGCTGCGTCATGGTATATGCGGCATGATTGTGTCTAGTCTAGAAGTGCCACTTTTAGAAGTTAGCATATTTGTGTAATTTGTGTCTGGCGTGTGATTGGCTGGTGAGCCTGGTCCAGGAGTGCCTGGGCCTGCTTGTGGATTGAGGGTGACAGGGGCTGGGGAGCCCCAGGAGGTTGTCTGAGTCAGCCCGTGGATGAAAGGCTGCATCTGCTGCCAGGGAAGTGGGAGGGGATGGCACCTGGGAGTGACTAGGGCTGTGCCTGCCTGACCACAATGCTGGCTTCACCTCCCGCTGGGCGACTGTCACCTCTGTCCCTGACACTGAAGAGAGTTCCCTAAAACCAGTTCCAGCTGGTTCTCACACTGCCTGCACAAAGACTTCAAAGACTTTTTTCTGTATAAGAAGGGGCTGTGTCCCCTTCCAATTTGTTCTGGTTTTTCTAACTTGAATCTGCCAGGGGCGTGCTGCTGCTTGGGCCCAGGGGAATCCCTGGGCCATGCCCAGCCCCTGGACACCTGATGGACTTTCCTGGATGCCTGGAGGACTCCTGGGGGACCCCTCTGCCTTGCTTGGGGTGATGGGGGGGACTTGGCTTTGCCCCCTGGGAATCTCTGGGACCTTTGCAGCATAGAGAAGCTGCATTTTCCTGCAGGCAGCGCTTGATTTGGATTTCTAGCGCCTGGAAGAGCTGTGCTTCCCCCTGAGCACCTGGGAGCGCTCTGCCTGCCTTCTAGCGCTGGGAGCGCTGTGTTTCCTCTCTTTAGCGCCTGTGAGCGCTTCACTGGGACAATAGCGCTTAGGAGCGCTTTATTTCTGATTATAGCACTGGTAGCGCTCTGCTCATTGTCCTTAGCGCTTGGAAGCGCTTTATTTTCATGGCCGGTGCCCACCCGGTGTTTTCCCCTGTAAATTGTGGCGATATCGTCCCTGCCGCCGCCCGGCGCCTGAACCGGAAGTCAGGCAGGCCGGGGGCGGGACGACTGAGACAACCGGAAGTGGGAGAGAAGCTGCCCAGGAGCCGAGAGAGGAGGAGGGAACATGGCGGCTGGGCGGCAGGGCTCCCGTGAGCTGAGGGAGCCCTGCAGCATCTGAAGGAGAACCCGCCGGAGGAACTGGAGATGCGCCGGTCTGTGCGGGGCTCCCGTGAGAGAGGGCGAGCCCCGCAGGCATCACCCAGTGCTGGGGAAGGCTGGCGTCCCGCGTCGAAGTCCCGGTGAGTGGGGGCTTCTTGTTGTTGGGTGCCTCGAGGCACCGTGCCCGGTCCTAGTCTTGAGCGGCCCCCGTCTGGCAGCGGGCCGCTCCCACCTTGCCCGCATTCTGTTTCGAGGCCCCGGGGCGTAATGGTGCAGAGTCCCCCAGAGGAAGGGGGGACTCCAACGTACGGGCGCACTATTCTTTAGAGCCTGAAAGGGGCAGATTGGCTATGTCGAGCCAAGAGGCCCATGTGTGAAGGAGTCCACGAGAGGCTCCCTGGGGGCATATTTGTTGTAGAGCCCCGAGAAGGCTCCGGGGGTCATATTAGTTAGAGGGGGCGTCGGGGCACATTGCTGGTGCTCGCACCTTCTATCTGTGAGGGATCTGTTTAGAGCCTCAAGGGCTCCATCGGCCATAATTGTTTAAGAGCCTGTGTGGCTCCGACGCTTGGCTATGTGTATTGTCAGAGCCTGGGTGGCTCCACCAGTTGGCACAGTTTGCGCCTAGGGGTCAGTGAGGACCCTGTTGCAGTTTGGACTCTCAGCTGCCCATCAATTAGTGGGCAGCTGCACCGTTTAGGTCTTGTGAGTGTCCCAGGTGCCCAGCAGGTAGTGGGCACCTGCAACGTTTAGGTTTGGTGACTGGCGCTGCCTGGCAGCACGCCCTGACATTGTGGACACAGGGCGTCTTAGCCCCAAGAAGGCCAGTTGGCCCAGGGACTGCCACAGGTGGTGGCTTATGTAAGTTTTATGCAATTGTATGGTTATTGCACCTCTGAATGTGTTTTCTTGCATCATGTGTTATTCCTGCACCTCTGAATGTTTTTAGGCATCATGTGATTTTTGCGCTATTGTATTGTTCTGGCACCTCTGAATGTTTTTAGGCATCATGTGTCTTCCGTTCCCTGCGCTGCACCTCTGAATGTTTCAGGCATCATGTATCTTCCTGCGCTGCACCTCTGAATGTACTTTATTGCATCATGTGCTTTGTTCTGAACACCGCTGAATGTGTAGGTTTATGCATCATGTGTTTCCCTTGTCTGTACACCTCTGAATGTTTTTAGGCATCATGTGTTTTCCTTTATTACTCCTCTGAATGTGTTTCATGCATCATGGGTAATGTGTTCTTGTTTATACCCCTAAATGTATTTTATTCTTAGGTGGTTGTTCTTTTTAGTACAGGTGGTCCCAGTGAGGTCCTGATACCTGTTCCCAGTAGTTACTGGATGTGATTTATAACTGTTATTTTGTGCTATACTTATTCTAAGTTCTAGAAGTGATTTTATATCCTATTTTCTAATTTCTACTAAGTGCTGATTCTGACAGTGGCCCACGTGGCCCTGTCTCCTGTAAATAATCCCTTGTGAATATTGCCCGTGCCAGTTGGCACCATGTATTTTGTGTGATACTATCTGATGTGTTTTTGCAATACAAAAGTTATTTTATATTGACCTTGTGTGGAGTTCCTTTTGTGGTGTGCCTAGTATGTTGTTGCTGTTGTGCGCTGGCGCAAATGCTTTACACATTGCCTCCGAGTTTAGCCTTACTGCTCGTGCCAAGCTACCAGGGGTTGAGCAGGGGTTATCTTGGCGTGTGACTCCCTTGCCCTGACTAGAATGGTGGTTTCTGCCTGGCTTTGGGGTCAGCCTTAGCCTACCAGAAATAGCCGGTTCTAACAGGCGGGATATATACAACTTTCTTCTACCTGCATTGGCACATCTGCTCAGGAGTGATAGTCAAAAGGGATTGCACTTCAGCCATGTAATGTTAGCATCCATTTACTCCAAGTCGATTGTTTAAGGTCACCCTGGGCCGCATTTACACAGCCCAGTATTAGGCCTTTGTGTTTGTCAGTGCCATATATTACTACATTGAACCGAACAGGAGGCGTGACCGTGGGTTACAACAGCAGAAGTTTCGGGAGAGCAAGTCTCCACACGTGGTCATGGTGTAGGTTTAATCAATTGGAGTTGGCACTCTTATTTGACCATGGGTTTGATGCTGCTCAAGGGCATTGCCGCACTTCGGCCAGAGCACAGGCATTGGGTTTCCCAGGGGGCAGCAAGTGCAGGCAAGGCTTTCCACATCTGGCACCAGAACACAAACATAGTCAGGGCCAACTTGTCTGTTGGGTGACTGGTGTGGGCACCAGGGTTGCTGTCGCTCCACGCAGGGGTGAGCTGGCTCCAATACAGGGCCTATGCATATATTGTTTCAAACCAGATTTGACACCAGTAAGATGTTCACCAGGGTCTAGCAATCACAGAGGTCTGTGCAGTTGTTAGGGGAATTAAAACTCCATGTACAGGTACAGTGTCAGTCGCCTGTGCATAGTTCTTGCAGATACTGTATCATATTAATTTTAATAATCGCTTTAGTTACAAGTGGTAAGCGTGAGATTCCCTCAATTTCAGCAAGTGGGTCACATTGTCAGCAACAAAGCTGCCTGGGGGGTCTGGGTGCAGTCACCACAGATTAAAACTGAACAGGCAACAGTTTGGCAGGAAAGTAGGGATGTGGAATCGATTGCCCACTTAACAGTATGACTATTGCACAGGAGGATGTCAGCCTATGCTGGGTAGGAGGTTCCGCTTCATCACCCAGATTATCAGTTAGAGGTGTTCCCAGAAAAAATTGTGAACTGCTTAAGGTTCTAATGAACAGTGCGGTTTGTGATATCTTTTCGCGGGGAAGAGATATGTTAGGGACTTCATTGCGTACAACGTAGCACATTCAAGCAGGTGTTTTGTTGCAAGCTGCAACTGGAGTTTCCTTTATTACTCCAGCAGCTGCGCACAGGGACAGCAGTACGCAGCCCGGGAAGTCTGGAGGTGAATAACTCAGAGCAAAATTAGCGTCCAACCGGAGGGATAATGGCAAGTACACGAAGTCTCCCTTGCTTAAGTCCCATATTACATGGCGGGATAGTCACCGATTGGCACAGGAACCTTAACTTCTAATAGTATTGTTGGTAATATACCCACGACTCTGTTGTCTCGTGGAGTATGTAGTCCCACTCGTAAGTGTAGAATGCATAAGAACTGCACATTGCACTATTTTAGTGTGACAGGTGCAACAATTAGATCCCTGCCAAAGCAAACTAAAATTCTTAGGGTCAGATGCACAACATACAACTGTCACTCCAGCCTCACTGAAGGAAGTCTGTTAGCAGAGGTGTAGAACGGGATGTCTTGCGCCAGGATGCGGTCATTGCACGGGTGACACAGCAGATAGTCTGCTTTCAGACGAGGGTGCTTGCAGGCTAGGAGACTAAGCAATGTAGCAGAACTAATGCTAAAGCCCCCCCACTGGACTGCCTGAGAATGTGAGTGCAGTGGGATTTACAGTGTTACAGGTATTTTCCCGCCCATACAGGGGCAGATGGGTAGATGGCAGGAATCTGTATAGAGTGGGGGGCAAGACCTATGGACCATCAAGGGTCACAGCTGGGTAGCAGGTATGTGGGTTTCTGTGCTCGAGCTTTAGTTAAGCAAGCCTTTAGGCTGCGTAAGTTGTCACCCCAGATGGTTGTGGTGACTGCGGTAGCGTGCGCTATGCGAAAAAGGTCATCCACTGCGATGAAACCTTGTTGCACCGGAAGAGACCACCGGCTTGAGCCAGAATAGCTCTAGTGTTTCACTTTTGCTAGCATGGGTGAGACTGGCATGGAGGAGATCAACAGTGAAACATCTGCTCTGTACCAGAAAGCAGTTCGTATTTTCAGTTTGGAAGCTGAACATGCATATTTGCAAGGCTGCAAGCATACTGGTGTAATAAGGGTGCAGTTGCGGGGAGGAGTTTTACATATGATGACTAAACTGCACTATTGTGCTGACGTCTTTAAACCCTGAATTTATATGATTACCCACACAGCGGGACTTTCTTTTGATGCCCTTAAACCATTTCCGCTGGTGAGTGCCAACGCATTCACAGTGTCATAATTCTAGGGCCGATCTGGCACGCTCTTGCTGATGGTGCTCTACATGGCTGCATAATGAGTGCCAGACTCTCTGCATCCTATGCTTTGGAGCGTTAAGGGCCAGAAAAGAGCGCATCCTTTAAACGTCCATCCTGGGGCACAGTACCTGGTCCCCTCGCGTTGGGGTCACTGGAAATTCATGGTACAAGCACATCTCAATAACAGGTACAGTTGTATGGGACCAAACGCAATTCTCTGATATGTACCTACTAAAGTTGCTCTTCCCCTGGTAGTTGAACAGGCGGTGAATTACTTTCAGGCATACTCCACTGGCAATAGGGATTGCTGCGCTAGGGGCGTGGCTTGGGCGCCGATGGCGATGGTCGCCTGAGAGCTCGGCTCCGGGACTGAGCCCGTGATTATCCTGTAAATCGGAGGCTGCGGGGCACCCCAGACCCCGCATTCTGCTGAACGGACCGACGGAGACCTGCCAGGGCCCTTGGCGCGGCCTGAACGAGTGATGATCCGGCGTAAAACCGAAGTTTGCGGAGTTGCGGAGTGCGACCCAACATGGCGCCCGGACTTCATTGTCCCCTTGGCCGGATCCATTGAACTGGAGGAGCGTCGCCGGCGGCGGCTCGCCCCCGGCTTTGCCACCCCCCATTGATCTGTGTTCTGGATATCGGTCAGATCGGACTTTTTACAACGAGAATGCACTCGGTTGGGTGACTGGGCGGATGCCCACGCTGTAGTGGATCCCGCGGGCGGACGTCTGGTGATCCCGGCGGTGGCCCCACTCACGACACCGCACCTAGCTAAATTTTCCGGGCCAATCCACTTCCATGGGAGGCGCGACCCTCTGGCGCCACAAATCGTCCGGTGGAGTTGGTGACCCTCACCCCGGGACTTTAGCGGTTGTGCGGGCCTGCCCGACCTGGCGGCGGTTGTCTCCGCCTCCTCATCGGTGCCCTCGGATGCCGTGGTGGTGGCGCGAGCCGAGGCGAAGAAGGTCCAACAGGCCCTGGAGAAGGAGATCTCCGGTACTCGATTTGAGGTCCAGTGACCGGGAGAATCGTAGCCGGAGCCTACACTCGGAGACGCCTGCTCCTGGACCAGTACGGAGTGCCCCCGGCGACATGGGGAAACCTAGATGAGCCAAGGGGACTACCCCAGCCGCCTCAGACTCGGAGACCCAGGACAAAGAGGAACGTGGGGACCCAGAGAGTTCTGGTGGTGCATCGATGCAACAGCAATTTGACCGCGTCTTAGAGGCGATAGCGACCACGCGATCGGCCCTCCAGCAGGACATTGCCCAGGTAGCGACGAGCCTAGGTCTCCTTAGAGCGGACCACGGCAAACTTTCGGACCGGGTCAAGGAAGTGGAGAGCTCGGTGAAAACCTTGGAACCGGCGCAGCGAACCTTGGCTGCGACTATGAAGGATGCCTTATCCCGGATTGCGACCCTGGAGCAGAGAGCGGAGGATGCGGAAGGCCGCAACAGGAGGAACAACATCCGTGTGGTGGGCCTTCCGGAAAAGATCGAGGATGGCGACATGGTGGCATACTTGGAGGCCTGGCTCCGTGACACGGTGGCCCCGGAGGGGCTATCCTCCTTCTACACCTTGGAGCGTGCCCATAGAGTCCCGGCGAGACCACCGCAGCAGGGACGTGCCCCGAGACCAGTGGTGGCGCGGTTATTGCACTTTCGGGACAGAGACTTAATCCTCAATGCCGCCAGACATAATGGTCCATTCAAAGGGGCGAACAGTCAGGTGAACATCTTCCCGGATTACACCTACGAAACTCAACCCAGGCGGTTCTCCTTCCTGGCGGTCAAGCGCGAGCTCAGGAGCGAGGGCATCCAGTACTCGCTCCTTTATCCTGCAAGGCTCCGCATCATTGTCGATGACAAAACTCAATTCTTCGACACCCCGGAGGATGTCTGTGCCTGGCTCGAGCTTTATAGAGCGGGGAAAGATGGCTTCGGCTCCTCATCCCAGCAGGCGGAGGAGCCGGAACAGAGACGGCGATCCAGGAGGATTAGGAGTCGCCGTGGCCGCTCGGGGGGGCCCTCAACTGCAGAGACGTCGACGGAGCGGAGGGGAGTGCTGGAGGTGTTATCTGCGTTATCTGGCTCACGGGACGATGCCATTGAGGAGGAAGCAGACCCGGGTGACGAGGGGGCACCAACGGACTCCGAGGACTCGGTGACTGATAGCGCCCATACACCGGTGATCACACCGAAATCGGTGGAAGACCTTCTGGATGGACAGGGGTAACGGGGTGAGCTACCTCATTTTGGGAGGGGGCCCGGCAGGGGGGTGGCGGATGCCGTCAATTGATGCTGACAACTGGGGCAGGGAGGGTGGGGTGCCCTGTTTTTGCCCGAGGGTTTTCGGCACTGTTTTGGGCTTGTTTTAGTCCTGGTAGCCTGAGCGTCGAGGGCCCACTGCCTCCGCCCGGCCCGCACCTGGCCCTTAAGGCCTTCCTATGGTGGCGACCGCAGGATTAGTAGGGGTTATTGGGTTGTTGGAGGGTATGGTTTGGATGGGATCTAGATGGTGCTGTTTGGGTCCTGTTCTGGGGAGGGTGGTTGGGGGTCTGGTTCATTCTTGGGTTGTTCGGTTTTGGTTGGGGAAAATGACCGCCATCAGTGCTGGGATGATTGATGTCCTTTCTTTGTTGGGACCCAGATGGGGAGACTTTGCGAGAACAATATGGGACAATGGCTGATGTTGCTAACTTGAAATGTGTTACTTGGAACGTGCGGGGGCTTCATACTATGTCCAGGCGCCACAAAGTCCACGCTTATTTAGTGCGTAGGGGAGTGCAAATGGCGCTGCTGCAGGAAACTCATCTGAACAAGGCGGAAGGGGCGGCGCTACAGCGTAGATGGAGGGGGCAGGTCTTTTGCACATCGTACTCCGCGTATGCCAGAGGGGCGCTGATATGGGTTAGAGCTGGAGTCCCCTTCCAGGTCACGAAAACAGTGATAGATCCAGAGGGGCGTTACGTGGCTATTTCGGGCACTTTGGGAGGGAGGGACTTGAACGTTTGCTGTGTGTACGCTCCTAATATAGACCAGACTGCCTTCCTTTCCAGGTTATCGGGCTTGTTGGCCCACTTCTTCTCCGGGCCCCTTCTGCTCGGGGGAGATTTCAACTCAGTAGTGGACGTAGACACTGACCGCTCGCATCCACCCCTTCCCGATTCTCCGGTTCGTCGCATGGCTAAGGGTCGTAAGGACTGGCAGACCCATTGGGGTCTGACGGATATCTGGAGGGCGCACCACCCCACATCTAGGGACTATTCCTACTTCTCGAGCCTCCATGAGTTGCATGTTAGACTGGACGGATTTCTTGGCTCGCCCGAACTAGTTTCGGCAGCGGTCCGGTCTGAATATTTGTCCAGAACCATTTCAGACCATAACCCCCTCCTGCTGGACCTTCGCTGGTTCCCCGGGGCGCCGGTGGTGCCCACCTGGAAATTACGACCCGAGATTCTTGAGGACAGTGTTTTCAGGGCGGACCTAGGTGATAAGGTCTCAGAGTACTTTGCGTCCAACGGTGGCACCGGGAGTACGAGAGCGGTGGAGTGGGACGCTTTTAAGGTAGTGGTGAGGGGTTACTGTATTTCTAAAAAGGTAGGCATGAGGCGAGTTATCCTAGCCGACCTAGATGCAGCGGACCGGAAACTCCGCGAGCTGGAAATTCGCCGCCCCGGGCGCCCTGAATTACAGGTACGCACGGCGGAGGCGAGGGAGACGGTGGCGGCGGAGGTCGAGCGGCTTCGCTGTTTTGACTACAAGGCCTATACGGTCCGGTCCATCGCGGAGGGGGATAGATCGAGCGCGTTGCTGGCATGGTTGGCCAACCCTACGCGTCAGTCTTCATTGACGACGTGTATGCGTAAGGCAGACGGAACCGAGGTGTACACTCAGCCGGAGATTCTCAGCTGCTACCGGCATTATTACGAACGTTTGTACCGCAGTCGCTCAGCCCGAGACCCTGACCTGCTCGATAATTATTTACGACCACTGGAACTCCGAACAGTAGAGCAAGACGTGGCGAAAGCCCTAGGGTCCGACATAGAATTGGGAGAGATCCGCAGTGCCATTAAACGGATGGCGAGGAATAAGACCCCGGGCCTGGACGGCCTGCCTGTGGAGTTTTATGCAGCTAATGCTGACCTCCTAGCCCCTAGGTTATTGGTAGTCTACAGAGAGGCGAAGAGGCTGGGGCGGCTCCCGAGCTCGATGTGTGAGGCGTTGGTGGTTCCTCTCCTCAAGCCAGGAAGGGACTCGCCCGACCCGGGGTCTTACCGTCCCTTATCGATGCTGACGGTTGACTATAAAATACTGAGCAGTATCTTGGCCTCGAGGCTGCTGGGACGCATGAGCTCCCTGGTGCATGAGGACCAAGCAGGTTTTATCCCTAGGCGTAACACGACTATGAACATTCGCAGGTTGTTCCGCTTGCTAGGGGAACCGTTTGTGGATGCCCCGTCCCCGGTTGTCTTATCGGTGGACCTAGAGAAGGCTTTTGATAGCCTGGAATGGGACTACCTTTGCACTGTGCTATGGAGATTCGGCCTCGGTGAGGGCTTCGTCATATGGACCACGGTTCTCTATGCCTCTGCATCGGCCAGGGTCCGGGCGGGACCACTGATTTCCTCACAATATCCGGTGGAACGAGGCACGAGGCAGGGGTGTTCGTTGTCCCCACTTCTCTTTGCGCTGGCGGTGGAGCCACTCGCGCTGCATCTTCGATCGGGAACCCATTATACGGGCCTGTGGACGCCTTCGGGCCCGCACTACGTTTCGCTGTATGCGGACGACCTGTTGCTCTTCCTAGAGGACCCACTCGCCGCCCTACATGGAGCGGCGACGGCGCTCACGGAGTTTGGGGAGGTCTCGGGCCTCCGGGTGAATTGGTCTAAGACCTGTCTTTTCCCGGTTCGCAAGGGCACCCCCGCCCCTACTCTAAGTAGGGAGATCAGATGGGAACCCGACTGCTTTAAGTACCTGGGGGTATACGTCTATCACGACCCATCCGACCTCCTGGATGGGAACATTGCCCGCAGCACTCGAGCACTTCGAGGCTGTATGGACTTCTGGGCCACGCTGCCGCTCTCGGTGGCGGGGCGGATCGCTTTGCTTAAAATGGTGGCGCTTCCCCGGCTGTTATATTACTTCCGGACACTGCCGATCTGGGTCCCTCCGGCCACGTTTCGACTACTAAGATCTATGATAGTCGGGTTCCTCTGGGGCTCGGGCCGCCGACGGGTGGCCCTCAAGACCCTGATGAGGCCGAAAGATGAAGGTGGGCTTGCGGTGCCGGACTTTGAAAAGTATTATCTGGCGGCGCAGCTCCAGACCTTCACCCAGGAGATCGCCCGGGAATTCCGGGGCCCGGAAGACAGAAGGAGGACGGGTATGGCCAGGCATGTTCTCTCCTTCATAGCGCTGCGACAACGTTTGGCCCTACGGGACTTGTCGCTGGAGGAGCGGACCGTTCGCCTGTGTTGGAACCGAGCTCACGCCCGAGGCCATCTGAGAACACCGTATGCGCCCGAAATACCTTTGGGGATGCTGACGGCCCTCCCCCATGGAGGCGAATGGTCACGATTGGCGGCCTGGGAGGACGCCGACTTACAGCTCGTTGGGGATCTGTATGAGGACGGGGCGCTCTTGCCCTTTCAGGAGCTTATTGATCGCTTCGGGATCCCCCGTGGCGACTTTCTGCTGCACTCGGCCATTGTCCGAGTGATCCAGGCGCACTGGAAAAGCGGGCAGGAGGAACCCACTTTATCTCCGGTGTGCCAATACGTGATGATGTCTGCGGGCACGGTGAAGGCGGTCACTTGCCTTTACGGCAGACTGATCAACGAAGGATTGGCTCCTCTCACTACTTTGAGAAACCGCTGGGAGGAGGACATTGGCAGGGAGATCCCGGAGACGACCTGGTCCCAGTTGGTGCGGCGAGCCTGGAAGGGCACACGCCACGCCCGCTTTCAGCTGGTCCACTATTACGTGCTCCATAGAGCATATCTGACCCCGGTGAAAATTAGGCGATATTTTGCCACGAATTCGGCGGATTGCCCTAGGTGCCCAGCTCAGGAGGCGGACCTCCTCCACATGCTATGGGCCTGCCCGGGATTGTCATCCTACTGGGTAGAAGTGGGGAAGACCCTGGAGGAGGTGACGGGGAGGTCCTTATCATTTGATGCGGCGGTGGGACTCCTACACTGGTTCCCTCATACCCCCAAGAATAAAATTTCCAGCAAATTTATCGACCTAGGGCTCCTCCTTGCTAAACGAGAGGTGACCAGGAACTGGAAGGCACGAGTTGGTCCGACAGGAAGCCGATGGCACAGCGAGCTCTTGAAGTGGGCGGCGGGGGAGAGCACGCTGAGATACCAACTAGCTTGGAGGCAGCGTAATGAGAAGGCGCAGGAGGCAGCGTTGGAGTGGGAGACGTTAGTGCAGGCCCTTAGGGATTATTGCGCCCCCAGCGACTCTGAAGGTGAAGAAGCGGCTCGCCCCATGTCCCGATAAACGATTGCACTGTTAGTCCTGTTGCTTTCTCCGTGGGTCCCATAGCAGATCCTGTTGCGGTTGTTACCAGGCGCTGATGGCGGGGTTGGGTGGGGTTTACTTTGGTTAGTAGTGTTTTGAGGGTGGGGGTTTTCCTTTTGGGTTTATAGGCTTGTTTGGAAAAGCGGATGACGGACAGTGGATCATCCGGACCAGCTCTGACATCCTTCTGAGCCCCCATTGAATTTCGCCGCCCGACCCCAGGGTTGGCTGTGTAAGAAACTTACGGCGCGGGGACAGAGGGTTGTATCTCGCTGATATTGCTTGTGATATAATGCTGGTCGATTCTGTAACGATTTACTGATTCCTGCAATAAAAATATATTTAAAAAAAAAAAAAATAATAGGGATTGCTGCGCTATATTTCAGGCATTAATAGGCCAGTGTAAACTTGTAGGGCTGTATTTGGCAAACATTATTCTGCTAAGTTCTCGTTCTTTTTTAAAAGCAACTCCCTAGAAGGGTTTGCAATTTATTTGGTGACATAATACACAGGCGAGTAGGATTGCGAAGATCCTTTTACGGCTTTATTTTATGGCCAAGGTAGGTGGAAAAGGAGGACTGACCAGCTGGTGGTCCTGGACTCTACTGCCCTGACTCACAACATATGAACTGCAACAGGGGTGGGGCTGCCTGTGTTCAAGCACCTCGGCATACGGACTAAATAGAAGATTGGGGAGGTGACCTGTGTTCAGACACCCCGGTGGGCCAGTGCGGTATGCGGTGCCCTAGATTGCAAGTAATGCAACTGTTGGCTGTAGCACGTTGGGGCCTGCAGGCACAATATGCACAGCTGAGTGGAGAGCTTGGCGGGCTGTCGCTCAACAGCTGAGTGGAGAGCTTGGCGGGCTGTCGCTCAAGTGCAATTGTAAGGCTAAGCTCATGTACAGGGTTAGGGTTGTGTCTATGCTTATTACTGCCGTCCACATGTTGGGGCCGATAAAGTGTGCAACAAAAAATTGAAGTTTATGCTTTGAACAATGGTATATAGCCAAACAGTTTGGTTTACTCCTATTGGCCTATCACGCTTAGAATATTTAGCGCCAGGGGCCCACTTTAGTGGCGCCGAAGACCGGACAAGGGGGAAGATTAGATTTTCTGACCTGGCTTTCTTTCATAATTAAAGCCGACACTAGCGGAAAAGGTGTGGCACTGAGTAGAACTTTGGGGAGGCTGCCTGTGTTCAGGCACCGCGGTGTGCCGGTGCGTTATGTGGTGCCCTGGATTGCAAGTAATGGAACTGTTTGCTGTGCACGTTGGGGGCCTGCCGGCACAATATGCGCAGCTGAGTGGAGAGCTTGGCGGGATGGATGAGTCGGTCAAGTTCCATTGTAAAGCCAAGCTCAAGTGCAGGTGTAATGTTGTGCCTAATTTTCTTACAGTCTTTGACATGTTGTTGCCGCTAAAGTGTACGGCCAAAACTGAAGTTCAAGTAATGTTGTGCCTGATTTATTTGATGCCTTCGACAGGTTGATGCGGCTAAAGCATGATGCTGTGAATAATTGTTTATATCCAAACAGGATGGTCTTCTCCTATCGGTCTGTGAAGTAATACCTGGTTTCACTATGAATAAACGGCTACACCCTAGACAACACGCTTTTACTCTGCGAGTTCTTGGGCTTAGTGGGGTAGAAAATGTCAAAAATGGAGAAGGGTGAATGTCACATTGTGCGCATACTATCACTTTACCCAATCACCTTGACACAAGGCCAGAAATGCTACAGGACTGGGGCAAAAATAACATGCAGTGCTCGAAAACAATGATGCTATTATTAATCATCAAATATGCGAAAAAACGATGTTGAGGAAATCCATAAATTCAACTGAAACAAGAAGGGAAACTCCAGAGAAGAGATAGAATTATGTTTAGATTAATTTAGACGAGATGAGAGAGATTATGTCCTATATAATTCCCCAGGGAGGCCATCTGGTCCCGCGGCTTTGCCCTGTGATAATTGCTTAATGGTGTTATAGACTTCTAATTCAGTGATCTCCTTATCTATATTCTCTGTTTGGGAACTTTCCAGTTCCGGGAGGATTATATTATTCAGCCATTCGTTCCTTTCATCATCATTGACATTCAAATCCTCTGTGTATATGTTCTGGAAGAACTCCCTAAAAGCTTCTCCTATGGCTGTGGTTGTTGACCTACTATTAGCTTCCCCAGTGACCCTCACTTCTTTAATACAATTTCTTGATTGGTCCGCTTTAATTTTCCAGGCCAACAGTTTTCCTGCAGATTCCCCATATTCAAAGTGGGCAAGTTTACTTGCCTGCCATCTTTTATTAATTCTCTCCTGCAATAGTGTGTCTAGCTTGGCTTTTAATTCGGCTTTCTCCTCTTGATTATCTGAGGGGGGCTGTTCTAGTGATTCTAAAAGAATTAATTCTTGCTCTATATTTCTTATTCCTTCTTCATATTTCTTTCTCCTGTATGAGGCCCTCCCTGTAATGCACCCCCTGATGAAGGCCTTCCAAGCCTCCCATACTATAACCACGGAGGTAGAACCTAAATTTTGGTCTAGGAAGGAAACTGTTTCCTGCGTCAGATACTCTTTCTCCTCCTCCTCCAGTAGAATTGTACGGTCGAAAGACCAAGAATGGTAGGTAGGTTTCTGATCTAATTTTACAGAGAAAAAGATGGCAGAGTGGTCTGACAAGTGTAGAGGGAGGTATGTTATACTTTTAACCAGGTCTTTGATAGATCGACTAAATAGAGCATAATCAATTCGTGATTTATGTCTGTATTTATAGTTGTGGTAAGAGACTCCCAAAACCTTGCCGGACCTTTGTCTCCATAGATCTATTAGGCCAAGGTTCGACATACATCTGAGCAATGTATCCCTCATATTACTATGAACGACCGCTCTAGAAGTGGGAGATTTGTCTAGCTTTGGATCTAGGACAAGATTAAAGTCTCCCACCCATATTATGGGATCGGAACAAGTAATCAAGTGGTTCTGCAGGATGTTTAAGTAAGAAGGGTCGTCCTGGTTAGGTCCGTAATAGCTGACGATGGTAACATCCTTCGAATGTAATTGAGCCTTAACTATCAGCCACCTGCTGCTTAAATCTGTTTCCCAGCTCGTGATCTGGGCCCTTGCTGCTTTTTTAAAAATTATGGCTATACCACGAATGCTAGTGTTGTGATCTGTAGTTATAAATATGTCAACCCATTTGAGCTTCTTAAGTATGTCTGTGATCTCTTGTTTGTTCAAGTGCGTTTCCTGGATCGCAATGATCTGCGCGGGTGAGTCCCGTAGGTACTGTAAAATTCTATTTCTTCTAGCCCTGACACGCAGACCATTTACGTTCCAGGATAAAAATTTGATGTCCGACATTAATATATAAGGGAGTTGCCCTCCCCTCTCCTCTGATACTTTTTTTTGCAAAAATGCCTGATATTAATTGTAACTCTTACTATTTTGACCAAGCAGCCGCTTTGAAATACTGATGGATCTATATCCTTTATGATTTTAAAATTCGGTTTATGAGGACTTTTATATTTTGCCTTCCCACCCCCCCTCCCCTGGAAAACCCCCCCCAACTTACTCTGGCTTGATGTGTTGCCAGCTTGTCGTCTCTGGCGTTTTCCTGCTCCATGCCCTATTATCTATATTATTGGTCACTATGTTTAAGATGAAGGCAGTAATGACTCATAAAGCCCTATTTTAGATCTTTTGTAAGGTGATATATAGGACACTCAATTCCACCCTTACCCCTGTCCTTACAAATCTTTTTAATGACATAATGATCAGAGGGCAGACACCACCAAGCTCCTGGGGGGAAGCCAATATAGCTCTAATATTAAAAACTGGCAAGGACCCAGCCGAATGTGGATCATACCGCCCAATCTCGCTTCTCAATAATGATTACAAGATTTTTACTTCAATTTTGGCTGCGAGATTGGGAAGCGAGATTGGTTCGATCATCCACCCTGATCAAAAGGGGTTTATCAGAGGTCGGCAATTGGCTGATTTAACCTATGATTTGGTGGGAGCCTCGGATATTGCCTCAACCTTCGGCCTACCCCTGGCTATCATGACCCTCGACGCCACTAAAGCGTTCGATAAGGTAAATTGGGCATACTTAAATTTAATAATGACCAAATTTCACTTGGGACCCAAATTTTGTAGGACTATAGGCTTACTATATAGCAACCCCAGAGCATCTCTACTAATAAACGGTACACGAACAGTTCCTTTTAAAATCAGCCGAGGAACAAGACAGGGTTGCCCCCTGTCCCCCCTTCTCTTTAATTTATATGTAGAACCGTTTGCACAATCCATTAGGGAGGATACCAACATCCCACATTTTAATTTTTCGGGCTGGGAAAAGAAGATTGGCCTCTATGCCGATGACATTCTCATATACACAACTGATCCTACATTGGCATTTCCCATCATTATAAAGAAAGCGGAAAATTTTGGGAAATTCTCTGGTTACGAAATCAACGCAGGAAAAACCGAAATTATGGTCTGGAACATTCACAATCCTCAACTTCCGACAAAATCCTCAATGAGGTACCTTGGCATCACAATAACTAAAGATCTGGATCACTTGGCTCAAAACAACTTAGCCCGTATTTCCCGAGAATCCCAAATTCTTATGAAAGCCTGGTCTTTTCTCCAGCTCAACATTTATGGGAGAACTAGCCTGATAAAAATGAGTATTCTCCCGAAATTCACTTTTATTTTTAATTCCATTCCATTAATTTTTGACACCAAGCAGCTTGCAAAATGCCAGCAAAACATTAACTCATTCATTTGGGGATATAAATCCAGCAGATTAGCTTGGAAAAAGCTGAGAAGGAGAAGAGAAAAAGGGGGGCTCGCTTTGCCAGACCTAGAATATTATGCCTGGGCATTTCATCTGACCCACTCTAGGATGTTACTTAAGCTCCCCTGGGAAAATGCAAATGGGCTTATGTACAAGGCAATGTTATTGGGTTCGGACCTTCCAGTGAATGGTTTTCTCTTCAAGTTCGGCCACCAGAAGTTTTTAAAAAAAATTAGACTAAAGACACTATTGAGTAGCTTAAAAGAATGGTCCCAAATAAAATCTAAGATCGGGATAGGACACTTATCCGAACACGCCCCAATTTGGGACCTACCTGGACTAGCACCACAGGAAGCCAACACAGTCAAAAGAATCCTGCTGGACGCAGGGATCACAAAGTGGGGGGATCTGCTGATGGAAGGAACAATCTTGGGCTGGGATATCTTCAAGCTTAAAGTAACATCACCACTCTCCTGGATAGTATATCTACAAATAGGAAGTTGGATTCGAACTCAAATTAAGAAGAAAGGAATGATGGGACAAGAGAGCCCTCTCGAGAATATCCTAGTGGAAAGACCGGCGGGGAAAAAAGAAGTTGCGCTCTTCTATTGGCATATTATAGAGGATGGAGAGCGAGACTTTAACCTCCCGGAAAAACTTTGGGGTGCTGAGGGAGAACCAGATAGGGGAGATATTTGGGAGGAATCTTTTATCCTCCTCTATAAAATCGTCAAGCCAGCATGGCTGAGGCGCAATCATTTCTTCACACTTCATAGAGCATATTACTCTCCTAAACGGTTGTCGAAATTCCAAACAGGGAAGTGCTGTAGTAAATGTTCCTTACCGGCAGCGTCAGACCTGCATATGTTCTGTGACTGTCCGAGTATTGCCACCTTTTGGCATGAAGTTAGAACAACACTCGAATCTATTCTTAGTGTCACTATCCCGTGGTCATGGTCTTTGGTCATCTTCGGATTAAATCATAACATCAATGGATCAGAGAGAGATTTTCTGTTTTATGCCATCTTACTGGCTAGAAGAGAGATCTGTAAAAACTGGATTAACATAAATCCCCCAACGCATGCAGAGTGGCTGTCTTCATTATACGCAACCTCAAAGATGGACTTAATGAGAACATGCAGCCCTCGATCTCTTACATTTTGGCACCTTTTGATCGATTGGAGGAGGGATAGTTAGCCTACCCGGGGTTTTTTTTTTTTTTTTTCTCCCCGGGTCCGATGATTAGGCCTAAAATCTCTCTGTCCAAAAGGGTGGTATCGTACAGCAACTGGACATCTGGCCGAACTGGTCTGAAGGGAGTACGTCTATTCAAGCTCTGCTGGAAGCATGGGGGCCGGCTCTCTGGGCACCTGGGGCTCAGCATTGGGCTCCTTGGTGCTATGGGGGGGACGGTCCTCGTGTCTGAGAGGCTAAGAGCATAGTTGGATCGACTTTATGGCTAATGAGGACACAAAAAAAAAAAAAAAAAAAAAAAAGATGAGAGAGATTATGAGATTGGCACCAGTTCACGTTCACAAAAAGATTTTATGTGTTAACAAAAGTTATGCACCCAGCGAACCTTTGGAAATGAGTCTGACGCTACCATCAGTGAATCAGACACTAACTTAAGTGAGGGAGAAGGGCCCTCACTAATATCTTATAGAACCTTTTTTTAGAGTAAATTAAGTTGTTATACATAATCCAAAGATCAGGGAGAGGACAGTCACCGAGTCAAACAAGAGTAAAAAACACAAGGAGGGGAACCAGAAAGAACAAACAAATACCCACTACGGAACCATCAGAAGAAACAATAGATCTACTTGAAACCGACACAGAAAACAACCTAATCATTAACCTCTCTAAATATCCTTTAAATAAAAATCAAATTAATCTCCTTAACAAAGGTCTAACATTTTGTCCTGAAAAACATCATGACTATGTAAAGACTAGGATAGAGCACGACCTTCCCACACCACTATTGCTGGCCGCCTACACCCAAATCTTAGCTTTGCTGCCGCCCAGCCATGGCAACACAGGAGCAGGCTGACTCAGCGGGTGGCCCAATGCATCCTGTCCTGCACAGAACATGTGGCAGCAGGGGGGTACCGCCTCAGAACTCCAGTACTGGGCTGCCCATGGTAAAGCTCCACAACGTTGGTCTCGATAGAAGCGCTCCAAAGCCCACCTCTGTTGTCGTCTTTCCTCAACTGCATGTCTATGAGCATTCCTTCAACGTGATTGTCTTGTGTCAAAGCAAGATCATTGGCTACAGGTGCCACCTCAGCTGTCAATATTATTTTTGGGCCACGGGGTGTTTTGTTTCATATGCTGTATGTCTTTGTTGCCTATTTCTGTTACGTCGCTACTTAAAGGATAAAGATCCAACAAACGCACGCAAAGACAAACTGGCTAGCAGGCTGCATTTCAGATTTTAAAACAGAAAAGTAACAGAGGTGAGTCCACACGCATGCTAGCCCACTAAGTTTTGTTTTTATGATCAGCATGAAAACCAGACACCCTCATGACCCCAGCTTTGCATTGTGATGCAGGAGTAATTCAATTGTGGCTGCTTAGTTCTTACGGCTCTCCCTCCCCCACAGCCCCCTCTTTCCAGGTCTCCAGTGGTCTAGTGTGTAGTTTGGAATCGATAAAATTGTAAGTGTAGATGTATACAGAAATGTGGCCATAGATTAATGTCATGTCGTTTTATGTTTGTGTTATGTAGCGTATAAACTTAGGATTTCTTCTTTTGTGAGGAATGCTACAGAATGTTAGGAAAGGAAATCTAAGTAATTGAATGAGTTAGGCAAATGTTTCACGACTTTGCGAGTGATCAATAACAGGTCCCCAACTTAAGTGTCCATCTTTATAACTGTCAGGTTGTAGGTTTCTCCTACAGCACTAACCCCAGTAGACTACCAAAACAATTACCACCTAAAAATCTCTTAATGGAAGAAATGCTTGAATGTCTAGGTACACCACATCACCTTTAGGTCTAAGGACAACATACATTTATGTAATAACATTAGATACTTTATATGGTTACATAAGTGTTCCAAATAACTAATTAGAAACGTTTTATAACCTCTTACAGGGATGCAGATGAGTATCTTGAGGGTATATACAAACAGTAGAGGAATTATCAAACAGTATGGGCAGGGACCCCCACACTATCAAATATTGGCAAAGAAGAGACACAGCAAGACATTAATAAAAATGTGGAAGTAAGTAAGAAGTAAAACCTCTTTGAAGTGGGGAAATGTCCTGCCTAATACACAGGACAGGACAAACCCCAACAAAACATCTTTCAAAACTCTTTATGTGTAACACTGCTGCTACCTTGAATAGACGATACTGAGATAATATCTACATTTCGGTGGGACCACGTGCAACTGTTGAATGATTTCCCTGAAACAATAACAGACTTGTCCAAGTATTAGACTTCTTAATGTACGCATTTGTTAGGGACCTTCCAGAGTGGAATTTAGGATATGAGTAACACACAAAAACTACAAATAGTAATACACATTCATGATAGAAACACCGGAATGATCAGAAACAGAAGAAATAGTTGAATTGACAGTGATTTTTGAATATCTGAAAGCCTGAAATAGTAACAATCTTAGAAATAGTTAGGGAAGCGTTAATAGCTGCATTATTGACAGAAAAATGGGCAGCGTTATGAAAGTAAAATGAAATATTTGTGTCATGTATCTAAATCTGTAGAGAGGCTAAGATGTTATACTAGTCTCTACTCATAGGTTCACCAGTCAAAAGAAACTACATTATTTAGAAGAACGTATGAGAATAAGTGAGTTGAAAGGGAAGAAAAACAGGTTGAATTTATGGTAACATTTTGTCAGGAGTAGGAGACGAGTGGATCTCCAGGATGATATGGAATAAATGGAAGGGAAAGAATTGAGGAATATCAAAAGTTTAAATAAAGATGCTAAGTCAACAGGCCTGCCTTCTGTCAGAGGTAGGGGAGTTCCAGGTTAAAGAGAGAGGTAGACTATCTATTAATGGAGTAAATATTAATGTATTCTCCAGAGCAACCTCACTATCCAAACTTAAGGGTTCGCCAAAGAGACATGGGATCCCCCTTAGAACACATGATAAAGGTGTTCCCTGGAAACAAGAACAGGATAGGAAAATAGTGTAAAGAATGTAATAAGGAAACATTAAAATATGCACATGCCTGGCCCCAAGATGACATTTGATAACACAACATTAGATTACAAGACTAACTTCTTGCAAAGTGCATATACAGGGACTAAATTGGAGAAAAGGAAGGCCACTTAGGCACTATAGCTGTTTACCAAGACCATATACTCCTATGCACCACACTAGAGACAAGGTCTGCGAAGCGGAATACTGTCTCTGGCTCAATCAAGGAAGGTTGACATTGTATAGGTGCCCCCCAGTTCATAGACAAAGGGCCCCCATGATGTAGGCTTTATTCACCTGAGAGTACCAACCATTATTTTGATGATAAAACTAAAGATTTACAACCTCAGGACTGGGGGCTAGGAGAATTAATATCACAAGGCACACTGCAGATAACAAAACAGATAACCTTGGTGCCACATTACTCAGCTTAGGCTGTCAAGCTAGTAGTATTAGTGACAGCCCTCAAATAGGGACAAGGAGAAACAATAACAATGTATTCAAACTCAGCCTAGGTCACCACAACAGTGCACTCCAGCATCATGCGGTGGAACAGACGTGGGTTCCTCAAATTTGATGGAAGCCCTGTCATGCACCGCCCCCTCCTAAAAGACTTAATACAAGCCTAGACACGGCAAATTCAGTCGCAGTGGTGAAGTGCGTAGCCCACACTAATGCCAGGACTTTGTATCCTCCGTAAATGCCCTTGTAGTTAGGGCAGCCAAGGATGCAGTATGACGGCCCCTTTAATAACACATACACCAAAGTCGTGTTAGCTAGTGAAACATTGCCATCTTCAGGCCCCTTGGGTGCCTTTGGACATTATACAAAGGCAGCTCACTTTTACCTAAATGAAATACAAGAAAGTGCCCCAGACATGAGAAACAGTTGTTGGAACCTAGAGGATGCACACAGACGGGAACAGATTTAATAAATAGACGGATATCCTCAGGGAAGCCAGTCATGCCCCAATCATTGCTATTTCAGCCCTAAACCAGCTAGCTTTCCCTTCGCACACTGCTAGAGGCATGTCTCTCCAAACATACCAGGATTGGTTTGTTCCCAACCTACATGAGATGATCACAATGCTCAGCCCCCACCTGCACTGTGTGCCAGCAGGGATCACTAAACCTCCTCTTCAAAGTAATATTTCTACAATACTTCAATGACGAGGGCCCTCCACTGTAATCAGGGCTGGCTCTAGGGCGGTGGTTTTTCTTGGTGCGACCAGTGCCACCACACTGGGTGCTTGACTTCAGGTAGGGGGCACCGTTTCCAAGTATATTAAGGTTTTAAACGCATTTAATGTTGCGCTCCTTGCCTCCAGCAAATCAGAAAGTGCATACAGTGTAAATAGGTTAGTGGGTTATTACTTTTGGTAGCCTTTTGTTACTTACAGTTTTATATGTTAACACAATAATATGGAGCAGTGAATTATTAACAGTCATCTAAGAGCTGTAGAGATATTACAAGGTATAGATTAAAGCAATATATATTCTGCCCAGTCTTTTATTGTTATTCTAATGTTGCAAAAAAAGTAGAAATTCGTATTAACAAGAGAACTCCCAACCATGGTGTTACGGTTTAAATGCAGAGTTTGTGCTTCTCCAAACCAAGCACTCTTATATTATACTGGCCACCAGTAAGGATGACAAGTGAGGCCTTCACTTCTGTTTTATGTATTATTTCTTATACACTGATTTATGCATGAGTGAGTGATTGTCTCTATATAATGTAGGTTTTATGTAAAGTGTTTTGACACCCTACACTGGTATGAGTGGCACTACAGAAATAATTAAATGAATCTGGGTCAGAGTGAGTATAGAGACTTGAGGAACACTGTTAAAGGGTGGTAGTAAGGAGATCTGTAGCAGAAGTGGTCATTGGGGAGTGCCAACAAGCACTGTTGCACCGGCCGCCACCAGTGATAAAGCCTAGCCCCGTGTCCATTGTAATGCCAAGTCTGCTGCTAATTTTAGGTCCGTGAGGTAATACTCTGGTGGGGAATTCCTGAGGGGATCAGATTCGACATTTGCACATGTACTTCTGTCAATAATATAGTCTCCCACCTCACCACTTTGTTATGAATGACAGAAACTCTTGTTAGCTTTCCACACCCAAAGTAACAATATCCTGGAGTGCCTCAACGGCTTCCTAAAAAACTAGTAAACTGTGTGAAGCATTGGAAAAGAACAGGCTGTACTGTCTGTTCTGGGCCAGGGACAGACTGATTTGCATATAGCCAGGTTCTGAGCTGGGATGGGGCAGTGAGATAAATAACGGTGATGGATCAAGCCCTGATCTTTGGACTGGGTAAGAGTGGTCTGTTTAACTCAGACACTCTGTTCATCACCACCCCCTTTTTGTAAATCGTTTTTGGCCACTATAGGTGTGGCAGGGTATACTCAGACATGAGTCCCTTTCTCACTGCTCCATCAGGATTCAAGCAAGCCGGGCCGAAGAAGGCTGAAATGCCAGAAACCGGTCCCCGGTAGCTTGTCTCCTTTCTGGTGAAGAATTGGCTTGGTAGTTTAGTCTGCCCTGTTCCCATGATGCACTGGGCCAGGGACAGACTGATTTGCATATAGCCAGGTTCTGAGCTGGGATGGGGCAGTGAGATAAATAACGGTGATGGATCAAGCCCTGATCTTTGGACTGGGTAAGAGTGGTCTGTTTAACTCAGACACTCTGTTCATCACCACCCCCTTTTTGTAAATCGTTTTTGGCCACTATAGGTGTGGCAGGGTATACTCAGACATGAGTCCCTTTCTCACTGCTCCATCAGGATTCAAGCAAGCCGGGCCGAAGAAGGCTGAAATGCCAGAAACCGGTCCCCGGTAGCTGGTCTCCTTTCTGGTGAAGAATTGGCTTGGTAGTTTAGTCTGCCCTGTTCCCATGATGCACTGGGCCAGGGACAGACTGATTTGCATATAGCCAGGTTCTGAGCTGGGATGGGGCAGTGAGATAAATAACGGTGATGGATCAAGCCCTGATCTTTGGACTGGGTAAGAGTGGTCTGTTTAACTCAGACACTCTGTTCATCACCACCCCCTTTTTGTAAATCGTTTTTGGCCACTATAGGTGTGGCAGGGTATACTCAGACATGAGTCCCTTTCTCACTGCTCCATCAGGATTCAAGCAAGCCGGGCCGAAGAAGGCTGAAATGCCAGAAACCGGTCCCCGGTAGCTTGTCTCCTTTCTGGTGAAGAATTGGCTTGGTAGTTTAGTCTGCCCTGTTCCCATGATGCACTGGGCCAGGGACAGACTGATTTGCATATAGCCAGGTTCTGAGCTGGGATGGGGCAGTGAGATAAATAACGGTGATGGATCAAGCCCTGATCTTTGGACTGGGTAAGAGTGGTCTGTTTAACTCAGACACTCTGTTCATCACCACCCCCTTTTTGTAAATCGTTTTTGGCCACTATAGGTGTGGCAGGGTATACTCAGACATGAGTCCCTTTCTCACTGCTCCATCAGGATTCAAGCAAGCCGGGCCGAAGAAGGCTGAAATGCCAGAAACCGGTCCCCGGTAGCTTGTCTCCTTTCTGGTGAAGAATTGGCTTGGTAGTTTAGTCTGCCCTGTTCCCATGATGCACTGGGCCAGGGACAGACTGATTTGCATATAGCCAGGTTCTGAGCTGGGATGGGGCAGTGAGATAAATAACGGTGATGGATCAAGCCCTGATCTTTGGACTGGGTAAGAGTGGTCTGTTTAACTCAGACACTCTGTTCATCACCACCCCCTTTTTGTAAATCGTTTTTGGCCACTATAGGTGTGGCAGGGTATACTCAGACATGAGTCCCTTTCTCACTGCTCCATCAGGATTCAAGCAAGCCGGGCCGAAGAAGGCTGAAATGCCAGAAACCGGTCCCCGGTAGCTGGTCTCCTTTCTGGTGAAGAATTGGCTTGGTAGTTTAGTCTGCCCTGTTCCCATGATGCACTGGGCCAGGGACAGACTGATTTGCATATAGCCAGGTTCTGAGCTGGGATGGGGCAGTGAGATAAATAACGGTGATGGATCAAGCCCTGATCTTTGGACTGGGTAAGAGTGGTCTGTTTAACTCAGACACTCTGTTCATCACCACCCCCTTTTTGTAAATCGTTTTTGGCCACTATAGGTGTGGCAGGGTATACTCAGACATGAGTCCCTTTCTCACTGCTCCATCAGGATTCAAGCAAGCCGGGCCGAAGAAGGCTGAAATGCCAGAAACCGGTCCCCGGTAGCTTGTCTCCTTTCTGGTGAAGAATTGGCTTGGTAGTTTAGTCTGCCCTGTTCCCATGATGCACTGGGCCAGGGACAGACTGATTTGCATATAGCCAGGTTCTGAGCTGGGATGGGGCAGTGAGATAAATAACGGTGATGGATCAAGCCCTGATCTTTGGACTGGGTAAGAGTGGTCTGTTTAACTCAGACACTCTGTTCATCACCACCCCCTTTTTGTAAATCGTTTTTGGCCACTATAGGTGTGGCAGGGTATACTCAGACATGAGTCCCTTTCTCACTGCTCCATCAGGATTCAAGCAAGCCGGGCCGAAGAAGGCTGAAATGCCAGAAACCGGTCCCCGGTAGCTTGTCTCCTTTCTGGTGAAGAATTGGCTTGGTAGTTTAGTCTGCCCTGTTCCCATGATGCACTGGGCCAGGGACAGACTGATTTGCATATAGCCAGGTTCTGAGCTGGGATGGGGCAGTGAGATAAATAACGGTGATGGATCAAGCCCTGATCTTTGGACTGGGTAAGAGTGGTCTGTTTAACTCAGACACTCTGTTCATCACCACCCCCTTTTTGTAAATCGTACTGTCTCCCACTAGCACTGATCACCTTGAGAAACACCTCAGGGTCAGTCCACCCTCTAACCTCACATCAGATGATGAACACCATCGCGTCACTAGTCATAGGTTACAGAGAGTGTGCCTGAAGTAGTACAAACTGAAACGTCCGTTTATTTTTCTCAGCTAACACAAATGTCAAAGTTTGTCTCTAAACAAGTTACAGGTGTAGCTGAAACACACGTCAAAGCCCCCTCCAACTGAGGCCCCTCCAGTACATGACCAACAAACACCCTTGCCAATGGGAACTCCAATTTGCATCAGGAACTTAAGTTCACCAGTAGAGAGATCTAGATCTTAATGACCCATTCCTGTGATAGACATCACATTGCTACTACAGTGAACATTAGTGGCCACAAGCCATGGATCTCTCCCTCCAACATCTGTCTGGCCCTGGCTGTGCCAGCCATCTCTTTGGACACCGAGCAGGAAAAACAGAGGCGAGAATAGGAGCAGCAACAGGAGTAAAGCCTTCCTCTGCAGCCCCACCAAGAGACAATATGCATTTCAAGTGATGCATTGACATTTTTTTTCCTCCTTGGTGTACTAATGATTTTTGGCCTCCTGTATTTCTATTTCTTTTGCCCTACATAAACAATTATACACATGCTCAGAACTACTGATAATGATACTGACCATCCCCCTCTACAAATATTTGGTACCAGCACATACATAGTACGGGCCCATCCAAGTCTAGCCCCATTGCTATGTATGCTCCCTTATTACCCAAGCTACCTCAGTAGACACATTGCATTACCTTAAAGAGGTATCCCTAAACATTACACACTCACTGTCTCTTGTACCTCTTTTTATGCAGAATAAAAGTACAGCTGCAACCAAGACATGTTAGCTCCTGTATTGGGCGAGTTAATACAACTAGATTTGATAACACCCCTGAAGGACTACAGATCCTGACAGGTAGATGAGAGATCGGATATCAAGAATGAAAGAAGCAGGTCATAAGAGAGATTGGCCAAAGTGGGAAAAAGGATATCAAAGTGGGGGATCTTAGGAATTACTCACCTGCCGCTTGAATATTATAATTATAAGGCTAGGCCCCACTCGCCTGGTTGCGTGGGCAAACCAGGTCTCAGTATCACAGGATCAGTATTTGCTCATGACAAATTGCATACAGGGGCTAAGTGCACGATTAGAGAAATCATTGTGGAATGGCAACAAGACAAGCAGCCCCTCGTGTTTGATAAGATAAGCCCCCTGTGAGCTCCCTTGAACTTGATTTTAAAGTAGAACCTAATTTAAAAATGATATTGATGGCCATGAAGGGTGGGCGTGTACAAGGGGACAATGGGTCACTGACTGAGGCCATTACAAGAAAATGGTCAACGAGGGAGGTGGGGCCCTGACAGGTGTTCCTGACTGTCGGGGTTGTTCAAGGCCTTGTTGCCCCCGATTGTTGTTGCTCTTGACGAGTCTTATTTTTTAGGTGACAAAAGCATGCTGCAAGAGGATGACAGCTAACATGGGAGAAGCATTTATAGTTAGGAAGAAAGCGAAGGGTGTCAGGGGGTGCAGAAGCGAGTATGAGGTGATCCCCCTAGTAGATTGGAGATTAGAAGATATAATTGAAAAATCAATTAGAGAGGAGGATGATACTGGGAAGAAAGATGCATCATGTAAAGACCAACACAGATCTAAGACGTGAGACCCCCATGCATATCTTTCAGGTTAGAAATAATTTTAAGCCCCTGTAAGTAACGCAGACCCGTGCACAGAAGAAGAGACTTGATGATACACAATGTGTTTCAGCAGAGAAAAGACAGGTCACATCACACATTAAAGGTCATGAAACTTCTTGTGGTTAGTTAGTTGAGCGGAAAAACTCACACATGCGCAAAGAGTTGCTAACTGTAGGTCTCAAGTACTGCATGCCTGGCATATGATTGCCTGAATCTTAAAAAAAGTTTTTTGCTGCTAACGCTTTGCTTAACAAAGAAGAAAATAACATGGGATAGAGTAGAAGGGGGCGGTAAACAGTGATAATAACATATTTGAGAAATTAACATCTGTTTATGATTCTTTCATCAATAGTAGACGTTTTAGGCCTGATATGCTAAGCCGCAAGAAAAGATTGCGGGTGAAACGCAACGCAAGTTGAGTCTGCGCATTAAGAGTCCTGGAATGATCTGCTGACCTGGACATTGACAGTCTGCCAAGACCCAAGGACGAGTGCTTGGGAAAAGATCCTCAACTGAAGAAATTATATAAAATGTGTATCTATCTATCTTGTGAGATGTATGTGAACAGGAATTGTCATGAGAATTGAATAAATTAAGTGGGAAGAGTTTACTAAACAAATAATTAGTTAAGAATTTTGGAATGACCACATGAGGGGATGATAACTCCCCTGCCCCGGCCCAATCACAGTTCAGGATTCACAGACATTTACAACATTTGAAGGTAGGACATGCAAAATTAAAGGATATAATTCGAGCAACCTAAGGTTAAGATAGAGAGCTGCTGCTGCTAAGAAGCATTGTTGATGCTGAGTGAGGAGTAGGCGAGAACTGCTACTGAGAAGAACAGACTGGGAAGATTAAGTACTGAAAGACAGCCTCATTAGATAAATAGAATTATGTTGTAAATTTAAAATTTCATTACAAAGTATGAGATACTATGTCCTTTTGTCTCTTCATCTATCACTCCTAATGTGTTTAAATTGTTGAATGCATTTGTGTATGTTATTTGATAAATTAATTTTTCTCTCTCGTGAAAGTTGGAGTTTGCACTGTGAAACTGTACAAATGAGCGTTAATTTTGATTGAATTAGCAGATAAAGTCTATTGAATCTTACCTGAGTCTGATTATTTTTACTGTGAAGTTATAAGGTAAATTAGTGAATTTGTTAATATCACCAAAAACTACTCGACTAATGGTCCATTGACCAAAGGAAGAGTGTTGATCTGTGAAGATTAGTTAGGCACAGACTAATTTAGATCAAAGAAAATAAAACTTGACCCCCAGCGAAACAGTCAGGAAATCTAAATGTGTATATGGACCCGTTGTAAGTGATACATTGATGCGTGAAAAGTTTATCATGGCCTTTTGCTGGCTGGATCAGTACCACCCTTCACTGCCTGTGATGTAACTTGAAAGAGACTCCTTATTGTTTTTTACAGTGTCATTTTTTCAGGACAGAAGTATTTTCAATTATTATATGCAGAAAAGCCATAGTTGTTGCTTATGTATCTTACGCAACTAACAGCCATTTACAAAGCCAATAGGCCTGGATTGTTGGTATTCTTACTTATTGTATTATATATCTGGATGCAATGACTTAATCAGTTGGGCGGAACACTGTGCTAAGCACAGATTTTTAGTTTATGCGTTTTAAGCCACACCCTTAACTGTATCGGCCGCGCCCCTTTGAGAGACCCCCGAGTTTTTTCATCCCATTAAAAGCCCTGGATACCTGCATGTGAAAGTGCATCTCTCTGCATGTGATAAAGTTGGGGCGAACCCAGGCCTTTAAGTGGGCGGGTCTCACCAGTGCTGCGCACCAGCAGTTTTTTAAAGGGGGCCTCGAAACAGGTCTCTATCGGGCTCTGCTTTGTGCCCTGGCACAGGCGGTCAGTTTTTTTCCCGGACTGCAGTGACAGTCCGGGAAAAAAGTGTGGCTCACTGGTTAGAGGCGGCAGACCCGAGAACAGAGGACGGCCCGGGACCAGGGTTCGATTCCCGGCGCAGCAGGTTTCTGGACCAGGGTCAGCGGACTCGATAATTCTCTCGCCTCGGTGCCCACTCTGATCAGCGATCACACTCGGCAACTCTGGGCATTAGCTTGCCTCATCTTCACTAACGGCCCCCCAGACCGCCGGGGATGCCTGGTCTCACCCTGGAGATACCCATTAAGGGACCATCTCTCAGGGAAGCCAGGAAGGGTTTCGCGGCGGTCGAAGCGCCAGGACGCCTACGGGTAGCAGTGCGCTATATAAATGCCTACACATTTACATTTACATTTACATGTGCATGTGCTCACTTCTCACTAAGGGAGAAGTTACTGCTTGATGGTATGCCAGGTGAGCGTTGTAGTGGGAGGGAAATCCTTTAAGGAGAGTAATTTTCTCTCTGGATTTCTCTTCTCTTTTTGAAACTCATGAGCAGCAACATTGTCGTGGTGTCACCAGGGCTTTAAGTGAAAGCTTTTTCAATATTATGTACAAGCCATAGTTGCTGCTTATATATCTTATGCAACGAACAACCATTGACAAAGCCAATAGTCCTTACTTGTTGTATGTATGAAGTTACTTGTATCTTATATCTGAATGCAATGATGGAAACAGCAAAATACAAGTCGGGCGGTACACTATGCTAAGCACAGATTTTTAGCTTACGTCTTTTTAAGCCATGCCCTTAATTACCTTGGCCACGCCCCTTTGAGAGACCCCCCAGTTTTTTAATCCCACTTAAAGCCCTGGGCGTACCTCTCAAGAGTGCAGCAGGTATCGTAGGGCCGAGACCCGAGGGCTACGAAGGACTGCAATTATACATTCTTAATTATCATTTTTTTAAATATACTGTATTGAGCAAATTAGGATATATTTCACAAGTTGTCTCTTTATGGATCTACTTTGTGGCAAAATATAAACAAGCTCTGACAAAAGTACATACTTGGTTGGCTCAGCGAGCTTGCCACCACGTCTTGGTATACATTGCTTCTACAGATACAAGTAAACAAGCCTTTGTAATCTGAGCGCTGCATGCCCTCCACCCTCCCCATGGACTCACATACACCGACCACCACTCTTCCAGAGATGACTCACCATTTCCGCCTTGTTATGCTTCTTCTTCCAACACGGTATGAGCAGCATACTTAGCCCCATGCGCGAGGCAAAGAACTAGAGATCGTTCTTCAATATGAGTGAGAAATCATTCTCCACAGAAAATGTAACTGATGCGAGGATACAGGGCCTTCCACGAAGGGATAGCAGCATGGCATGATGGCCCAGAACATGGCCAGGCAGCAATTCCAGATGTATTCATGGTGTGGCAGAGAATGATCAAAGACTGGGGTCACATTTCAAGCTACGGAATAACGAAAGGTAGGTGCTGATGGGGCAGAAATCAGAGGGATAAGTCTTAGTAGAGAGAGCAGAAGAGACAGACACATCGGGGTACGAAGAACAAGGGTATGACTTTACTGGGGAGGACGGAAGCAGGCTGATATTTTCGGAGTGGGGCCCACGGGGGCAGATGTAAAATGAAGAATCAGCAGAGAGAGAGGTAAGTCCCAGGAGAGAGGCACAAGAAACATGAGGAGAAACATGTCTGCTGCAGGTGCAATAACGTGCGTCTTCCTTGGAGAAGGAAGCAGAGAGATCCCTATCCTCTCGGGATGAAGAGAAAGGGTCAGCGCTCCCTAAGAAAGAAGAGGCTGCATGCTTGGGGCACAATGTACCTGCACAACTTGAGACTGTATAATTATCTATTTCCTCTAGGTAGTATGCACCTGGGTCTGTACACTCTGGGGGAGAGGTAAGGGGGGCAACATCTTCATAGCAGACACTGCAGGGTGAGGCATCTCTTGAGGAAGAAATAGGGAGATCAGTAGTCTCTAGGGTGGAATAATAGAAATCCCAATTATCATGGACAGAAACTGAGGAGGCAACCTTATTGGTGGAGACAGAATGGTTGGTCCCCCGAAAGCAAACACTGTCGTTATTATTCTGTAAAGGATAAGCGTAGGGCTCAGCGTTCCCTAATGATGACAAAGAGCAGTTGGGATGATTGGGACAGACCTCATGTGAGTAGGCACAACTAGAAGTGTAAGTAGTAGTTGAGGTATTTGGGACAGCATCGCTGTGGCTGGCAGCGCAATACCTGGAACAACAATTTGGGCAGATCGAATAATTCAAATTTCTTTGGGAGCTTATGCATGATTCAGCATCCCAGGAAGAAGAAACCGAGGGTGGAACATTCCCGGAAGAGACAACAGATTGGCTGTGACCTAAGGAGGTGCAGGCACCTCTATCCTCTAATGAGTAATTCTGGCAGACTGTGTTGATGGGAATAGTGAGAACCGTGCTGTCAAAGGAGGTACGGCGCTTGGGCTTTACTGGACAGACATCCTTGGCATCAGTTGTCTCTGAAGAAGTAATTAAGGAATCAGATTTTAGTAGAGACATATCCTTGACGCCAGTTTCAACTAGTGTGGTAATTGAAAGGTCGCTTTTTACTAGAAAGACTTCCTGGAAACATGCCTCCACTGGAGAGGGAACAGAGAGGTCTGCTATCAGAGGACAGTAGTCCGGAATGTTATTTTTCACTGGAGAGATGTTGTGGACATCCGTTCCCACTTGAGAGGCAACAGTGAGGTCAGTTTTTACTGGAGAGACCTCCTGGACTTCATTTTCCACTAGAAAGGAGACAGGTTTTACTGGAGGGACATCCTGGAAGTCGGTTTTGACTGAAAAGACGACAGAGAGGTCGGTGTTTACTGAAGAGACTTCGTGGACGTCCACTACCACTGGAGAGGTCTTTAATGCACAGCAGTCAGAAAGGTTATTTTTCAGTGTAGGTGAGATAGGCGAGTCGGTTTTCTCTATAACACTGTCAGGGAACTCAGTTTTGGCAAAGAGATTTGATTTTTCTTGGGAGGAGACTGAGACAATACTTTTCTCTGTGGATAAGACCCTGAGATCGACTATCTCTGGAGAGGGAACTAAGGCGATATTTTTTCCTTCGCAGGAGACAGAGAGATCGTGTTTCTCTGTGGCACACACAGAGACATCAATTTCCTCAGTAGTGCAGACAGAAAGGTTAGATTTTTCTTGGGTGAAAACAGAGATATCTGTTTTTTGGGGGACAGAGAGTGAGAAGTCACTTTTCTCTTTGCCACAGACAGACACCTCTGTTTTCACTGAAGAGATGAATAATTTATTAGATTTATCCAGACAGGAGAGAGGGAATTCGAATTTTACTGGAGAAGAAAATATGTCAATTTTCTCTGAAGCAGAGACACCGTGCTCAATTTTGACAAAGACCGTTGCATTCGATGCATCACTTTTCTCTGTCTCTGAACAGCAGGCTGGAGAATCCGTTTTTTCTAAGGCGGAACTGGAGAGGACTGAAGTCTCTAAACGATAGGCAGAAGGGGCCATTTGTTCCGCTGAGACAGTGAAATCAGCTTTCTCTTGAAAGGAGAGCGAGAAACTAGTTTCCTCAAGCAAGGAAGGAGGGAGGTCGTAGTTCTCTGTGGTGGAAAAAGATGATTCAGCTTTATCGACCCTGGACGTAGAGGCCTCCGTTGTTTCTGAACAAGGTTTGGAGGTCTCTGTGCCAGAGACAGGGGAGCTGGTTTTCTCCGGGAGTAATACCGAGAGATCATGTTGCTGTGATACTGAAGAGTATGCTTTCTCGGTGGTGGAGGGAGAGTAGTCAGTCATCTTTGAGGCAACCAAAACAGATTCCCTACCCCCCGAGAGTTGAGGGGAGAGGTCAGGACTTATGAAAGGGGGAGCAGTATGGTCAGTACACCCATGCAAAGACATATCAGCATTCCACTGACTTAGAAGCAGGGGTGTTGGTATTCCCTCAAGCTTCGATCTAAGATGTTGGTATTCCATCAGGGGAAAGCAAATATTTTGGTATTCAATGGAGGGAGCAGCACAGGGGTTGACAGTCTCTGCGGGTGGAACAGATGTGTTGATATCCATTGTGGAAGGAAATAAGTCATCACTATCCTGCAAGGTGGAAAAAGATGGAGTACTCTCAATATCCATTGACTGACCAGGACAGGAGGCACTGATCTCCAATAAGGGAGTAGTAGCCTCTGGTGCCCTAGTACACTCAGCTTCCGCTGGTTGGCCAGGACAGGAGGCACCGATCTCCAATAAGGGAGTAGTAGCCTCTGGTGCCCCAGTACAACCAGCTTCCGCTGGCTGACGAGGACAGGAGGCCCTGATCTCCAATAAGGGAGTAGTAGCCTCTGGTGCCCCAGTACAGTCGGCTTCCGCTGGCTGACCAGGACAGAAGGCACCGATCCCCAATAAGGGAGTAGTAGCCACTCTTATTCCAGTACAGTCAGTTTCCGCCAAATGACCAGGACAGGAGGCACCGATCTCCAATAAGGGAGTAGTAGCCTCTGTTGCCCCAGTACAGTCAGTTTGCACTGACTGACCAGGACAGAAGGCACTGATCTCCGATAAGGGAGTAGTAGCCTCTGTTGCCCCAGTACGGTCCGTTTCCGCTAACTGACCAGGACAGAAGGCACCGATCTCCAATAAGGGAGTAGTAGCCTCTGTTACCCCAGTACAGTCAGTTTGCACTGACTGACCAGGACAGAAGGCACCGATCTCCGATAAGGGAGTAGTAGCCTCTGTTGCCCCAGTACGGTTTGTTTCCACGGACTGACCAGGACAGAAGGCACTAATCTCCAATAAGGGAGTAGTAGCCTCTGGTGCCCCAGTACAGTCAGATTCCGCCGACTGACCAGGACAGCAGGCACCGATCTTCAATAAGGGAGTAGTAGCCTCTGTTGTCCTGGTAGAGTCAGTATCCACTGAGAGCACAAGAGCGGAGGCACCGCTCACCCCTACGGATGTAGTGTCAGTTGTAATATATTTCGCTTCCACAGAGATGGCAGAAGTGGAGGCATCGTTCCTTAAGAGAGAGGCAGAAGCACTGCTATCCGCAATGGGTGTAGTAGCCCCGAATGGGAAAGGCTTGAGGACCTTACTCTTTAAAGAGGGAGCTGAAAGACCTGTTGCCCCTGGAGCTGGATCTATATATCCCGTGGTACTTGGACAAAAGTCAGTATCAGCAGCAGTTGCGGAAAGTGTATTGGAAATCTCTGAATGTGGATTAAAGAGATAGATATCAATCCCACGGGGAGATAGGGTGGTAGCATCCAGTAGGGGGGGAACAGAAGAATCAGTTATTGTCAAAAGGCATAAAGAAGTATTGTCTGATGGAGAATCAAACGGATTCACACCTACTGAAGAGGCAGTTCGCCACATGGAGAGATTAGGTAGATCACTATCTGACAAGGGGGAAACAGAGATGAAGGTAATCCACTCCTGGTGAAGGAGTGAACTTGGTCTTCCCACAGGAGGGCGCCAGAGATGTAAATATTTCATACGAGGATGACAAATACTGTTTTTTCCACAGGAGTCGGTATTCTCTAATTGATGAAAAGGAGAGCCTATTCCCAAGACTGAAGGATTCAAAGAGGCAGAAGGAGCACCGTCAGAATCTACAGATGCTAGGAGTGAAGGGGTGCCATCTACTAAAGAGGAAACAGAGCGGGTGGCACTGCCCGAATCAGAATAAGATAAGTGGGGATGTAAGACTGAGGTGTCCGCTCCTATCTCCAATGGGTGAAAAGGAGAGCCTATTCCCAAGACTGAAGGATTCAAAGAGGCAGAAGGAGCACCGTCAGAATCTACAGATGCTAGGAGAGAAGGGGTGCCATCTACTAAAGAGGAAACAGAGCGGGTGGCACTGCCCGAATCAGAATAAGATAAGCGGGGATGTAAGACTGAGGTGTCCGCTCCTATCTCCAATGGGTGAAAAGGAGAGCCTATTCCCAAGACTGAAGGATTCAAAGAGGCAGAAGGAGCACCGTCAGAATCTACAGATGCTAGGAGAGAAGGGGTGCCATCTACTAAAGAGGAAACAGAGCGGGTGGCACTGCCCGAATCAGAATAAGATAAGTGGGGATGTAAGACTGAGGTGTCTGCTCCTATCTCCAATGGGTGAAAAGGAGAGCCTATTCCCAAGACTGAAGGATTCAAAGAGGCAGAAGGAGCACCGTCAGAATCTACAGATGCTAGGAGAGAAGGGGTGCCATCTACTAAAGAGGAAACAGAGCGGGTGGCACTGCCCGAATCAGAATAAGATAAGCGGGGATGTAAGACTGAGGTGTCCCCTCCAAGGGAAGGATGGCGATCAAATAGGGGGGCAGAAGAGTCTGCTTCCACTGAGGCATTAGTTGGAAGGTCTGTGTCTAATGCAGGGGCAGGCGATTGCTCCGCTTTGCCAGAGGGCAGGTAGAAGTGTACCAAGGGGGGAGGGTGGGCTGAGAGATGCCTAGAAACGGCAGTGTCTTCCGACAGTAGAGCCTCGGAGGAAGTTAATTGTGGAGTCGAGCAAGAATCTTCCCGAGGTGAGCAAACCAGGAGAGTCTTTGAGCGAAGGTTATTCTTTTCCCAATGGATTTCGTACTGAGAGCTGTAACCCGAGTTACCTGATGTGGGAGGGTTGTCGTCTTCCTCCTCAGAACGAGACGTCTGGATCCTCCATAGCGAATAGCTAAGGCGTTCCGTAAAGAATGGATCGCCGTTGATGTCCCTGGTGTCAAAGGTATTAGAAAGAACCGAGGGAGTAGTGCTGCCGGAGAATGACCGAACCGGAGGGATGAAATTGACGTAGATGGAGGAAGGACGAGAGGAAATGCTGCTTTCAGACAAAGAAGGCCTTACAGAGGAAGTGACGCCAGAAGTTGGCAAACCGCTGGTACTCGATGTGGGAGGGTTGTCGTCTTCCTCCTCAGAACGATACGTCTGGATCCTCCATAGCGAATAGCTAAGGCGTTCCGTAAAGAATGGATCGCCGTTGATGTCCCTGGTGTCAAAGGTATTAGAAAGAACCGAGGGAGTAGTGCTGCCGGAGAATGACCGAACCGGAGGGATGAAATTGGCGTAGATGGAGGAAGGACGAGAGGAAATGCTGCTTTCAGACAAAGAAGGCCTTACAGAGGAAGTGACGCCAGAAGTTGGCAAACCGCTGGTACTCTCTGTGCTGGGAGAAGGCGCGGGCTGAAGGAGAGATAGACCAGGTCTGCCAGGGTGGAGGTTGGAGTAAGAATACAGGTAGGGAGTGGTGTGCTCCGAGAGTGGAGAAGGAGGAGAGAGAGTGAAGTCAGAGATGAAAAGAGGAAGGGAGGGAATGGTGTGGACGGAGGAGGGCGAACCGGTCGTACTCTCTGAGCGGGGATAAGCATCAGATGGAGTGGGCGATGCATCGGCCTCCCCAGTGGTGAGGTTGCTGCCTATTCTAGGGTTCGTGTCACGTAGGAGCACAGCAGAGTGGTCCGCATTGGCTGCGGGGTGAGTAAAACGCTTGGGCTCTACTAAAGACGGTGAAGAAATGGGCACTCTGTCTGATTTCTCCTCCAGGGATGGCACAGCTGGGGCACTCTCTACTGGGCAGATAGTGGTGATGTCGTAGTTGGAAGGAAGAGAGATAGTGGTGGGGTCAGAGATAGAAGGAAGAGAAACAGTGGTGAGGTCAGAGATAGAAGGAAGAGAGACAGTGGTGGGGTCAGAGATAGAAGGAAGAGAGACAGTGGTGGGGTCGGAAGGAAGAGACACAGTGGTGGGGTCGGAAGGAAGAGACAGAGACACAGTGGTGGGGTCGGAAGGAAGAGACAGAGACACAGTGGTGGGGTCGGAAGGAAGACAGACAGTGGTGAAGTCGGAGTTGTGAATCTTTGGAAGGGGACACGTTGTGTCATTCTCTGCAGGCCGAAGGGGAGTGCCATTCTCCGGGATACGCGGTCTAGAGGCGTCATCAGTGGCGGAGGGCAGTATCAGGTGGTATAACAGATCGGTATTACCTAAAGGAGAGTCCGGCTTATCTGAGGCTTCCGGAGAACTCATGTTGGTCGGGATGCGAGGCGGGTTTCTTCGGGTAATGCTGCCTGGCCATGCGTGCGTGACAGGAGGGCAGGGGAAATGGATCTGAGGCACAGCGACAAAGTGCTTGGTATTTAAGCGGAAAGCCGCCTACGTCTAACAATAACCCATTGTGTCAATAACATTTAATGATGTTGCGCAGTGTCAGTCAGCAATATGGTGACCAACTGGCATGGGTGCAAATTCAGGTCGGTGAGGGTAAAAATTCAGGACAAAACTTCAGTACAAAACGTACGTTTTACGGACACATCAAAGGAGGTCGCGTGGGTGGACGCAGACGTCACAACAGGAAGTGACGTCACAAAAGGTGGTTTACCATCAGACTCATGTCCTCCCCTCACTCACCCCTTAGATGCGATTGCATCAGAGAAACCAGGTGTGAGCAGCGTTCTGAATGAGCTCCGATCTCGCCCCAGAGAGGCCAGAGTGGCTCCGTTTTCTCCAGTTATTGAGCTCCGGGTAAAATAAGTGGGGGGACGCCGTCCGCGTGGTACCCTGACTCGAGCCATGCATACATCATTTCACTCATCCATCCCTCCATCCACACTTTCAAACATCCGTCCATCCACTCTTTCACCCTATCCATCCGTACACTCATCCATCCACTCTTCCACCCAATCATCTACTCATCGATCCAACCATTTATCCACTCATTCAGCCATTAACTCTTTCACCCATCCAGCCATCCTTTCACTTATGCTTGCTGACTCAGCAAGCATAGGATCTGAGACACAGCTAGAAACTGCTTGGAATTCAAGCGGAAGTTGCCACCTAACGTTGTAACTAGTTCCGATGATGTCATAAACATTTACGCATAATGTGGCGCATCGCCAGCTGCAGTCAGCAAGCATAGGATCTGAGTCTTGGGCGTCAACCGAGGGTCTTTTCATATTCTAACGTGCCCCTCTTTACATCCTGTTGTGCTGCTTCAATGACACCATAGCACAGTGGTAGTCTTTGAAACGAAAGCAAAACAATTTACATCAAATGTGCACGCTACCCCCACCCCACCCCAATACCCGGACATGTTGCCATTTTAATAAAAACTGTCCGGACAGTCCACAAAAACCCGGGACTGTCCGGGGAAATCCGGGTCGTCTGGTCACCCTACTATTGATCTACGTATGTATGCCTTTGTGATGAGGGGGAGCGGGCCAGGAATGTAAACACTACCCTGTAATAAATATCACCAGCACCACATAAGTGCTTGATGTAGAAATAGTTCCCCCGGAGCCTTCTGCCCGTGCCGCTCAATGGCGGGGTTGCCTCATACCAAGGCTGGCTAGTCTTTATTCATCTTTCTTCCACCAACCCCACCCTTCCGATCTGTCTCTGTGTCTCACTCACACTGGTTCTTCTTCACCCCTTCTTTCTCTGTTTGTATCTCCCTATCTTTTGCTTGCTTTTCCTTCTCTTTTTTCTGCTTTTCCTCCTATTGGGTCGAAGTCTGATTATGTCAGAGTTGCTGGCCTCTGTGAGGTATCAAAACCTCCATGCATTACAGTGCTCGACAACTCTGGGCAGGCTATCTGCTGAGTTTCTGTTAGTAAAAACTGATTCCCAGAGGGAGGAATTCCTTGATGTAGTGCAACCTCCCCTCGCGAGGAAATTATAGGCCCAATTGAGACACGGCTGCCTGCCCATGAGGGCGTTCACTTCTAAATGGGCCAATGCAGAAGAGGGAACCTGCCCAGTCTGTAACTGTAGCCGAGAAGATGTTGTGCATGTTATGTTCTTTTGCCCGGCGTATAGTAAAATACGAAAATGTTGGCTGATTCCCCTATGTAGAAACCTGGGACTTAGACAATATGTGCAGGCGTGTAGGGTTTTAACATATGATACCTCCCCCCTATTGTCTATGCTGTTTCCCGTTTCCTGCATGGTATGTGGCGTAGAAGGAAAGGCTTTGTTTAAGGTCAAATGGAAATAACTTGGATCAACTGTCCCCCTTTTCTTTTTTTTAAATACAATTTTTGTCAGCTAAGCCCCCTTTGATAACTTACTGTTTAATAACTTTTTATCCTCTATTCTAACTGTTATATTTATGGATTTTATTACTGTGCTTTGTATGTATTTTATCCGCACTTTTATGGTCTATGGCCGAAATAAAGTTATCAAATGGTAAAATGGATTATGTCATAAAAGTCCCTGTCCCCCAAAATGAGTGCTGGTTGGCGCCCACCTCCTGCACACATTAAGCACTGCTTTTAGGGCAGGGTCTCGACCCTCCCCCTCCCTCGGGCATTTCATTGTGAAGGAAAGTGTGACTTGCACCTCTCCTCTTCGATATTGGAGATTTTCTTCAAGCAAGACTTCGCTGACGTAGGTTTTAATGAATTCCGTGAACCTGGGCACTTTGTGGTGGTTTAACGAATGCACACTTTATTGTATGAACATAGCACTTAGTACCCCCGACGAGGCTTCGATGCGCTTCAGGGCGGAACACAAATGCCATTGTAGTGAATGTACCATCTTTTCTTGGTCCTAAAGCAAGACAACACAACTGATAGTAATCTGCGCTTTTAGACGGTATAGTTGGCCGTTGTATCGATTGAGAGTAAAAGTCTAGCACGGTTTCTCTGTTGTAGTCCACTTTCTGTGAAAACATGTTCTGGGTTGACAGATGATCGCTTACTTGTAAGAGTGGGAAGCACGCCACTGAAACCTGATCACATCAGCTTTGCTCAGATGGTAGAGCGCTCACTTAGCATGTGCGAGGTAGCGGGACGGATGCCCGCATTCTCCAAACGTATATCTTTGAAGATGAATGCAAGTGCATTTATAGATCTGTTCATTTCTGCCACTGTTGAGGTAGATGTTCTTTGGGATTTTCAGTTTAAATGTTTACGTCATTCGGAAAGCAATAGAAGCCTAGTACTGTCCAGCACGTGGAGCGATTCCTGGCTGGTAGGTATAAATAGAAGCAAAGCATCCTGTGCCTAAAAATAACGACGCATTCGTAAAACACCAGCCTGGTCTCAGTAGGGATATCTTAAAACAAGCATTTGCAATGCAATAGGAGTCGCATTTACGCAAGACCTATTGCATTGTGGGGGGGCAGGAACAACGGGAGTGATGGGCATGGCAGAAAATAGTACTCTGAGTAAAGGGGCCAGTAGCCATATATTGTATTGAATTGTAATTGCAGTTATGTAGCGCTTACTACCCCTGACGAGTCGTCAAAGCGCTTTTTCAGTGAGCAGCATGCTACTCCGGGACCCATAGAGGATTAGTGTTGAATAAGTATAGTGAAACATGCAAGTACATTTTAAGTGGTGGATAGGTTAGTCAATTATAGGTTAGTCAGCTATCTGGATTTGGAAAGATAGCAGAATCTTGAAGCACGCTGCTCCGGAAACTCATAAAGGATTAGTGCTGAATTAGTATGGTGAAATATGAAAGTAATTCGAGTGGTGGATATTAGTCAGTTATTTGGAGTGAGAAGGGTAGCGGAGGGATAAAAGGAAAGAAAGGATTGCATTCATGTAGCACCTGTTACCCCTGATGGGTGTTGAAGTCCTTTTCTAGCTAGTAGGACGCTACTCTGGTACCCATAAAGGATTAGTGTAGGGATACAAATGACAACATGGCCGTCATATGGAAGGACTAACAGGCCTATAAACCAATGAAAGGCAGCATTTAGTAAAGGACAAAGACACAAGGCAATGAAAAAGATTGTAGGGGAGTGGGCGTGGCTTCTCTCCCCTACTCAACTACCCCAGATCAACCCCAGAGCAGCGCTTGCACGCTGGCTCAGGGCTCAACCTTAAAAAATAATGGTACTTAAATTATTTCAACGTGTCCTCAGGGGAAGTAAGCTCTATATAAATGAAATTTGCTTCGTTTAAATACTGGGAAAGACTAACACATCTGATATTCTTACAGTGCAAGCACATCTTCTAAACAGGGACTGAACAAAGTGAAAAGCTGCCTCTCAAGTATGTGTGAAGTGGTAACAAGGTGTGAGCCTTTATTTCCCCTCCACTTCATTTGCACCAGGTGTGAGGTTCCTGACTGCTCCCAGCCCAGAGACTGGAACAAAAGGAGGCCTGATGACTCCTCAGATTTAGCCTTTGTTATGGGCCCAGCAGGAGTCTTAAATGTCCCCGCATGCATGTTGTTGCTTGTTGCAGATGGAAAGCAGACAACGTGCAGGCGTTGCTGAAAGTGTCCTGGTGTTTGGAAATTACACCGGGACGAGTTCAGCACATTTTTAAGTGGGACCCAAATTCTTGGCAGGGTGGACAGTGTTCACCCTGTGAAAAAAGTGGGTGGACGTCATCCACCCGCGTGTACCCCCGACTCGTGCCCTGCAAATGTTAATTAGTCAAATCGTGTTCCAAACTGTAAATGACATACGACTTAAGGCCGGTGTTGTGTAATATCTGGAATCCCTTCGGGTTCGTGTATCCCCTACTCTTCGGCTGACTTCAGAGCTTTGCCCTATTGTCCAGCTCGGACAGTTCTTCTGTAGCCATGCCCACTCAATCCTGCCTGAGCAGGACTATATACAAAATACATATCCTTCTTCCTGCTCCAGTTTGTGCAACAGCAGGGAAGGTGTTGGATTGTAAATCCAACACCTCTGCCCCCTACAGCAAGTCGTTGTAATTATTTGCAATGTAATGGATGGCGTTGTAACAACGCAGTCTTTGTAACGACCGCGTTGTAATAGCATGGGATGTGAAGCATGCAATCTAAAGGCTGTTTTCCCTATGGGCCATGCTTTACGTTCTCTCTTGTCTTTTCTATAAATCTTATTTAGTAAATGAAATATCTCAGAGTGTACGTAGCTTCACTAAGCAAAGAATGTTTCAGTCTTGTAGTGCAAAAAATAGGTAATTTGACACCCCAACTCCTATTAGAGTTTTGATTTCAGGAAAGGCATTTTATTTAGTTTAAGGCAAAGTATAAGCAAATATGGAATAAACAAACTGTCCAACTGACACAGGCATTCCATATCCATAGCAGTAAACTTTTGGAGTTCTGTTTGCTTTTGAATTAACAATAACTTTTCTTAGTGCCTGGTTGCTGCATGAACATACGTGCAACATGAAAGTAAAGTTAAACTCTGTAAATTATAAAATGCATATTTGAAAGCACACTAGTGTAGATGTCTCAAGGTCAATTACTGTTAGAAATAAAGATATTCAATATATATATATATATATAGCGGACTCTGGGAGTGAAAATTCAAAACATAGAAATTAAAAAAGAAGCAAATCAGGGTATACAGCAGCTATCATACATTATATATTTAGATATGTAAATTATTTTTTGTTGTGCAACATACTGAATTGAATACACCGAGCACCGAGATACACTGCTCACTGGGTCACCCTTATTCCTTATATTGAGGTGTGTTTAGTAATCGTTAAACTACAGACAGCTGAGAAAATATATTTTCTGCTTGCGATTTGTGGGTATTCAAGTTGGAATCCCACTCGCCTTCATCTTTCTGAAGCCAATAAAGGGAGTGCATTTTGGGTTGCATAATAGTCTCACTCAGGCGCGCAACACCCATAGAGCTAAAAGGGCACTGCACTAACACTGCTCACCATACAGTCACTCCATTCACCGTCTCCTACCCTGCACTCACACTAGCACACCACTCTCCCTGCACACACATAACACTGTTATATGTTATGTTATATGGGTATTTATTACGCGCACGACTACTCTTGAGTATCCTGGCGCGAATCATAACCACAGAGAAATCCCAGAGAAAGCACAGCATTATATTAGTAAGCTTGATTGAAAAGGTGAGTTTTAAGCAGCTTTTTAATGCAGCTAAGGTCTCTGGTGTCCCTGAGAGTGAACGGATGGGCATTCCAGAGGGTAGCTGTTTTAACCGAAAATGATAGGCTGCCCAGTCTAGAGCGCTTGAAGCGCGATATAACCAGCCTGCGTTGAGAAGCCGACCTGAGATGTCGACTGGGCACATGAAAGGTCACACTTTTCTTAAGATACGTCGGGCCAGTATCATGTAGGGCTCGATGATTGAGAACGAGAGCCTTGAATTGCACTCTTTGGGCCACCGGCAGCCAATGGAGTGCGGCCAGTTGTGATCTTATGCTGATGCGTCTAGGGATGCCCAGCAGAAGTCTGGCCGCTGCATTTTGGATAAGCTGCAGTTTGTTTGACAAAAAGGAGGGGGTGCCCAGGTAGAGAGCATTGGCGTAGTCTAGGCGGGACAGTATCAAGGCTCTGGCAACCGTTTCTTTAGCCGGCTGGGGCAAGAGAGGGAAAAATCTGCCTAGGGATTTAAGGGTCCCAAAGCAGGCACCCGTCAGTCTTTTAATCTGCTCTGCAAATCGCAGATCTTCATTAAACCAAATGCCCAGGTTCTTGGCAGGGCCCCACTCAGAGAGAGGACGGGGGAAATCGGGAGGCCAAACCAATTCAATAAATTGGTTAGGGAAGTGACCATATAGTATAATTTCCGATTTTCCCTCGTTGCATTTAAGCCTGGCCTGTGCCAACCAAGTGAATACGGCCGTCAGACACCTTTGTGCTGCGGCCGTTTCAAATTGTGTTTTACCCCAAGTGAACAAGAGCTGGGTGTCATCGGCGTAAGCCATAATTTTTGCACCCAGCTTCTCAGCCAGATAGATCGAAGGGGTCATATAGATGTTGAAAAGAAGTGGGCTCAATGCTGAGCCCTGTGGGACCCCCGTCTGAACTAACCTGGCCGAGGAAGAATGAGGGGGCATCCAAACTTGCTGATACCATGAGTCCAAGAAGGACTCCAGCCAGGACCATGCAGCCCCAGTGAGGCCGATGTCTGTGAGGTGAGCCAAAAATAGTTGATGAGGGACCGTATCAAAGGCGGCAGAGAGGTCCAATAAAATTAGTACCGCTCTGCCGCCCCCGTCCGTACAATCCCTGATGGCTTCCACCACCTCGACCAAGGCTGTCTCTGTGCTAAAGGAGGCCCCAAAGCCCGACTGGACTGGGTGAAGTGCCCCAGATTCTTCAACAAAGGCGTTAAGCTGACGAAAGATCACCTTTTCGCAGACTTTCGCCAATGCCGGGAGCAGAGAAATGGGGCGATAGTTTGCTGCGACAAGAGGATCTGCTGAAGGCTTTTTTAAGAGGGGCAGAAGTTTTGCTTGCTTCCACTGTCTAGGTACCGTTGCCGATTGCATTGACCAGTTCACCATGGCTGAAACTTCTGTCACTACACAGTCCGCTATTCCAGCCAAAACTCTTGCCGGACAAGGGTCCGCGGGGGAACCTGATTTGAGAGCCTTCAGCAGAGCAAGAATGTCTGTTTGATCGGCCTTAGTAAATTTGGCCAGGCAATTGCTCGAGAGAGTACCTGGCGCCTCTGCTAGCGGAAGAGTGGCAGCTGCACTTAAGGCAAATCCCTCTTCAATTAGCTTAATTTTGTTAATGAAAAAGGATGAGATCTCCTCACACCAGTCTGCGGAAACCGGAATCTTTTTTTTTCCGCTAGAGGTGACAGAAAGCTTTGGACTATAGATATCTCCTTATCATTATTCTCTGCCTTTAGAATTCTAGTTGCAAAGTAAGCGCCTTTTGCAGTCTTAATTGCAGAATAGTATTCTCTTTGGACTAGGCGGAGGTTGGCTTTGGCTTGAGGAGAGTAAGCAACCCTCCAACGCCGCTCAGATTTTTTACATGCTCTTTTTAGCTCTCCAAGCACTGGTGTATACCAGGGTTGAGATGGCAGACCGCGACAGTGGTTTTGCGGGGCTGGTTTAGAGGTAGCCTCTACACTTCGGCTAATCCAGGCATTAAAGAGGTCAACTTGGCCCTCTAAATCACTAGCGAGAGCCATCTGGGAGTGCGTAAGGGTTTCAACCAACCCAGGGATATTAATTTTCCCTGCTTGGGGGCCCACCGGGGGGGAAGAGTAGAGAGATGATAATGCCACTGCCCAGGAGAAGTGAATTACCGCATGGTCGGACCAGATAACCGGCTGGGGATCTTTAAGAGCCAGTGTAAAGTTGGAGCATATCAGGTCCAACATATGTCCGCGGGAGTGTGTAGGTATGGCAACCCACTGTGTTAAGTGTGTTATGCCTAGAAGGTCTTGAAGAGCCAGCACATCTGGAGAGCCAGGTGCATCCCAGTGAATGTTAAAATCACCGAGAAGGAGAAATTTCGGAAAGCGTAAGACGCGTTCCGCTAATGCCTCTCCTAAAGATCTCCCTAAGAAGGATTCTATTGCCTTGAGCAGTAACTGTAAGCTTAGACAGGTAGCAAAGATGTGTACTATCCCAGCATCTGCGCTGCTACACGAGGGCAAGTAGTACCAGATGTGCCCCCCATTGTGCAATCCTAGTCGGCGTATAATATAATGAGTATATTGTTTTGTAGTGCTGGGCCTGGAGTGCAGCAGAACAGAAAATGCTCCTTCCCATTTCTAGTGAGAGGTGGAAGCTGTCCTGCCCAACACTGAGTCTCTCGGCCCACTTGCTTTCATATTTTCCTAGATCATTCTCTCTGCTTGCTATCAATTCTGCATATATTTGTTTAATCGTACAGTTTCCTCTGCCTTCAATGAGTTCCAGAATTGCATTTTTGCCAAACCCAGCTGGGCCCCCTTCTTTAGACATCAAGAAACTCCTAACTTGTAAATATTTGTAAAAGCTCTTTGTATCCACACCGTACAACTGCTGGATATCAGAGAATTTACAGATTCCATGCGAGCCCATGAGGTCCCCAATTTTCACCACTCAACGCCACCCCCAATCTAAAAAGACAGAGTCTGCGAAGATTGCTGTAGGAAGGAAATTATCTCCATACAACCGTGTATATGCATTATATCTCCCAAGGCCACTCTTCTTCCTGAATGCTGACCATATCTTATATGCAGCCATCAGGGTATTGAACTTAGTTCTCTTGAAATATCTAGGGTCTGTGTATTTCAGAAAAACATTGAGTGCCCCCCCCCCCCTAACAGTATTGAATATATAGTAGTAGAACCTGGAGTATCCTCCGCTATACCTCCCCCTATAAGCCCAGACATGTACTGCAAAGCTGCTGCCCAGTGGTACATTTTAAAATCAGGGACAGCCCAGCCACCTCGGTCTCTAGGGAGTGCCATATATCGTAAAGCCCGCCTCGTCTTGCCGTGTGCCCATATAAATCTATTTGACATCTGCTCTAGGGTAGTGTACCACTTTACCTCAAATATTAGTTGGATTGCCCTAAATATGTATAAAAACTTTGGCAGCAGGATCATTTTTATAACATTAGTCCGACCTACTATAGAGAGGGAAGGTTATGAAGTATATCAAGACCTTTTTTTGCCTTGTTAATTATAGGCTCTATATTCCTAGCCACTACATTATCCAAGTCTGCTGATATATTAATCCCCAGGTATACCCCAGTTTCCACTACATGACTATCAGAGCAAGCCACCTTATTATTTTTGATCATTTGTGTCTTAGGGCCATTAAGGGCGTATCCAGATACTCGGACAAACTTCGCAGCCTCCCCTCGACTTCCCTTATAGCCTCTGTAAGGGCTGGAGTGATGACTGCCACGTCGTCAGCATATGCGAGTATTTTACACTCACCACCCATGGTCTTTACAGACAGGGTCCTCCTATTGACTTCGAATCTATGAAGCAGGGGATCTATGACCAACGCAAAAAGCAGTGGAGAACACGGACACCCCTGCCTTGTACCTTGCTTGATTTCTAAAATCTTCGTGTATTCTGTATTTACAGTGACGTGCACTGTGGGTTCCAAATATAAGGCCTGAATAGCCTGTATGTAGTCATCACCAATATCTGCCCATCTTAGAGAAGACCAGAGATAGTCCAAGGAGACCTGGTCAAATGCTTTCTCAGCATCCAGCAACATAACAGACATCGGGTCTCCTGAGACCTCTGTGGCATCAAATAAGGTGATAACTCTACGAATGTGTTGGGTCGTCCCTCTTCCTGGGATGAATCCATGTTGTGATTCACTAACCAGTGCACCTATCTATGTACTAGAAAAGATCTTTGCGTCTGCGTTCATCAATGTTATTGGCCTATAAGACCCAGGGTCTGTCGGAGATTTCCCTTTTTTTAGAATGATAACAATTTCGGCTCCCGCCCAAGTCTTTGGAGTAGAACATACTCTTTGGGCCTGTTTTCAATGTTTCAATCAGATCCTTAGAGATTTCTTCCTGAAAAGTTTTATAGAACTCAATGGGGATCTGGTCCAGTCCTGCGGCTTTACCTGACGGCAAGCCCGCTAGGGCAGCCATAATCTCTTCCTCCACCACAGGTGAATCAAGCTCTTCTCTGCTCTCGTGCGAGAGAGGTGGGGGAGGTTTATTCGCCAGATAAGCTTGGATTTTCAAGGGGTCTTTTAGTTGTTCTTCATTGTATAATTTGGTGTAGAACTGTCTGAACACCTCACAAATTTCACTTGAGTCCGTAATCATGTGCCCAGAACTGTCCATAATCACTTTGATCTCACCAAGAGCAGCTTTTTGCCTTGTTCGAGCTGCTAAGGTTTGACCCACCCGTTCGCTACATTCATAACAGTGCTCCTCCTTGCTACGTACATGGCGGCCACCTTGCTAGCAATATTTTCCTTTGCCGCCGCCTTCGCCCTCGCCACTTTGATCAAAATCTCTTCTAAGGGCGTGCCTGCAGATGAAAGTGCCACTAGTTCCTTCTCAGCCTCCACTAAGGTCTTAGTCAACTCTATTGACCTTGCCTGCTGCTGCCTTTGTCTAAATAAACTAAAACTCAAAGTTTCACCACAGACTCCTGCCTTAAAGGCATCCCAGGTAAATCCTGAGGCGGTACTACCCCTGTTAAAATTCCAGTAACCTTTAATCCAGTTTTTCATGTGCAGCACATAGCTACTGTCTTTTAATAGTCCACCCTCAAAAGTCCACTTGCGCGCAGGCCTGGTTCTTGTTTTTGTTATCTAAGGAGAAAACTAAGGGATTGTGGTCTGATATGAAACGGGGTAGTTTTTCAATCTGGGAGTTTGCTGTCAAACTGTTAGAAATCAAAAAATAATCTAACCTAACGCAAACTTTGTGGGGTGCCGAGTAATAGGAAGTCCCAACGTCTCGGGGCTTTAGTTTAGACCATACATCTACTAATGCGTTATTTCTTGCCAGACTTAAAATTGCCAGACATACCTTCTTCTTACGCGCCTGATATTTGTCTGTTGGCTCCAGGCCGAGTCCTCCTACACCATTGATATTAAAATCACCACAGAGAATCACATAGGGGGCCCACGCCGATAGCTCTAAATCTAAAAAGGAAAAAATCTCCGGATCGTCCTCCATATAGCCATAGATGGATCCTAGCGTGACCCAACCGCCATTAATCATGCATTCTATTCAAACCCACCTTCCCAATTGATCCTCAAGTTTCTTCCAAATTGGGACATCCTTATATTTGGAGAGAATTGCCACTCCTCTAGTTTTAGTACCCTGCTTTGAATGAGCCAGCACGTGATAGCCTAATTGCTCCAGCAAGAACCCCTTATTTCCTTCAATGTGTGTCTCCTGTAGGCAGATAAAGTCTGCCCGCGAGGCTCTTAAAATCGCTGCGACTAGCTGCCTCTTAAGCTGCTCATTCAGACCATTCACGTTAATAGTGATTATTCGTGTATACATCAGGGTATGTCTAGTGATTGTCCTAACCGGCCATCCGATCAAACATTAATCAAGTTTCTACTATTGCATTCAAGGCCTACAGTGTCCCCTGCTACCTCTTTGTTCTGTCTGTTCCTTAGTGTGTCGTGTCTATATACCCAGGAATGCCCTACTGTGCTGTTCCCTGCCACCCTCTCCCCCCTGCTCCCCCTACTCCCCCCTCCCTCAGACCCCCCCACCCTTACGGGCAAATAGGTCAACCATGACCTATGTGCGGCAGCTGTATGCCCTCAGAATGTCGCACCGCCTTCCCCCCCTCTTTATATTCCAAATTACTGCCAATATACTGATGCACTAGTCACACATTCAATACAATACTATACTGGGCTTGAAAGCTAAACTCCTGGTCTTATTTAGGTAATTGTTCGGGTCAATTACCGCATTCCATCAGTAGCCCCCTTTAGAGCATTCTTTTCTTTTAGCTCCGTCAGGAATGCCTGGGCCTTTATCTCTGAAAAGAACATCCTTACTTGCCCATTCACCAACACTTTCAGGCGAGACGGAAATAACAAAAAAACTCATGTCCCAAAGATTGAAAAGCCGGGATCATTTGCCTTAAGCGCCACCTTCTCTCTACAGCCGCGTGGCAGAAGTCTGGGCGGGCAAAGAATGTTATACCCTCAGCAGACCTCTTTGCCTCTGGTCTTGCCCTGTCCATAATCTCCTGCCTAAGGAGGTAATTCCCTATATAGACAAGAATAGCTCTAGGTTTGGTATTTGATGCTGCTACATATCCCTTCCACTGGGACAAAGGGAATCTATGTACCCATTGGACCTTACTCTCCCAATTCCATGCTGATAGCTCAGGAAAGGCACCTTTTAGTAAGGAGACAACAAAAGAGCGGATATCGATGGGGAGGAGCCAAGATGGCGACCTGATCGGACGTGTAGTCCCTCGGCTCCGGAGACCGTCTCCTTCGCGACTATCCTGCCGGCGATCCTGTTTTTAGAAGGCACGACGTGGAAGCCGATGTGCCCAGGCACCCTGCGGTGTAATCCTGAGGCTTGTGACTTTTTGCAGGAGGGAGCGATGTCCGACTGAAGTTTGCGGCCCGCAGCGGACCCGAGTCCGGGGCCTCGAGTGGATGCTGGGGCCGGCTGCCGGGTGATCAACAACGGGCGTCAGACGCGGCTTTGACCCGGTCGGATCATCTTCGACAAACGCGGCCGACTTTGGAGCGTGAGCTTCCTTGGACTGCAGGTGCTGCGTTGGTTGTGCCTGGTGAATTATTCGCGGAGATTGCATGAGTGCAGATATCCACATTGCGACTGCAGACGAAGGCTTGCACACTACCCTGCTGGCAGCGGGAGGCCCCCGATCTTTCTACCCCCCTCGATGACGGGCGGAGCGGCTCACTTTTGGGGCGCTGCTTACGGCCTCTTTTGGACCTGCTTACTGCCTTTCCTAGAGCTGCACGCCAATACTAGCGGCCTTGCATTAATTGAGGTCTTCATCAGTGGTGTTTACGAAGTGCACAATGGAGGGCGGATTCGGAGAGACTGTGACATGGTGCTCTGGTGGATGTGTGGTGCGCAGCGATTTGACTGGGGAGGCACATGTAACTGCTCGGGGATATGGAGAACTATTGGCGGCTATTGTCTCCCTTCACTCCGAAGTGCTACACTCTGCTAAAATCCTGATCGACAAGGTGGATGATCTAACAAGTGCTCGTGGAGGCTCTAAAATGGCCGCCTCGTTAGACAGTAGCGAAATTCTTTGTTCTTTGTCTGACCGCAACAAGATGGCGGCGTTGCGTAGCGGTGCCTGCCCAGCGACCCAGACCCCGAGATGCCTCTTGCTGCTGCTGTTTATTGCCCTGGCCGAAATGGAAAGTGCGGTCTGCAATTACGGCGAGTGTCCTACTCCAGCACTATGTCCCCATCTACCCGGAGATCGCTCCAGGAGGGGCCTGACAATGGGATTTTCATCCTTGGATCGACCTTGCTGTGCACCACTGGTGTGGGGTACTCCTGGCCCAGCTGTTTCTCATTGACCTTGTATGTACGGGACATGGTTGTGTGCTCCAGACGATGTTTCCCGTTTGGACTACCGTGTACATCTCCAGGGCTCCTCTGGGTTTCCGTGGTTAGCAGCGGAGGCGGAGAAAGAACGGGACAGGGGTGAACACTTCTTACTATGGTCTACAGATCTCCTGTTGCTGACCTGGGCTTGTGGGTGGTGTGTCACTGCTCCTGACTGTGCTATGTGTTGATTCTGGTACTCTAATTCATCCTGATTTTACTGTTTCATTTCACCGGGCTTCTCCTCCTGTGTTATTGCTGGCTTTGCGGGACGGTGGGGCAGAGGGACGGGTGGTGGGCTCCTCCCCACCTTTCTTATTTTTGAGAGTTATAGATTAGGATTCTTTTCTTACTCTCTATATTTCGGGACTCCTTTTACTGGGCGACAGTCACATTGCTAGGGGGGGTTGGGCCGTAGCCAGCTGCATTTGTGCAGGGTGGGGGGTGGCAAGGGTTTTTTTTTGTTTTTTTTCCTTTAGGTTCTTTGGGCCCTCTATTCTTTTTTCCTTTTTCCTTTTCTGGGTTTAGACGTTTTGCATGTGCGCTAGGCGGCGAATCTGGCACTTTATTACAGTTCCTATTTGTCAATCCTGCTTCTATGACGCCAGATCTAACTCATTGTGCTTCGATATCCTGCTTCTGTCTATCCTACAGAGAAAATCTTTAAAATTAGACCTCATTGATCCTGTTACATGTCCTTAGTACCCTTTATGTTGCAATGTACTGTACTTGCTAGCCCTCGGGCTTGTTGCTGTATTGTATGTGGTTTTTGTCAATAAAGGTCTTCCAAAAATTAAAAAAAAAAAAGAACGGCTATCTTGCCCCTCTTCCCCCTTGGCCACTCCCAAGAGTCTAACATTGTTGCGTCTTTGGCGATTCTCGAAATCTTCGGACTTCCATTGCAGATCTTCCGCCAACTTTTTCCCGCGTCTCCTTAAACTTCTGCCATTTAGAGACATCGTCCTCAAATTTCCCAGTCCGTTCTTCAACCTGAGTGACTCTACCTGCCATGTCCATATACATTTTGTTCATTTTCCTTAGCGATCCGTGTATTTTTTAGACGCTTGTCTGGCCCTTCTTGTCTCTGTCCTGGCCTTCCCCTGCATTTGCTTAAGAGTGCTGAACAATAGGTCTATGGTAGGGGGTTGCAGTGCGGTTGCGGTATGCTGCTGTACATCTGAGCCTCCACTTTTTTGATACAATTGGGATGTTACGGAATAGTCCCAGTCGAGCTTTTTAACTACACCCCCCTGGGATGGAATACCTCTCAATTTTTGTTTGACCCAGGGTCTTTCCCTCTGCTGTCTGCTTGAACTGAGATACCTTCCTCAGTGAAGGGGTCAGTGTTGGAGTCAGAGTCAGAATCGCCTGTCAAGATTTCCCCGCTTGAAGGTGAGGAACCTGTGTCCTCATTAAGAGAAAAAAAGCAATCATCGCTGAGGGAGCCAGGCACCGAATCTGGGATAGCTGTCTTCTGTGGATACTTAGATATATCTGACCCCGCCGTAACTACTGGTGCCAAGGATGCCTTATTCCCATCTCTCCTGGTGCGGTTTATGCGGTTTGTGCGGCTTGCGGCATTTCCCCCTTCTTTCACAATATCCAGCATTGGTGTAGTTATTCCCAGTCCCTGTCCCGACCCTGCGTGAGCATTCTGCAGAGTGCAGTTATCTGCATCAAGAGTTCCGAGAGTTTGTTCCACCTTGTGCTCCCTCGCTTGCAACCGTACCTGTACTGTGGAGCAGGGAGCTGCTGACTGATGTCGGCATCCGTGTTAGCATCCGCGCTGTCCTCCAAGTCCTCTTCTGGGTGTTCTGCCTCTTTCTGCTGGCTACCTCCGCGGTCCTGCACAGATACAGCGTTGGTTGCTGGCCCGGTGATTCCTTTCCCTCCGATCCTCTTCTCAGCCTCCTCGTCAGTATCCAGGATCCCCTGGACTGATCTCCCGGTCTCTGTCTCATCCGCCTTCTCCACGCTCTGCTTACGCTGTCTTTCCGAGGGATCGGAGCTGCAGGGAGTCTGCCTGAGAGCCGAAGGTATTCTGGCTCCGTCTGCATTCGTCTCCTGCCCGGTCAAGGCAGACACCGCGGGAAAAGCCTCGTACAAGGTAGGTTGCTGCAGTGCCTAACCTGGCACTCTTGGTACTTTTCTTTGCCGCTTCGATGGGTGTCTCCTTTTCTCCAGCACAATGTCTAGTTTGTTCTTCCATCAGCCCCAAATTTTTAGCCGCTGCTAATTGTTTTACCAAGGCTGCTCCGCGTAGGTTAGGGGCAGATGCTGTCACAGGTGTTATTGCTGCAGATTCTTTCAGCTCCTTTTGCTCCTTGAGTTTAGCCCCTCTCAGCGCCATTCTGGACATCAGGTAGCTTACTCTCTGGAGGAGGTGAGCCTTCAAAAGTTTCCCCACAATAATCCGGCGTCAGGTTTCTTCAGCTTGGTTCTGTGGATGCCTCGGTCTACTCAATAATCGCAGCAACAGTCTGAAATAGTCAGCATAGTCAGCGTACTTCAGCATCAGCTTCTGTAGTTATACCATGGGGAGGAGAGGCATGCGACTGCTCCCCTACGGTCTGTCAGCAGCCATCTTGCCCACAAGACCACAAATGAATCCTTACTGAATAAACTTCAAGTGGTCCAGATTACTGCAGTTCGACTGGTTTTCAATATTTCAACCCCTCTCCCTCTTTTGCAATGACTTCACTGGCTCGATATATATTAGAAAATCAAGTTTAAGATCTGTTGCATTGTATACAAAGCACTTAATGACAAGGGTCCTAGCCATCTAACTGAAAAACTCATCTGATATCAGCCGAGCAGATCTCTACGCTTAAGGGAGAAACCTTCTTGTCACCCCATGTTTTAGAAAGTCTTATACATGTTTTAGGAAGTCCTGCACGGGGGTAAAGCCTTCTTCTTCCTTGCTCCACTATATTGGACTCTCTGTCTGCACCTTCGAAAGTGCACAGTCCTCCTCCTTTTTAGGAAACTTCTCAAAACAGAACTCTTCTGCAACTGACTCTTCTGGCCTGATGTCTATGCTCTTCCCTTAAGGGGTGATTCTAGCGCTCGACAAATTTAATCATTCATTCATTTAAGCTAGGAAGCATCAGATAGAGCTTGAGAGGCTCAAGATGGAATCACAGAAGGTGGTTTTAGACCATCAGCGTGGGCTCAAGGAGCTGGAGTTAAAGAGTAAATCCAGCACCGATGGTGGCAACAATTCCTCACTTCACTCAGATAGGATTTTGCATATTCCCATGAATGTAGGCAAGGAATTTAAAAAGGTTTACAACATACAAAGGTGGTTTTTGGGCTATGAGGCAGCTATACACATGAATGGGGCCTCTGAAAAGCATTGGGGGGCAGGGTTGTGGCTCCATTTCTCAGAAGAGGTGAGGGATACTTTGTTGGCTTAGGGTAAGGGGTACAATATCACCTACACTGACATGAGGAGTCCTTTTTCACTAGGCATGCTCTCACTCTGATAAACATCGGGATCAGTTTAGGTCTTGTAAGAAAACAGATTCCCAGACATGGTTGGAATGTGTGGATTCTTACCTCAGGGCACTGGATGGTTGGGTGAAGGGCAACAGTGTAACAGATTTTCAGGGTCTGTACAATTTGAATGCTTGAGAGCACTTGTCTAGTCTATGTTTTGCAGAGTTGCACCAGTGCTTAACTCAGTGCTTTCCAAACTTTTCATGTTGGTGACACACTTTTTATACATGCGTCATTTCGAGACACAGTAATTCAGTTTTCCTAGCAAACTGGAGGTTAAATTTACTGCATTTTTAGATGTGCATCATTTCGCGACACAATTATTCAGTTTTACTAGCCAACCGGGAGGTTAAATTAACTGCATATTAGAGATAAGGACAAATACATATGTCATAGATTAGAAATTGTAAATACCAAAATGTATGGGGACACAACATATCTCACAAAACCTTTCATTGATATTTTCAGAAACATATGATTTGTAAGATAACACACATACATTTCCAAAACATGTTGTCCTTTATGAGTAACAATATGGAAATATGTGCAATAATTAAAACATTTGAACAAAACCAACAACACATACTATTTTAATGAGATGTATGAGGTTGATAGGATGAACACAGCTGGTCAATATTTGGTGTAATATTAGATTAAGACACTCATTTCGTCATCAAGCATTTTCAAGTTTCCACGTTTCAGTGTCATTTTTTATTTCAGCTAATTCTCTTCTTTAAAAAGTGAAAAATTTCCTAGGAGCAGTTGAAAGAAATGGATTTCTGTTCCAATCATAAGGCGTTATTACGAAAGTCTGCCCGCCATCGAGGTGGTGATTGGGACCTCCCGCTTGTATGGTGGCTGTCCCACATGTGAAATTACAATTTTTCCTTTACACTTCTTACATACTGAGACAGACCGTTCAGTTGATTCTTGGGTACTTTCCTCAATAGCTGAAACATTTTGTTCTTTGTAAACGCCATCCTCACCAGCTTTTCGCTTCTTAATTATAAACGTATCCATTTTGTGTTTTTGTTTGCCTTATCTTGCCCTTGCCTAGTGATGTCAGGAATGTCCCCCAGCAAATCTTGAACTTCAAAAGTGTTTCCTTTTTTAGGCTTTCACGAAATAGGTTACCACCTGGGTTAAACTGATACTAGATTAAAACATGCTGTGTCTCTCATGCCTCTGTGTGACTGGTGCCTGCTACCTTTTGTGCTATTGTCTCTGGTGCCTGTTTCTGCAGTGTAGCTGTTTCTGTGGCAAGTGCTTCTGCATCCACTTCTTACAGCCTATGATGCTGCTGTGTCCAAAGTAGCTGTTTCGATGGCTAGTACTGCTGCATCTGGGAAACTATGGGGCTTCCGGGAAAAGGAAGAAATGTGGAAATCTAGAGAGGAATAACATGAGATACAAAGTTTAACATATATTATACTGCCTACCAGTATGGATGACATGATTCGTACACTACAGTCCTCATTCTCTTTAGTAACATTTCATATACATTAATTTGAGTAGTAGATAATAATGTGAAATTAGAGCTCTCAGCATAAGGTGGGACAGAAGTAATAACTGCATTGACACTAGATAGGACAGACTCAGGGCAGCAATTGACCTTGGTTTGGACAAAGCTAGTCATCAGTCTTTGTGTCAAAAGGTGAAAAGACAGTGTTTGCATAAAATCTAGAAGACCAGGTGCTCATTATGGCAGAATATATACTGCCTACTACTGGGAAGTGGTACTCTGCCTGTGGAAGTATTTCAGTTGTGCTAAAAAATATGGGTACGCCCCTTTTCCAATGCAGGTGTAGGTGTTTGAGAGTTTAAGTGCCTGCTCACACAAAGCAGTGTATGAGAGAGCGTGGAGCCTGAACGGGTCTCTGAGGCAGTCTGCCTGTGTGTACATGCAGTGTTGACTGAGCTCTGCCTTAGAACACTGGCTAAGTGTTTAGATATACATATTTCTTTAAAGAGGGGGTCAGGGATTCGGCAGACCGGAGGAGGATGCTAGACAGGAGCACTGACAGAAGGTGAGAAATCAGGAATGTGGCAGAAAGGAATGACAGGAGGTGGTGAGGGATTTTGAATGCAAGAAGGACTGACTGGAGAAGGCTGACTGACATGAGGGGGTGAGGAATGTGAATGACAGGAGAGGCAGACGGACTGATAGGGGCAGTGACGGGTGGAGGGGCAGAGATCCAGGTCTCATTATAGACAGTGGTAGGCCAGAGAGATGGGAAGAGGGGTAGCTTCTGACAGGAGGGGGTATCCCTGCTAGGTGTGGATGAGGGGCACTCTTGCAGGAGTAATGACAGGCACGTAGAGGCATGCCAATGAGGCACTGACATGCTGCAGGGGAGGCAAGGGGTCTCTCGCAACCTGCAAACCCGGGCCGGCGCATCCTTACTTTTGAAGCCTGAGTTGGCGTCTTCATCTTCCTCGCCGTTGGACTGCATGGGCTCCTACACCTCAAAGTTGGCGTGATGGGTGGGGGGGAGGTCAGAGATCCAGGTCTCATTATAGACAGGGGTGGGCCAGAGAGATGGGCAGGAAAGTTAGCTTCTGATAGGAGGGGGTATCCCTGCTAGGAGTGGAAGAGGGGCTGTCTTGTAGGAGTAATGACAGGCATGCAGAGCGTGCAGGCAGGGTCGGATGTGTCAATGAGGCGCAAACATGCTGCAAGGGAGGCAAAGGGTCTCTCACAGCCCGCACACCCATCCTTACTTTCGAAGTCTGAGTTGGCGTCCTCATCTTCCTCGTCATGGACTGCATGGGCTCCTATGCCTCAACGTTGGCGTGAATATTGTGCCCGCGGCAACCATCCCGCACCATCCTGCGCTGCAAACTCCACCAGGTCCGGTGGCCGCTGGCGCAGCACCTCCACGGTGTAGCCCGACAGCAGATCGGTCAGGCAAGCTAGGATCTCGATGCCACGATGCTCATGGTGGCAGTGGTGCCCGGGCATCTCCGCGCCATGGGGGCTCGATGCTCATGGTGGCAGTAGCCCCTGGCGTCTATGCGCCACGAGGGATCAGACAGACAGCAGAGCCCAGCGGCCACTCTTTCCCCCTCGACCTCGGGCAAACCCTCCTGCTGGGAATGGGTAGCAGTGGCGACTCTGCTGACCAGACTGCGCACATGCTTGCCTAACGGTCTCCCTCTCCTTTCTCAGCCTATGCCTGCATACTGTGAACTCACTAACATGTGCAGTACCAGCGTCACCGCGCGACACAGCCACCCATGGCAGTCGACAATAGTACCGTGTTGCTACACAGAGTTTGGAAAGCTCTGATTTAACTGATTATAAGCTGACTGACCCCAGGAAGCTTTCTATAGAGGTGGACCGCTGGGTTAGTACCAGGCTTCACAAGAAGGTATATGGGGAGGCTCAGCTAAAGGTGGGCAGGTTCCCCAGCAAAAGAGTGGGGGAACAAGGATAAAGCACAGGAGTTCTCTAAAAGGCCCCACAAAAATACCCAGGGTAAAGGTGCTATGTGAACAGGTGGGTCACTTGAAGGGGGACCCCAAGTGTCCTAAGAGGGCACAGCCACCCACTGGTGGGCAGTCCAAGGTGTTGGCTAGTGTAGCGCTTGGGGAGGTGGGGTACCTACAGGAAGGTTGGTATCCCACAGAAATGACACTCGTCTCACTAGGGAACAGTGAGATGGCCCCAGGAAACCAGTTGCCAGCTAACACTAAAAAATACAGCACCTGGGTGACCATCAATGTAAGAAGAGTAAAGGCTCTCAGAGATACTGGAGCTAATGTGACCTCAGTCCGGTGTCACCTGGTCTCTGAGGAGCAAGTAGTCCCTGGGGCATTCCACCAAGTGGATGACTTAGAGTGCCAGTGCATGGTGGCGCAGGTTCCTTTTAAATGGGGGAGGGGGAGTCTTAGGTCCACAGATGGTCGTTGTGAGCCCTACCATGCCTGTAGATTGTCTGCTAAGTATTGACCTGGAGTAGTCCTTATAGAAGCATGTGGAACTACTGTCTCACTTGGAGATGCTTGGGTTGCCAGAGGGGCATGGGTGACCACTTGGTCAATGGCAGCAGGTAAGGACCTGGAGCCTGAAACAGTGGCCCAGGTTGCTGTCAAGAGAAAGGGCAGTGGGTGCGGGAAACCTGCCGGTGGTTCCAATAGTACGGGAGGAGGCTGACCTCGAAGGGGAGGCCTCAGTACCTACTAGGGATGTGGTAGCTGAACTGGGGGACTCACTTGAGTTGACCCATTGACAGCAAGAGGGTGGTCCGACTAGGGTAGAATTCTGCAGGGAGCAGAAAGAATACTCTTCCCTAGAGAGTTTGCGGCAGCAGGCTGCTAACCAGGCAGCTGGTGATCAGTCTGAATCACACTGGATTTACTGGGAAAATGGTCTCCTATACAGCGAGCCTAAGGTCACGGAGTCTGGGTCAGCCTGTGTGCTGGTGGTACCCCAGTGCTTCAGGATGTTCCTACCGGGTCTGGCTCACGACGTGCCTTTGGCAGGACATTTGGATCAGGATAAGACCTTTGATATGATTGTGGCTCACTTCTTTTGGCCCCAAATGCAAAGGCAGTGAGATGCACATTTCATGTCTTGCCAGGCAAGTAGTAAGAGTGGAAGGAAGTGTACAGCTCCTCTCCAACTTTTTCCAAGTGTAGGAACCTCATTTGAAAAGGTTGGTATGTATATTGTGGGGCCACTGGATCCCATGACAACCATGGGCAACAGGTACATCCTGGTTTTGGTGGGCCATGCAACCCAGTACCCGGTGGCTATCCCTCTCAGGACAACGACCGGTGACAGTGGTGGGCCTGGCGTTAATGGGGATCTTTTCCCGTGTGGGCTTCCCCAGAGAGGTGGTATCTGACCGTAGGGCCAATTTCATATCCAAGTTTATGACATCCCTGTAGAAGGAGTGCGTTGTGGCCTACAAGTTCACCCACTCCTTATCACCCACATGGTAATGGTTTGGTGGAGAGATTCAACCAAACCTTGAAGGGCATGATCAAGGGTCTAACAGAACCCATGAGGCGAAGTGGGACGTTCTCTTACCATGCCTTCTCTTTGTATACATGGAGGAACCACAGAAGTCCTTAGGGTTCAGTCCCTTTAGGCTTCTGTATGGGTACCCTGTGAGGGGACCTCTCAGTTTGGTCAAGGAAAGCTGGGAGACAGCTCCCAGGAAAACTCCCCAGGATGTATTTACCTAAATGCTGGTCTTCAGGAACCAAACTTGCAGCTTCAGGAAACTTACTCAGGCGAACCTGGAAGGAAGCCAAGAGGAGCTGAAACGCTGGTATGACCAGAATGCTTCTCTGGTAGAGTTTCAGCCTACCTGAAAGTGTGGGTCATGGCCCCAGTTGAACCTTTTGGCTTTCAGGACCAGTGGACTGGGCCTTTTGAGGTAGTGGAGCTCAAAAGTAATGTCACCTACCTGGTGAATTTGCAGACTCCCAGGAACCCTTTGAGGGTCCTACATGTGAACTACCCCAAGCCTCCCTTGTAGAGGTCCGGAGTGAGCATGCTGTTGGGGACACATGATGGGTGGAACAGGAAAGTGAACCTTTCCCTGACCTCCTGTTCACCAAGGATCACAATGGGTCAGTGGGAGGTGTGATTCTCTCTCTTTCACTGACCGCAGAGCAGCAGAGTGACTGTCACCAATTGATGGGGCAGTTTGCCATGCTGTTCTCCCTGACCCCAGGTGTTACTCACTGGTGTACCCATGACGGGGACACTGGTGACAGCCCTCCTGTGAAACACAAGATTTACAGGCTGATTGACCGGGTCAAAACAAGCATCAAAGTGGAGGTTTCTAAGATGTTGGCGATAGGGGTGATTGAGCCCTCCAACAGTCCTTCGGCAGCCCAATGGCCTTGGCCCTAAAGGCTGCTGCACCTGGTACCACTCCTGAACTGCGGCTCTGTGTGGACTACCGTGGGCTCAATGCATTCACCAGGACTGACGCGCACCCCATCGCCAGAACTGATAAGCAAATTGATCGGTTGGGAGCTGCCAAGTTCCTCAGCACGTTTGACTTGATGTCTGGGTACAGGCAGGTTTCCTTAACCGAGGGGGGCAAGGAGAGGTCTACATTTTCAACCCCAGAGGGGCACTACCAGTTTCAGGTGATGTCCTTTGGGTTGTAGAATGCCCTGTCACCTTTCAGAAGTTAGTCAACCAGGTGTTGGCTGGAGGATTTCAATGCCGCCTACCTGGAGGACATTGCAGTGCTCAATTCCAGCTGGGAAGAACACTTGCAGCACCTCTGGGAAGTGTTGAAGGCTCTGCAGAGGGCAGGCCTCACAGTCAAGGCCAGTAAGTGCCAGATAGGGCAGGGCTCTCTGGCATACTTAGGGCACCAGGTGGCACCCCTACAGCCTAAGATTGACACTATTCTGGTTTGGAAGCCCCTAAGACCCAGACAGAGGTGAGAGCCTTCTTATGTCTCACCGGCTACTATAGAAGATTTGCAAGGGCTATGGCATGATTGCTGCCCCCTTGACAGAGCTGACTTCCAGGAAGCAGCCCAGGAAGGTGATCTGGACTGATGCTTGCCAGAAAGCTTTTAATGCCCTGAAGGCAGCCATGTGCACGGTGCCTACGCTCAAGGCACCCAACTTCTCCAAGGAATTCGTGGTGCAGACTGACGCTTCCGAGCATGGTGTGGGAGCGGTGCTCTCACAACTTAATGAAGAGGTCCTAGACCAGCCTATAGTCTTCCTTAGCAGGAGACTACTCAGGAAATAGAGGTGGAGTGGCACAGAAAGGGAAGCTTTTGTTGTGGTCTGGGCACTGAAGAAGCTAAGACTCTACCTGATTGGGACTCACAAGTTCAGACAGACCACAGGCCCCTCAGATGGTTGATGCAAATGAGGGGTAAGAATCCAAAACTGTGAGGTGGTCCATCTCCCTACAGGGAATGGACTTTACGGTCGACACCGTCCTGGCACAGAACACACCAGTGTTGATGGTCTGTCCAGGTTCTCCAGTCTTAGTGAAGAGAATTCCAATTAAGTTGTGTAGTTCTCCCTACTTTCAGCTGGAGGGGACGTGTGTTAGACCTGGTATCTTTTGGCATGTTTCTCCTGTCTTTTGCTTTCTGACCTCCTGGTTTTGACTTAATTTTTGCTGATTTAGTGTCTCTGCGCCCTTTCTCACTGCTGTTCAATGTTAAAATCCAAGAGCTCCTATTGTAAATTGGATTATGGATTGGTGTTTCCGTGATTGGCATATTTGATTTACTGGTAGTAAAGTGCACTGAGAGTGCCAGGGCCTGTAAATCAAATGCTGCTAGTGGGCCTGCAGCACTGATTGTGCAGCCCACATGATCAATCTTTCAAAGGGTTCTCAGACCTGCCACTGCAGTGCCTGCACGCAGTTTGTACTGCCATGTCAACTTGAAGTATAACTTCCCATTGTGAGAAGATAGGATGATGGGGTTTAGTATGCCTGAACTCAGAATATAAAAATACATCTTTTAGTAAAGATGATTTTTATATTGTGTATTTAAAAATCTACTTTTAGAAAGCAGGTATTCTCTTGCTTAGCTATCCGGTGAGCTTCTAATGGGTTGTGGATTGACTTTGTGGCTTTGGTGTGACTGGGGCTGGGGAGGTGCCTCTCTCCAAACAGCCAGGGGGGGGGTCAAGGTGTGTCCTGTCTTTCCTGGATGAGTCAGGGCTGGTCTAAATAGACCTGGGCTGTATTTAGAGTATTGGGAGATTTCCTTGCAACTGAATAGGCCTGGTCTCCTTGAACAATGCTGTCTCTACCTCCTGGCGAGAAGCTGGGCCAGAGAGGAACAAAGTGGTTTGGACTAAGCACTGACATTCTCTGCCCAAGATAAAGAGAAATGCAGTGTGGATATTGGGGCCCAAACCTTTAGAACCCGCTTGCATCAAGGAACCTGCCAAGAAGAAGAGCAGGAAGAACTGCCAGGCTTAGTACTGCCCCTTTGCTGTGTTGTTGCTTTGCTGGTTTGGCCTGCAGTTGCTACTTCTGCCTTGGGTAGTGAAAGAACTGAACTGAACTTCATTTAATTGTTGCTGAGCATCTCCAAGGGCTTGAAATAGTACTTGCTTCCTATTCATAAAGTCTCAGGTATAGCAAAGACTTCATTTACCTTTGGGTACCGCGCCTGGAACTGTGGGTTTCAGTTGCCACAGGGGGGGGGAAGCAGCTGACATCATTGCAGGCTCCAGGTCCTGAAGGCACCACAGAGGGTACTGCTGCACTTCGCACCACAACCCTGGTCTCACCGACGATAACCCCTGTCACCACCGAGCTGCTGCTTGCACCGTGACCTGTTGGCACCGAACTCTGCACCACCTCGCTTCACTCCACCGCCTTGGTCTCACAGACAACATCACTGCCCACTGACCATGACACCTGTGACCACACTGTGGTTAGTGGGCACCGCTCGTAAGTTACACGACGTACCACCTCATATCACACCCCAGTCTGGGCTGACCGACACCAGCTCCCATCAACTGGCACTGTCGTTTGCACAGTGACTTGTCAGCACAACTGCAAGCACTGCCTCAGTCCGCACTGCAGCCCTGGGCTCACCGAGGGCGCTGGACGATAGTCACCGAGCCGCTATCTGCACAGCGATTTGAGTGCACCGCACGCCGCACTGCTACGCTTCACATCGCAACCGCTGTGGTTGCCACAACTGGCCTGCACCGACGCAGTTGGCTGGAACCAAAGTTACTGTTTATTAGTCTTCTGACACTAAAGCCGGCCTGCACTGACAAGGTTGGCCGGAACTGTTGGAGTGTTTGTTTTCAGCACTGCAGTAGCCCCATACGGAGCTACCGGCTTCAAGGAACTGCATTTTAGCGTTATTCTTGCAAAGTGCCTATTTTGGATTACTGTATTTATTTATGAAGTTTTATATAGCGCGAACAAGATACCGAAGGATATCAGAGCGCTTTACAATAAGTTGGTGGAAAGGACAAAATGAAATATACACAGCAATTGTGGGAAAAAAACAACACACAATGATAAACAGTAAGCAACGGAACACATAAAAGGTACAATATTAAGCAGACGATATGGTCCGTGACTGTTAGTTGTGCTATGGAGCTAGGAACCAAGAGATAGCAACCTTATGAGTACCACAACCCCTTATGGTAGGAATTTGCTCATTAAGAATCTCTAGGATTCCAGTATGAAAGCCGTCATCGTAGCCAGTCTTGGCCTCTGCCTTGAGGACGTCCTCAAAAGGACTGCCTTCCATGCTCGTACGGCCAACTTTGTTGATATCCCTGCTGTTGTGATTGGTTTCCTCCCTGATAGGTTTGTTGGTACTTTTGATGCGAGGTTGTGGGGTGTAGATTACCCTGTCCTGCAGGTCTTCTTGAGGTATGTTGGCTTTTTATCATTTCGGTCTTGTTTGCACAGATAAATATTATTTATTTTTCTAAAACTGGTGTGGTGTCCTGTTGTAGTGTTTTTACTGTATTACTGTTGGTTATGTGCAGCTGCTTTACAGACTGCCTCTGATATAAACCTGTCTGCTCATGCCAAGCTCCCAAGGGGGTGAGCAGGGGTTATTTTAGGAGTGTATGCTCCTTAGCCTGACTAGAAGGAAGGGCCCCTATTTGAACAAAGGGCAAACCATTGCTAACTACAGACACCCATTTCTAACAGCTGCAGTCACCTGCATGACAGCAGCGTTGTGATTGGCTTGGTTCAGCTCTTGACAGGGAGTTGAAGCCTGTCATGTTCTACACCCAGGCTGTGCAATACAACCAGGCGGCGAACATGCTAAGTGCGCATGACTATTTAGCCGGCTCAAGACGTGCAAATATTTCCTCCTCCTCCTACTCCCACAGCCAAGCCCCACCCTGCACTAACCTGGCTCGCACTGAAAAATAAAATTATAATAACATTGTGTTATCATTTCCTTTTTCCTTTTTTGCACTGCTGAAAACCAGCGGAGGAGCCGCCACTAGTGGCAGTGTGTCTGTGTGTGAGGGTGACAGAGTAGAAATGTAAGCAAGAGTGCAAGAGATATAGTGAGAATGTGTATGTGAGTGTATGTGTGTTATGCATGCAAGTGTGCTGCTGGTTATTCTTGCCTTATGGAAAGGGAAATAACAGCATATGGATGGGAGGAGTTACATATGGCAAACTGCAGGTCCATCATTGCCTAGGAGACGCTGAACAGGAGAATTAGCTGGGAAAAGGTACGATGCGTTGGGTACGCAACAGCTGGCCCAAGCCCCACTCACATACCCATATGTTACATAACGCTATACGGTGGAGTGGTCCACGTAGTGACGCACATTAACGCCTTTGCTCACCGAGTTGAGATCCATGGTCACACTGACATCTCAATGATTGCCCATGCTGGACAGCCGGGAGACAAATAGTTTGTTTTTGGATGTAGGAGGGTGGGGGGAGGTGGGCGGATGGGGGGCTGTTTGATTGATGATATTTCACTGCCTTATACGATGATTGCCACGACAATTTGAGTAGAATACCTATGTAATGTATTGATACACCGTGGGACAATTACTGTGATGCGAAATGAAGATCTGAGCTGGGGAGAAACCATAAAACCCGGCTGTAACACTCAAAATAATCAATGTAATGTTTGGATTGATGCCTATCAGCTGTGAATAAAGAATTTACAAAAAAAAAAAAACAGACACCATCATTAGCTATGGGGACTCGAATTGTCTTACTGCGAAAGCCACTAGCCCAGTCACACCCAGCCACAGGGTATGCACCACCACACCTGGCCAAAGGTCCTGACATTATGTACTTAATTCTTAGCATATGGAGTGGATTCATAGCAAACGGTGGAACTGATATTTGAGGTAACTCTTGTCATAAGATTTCCTGTACTCATTTTATTGGGCTGCCATTGGCAAAATGCTGACCCTTGTATACGGTAGGGAATTTCTAGAGGTACCCAGGACTGTGGATGAAGAATCCATGGTATATTTCTGGCACTTTCATATTGAATGTACTACTTCGCATAAGGGGCTCACACATGAAAAAATGATGACCATGGTATAGTAGAAGTAATTTCTGACTTAAGACATTTGAAAAAAACAGGATCTACTCCCAGGAAAAGCCAGGCTTCCCTGGTGCACCATGAAGGTACTGCAATATTTCATGAATACCCTATAAGATCTGTGGCGTTTTAGCAAATTTGATCCCAGCAGTTTCAAAACATTCTCTGGGGAGAAGTCTACTCTCCCTTAAATCATCTGTTATCTTGTTTTGCTTGGTGGAATTTGGGGCAAGTATCCCACCCCACCACTTACATAAATGGCTATGAGGTTAGCTTTGACCACATTTCTGGGAATGTGTGTCCTGCCCCTTTGATGGAAGCAGGACTGGCTTTAGGGTGGTATGACAGGGCAGCTGCACCTGGTGCTGACTTTTAGTGAGGGGTGTTGTGTTTAAAAATAGCTTTGGTTTTAAAAGCACATAAACTTCCTTGTGCATCAGACAGTTTTCAGACAACACTAAAAATGTAAAGATAACTCTGGAGATTAATGTTCATAATGATGAGAGGTCAGACTTTTGTTTAGTTGCAGTTTAGGCCCATTGTAAAGTAGCACAGAGGGTTAATGTGCCTAACCTGCTGAAAAGAATGTGTGCCATGCAGATCACAGAACTGAGTATGCAATAGTGAAAGGCTACGGAAACTGAAGGTAAGTTGAAGGTTTTATTCCCAAAGTACTCGCACATGACAGGCATTGACCGGCCAGCTTGAATCCCAGAAGGAACTGGCTCTGTTCTCTGGAATCCTCGCCTGCCACTCAGTTTGCCAGCACAGGCCTATTTCAAAAAATAACAATGCTTTTTGATCAAAACTATGGTTGAGAGCAGGAGAGGTGCAGTTTGAGCGTGGAACATATTGCACGAGCTGCAACACTGCAGATCAAGCATTGTAATACAATACATTGAAGCAGTATATAAAAATGTTTTGTACATCACGGAGGCTGTGGAGAGATGATGTGCACTGTTGGAGAGTGGTAGTGAGGGAAATCATTGAAAAGACTAGCGAAGCGCCGGGACGCCCCTTCGCAAGGGCAGCTGTGTGCTCAAAAATTTAATTAACATAACAACATAACATAACTACTAGTGCTTGAGCTGGCCCTGGCTGAGAGTCTTAGCCCCCCCGGCAGTTTGGGTCTAGTTGTGCCCCTGGTTTCACTCTTATCACACTTCTCTTAGATTTAGGTGAAGAAGTTCTATGTCCTATGGGGTTCAAGGGCCATTACCCCCTTCCGCCCTGGCCACTCAGTAGAACGCCCGCACCGCAGCGGAAAAAACGCAGAGGTTAAGGCATTAAGCAATCCTTGGTACTAGTGTTGCTTTTGTCCCTGTGACCACTGGAGCCAAACAAAAACTACTATTGCCATTAGTCTAACTCTGTGCTTGCCCGAGGCCACGCAGTGGCCATCAAGAGGGCGGGCCCCTAGTCACGGAGGGCTGGCTCCACCCACCTTGTGGCCAGCCACTCCTCACCAGGGCAGGCTTCGCCCGGTAGGAGGTAGGCGGGTCGCTGACGCACGTCCGGGGCGGCTGGGAGGAGCCTCAAGGGGTACATTACTCCCTTGCTCCAGTTTGGAGGCCTCTTTGCCGCTCCGGACGTCGTCGCGTTGCAGCTTCGGGACACTCTTTTACTCTCTGCGGTGAGTGTGGCCTACGGGCCTTACCCCCCCTCCACCTACTCCCTCCCTGCGGAGGTATGAGTTATGGCTAGGCGGCCCGCTTAGCGTCGGGCCGCTGTGGAGGTGGGGGTTACGACTCAGCAACGAGATATTCCCCCCCGCGCTCTCCCTTCTGGGTGCGGGCGATACTGGTTAGCCCACGTGGTCGCTGGGGCTGTCCTCGGGGGTGTGTGTTCCTCCCCCTCCTCCCATGCCCCGTCTCCTCCGGGTGCCGGGCGGCGCGAGTGGCCCGTTTAGAGGGAAAAGCTTGTGCGCTGGCCAAGCGGGTTCCCTGACGGTTAGTGCGTGCGAGGGGGCAAGGTTTAGCACATTAATGTCAGGGCACATCCTATTGTCTCGGCCCAGGCCCTGAGTTGGACGTTTGTCGTCTTCGTTCACTCGGGCCAGGCAGGGACCGTGAGATGGCGTTGGATTGCTCCTAGCTCCCGTCCTCTTGTCCCCTTGCGAGCTTATGTGCGGGCCTCTTTGGTATGCTAACGTTGCATCAATGAATCGCATTTCATCCTCAACGGAGTCTTGACTCATCCAATGAGCTATGGTTTGGTCGCTTTGGTGCATCACTGTTTTGTTGTTAGGATATGCTTTGCTAAAGGGGTTACAGAGTAAGATATTTTGCGCGCTCGTAATCACGCGAACGCAAAAACGTTTCCTTTAACCGTATTGCACTGTTGATAGTGGGGATTGGTGTGTTGTTTAGCCATTTTGAATATTGCATTTGCCCAGACATGGTATGCATGCTATCGTTTACTTCATTGATGAACTCGTATACATGCGATCGCTTATGCTATTGATTGTATATCATGTGTGGCGGGCGGTATTCATGTGTGGGGTAGATAGTTTTTGGATGATTGCATCGTGTTTATGTCATGCCTAGTGATTCCAAGCATTATTGTCGATGCATAACGCTTGTCGCCGCTTGCTCCCCAAACCCTCCCCCCACCCCCCTCTGCTTTGCCATGTGGTGGGCGGCTTTGGTGTGTGGTGCCGCCATGTCCGGTTGAGTACCGTGGAGGACTTGTTTGGCAGGGGAAGTAGTTTTCACTTCTGCACGGGGCGGGCGGCAATTGTGCTCAATAGGGAATGTTCCCCCCATTGTTTGGTGTCGCAGGCCGTCTATTGGTGAATCTTACGTACGATTGCGTTTACCAGGCTCCCTCCTTATTTTGCCCGTCCGGGCCTCGTTAGAGCGCAGTTGCAGCCGGATCCATGCCGCGCTGCCCCCCCCCCTTTTTGCTGGGTGTAGGGCGGGCTTATGACATGGTCTGGTCATCGCGAAATTGGTTTGAGTCACGGCCATGACGCCGCTGTTCATTTTATCTGTAATTACGTAATCCATGCCTCTATTCTAGGCGGTGTGTTGTGCGATGGGTCATGCCTGGTTTAACCTGCCTGGAGCGGCCAGGTTCTCGGCGTCTAGTGTGCGCCTGCAGCCGGGTGTCGGTCACAGCTGTAGTTGGTCGCGAGGGGCGGCTACACAGCATGTGGTCGCTGCCTCAGGTTCCACGCAGCAGTAGCAGCTTGTGGGGCCTCATTCCTATTGTGTCATTTCTATGGGTTGCTGCTTCAGGTCCCACGCAGCAGTAGCAGCTTGTGGGGCCCCATTCCTAATTGTGCCATTTCTTTTGGTCGCTGCTTCGGGTCCCACGCAGCAGTAGCAGCTTGTGGGGCCTCAATCCTAATTGTGTAATTTCTTCCCTGTTACAGGCTCCGCTCGTATCTTTTTACCCCATTGCGCACCCCCGGCGCCGCGCGGGTTCAATCAACTTCAACACCCCTGTTGGGGAGGTATGTATACTGGCGAAGCGGGAGGGGCAGGTTCAAGAGGGAGCCCTGTGTGGGGATACTGGTTAAGCTCCAGGCCTCCCTTTGTGGGGGCAGGGTCCAGGGTAAGCCTGATTTGCAGGCGCCCTTGCGCTCCTCCTACTACCTCTGCGCCCCTGCCACAGGGCGTTTTGTGGTGTGCGTATATGTTGCCGGTCTCGTCCGGCAGTCGTGGTTTGTTTTGCCATGCCTAAATTCTGTCTTCTTCCACGCAGTAATTGCCCTCGTCTCCGGCATCTGGCTTGGGGAGCTGATCCTTCTACCAGCACCCCCACCCCCCCCTCTTTTGCCTTCTTGGCGCCAGGAACAGTGCTGCGAGGTATGTATTGGTGCCCGTTGGGAGCAGGGGTGTGGGGCATGTTGTGGATTTTTCAATCTCGTGCGGAAAGTGCTTCTACGGTTCTTCTCACATGTCACTTCGCTAGGAGAACTCTTTCTTCCAACAGATAGCATCGTGTCAGTTCTAGGGTCGTCCCCTTTATTCGCGTGAAGGTTGTCTGTACTGTTGTTTGCTCGTCGTTTAGTATTTGGTCTAGTTGGCTCACGGTAATTTTTCTTTCAGGGGAAGAGCCAAAGATAACATGGAAAGTCAGGGGTCCCCTCCGCTTTTCACACAGACGTCTCAAGTCGATGACTCGGGGATAGGACCCTCCCAGGATGCCCAGATGAAGGCACTATTGGACATGATCAAGGGTAATGGAGTGGCGTGGGCCAGTGAACTTTTGTCGGCCAACCCCCCAAAGCCCCCGGGGCTGCCCCTTCCCCCGATGCCCCAGAAATAGACATTTTGGAGGACCCTGGAACAGCGAGGCCCAAGCGTGTGAGGAAGCCGACAGTGAAAGACTTCCCAGCGGAGCCCCCTCCCAAGACCAGGGCGGCTGAACCCGTCAGAAATGTCATTGTGCACGCCCCAGCCTCACCCCCGGTGGTGACCCTGGCTAGCCCAACCTCGCCCGGTGGTTGCCGCTGCGGAACTTGCCACCCGGGAGGATCTGGGTAAGCTCACAGACACCCTAGCTGTATTTATGTCCGAGGTCAGAGCTGGTTTGCTTGCCGCTCCTTTGCATTCTTCGCCTCCGGCGGGTCCCCGGGTGGTGGAGCCTGCTGCTTTGGTTCCTCTTCCTTTGTCGGGGGATGCTGCCATTGCTCGTGTGTGGGGTGGGATTTCAGTTCTAGGGGGGGACAGCTGCGCAGCGCCTGCTGGCCTCCTTGTTAAGGTGGCCTCCCAGCCGGAAAGCGCACTGCCTATCTCTGCTACTCCGCCTATTCCTGCCTCAGTGCCGCTTCACGCTTCCCCGGTGCACTTCACTGCACCTGCGCTCACAGCTGCTTCTGCGCTTGCCCCTGTTGCGGCCCCCACGTCGCCTCCGCCCATAGCTGTACCTGCACTCCCAGCGGCTACTGCGCCGGCCCCTGTTGCGGTCCCCACTGCGCCAGCGGTACTGATGACTATGGCTCCCTTGTTGTCGGGCAAATGCTCCCTCGCTTGGCAGGTCCCGCAGGCAGCGAAGGAAGGCATATGGCGAAGAGAATTCATCAACATCTTTTCTCTCCTTATGTTGGGTGCCGATGGTGTTGATGTTAGAAAAATGGGCTCTAAGGATGAGGAAAAGTAAGCCCGTTTCCAGTCTTGGCCTGAGAAAACGATCAAGAACTGGCGACACGCTTTTTCTATATTGGCTGCAGTTATCACAGAGCGCTTCCCAGAACAGGCGCAGGGTTTATTTCAATACGCGAGTGTCATTTCTGACGAAGCGGAATCCTCTGCTGGCATAGGGTGGTACATGTACGACTGTGAATTTCGCAAGAAAATGTCGGTCTGCCCAGAATTAGATTGGGACCAGGTGGAGGTTAGACTCTGGATGCAGCATATTGGGAAGGGTAAACCCGAAGCCATGGGCAAAGCCAGTATACAAGTTAAGAAGGCTGAAACAAGTAAAGGGTTGGCAGAGAAAAAAGGTAACGTCAGGCAGTCCTTTCGAGGGGGGAGAGGCGGAGGGGGTTTCAACAGACAGGTTAACAGGAAGGGCTTCTCAGCAACATGCAGGTTGTTTAATGCAGGCAATTGCACCTGGGGAAAGGCATGCAGGTTTACACACTCCTGCAGTAAATGTGGTGGGCCCCATCCTGGGTCAACTTGTGACAAACGCGATGCCACCACCAGCGCTTCCAGCAAAGACAAATAAACCCCTTTCCAAAGCATCTCCGCCTAGCGCCCTTCCTGCATCGCGCTCCACCCCCCCGCCACCTCCCTGTGTTGTCTCCAGCGGAGACCCCTCCCTCCTTCACTCTAAGGGCCCGTCTCCAGTCATTATCCCGAACTTGTTGGCCTTGCTGCGGTCCTACCCCAATGAGAAAGACAGAAATGTCCTGTCTTTAGGTTTTCTGGAAGGTTTCAGGATCCCTTACCAGGGTCCCAGGGTCAGTAGGGACGCTGAAAATCAGAAGTCTGTTAGGGATCTACCTGGGATCGTAGACAAGAAAATCGGCAAGGAAGTGTCTTTGGGGAGGGTGGCGGGCCCGTTCATGTCTCCCCCTCTTCCTGATTTTGTGGTGTCTCCGTTGGGTGTGGTCCCCAAAAAAGAACCGGGGGCTTACAGGTTAATTCACAACCTCTCCTTCCCAGAGGGCAACTCCGTGAACTCTTGGCTACCAGAGGGGGCCTGTTCTGTCTCCTACTGTTCCCTGGACATGGCTATTGACCTAGTGAGGAGAGCGAGGTAGGGGGCCTGGCTTGCAAAGGCTGACATTGAGGCAGCATTCCGTTTATTGCCTGTGCATCCGGACAGCCAGCACCTGCTGGGCTTCAAGTGGAAAGAGTGGTACTATTTTGACAAATGCATGCCAATGGGTTGCGCCGTCTCATGCGCTTTCTTTGAGGCATTTAGCACTTTCATGCAATGGGCCCTCTCCGCGAAGTATGGCGTCATGGCTGTGTCACATTACCTTGATGACTTCATTTTCATTGGGAGGGAGGGCACGCAGGAATGTCAGGAGGGTCTGAACTGTTTCATCGACTTGGCTAGTCACTTGGGGGTGCCTTTGGTGCCTGGCAAGACTGAGGGTCCGGCACAGGTCCTGACTTTCCTGGGCATAGAGTTGGACACGCTTACGGGTGTGTCTCGACTCCCGGCCGAGAAGGTACTGGGACTGAAATGGGACATTCAAGACTTGCTGGGAAGGGACAAAGCACCGCTAGGGGTCATCCAGAGTCTCCTGGGCAAACTAAACTTTGCAGCCAGAGTTATCCCGGTGGGTCGTGTGTTTGCTAGACGGTTAGCTAGGGCCACTGCCAAGGTCTCCAAACGTCATCATTTTGTAAAACTGTCTTCAGGCCTTAAGAAAGATTAGTTGATGTGGGCTGAATTCCTGTCAGACTTCAATGGGACTGTCATTTGGAGGTCTCCGTGGGTGGAGAGCCCCGAAATCAGTATGTTCACCGATGCCTCTGGACGGGAGGGCTTCGGGGCAATTCTAGGGGAGTTGTGGTGCGCGCAGGAATGGCCCAATGCTTGGCGCAAGCGGGGGATCACTTCCAACATAACTGTCCTGGAACTCTTCCCTATTGTGGTGTCGTTACATCTATGGCCGGTCCCATTGTCCAACAGGAAGGTCCTGTTTTGATCGGACAATATGGCGGTGGTGCAGGCCATCAACGGTCAAACAGCTAGTTGCCCTTTAGTCCTGTGCTTACTACGAGAACTGGCTAGCAGGAGCCTGCGCTACAATGTGGAATTTAGGGCTAGGCACATTGCGGGGGTCACAAATGTCGCGGCTGGCGATCTTTCTCGTTTTCAGTGGGACCGTTTCCGGGCGGCCTGCCCACAGGCGAGAGAGGAGATGACCCCCTTTGCACCAGGACTTTGGCGCATCTTGGAGTGGAGCAGGAGCTGAGAGAGTTAGGGGAAAAGTCTTTAGCCCCAGGTACGAGGAAGCGCTATGCTAGTCACCGGTCCACATTCCACAAAGCCATTGCCGACTTAGGTTTGGGGGCCCTTCCACTGGAGGACAGAGTACAGGCCTTTGTAGTTTGGGCGAAGAAACAGAACAAATCCCACTCCTGGGTCTGCGGCCACCTGGCGACCATCAGTCACGAGGCTAGGTTGAACGGGGTGGGTGATCCAGCCAAGTCTTTTGTAATCAGGGCAGCTTTGAAAGGTTGGGCTTCGGAGGAACCTAAGACTCCTGATGACAGGTCCCCCATCGAGTTCCCCACGTTGCAGGCCATGTTTGCTGTCTTGCAGTCGGTAGTACACTCGCACTACGAGGCTTCCCTTTTTTCTGCGGCCTTCATTCTGGCATTTTTTGGGGCATTCCAGAGCAGTGAGTTAGTCGCACGCTCCAAAGCAGATCTTTCTGGGGACGCCCTTGGGGTGGCTGACATTTGTTTTAAGGAGGGACAGTCTATCACGCTCAGACGGTCCAAGACTGACCAGGCTGGCAAATGGTCAGTCATTGGGTTGGCCCCCCTCGGGGATCCCCATTTCTGCCCGGTGTCTGCCTTACAATCTTACCTGGCGCTTCGTCCTGCGGGAATGGGTTACCTTTTTATCCACTCTGATCACAGCCCCCTGACCAAATACCACATGGACAAAATAATGCTAGCATGCCTGGATTGTGCTGGCCTGTTGAAACAGGGGAAAAGGTTCTCCAGCCATTCCTTCCGTATAGGGGCGGCCACTTCTGCTTTCAAAGCTGGTGTGCTGCCAGACAAAGTTCAATTGGTAGGGCGTTGGGAGTCTCCCTGTTATAAACGATACATTCGCCCTTGACCAAGATATCCCGGCATGTCCATGTTCTTTGTATATTTGTTTGCTGTGTTTTAATTTTAGGCGTTTATGCCTCATTGGCTATTTTGTGTGCACTCTGATTCAATAAACATTTGTGAATATATTGCGTCTTTTCTTTGACAGGGTCAAGAGTGTGGGTCTTGGGGCATTCCATGGTCGACAGGTTGGGCTGGTGGGCAGCAATCAGGAACTGGACTCGGGGCTTCAAGAACATAGACTGTGTTTGGCTGGGTTTCCCTGGCATGCTCTGGAACAGCTTGTTGCACAGTTTGCGGGAAGTCCTCGCTACGGCAGGGCCTCCTCCTCAGCACTTGGTAATTCACCTGGGTGGCAATGACCTGACGAATCTGGGGAGATCTACCTTGTTGCAAAAAATGAAAATGGATCTGGGGGTCATCTGCGGGCTCATGCGCGAGTGTGAGATTTGGTGGTCCGAAATAGTGCCTCGGAGAATTTAGCGGGGCGCTTAATCTAGTGAGGCAATCGAGAGGTCCATGAGGAGAATCAATAGTGCCATGAAAAGGTTCACCCAACGTAGGGGCCTGGGCTTCATCAAACATGAAATGATTCAGGATAGTCAAAGGTTATTTTGAGGCGGATGGTGTTCATCTCACGCCTGTGGGCTTAGACCTGTTCCTCCTCGATTTGAAAGAGGCACTCATGAACAAAGGTTGCAGGTAAAGAGGAGTAGCAGTGGTGGGGGCCCGTGCGGCAGCGGGTACCACTGCACGGGCTGTGGCGGAGTTACTGGGCGATCCGGAAGAATAGAGGTGCAAACACTGTACTTCAGCGGGCACATAGGGGTGCCAGAGCCTAACCTGTAACCTCATGGGAGGTGCAGGAACTCGTGTCGGCGCCCCAGTAGTCCTTCGGGCGGTTGTGGGCCTGTGCTACCGGGGGTTTGCCTAGTCACGCCCCGCAAGGGGCGTGTGTAGTATAATTATAATAATTGTGCAGCAGTTGGGTGGTTCCCCACTGTGCTGATTGGCTTAACAGGCGGGCAGGTGGCGAGAATGCGGCCTGCCCTTGGATCGCCCGTAAGATAACCCACCATCATTACATCTGTTGTATGTAATAAACCTTCAGCATTTTTCCCCAAACTTAACACTTGTGTCTGTGTGTTATTTGCGGGTTTGGGCATTGTGGGGCGGGGGGTTCTTGTGGCCCTGATGTGACTATGTGCTTGCCCGAGGCCACGCTGTGGCCATCAAGAGGGCGGGCCCCTAGTCACGGAGGGCTGCCCCCGCCCACCTTGTGGCCAGCCACTCCTCACCAGGGCAGGCATCGCCCGGTAGGAGGTAGGCGGGTCACTGACGCACGTCCGGGGCGGCTGGGAGGAGCCTCAAGGGGTACATTACTCCCTTGCTCCAGTTTGGAGGCCTCTTTGCCGCTCCGGACTTCATTGCGTTGCAGCTTCGGGACACTCTTTTCCCGCCCTTCCTCGAACCCAGAGTGTCTGATTGAGGGGGGCTCTTGGGGAGCCTTAATGTGTTCCTTTTTCGTTGCAGGCGGAGTTACTGGGCGATCTGGAAGAAGAGAGGTGCAAACACTGTACTTCAGCGGGTACATAGCGGTGCCAGAGCCTAACCTGTAACCTCATGAGAGGTGCAGGAACTCATGTCGGCGCCCCAGTAGTCCTTCGGGCGGTTGTGGGCCTGTGCAAACGGGGGTTTGCCTAGTCACGCCCCACAAGGGGCGTGTGTAGTATAATTATAATAATTGTGCAGCAGTTGTGTGGTTCGCCACTGTGCTGATTGGCTCAACAGGCGGGCAGGCTGCGAGAATGCGGCCTGCCATTGGATCGCCCGTAAGATAACCCACCATCATTACATATGTTGTATGTAATAAACCTGCAGCATTTTTTCCCAAACGTAACACTTGTGTCTGTGTGTTATTTGCGGGTTTTGGCATTGTGGGGCGGGGGGTTCTTGTGGCCCTGATGTGACTATGTTATATGTGTGCGTCAAGGGGGCGTTCAGGGAAGCAAGCGAGGGGGGCAGAAAACTTTGGAACCTCTTACAGTAAGTAGTGATCTCTTCATTGGTGGTGTTTGTATTTTGTAATATCTGGTATCTCCTCGGATCATGTGTCCTCTGCTCTCCAGCAGTCTTCGGAGCTCTGCCCTATTGGCCAGCTTGGATGGCTCTTCTCTACCCAGCCACCTCCTCTCAAGGAGTTAGCCACCTCAGCGCTGCCTCTGCAGGGGTAGACAGAAGCAGCCACTCTCCGAGCTGGACTACTGTTTACAAAATACATACACTTATCAAATGTATATAGCGCCCATAAGTTAGGGTCTCTGGAAAGCGCTAAACGGGCCTGGTTTGTTTATATTGTCATCAGCAGTGAACACGAGCAATGGCAACCTTGTGGGACAGCAACAACTATAAATAATATGTTAAATAAAAGGGGAATGAGGAAAATATAACAAGACCTTAATACTAATTTTTTTTTTTTTTAAATGAAATAGAGAGACAAGAACCCAAAAGGAAGGTAAACAAAGGGAGACAACAGTGGACTGGAAGGAATTATGCAAAATTAAGAGAATGCCACGAGGCAACGATGTAGGAATAAAAAGAGAATGGGAAAAACGGACAAGGAATGTATGCCAACATTTTACAACACACAATAGGAAAGTGGAAGATTTTCAAACCAAACCTGGGAGAATGCATTTTTCGTATTCATTTAAATTGTAACAGGTGGAAGACAGCTACATAAAAGCTATTTTTAACTTCTAAGATGGCGAGTCTTCTGCTTGAATCGGCTCTGTTGGCATATATGCCAGAGCAAAACAAAACTTGGCTTTATATTAATTGAATATTATCATGGCTTTTTAGTGCACTTTATCGGTGCAACGAGGACAGAAGCATTGCACGCTTCCTTTGCTTAGGGACACGTGCTAAGAGCTCTTAATTGTAATACACATCTTGCAAGGTGGGATTTGTAGTCTTACCTTTTAAACAGCATTTGAAATGTAAACAATAAACTTCAGGAGGACATAAACTGATGGTCAAGTTATTCATACATGTCAAAAGACCCGATTCAAGGAGTAGATTCCCGATTTTGGAAGCCAAAAAAGGCTTCCTTTTAGCTGTCTCCTGCCGAAAAGGCATCTGGTTTAATGCAACTCAATGGGCAAAATACATTCGCTTGTTTTTTCCCCCCAAAAATCCCACTTTTCCGTTCACAAATATAGACATATATGAATTGTGGCATCTAAAAATCAGTATTAATGAGGGACAGATTCCGCTCTGACAGTCAATTTATGCATTTTGTTTTTAAACCTTTCACAATTAAATTGCAAGATTACAACATTGATGGTAAATGCATACCATCTAAATGGAAAGCTTAATTTAAGAAAAAACCTTATGGGGTTTTAACACCTGCTGCACAGATCTTTGTGAAAACAGCAAGTTTCAGTGTATCATAATGGTAAGCTAATTATCAGTTAATGCACCTGCTGGAGAGATGTGTGTGCAGTCTAGTCGTAGGCTGGACTCATCATAAAATAGCAGAGGGATCAATGTGCATGCTTTAAAGCACATTGTGTAACATGCAACTTTATATTTTTGTATTACAGATTTCTTTTCTGCCGATATACTTCTGTTACTTGCAGGTCACAAGCTGCAGACTTTATGATATAGCTTAGAATATATGACGTTACAACGCATACCATTACAGCGCATACTTTTATATCAGTTTTTACGACACAACACATGTTCACAGGGTTAAATTAAAACTATCATTACAACACATACCATTAAAACGCATAGTAATTCTTTGCATACCTTTACCACGCATAACTGTCCTATGTTACAGTAAAAATGATGAAAGATTTATTTTTCCACCATCCTCTGGGACGGATGGAAGGGAAACGGGTTTTGGGTGGGGGAGTATATTAATACCCAAGTATTTATTTTAATGCTTGTGTATTAATTCTAATACCGAAGTATTCAAATACATAGGTATTAATCATTTTTGTTTTTTGGTTTAATTTGTGTTGTACAATTAAAAAAAAAAGAATAACTGATTTTTATGCATGTATACAAAGCTTTTTTAAGAAATACACTCTAAAGTCAGTGGCAAAAGCAGCATCTACATACAATGCACACAATGGGTATCCTTCAACTATGTCCATTACAGCAGCAGACCCATCCTCTACTCAAAATATCTGACAATCTGAAACGGAACTTATAAACCAACATTTCACACAACACATAATAAATATACATTCTGTCAGGTTATGAATCACGCAGAACAATTGTTTCCAATTGTATTTTCTTTCAAATTTTCATATACCCCTAAAACATATATAAAAGAAGCCATCCACCATTTTGTGTGACCACACTCAGCAGGAGTAGGAGACATCTAAGACTTTTGAATTACACAGTGCCATCTACTAAATGAAGTAAGTGTACATTTAAAAAGTAACACCTGCTTAATAAGAAGAAATAATTCAAATACTTTAAATTTATTTTAAAATGATTTACAGCACTTCAAAACCACCCCCAAATCTACAACATATAATCCGGAATAAATATTTCCGTTCATACATGAGTGAATATCAAACGACATCTATTTATATCATAAAATCCTAAATCGGAAACAACAATGGAACTTTTTTTAATTTCTACAGATATTGATCATACACAAACCACAATGATACATTGTGGGAAACAATCCTTTGGACAATCATCTGTAAGTATACTATATAATTTATTTTGCCCACTGGTCAGTTATGGGAGGCAAAATTATTATGCTAACTCCTGAGGGTGTTGGCCTCAAGGAAGGTGCTGGTCAGTGGTGGGGTGCAAAATTATTATTCTAACTCCGCAGGGTGTTTGCCTCAGGAAAGGTGCTGGACAGAGGTGGGGGCAAAATTATTATTGTAACTCCACCACCAGCTGTTTGCCTAAGGGAAGGTGCTGGACAGTGGTGGGGCTAAAATAGTTATTCTAACTCTGCCAAGTGTTTTCCTTAGGGAAGGTGCTGGACAGAGGCGTGTGTCACTGTGCAACTGAACCCTGGACATGGCCAGGCGTGGACAAAAATCATGCAGGGAAACCTCCCCTCCCCCAATACAAGTGGCAGTGAAGAGGCTCATGTTCTGCTCCCCACCTCCTTAATCCAGCACCTTCCACTCACCGTCTCCTCCGGAGGGCATGTTCAGAGAGTGAAGTTAATCCAAAGAAAAAGCCTTTATTATTTTAGACACTCTTTTTCTAATTGTTGTATGTGCAGCCAATGTAATATAAACTTCCTTTAAAAAAAATGTCTTCACGTACAACATTCCTATTTATTTAGAACAGCACTGAATGTGAATGACCGTGACTAAGTAAGATTAGGTTCTCAAATAGCAATTTTTAAGGAATCGCTATTTGAGAATTGCAAAATGGAATGTAGGTAATAAATCGCAATTTTTTTGCGAATCCCTAAAATTTGTTAATTGAGATTAGCAAATTGCGAATCGCAATTAAGGAATGAATGGGGATACATTCTCAAATTGCGATTTTCTATGAGACAATCGCAATTCAAAGGGTGCCAGAGTGTCCAAAGGACACCTGTTGCACTCCTGGAATGTGCCTGTAAGTACATGTGGCACACATACATACCCTAAGGGCATGTCTGTGCGCCACATGGCACTTTGAATTAAAGAAAAAAATGCATTTTGACAGGAAATCGCAAAATACCATCTACTTGGAGTAGGTGGTATTGTGCGATTCTTTAAACCAAAATCGCAATTTAAAAGACACTCCTACATAGCAATAAAGGAATCGCAAAATTGCGATTCCTTAAATGCTTGAGCAAAATAAAGAATTGCAATTTTTGCGATTCCTTATTTTGGTATGTGGCACCTACATACCAAAACGCTGTTTGCGATTAGCAAACTCCTTCCTACAGATGCCCCTTATTATTTACACAACTGTGTTTGGCTGGCCATATCTATATTATCATTAACAAATGTGCATTGTTAGAAGTGTACGTTTGTTTGAATGCAAATTGGTTGGAGCCAATGTACATTTGTTTATATTGCACTGCACGGGTCTCGTCTTAGCATTGTAATGAAGTGTGCTTCTCGTCAGCGTTTTGACTATTGAATACTATTTGAAAATGCGGTTGTGAGGGCTTCATGATTTATTTAGTATTACTTTTTTCGATACAAACCAAATTGGACTGTTGGTTCTGCCATACCTGAACCATTCTACAAAGCAGGGCCTCTTTTAAACTTCGCAAGCAGCTGCATAGTTTTCCGCACTTGCAAATCCTACAAGGTACACCTAACATTCTTTGGGCAAACAAAGATAAAATCTAACTTGAGTTCTTCCTCAAAGTGCAGATGCTCGGAACTCTTTCCATACTCTAAACAAAAGATACTGTCAATAGTAAGGTGCACTTATCTTTTTTAAAAATATATATTTATAAGGCTTTTTTTATTTCATGAAAGTAAAAAAACAGCAAATGCAAATCAATTTTTTCACAGTAGTGCAACATAATTAATTACATTCATCAACAGGAGTCCAGTGGTAAAGGAAAAAAAGAAAAAAGAGGATACATCTTGTACACTTTACATTATCCTAAATCCAATCCGTGATGGGTGCCCATATCTTTACTCCAAATAGTCCTCCTCTTTGCCCCTTTAGTTTTATAAATAGCCATTTCAAAATTGTATATTGTCAATAGTCTTTCACGGCAACTGAAAAAAGAAGGGGGCTCGGGATTAATCCAGTCTTTTGTAATAGAAGCTCGAGCCACAGCCATACAAATAAAAAGAAAACAAGTCATAACTTTTGATCTTGGTTGATCAGCCATTCCCGAGCTACAACCCACCAATACCATCTCAGCAGTTAAGGTAATTGTGCGTCCTAGAATGACAGCCAAAAAATTTTCAATATGCAAAAAGAACTCAGAAAGTATAGGGCACAGAAAAAACATATTAATCCGCATCAGCGGCAAATTGACCACACCTATTGCATTTCGACCCTATTGTCATACTCCATTTAGATACCTTCCTAGGGGTAAAGTATAGATCATGTATAGACATAAAATGTTGTGACTTCATCATCCCCGTTATTAACACTCGGTTGGCTAAGATAATAGATTCAAGGATATTGATTTCAGGTATCCCGAACATGTTTACCCACTTTAATTGACAATTTTCCAAGTCATCTGGGAATTCTTGAATCAGACTAGAGTAAAATTGCCCAATAGGTGTCTTTTTGCCATAAATTCAATTAGGGGTATTTTATTCATTTGATGTTCTATTACTGGCCGAGCATTCTGCAAAAAAATGTGCATTTGTAAGTATTTAAAAAAGTCATTTTTTGATAAAACAAAGTTAGCTTGTAAATCATTGAATGAAACTAATTGACCATCCTTAAACAAATCACCTAGACCATAAATTCCTTTGCCCCCCCCCACCTAATAGCAACTTGATCCCGAAAAATATAGGGTAATAAATCAGATGCAGCAAAAGGCGTATATACATTTAATTTTGGTATACCCAAGTGTCGCCTACTTTCCACACTGCAAAAGCAGCTTTTAAAATCTTAAATTTAGTCTTTTTAAAATAACTAGGTTCGATTATCCTTACAAGACATCCTTTCATCTCTTCTCCCAGAGCTAACTCATAGATTGAGGGGGTATTACACAAAGGAATTCGGGCTTTGTCGCCAATTATGAGTGGGCTAATGGGTTGTAAAGATGCGGCAATATAATAAAATAGGAAATACGGAATGTTCCACCCACCATACTCGTTAGGAAGAATCATCTTTTTATAGGCTTTACGTTGCCGTTTGTAGCCCCACAAAAATCTGGAAGTAACCCTCTCTAATTTTTTCAAACAAGCAAAAGGGAATTCGACTGGTATTGTACGAAACATATATAAAAATTTAGGTAAGATCAGCATCTTCAATACGTTAGCTCTGCCATATAACGACAAATGAAGATGGTCTAATCTTTCTAGTGTCACATTGACTTTTGCCACTACAGGATTTATATTTAGCTCTGGAATATTAGCAACTGGGAGGGCGATCTTAATTCCCAAATATGTAACTTCCGGTACTGTTGATATATTAAAGGGCGGGGAACCCCCAACATGCAAAATCTGCGTTTTGGATAAATTCAATTTATATCCTGAAAAGGACCCGAACTGTGCTGCTAAATCATTAATAGCTGGGAGAGCAGTTTCGACATCGGTTGTGACTACTACAATATCGTCTGCATAAGCTAGTGCTCGATAGTCTATATGAGCTAAATGAATTGGTTTTTGTTGGAATTAGGTAGCCTGGCCTAGGGCAAGACTAGCATCAGAGGCACAGTGTAAAGGTTGCAGACCACCCAAAAGTAATTCCACGCAATAGCACTCAAAAAGAAAACACTACACCAAAATTATGAAAATACGTACTGCTTTATATAAAAATAATATTCTCTTTGTTGTCAAATATTAGTAGCTCACATATAAATAGCTCAAAACATTTCAAGTCACTTTTAGGATCAGCAGTTACACTTTTTAAATTACTAGCAGATTATCACGTTGTCTTTAAAGCAGTTACTATATTCTTGAACTCCTATCACACTTTTGCATTAGGATAAACTGTACCTTAGAATCAATCAGGCTAATTATTACTCCACTAGAATCTTGTTCAATAAGACAATACACTTGTCAATGAATTAATCATAACACAGTAGACTTTCCCAGATCAAAGACCCACATCAATTATGCATTTCATAAGACCCCAGAAGTAATTACAACTGGTTACTGTATTGTGTCCAATACTGGTCTCTCCCAACACCAACCCCCCTCACTTCCTAATACACAGTTGCTGATGATCCCTTCAAGTTACTCCTTCCTGTGTGTCACTCAGCTGTGGCAATTAATAGGATGTGAGTTATTTCCAGATGACCTTTAGTGCCACTCTCCCCCTTTTCAGTACACCTCCTTACTTGTTTTTAGCTGTTGTTGAAGTTGTCCTGCGCCAAGAGGGAAAGGTGACACAGAAAAGGAGGGGCTAGGAACCGAGGCTGCAGAGGCTCTCTCGCCTCAGGGGTCTCCTCGGTGTTACTGGGTTTGGGCCAACTCCTCGGTGGGTCTCTCACTTAGGGGGCGTCAGGGACCGAAATCACGATGCCCCCAGGCCCCTTCTTGGCCTCTTAGCTCCCCCTCCCTGCTCGGGCCAGCTCTTCAGGGTGGCGCTCGAGCAGGAGGAGAAGGCAGGATCACTCGGCGCTCCTGTGAAACTTCCCCGGCGCCTCTCCTCACAAAGGCGCTCACTCGGCGGACATGCGCGGTAGGCGCTCGCTCTCGTCCCGCCTCTCCTCACCAGGACACTGACTCGGCGGACATGCGCGGAAGGCGCTCGCTCTCGTCCCGCCTCTCCTCACCAGGACACTGACTCGGCGGACATGCGCGGAAGGCGCTCGCTCTCGTCCCGCCTCTCCTCACCAGGACACTGACTCGGCGGACATGCGCGGAAGGCGCTCGAATAGGGATTCACCTTCCCCGTTTCCTGAAGGGAGACAGTACTTTGCCGGCAATGCGCTAGAAGCGCGGAAGGCGCCTCCGGGGTCCCGTCCACAGAGGGAAGCCTCAATAACCTCAAGGCTCAGTGGATCCCCAGGGGTCCCGCTCTCAGTGGGGACGGCGCTGTCTCCAGAAAAACGATCAGCACCCCAGGAAGGTAGGCCAACTGTGCTAGTTCTTTTCCTTAACCTCAGCGCCCACTCTGCCAGGTCTGTTTAGTGCTAAAGTTGAGATAGGGGTTGGGATCTAGGGAATAAGGTTATTCTTCCTGAGTCTCCTTCTGCTGGGCAGAGGACTGCGCACCGCAGCACTGCAGTCTCCTTCTCCTTGGACTTCCCCTGTATAGTTTGGACAAGGGGCAAGCTAGGCGCCCAGGGTCTCCAGTAACCCTTCACAGCGGGGTCAGGACAAGTAACCCAAAAGGGGAATAATGAGGTGACAACCCAAGGCAGCTTCCCTATCTAGGAGGTCAACCCTATGTCTAACCTCTCCCACCCTTGGCTACAGCCTGTCCTCCAGCTGACTTCCACAGGTAGACAAAATGGCTGCCCCGCATTCCGCCTTATATAGGCTGCCCTTCAATGGTCCAGAATGGACCAGAAGGTTCTGGAATGCCCTATGTTAGGCTATGGCCAAGTTCTGTTGGTGACAGTTGGGGCAGTTGGTGGCCACCATTTTAGGTGGTGCCAACTTTCCTGTCAGAACAGGCCTCTGGGCCTGAGGTAAAAGATTATGAGGGGGGAAAAAACACCTATCCCCCTGGCCAACACCTACAAAAAGTCAGTAGACACAAAAATTAATAAGGGTATGAGGGGCAAAAAGGGGACAAAATAAATAATTATTATGAGGGACTTTGCCAAAAAGCCAGACAGGTCTAACACGCGTCCCCCCCAGCTGAAAGTGGGGAGAACTACCCAACCCCTTGGGAGTCCTCATCACTAAGGCGGAAATACCTGGAGAGACCGTCTGCATTGGCGTGGTCCACTCCAGGCGGATGTTCCACCCGGAAGTCCATTCCCTGTAGGGAGATGGACCACCTCAACAACTTGGGATTTTCCCCCTTCATCTGCATCAGCCAACGAAGGGGTCGGTGGTCAGTCTGAACCAGGAAGTGCGAGCCAAAGAGGTATGGCCGCAGCTTCTTCAGAGCCCACACCACCGCAAAAGCTTCCCTCTCAATGGCACTCCACTTCTGTTCCCGGGGAAGCAGTCTCCTGGATAAGAAGACTACAGGTTGATCCAGGCCCTCTTCATTGAGTTGCGATAACACTGCCCCAATGCCATGTTCTGATGCATCTGTTTGGACAATGAACTCCTTGGAGAAGTCTGGGGCCCTCAGGACCGGTGCTGCACCCATTGCCTGTTTCAACTTTTCAAAGGCTTGCTGACAAGCCTTTGTCCAAACTACCCGTCGAGGTTGTTTCTTGGAGGTGAGCTCTGTGAGGGGCGCTACAATAGTGCCATACCCCTTCACAAAGCGACGGTAGTATCCTGTGAGGCCCAGGAAAGCTCGGACCTCAGTCTGTGTCTTGGGGGGTTCCCAGGCCATGATCGCCTCAATCTTCGCCTGCAGGGGCTGCACAGTCCCCCTACCCACCAAGTGTCCAAGGTACACAACCGACCCCTGCCCAATCTGGCATTTGCTGGCTTTGATGGTCAATCCAGCTTGTCTCAGGGCCTGGAGAACGGCCTGCAAATGCTGCAGATAGTCCTCCCAACTGCTACTGAAGACAGCAATGTCATCCAAGTAAGCAGCAGAGAAACTCTCCATTCCAGAGAGGACCTGGTTCACCAGCCGCTGAAATGTGGCAGGGGCGTTCTTGAGCCCAAAGGGCATCACACAGAACTGGTAGTGTCCCTCCGGCGTGGAGAAGGCTGACCTTTCCCTTGCTCCATCTGTCAAGGAGATCTGCCAGTACCCTGAAGTGAGGTCAAAGGTACTCAGATATTGGGCAGCTCCTAGCCGGTCAATCAATTCATCCGCCCTAGGGATCGGATGAGCATCAGTCCTTGTCACTGAATTCAGTCCTCGGTAATCCACACAGAACCTCAGTTCAGGTGTGGTGCCTGGGGGTGCGGCCTTTGGCACGAGCACCACCGGACTGGACCAAGGGCTGTTGGAAGGTTCAATTACTCCCAGCTCTAGCATCTTGGCAACTTCTCCATGGATGCTAGCCTTCACCTTGTCAGACAGCCGGTAGGTCTTGGACTTCACTGGTGGGCTGTCTCCTGTGTCCACATCATGGGTACACAGGTGGGTCCTTCCCGGGACAAGGGAGAACAACGAAGAGTACTGCTCCAGGATCTGGCGACAGTCCTCCCGTTGCTCAGGAGTTAGAGTAGGAGAGAGAATCACTCCCTCCACTGACCCATCCTTCTCTTGGGACGAAAAGAGATCTGGGAGAGGTTCGCTTTCCGCTTCCTCTTCCCCGTCAGTCACCATCATCAGCATGACTTCGGGCCTCTCATGGTGGGGCTTGAGTCGGTTGGCATGCAGCACCCGTAGGGGCTGTCGAGGGGTCTTAAGGTCCACCAGGTATGTGGCCTTACCCTTCTTTTCCAACACCTCAAAGGGGCCTGTCCAGCGATCCTGGAGGGCGCTAAGCTCTCCAGGCTCCATCACCCACACTTTCTGTCCAGGCTCCAGTTCCACCTGGTGAGCATTGTGGTCGTACCACTCCTTCATGACTGCCTGGCTGGCCTCCAAGTTGTCAGAAGCTTGCTTCCACAACTTCGCCATTTGGCTCCTGAAGGCCAGCATGTAGCTCACCACATCCTGGGGGGGTTTCCTGGGAGATTTCTCCCAACCATCCTTCACCAGGCTGAGAGGACCGCGTACAGGGTGCCCATACAGAAGCTCAAAGGGGCTGAAGCCCACTCCCTTCTGGGGCACTTCCCTGTAGGAAAAGAGTAAACAGGGTAGGAGGACATCCCATTTCCTCCGCAGGCTCTCGGGCAGACTTCTGATCATGCCCTTCAAGGTCTTATTAAACCTCTCAACCAGTCCATTCGACTGGGGGTGATAAGGAGTGGTGAACCGGTAGGTCACTCCACACTCCTTCCACATGGCCCGCATGTAAGCTGACAGGAAGTTGGTCCCCCTGTCGGACACAACTTCCTTGGGAAATCCCACTCGGGTAAAGATTCCCATTAGGGCTCTTGCCACTACAGGTGCAGTGACTGTCCTCAGAGGTATTGCCTCTGGGTACCGTGTGGCATGATCCACCAGTACCAGGATAAACCTGTGACCAGCTGCTGTTGGTGGATCCAAAGGCCCCACAATGTCGATGCCCACCCTCTCAAAGGGGGTGCTAACGACTGGAAGTGGTTCCAGGGGAGCTTTTAGCTTCACCCCTGTTTTCCCACTGGCCTGGCAGGTTACACATGTCCTACAGTATGTGTTGGACGCCGCTTTCATCTGAGGCCAGTAAAAGTGGAGGACAAGCCGTGCAAAGGTCTTATCCTGGCCTAAGTGTCCTGCCAGGGGTATGGCATGAGCCAATTCCAAAAGAAAGGCTCGGTACTGTTGCGGGACTACCAAGGCCCTCGATGAACCAGGCGGGGGTACCTTGGGTTCACTGTAGAGGAGTCCATCCTCCCAGTAAATATGGTAATGTCCCGTAACATCACCTGCTGCTTGGGCTTCAGCCTGTCGCCTCAGTCCCTCAAGGGTGGGGCACTCCCTCTGCCCCTTACAGAATTCCTCTCTGGTAGGACCTCTCTCCACATGCCACTCCGCAGGGATGGGTAAATCCTCCAGAGAGTCTACTTCCCCCTCCACGGACTCCTGGTCCACCACCGCAGGTGGCCGATCTGTCTCATGGGGTGTGGAAGCCGGAGCAGGCTTTCTCTGTCTCCGGGTCTGTCCCTTCTTAGCAGCGGGTTGGGCCATTGTTCCAGGCTCCAACCCAGGCGAACTCCCTCTCCGGGCAGTCGCAGACCGTGTGCTGACACAGGCCCAGTCAGGTGTACCCAGCATCGCAGAATGCGTCCGGTATTCCACCTCTCTCCAAGTGCTGTGTTCCATGTCATTCCCCAACAGACAATCGACTGGCACGGCAGGGCTTACGGCAACTCGAAGTGAACCTGCAACCCCCTCCCACTCAAAGGGAACCTCAGCCACTGGATAGTGGCCCATTCTGCCGTCAGCCATCGCGGCGGGGTGGAGTACATTAGGAACAACCTGCTCTGGGGACACCAGCTGACTTCTCACCATAGTCATGCTGGCTCCTGTATCCCTCAGAGCCTCCCCTCTCTGGCCATTGATGGTAACCCATTGCCCATACTTTGTAGTATTTGGGGGCACCTGGATCTTTGGCACCATCTCCCGCTCTCCCAGGGACACTAAGGTGACACCCGCCCACTCACCCCCCTTATCTAAGGGCAACTCCTCCCCGAGCGCTACACTAGCTACTCCCTGTGACTTTCCTCCGGTGGGAGGGGGTGGTCTCTTTGGGCATCTGACATCTCCCTTATAATGTCCAACGCCACCGCATTCAAAACAATGGAGAACCCTGGGCTGCTGGCTTTGGCCAGGATGAGGGTTCCGGGGCGGGTTTGCCCTAGGGGTGAAACCTGCTCCATTCCCTTGGAAGTTATTTTGGGGACCTTTAGAGAACTCTTTCTTTTTCTCCCCCCCCTCCTTCTTCTGGGGGGTGCCCTGTCCGGCTTTTTGAGATTCCCCTCCAGTCCCCTTGGAGGACACCCGGGTACTTGTCCAGATGTCCGCCTCCTCTGCAAGCTTCCGGGGATTGGTCAGCTTGCTGTCTACCAGGTGCTGGCGCAGCTCGGGAAAACATTTCTCGAGGAGGTGTTCTCTCAAAAACAGATCGTACAGCCCCTCATAATCTTTTACCTCACTGCCCTTGACCCAACCCTCTAAGCCCTTTCTGGTGTAATCAAGGAAGTCCACCCAGTTCTGAGTGCCCATCTTGTGGCTCCCCCTGAACTTCTGTCGGTACCTTTCTGGGGTGAGCCCGAACTTCCTCAACAACGCCAGCTTCATGGTGGGGTAGTTTGTCTGTTCCTCTGGATCCAGGGCCAGCAAGGTGTCCCGACCAGCAGGAGGCATGTACTTGTACAAACTACCCCCCCAGTGCTTCTCCTGCACTCCATGAACCTTCAGAGAAACCTCATAAGCGGCCAGCCACTTAGCTACATCGTCCCCCTGACTGAAGCTCGCTATCAGGTCCTTTGGGATATAGGGTTTGGTCTCCCTGGCTGACTCCTTTGGTTCGCTGCCACCATTCCTAACAGGCGAGGACCCCCGTCGCAGACTTTGGAGCTCCAGTTCCTTCAGTCTAAACTCGTGGACCATCCTCCTCTCCTCTTTCTCCTGCTCCATCTTAGCCAACTCCCACTTTAACTGTCTTTTCTCCCTCCTATCGGTGAGCTCGGCTTCCGTTAGGCTTCTCCCAGAGATGCTACTGCCCTTTCTGGAGTAGGACACTGGTCCGGTGAGTAAGTTTTCCCCCTCATGGCGGAATAACTCTTCTACCTCCCCCCCGTGTCCTGGTCGACCTCTTCATCCTCCTCCTTCGTCCCTTGGTGTGCCTCCACCCAGGCCCTAAGGCTAGTCTGGAGCTCCCCCTTCCTGGCACCATGTTTGAAAAACACCCCCATCTGTTGGCAGAACATTTTCAACTGTGTCACGGAATAGACCTCTAGGTTTTCCACAGCGAACTCCATTGTGAGTCTGGCAAACCTAGGTACACACCAGAAATTTCAGAGTGGCAAAGGCAACCTAAAGCCAACTCCACCCACCACCAGGAATAAATTTAGAAAAAACAAAAAGACTAATTGGGAGGGCCGCAAGGAGAAAACTCCTGGTGTAGGTTGGGTGTATTACGTCAAATTACTAGTAAGTAGCTGCAACCAAGTCCGCAATCCCACCGCTAGGCACCAATATGTTGGAATTAGGTAGCCTGGCCTAGGGCAAGACTAGCATCAGAGGCACAGTGTAAAGGTTGCAGACCACCCAAAAGTAATTCCACGCAATAGCACTCAAAAAGAAAACACTACACCAAAATTATGAAAATACGTACTGCTTTATATAAAAATAATATTCTCTTTGTTGTCAAATATTAGTAGCTCACATATAAATAGCTCAAAACATTTCAAGTCACTTTTAGGATCAGCAGTTACACTTTTTAAATTACTAGCAGATTATCACGTTGTCTTTAAAGCAGTTACTATATTCTTGAACTCCTATCACACTTTTGCATTAGGATAAACTGTACCTTAGAATCAATCAGGCTAATTATTACTCCACTAGAATCTTGTTCAATAAGACAATACACTTGTCAATGAATTAATCATAACACAGTAGACTTTCCCAGATCAAAGACCCACATCAATTATGCATTTCATAAGACCCCAGAAGTAATTACAACTGGTTACTGTATTGTGCCCAATACTGGTCTCTCCCAACACCAACCCCCCTCACTTCCTAATACACAGTTGCTGATGATCCCTTCAAGTTACTCCTTCCTGTGTGTCACTCAGCTGTGGCAATTAATAGGATGTGAGTTATTTCCAGATGACCTTTAGTGCCACTCTCCCCCTTTTCAGTACACCTCCTTACTTGTTTTCAGCTGTTGTTGAAGTTGTCCTGCGCCAAGAGGGAAAGGTGACACAGAAAAGGAGGGGCTAGGAACCGAGGCTACAGAGGCTCTCTCGCCTCAGGGGTCTCCTCAGTGTTACTGGGTTTGAGCCAACTCCTCGGTGGGTCTCTCACTTAGGGGGCGTCAGGGACCGAAATCACAATGCCCCCAGGCCCCTTCTGGGCCTCTTAGCTCCCCCTCCCTGCTCGGGCCAGCTCTTCAGGGTGGCGCTCGAGCAGGAGGAGAAGGCAGGATCACTCGGCGCTCCTGTGAAACTTCCCCGGCGCCTCTCCTCACAAAGGCGCTCACTCGGCGGACATGCGCGGTAGGCGCTCGCTCTCGTCCCGCCTCTCCTCACCAGGACACTGACTCGGCGGACATGCGCGGAAGGCGCTCGCTCTCGTCCCGCCTCTCCTCACCAGGACACTGACTCGGCGGACATGCGCGGAAGGCGCTCGAATAGGGATTCACCTTCCCCGTTTCCTGAAGGGAGACAGTACTTTGCCGGCAATGCGCTAGAAGCGCGGAAGGCGCCTCCGGGGTCCCGTCCACAGAGGGAAGCCTCAATAACCTCAAGGCTCAGTGGATCCCCAGGGGTCCCGCTCTCAGTGGGGACGGCGCTGTCTCCAGAAAAACGATCAGCACCCCAGGAAGGTAGGCGAACTGTGCTAGTTCTTTTCCTTAACCTCAGCGCCCACTCTGCCAGGTCTGTTTAGTGCTAAAGTTGAGATAGGGGTTGGGATCTAGGGAATAAGGTTATTCTTCCTGAGTCTCCTTCTGCTGGGCAGAGGACTGCGCACCGCAGCACTGCAGTCTCCTTCTCCTTGGACTTCCCCTGTATAGTTTGGACAAGGGGCAAGCTAGGCGCCCAGGGTCTCCAGTAACCCTTCACAGCGGAGTCAGGACAAGTAACCCAAAAGGGGAATAATGAGGTGACAACCCAAGGCAGCTTCCCTATCTAGGAGGTCAACCCTATGTCTAACCTCTCCCACCCTTGGCTACAGCCTGTCCTCCAGCTGACTTCCACAGGTAGACAAAATGGCTGCCCCGCATTCCGCCTTATATAGGCTGCCCTTCAATGGTCCAGAATGGACCAGAAGGTTCTGGAATGCCCTATGTTAGGCTATGGCCAAGTTCTGTTGGTGACAGTTGGGGCAGTTGGTGGCCACCATTTTAGGTGGTGCCAACTTTCCTGTCAGAACAGGCCTCTGGGCCTGAGGTAAAAGATTATGAGGGGGGAAAAACACCTATCCCCCTGGCCAACACCTACAAAAAGTCAGTAGACACAAAAATTAATAAGGGTATGAGGGGCAAAAAGGGGACAAAATAAATAATTATTAGGAGGGACTTCGCCAAAAAGCCAGACAGGTCTAACAGTTTTATATTCTCAGCAGAATTTAAACGGTTTACAAAAGGATCAATATATATAGAGAAAAGTAAGGATGAGCACGGGCACCCTTGTCGCATACCACGATTAATTAAAATGGAGTAAATATTTGACCATTAAGGCAAATAGAAGCAGACAGGGAGCAGTGCATAGTTTTTAAAGCTGTTAAGATGCCAGGACCAAATCCCTTTTTAGTTAAGATATCCCACATATATGCCCGGGCAACCCTGTCAAATGCTTTCTCAGCATCCAACAGGGTGAGACTGATAGAAGAGCCTGTTGGCTGAGCCCAATCCAAGAATGTAATCACACAACGGATATGATCAGCTGTGTCACGTGCAGGAAAAAACCCATGTTGGAATTTTGAAACAAGAGGTGTAATAATTCTAGAAATGCGTGAGACTAGGATCTTGGAGTAGACTCTGCTATCCGCATTGATCAATGAGAGATGGGGCGGAATGATGAAGGGAGTAAAGGGGATTTATATTTTTTAAGGAAGACAGTAATTACTGAACTTTGCCACGAAGGTGGAGCATTACCTCTTTGGGCCTCCATAAAAAGTATAGTCATTTCTTCTTTAAGAAGATTTCTAAACGTCCGGAAAAACTCAAGAGGTATAGCATCAGGGCCCACAGCCTTACCAGAAGCTAATGAGATTAAGGCTGATTCTATTTTTTCCCAAGTAATAGGGGTGTCCAATTGTTCAGACTCTTCTGCTGATAGAGTAATGTTAGGTAAGGAATCCATAAAATCTGGTACCCTTCCTTAATATCTCTGGTATTCTCTTCCATATATAACTCGGAATAAAATTCACGTAAAACCCCCAATATATCCGATGGATTGTCCTGTAGCTGCCCTGAGTTATCCATGATTTTATCGATATTTGCGGATACCACCTTCTGCCTTAATCTTCTTGCTAAAAGCTTACCCGAGTTTTCCCCACCTCATACATCTCTGATCTAAAAGTGGCAATTTGTTGAGCCAGTTTCGAGGAAAAGTCTGGTAGATCCTGGCTTTCAGTATGACTACATTTTTTAAAATTAACTCAATACCAGCCCCTCTATTGCAAGCCACCATCAGCTGAATTTCAATATCTTTGAATTTGGCCATTTCCATCTCAGCTACCTTCCTAATTTTGCGCTGTTTGTTTATTGAATAGCTTAACGTTTCTCCCCGAACCCCTGATTTAAAAGCATCCCACACAATCTCAATTGACGCTGAGCCTTGATTAAATAAAAAAAAACTCGGGTATCCACTTCCCCATATACTGAATATAAAGAGGGTCAAAAAGTAACTTCTGTTCAAAAGGCCAGGGCGTTGGGGGTTGTTTAAGATTAATATCTAAATCAAGTATAATGGGGTTGTGGTCAGAGATTATTTTAGGGATGATTTCAAATCTGAGTTTTTTGGCAGTGTTGATAAATCCAGCCGTAACAAAAAAATAACTCAGATGAAAGTGTTTCTGGTGCGGGGCAGAATAGAAAGTACTCCCAGGAGCACCTCCTCCCATTAAAAATCCTACATCTATCAACCCGAATTCATCGATGATCCCTATGGTGGCCTTAAACACATTTTTCTTCCTACCCCCATACATGTAATTGCTTGAAATGTCGTCTTTCCCGTCCAGATGTAGGTTAAAATCCCCCCATAACAGTAAAGGTGACGGCCACAGTGCTAGTTCAATACTCAATTGATTCAACATATCCGGATCATCGGAATTGGGGGCATAAATGGAGCATAAAGTCTGGAGTGTAGCCTCTAACCGTATTTCAATAATTACCCATCGCCCTAGCGAATCCTCTTTAACCTGTTTACTTGACCCTACACCATACCTTTTTAAAATAGCAACTCTTCTTGTAGTAGTCCCCTGCCGAGTGCAGCCTACTAGTTCGAACCCCAAATCTTTAAACCAATTTCTATTTTTCCAGGGGATGTGGGTTTCTTGAATACACAAAATATCAATTTTCAGAGTTCTCAATATATGAGCCATTATACCCCTTTTCCTTTTGTCACTAAGCCCACAAATATTCCATGAACATATTATAAATCTACCCATCTTCAAATCTGGAAATAATCGCACCCATTACTACAATAGAAAGATAACACAAATTGACACAATCTCGATTTTGATTTGCACACAATATTCTTTTACTGTTTTTCCTTGCCCCACACACCAACACCTCCCCCCACCTAACCCTCCCTCTTCTGTTCCCCCCCCACCCCCGCCCCTCTGTGACCCCACCAAAAAGAGGCTTAAGGACCAGGTCCTCAGTGATGGTGAGTGATCAAGCAGTGAGTGAGTCCCGCCATGTCCCTCTTCAGATACATCTCTTTCCGTTACCATGATAGAATACACCTAGAATACACCTAGACGGGGAACTAATAATAATTTCTGCTATACACAGGAGAGCTCAACCAAATTAATGAAAAAATCTACATTACATGCTCTCCACAAACTCCTTTTTTGCGAAAAAAATATATCTTGTTTTCCCCTTAAGGTGCACTTAAGGTGCACTTATCTACTGAGATATCTAACTAACCCATATTATAAAAATATATACATAATTTTATAAATACTAATTGAAATGGACAATGTGCTAGCGAACGGGTTTTTCTATTCAGGGTAATAGCGGGCACTCTGCTAATAGTGGACACAAATCGTTAGTAGCATGGAAAAATTTAGTGTGGTGCAACTGGGTGAGGGGATAAGCCCTCTAATCCCCCAATTGTGTGATGGAAACAACCAACGCACTGTAAAATTTGAACAAGATTCCCTATCCACACAACAAACAAGTAGAAAAGGTGTGTCAATGTAGATACATGTCAGTTACAAGACAAAGCTAGCAGAAAATATACAAGGATTTCTTGTTTGGTGTGTCAACAGTTCAGTCTCTTTTAATTCCTCAAGCAAGCCAGCCGACACTTGTTTCGTAGCACAGGAATAGTATTTTCGTGACTCCTCAGGGCTGTATGGGAAATAAGACACGAATGGGTAGTCGCTCCGCCGGTGATAATCCCGACCCGGCAGGGCTCGAGACTCTAGAGGTGGAGTTCCAGTAGGGTGTTGGCGGATAAAAAATAAATCTTTGATGTAAGATCCTAGATGTCCTAGAGAGTTTCAGTCACTCGAAGGATTACATCTGAGATGAGCCAGTTGTGGCTCATTGTTGTGCTGACGCAGTGTGCGCCTTCCAAAAGCGGCAAGCCCGCAGGATACGTGTAGAATACAAAAGGGGAGCGAATAACTCCTTATTTGCGAGTGATTTGTAGTAGCAGGCAGTGCGGGCTTCTTTCCTGCGGGTCGCCGTATTCCAGTTGTGACACACCTTTTCTACTTGTTTGTTGTGTGCATAGGGTATCTTGTTGTAATTGGAATGGACATTGATATGCTGTTAAATCTTATAAACCACTAATGTTTGCTGGCTTTGGTCAGCTGCATAGCCACCAGTCACGACCCATGCTCTGTTCATGTCCACAAAACATCTGAAATAATCTATGACAGCAGTGGACAGATTGCAGATCACATCAACACTGACATCAAAGATGTCATTACTGCTTTAATTTCCAATGTATGGATTGAGTACTACCTTCACCAACCAGGACCCCTTGTGAAAACGAAATAGAGAACAAGTGTTGTTACAGCTGCACTCACTAGTAATATATATCATAAGACATATTATTGGTTAGGCTGCCTGCACTGTTAATATACACATGCCATCATGGATGAAACATATAGAAAAAATGTAGTATTTTCAATGTCAGAAAAAACATTTATAAATAGCCAGCCGTTTGTTGTTCCATGAATGATTTTGATGTGGTATATGATATGATATTATCAGTGAGGTCATGTCTGATGTACAAGTGGGGTTGGTGTGTGGTATATGATATTGTCAGTGAGGTCCTGTCTGATGTCACATGTGGGGTTGGTATGTGGTATATATTATCAGTGAGGTCATGTCTGATGTCACATCTGCATTATCTCAAAGTCTGTTATGAAGTTCTGTGGTTATACTGAAGAAGCAGCTACCTATGTCATTATCATATGAAATCTCTTTATTGATGTCATAACTACACTTTCACAGTTGCTTTATCAACCTTCTCGGTTTCTCAAATTTGCTTGAAAATGCAGTTTGTGCACTATTTTTTCAAAAAGTTCTCGGGGGAGACCCCCCGGCCCCCCATATCATGGTCAGGCTCGTTCACTATGCTTGCTCGCCACATGACTGTCATCTCGAACATTTTCGCCCCACCACTTTCAAATATCATCAGCTGCCACTGCAGAAAACTCTATTGTAGGAGGTGCCTATTCTCCTACCATCGCCTCAAGACCCTCTCCCTCCTCCCACTGTCCCTGCACTGCCTGCTCTCCGTGTACTGCCTCCTGTCCCTGCGCTGCCTCCTGTCACTGCGCTGCTCCCAATCCCTGTCCATGCGCTGCTCCCCATCCCTGCTCCTAGTCTCTGCCCCGGTGCTGCTCCCAGTCCCTGCCCTAACGCTGCTCCCAGTCCTTGTCCCGGCGCTGCTCTCAGTCGGTGCCCCGGCGCTGCTCTCAGTCCCTGCCCCGGCGCTGCTCCCAGTTCCCATCCCAGCGCTGCTCCCCGTCCCTGCCCCGGCGCTGCTCCCCGTTCCTGCCTTCACCAGAACCACCACCAGGACAACAAATGGACTTTGAAGCACAACCACACCCACACATCGGGCGTGCCACCAATGCACTGCAGGTTGTGCACCATCCAGCGGCAGGACCCCTGCCGCCACCTGAAGATATATGTCTAAGAAACTCCAGGTACCCAATTGTCAAAACAACTGTATTTTCTCCTCCCCAAGATCCACCAAAGGACCACACGCTTGCCGACACTGCCACTTCTCCTGCAACACAACCTACGAAAGATCCTGCACCATTCCGACCCACAAGACTACCCTGCGAATGCTCCACTGTATCTCGCTCACTCTTCAAACATGCCATGAAAATATGGAACACTATCACCACCCCCTCCACGGATGTCGCCTTCATCACCAAAAATGGCTTAACCTATCCTCGAACCCTGACATCACCGCCACCACTCTCAGAGGCTACAAAAATAATACACCATGACTTCGTCAACAAATAAGGCAGAGGCATCACCATCATCTTCAAGGAAACCATCAGATGCACCATCACCACTGACGACACCACACCTCTCAGGGAACCTACTACAAACTGATGAAAAGACCACAATACGAGGCACCCTCGACTACAGACCACTGGGACCCAAAGCAACATTCTGCAATGCCATCCCTAACCTCATGGCCCCCCTAGCAATCGACTCGCAACACTACCTCCTACACAACGACCTCAACTTCTACACAGATGATCCCATATAATGATAACTCCATCATCCTCCTGGAGAACCTGAACAACATTGGCCTCATCCAACTGGTCACCAAACCTACAAACAAAGCTAGACACACACTCGACCCCATCTTTACCTCCAGCGACAGAATCGAATTCAGCCACACCACAGAACTCACCTGGACTGACCACACCATTGTACACTTCACCATCACAGAAGCCCAGCACACCATCACCAGGCAGCAGATCTCTTCCCATCCCAGTTGGAGAAAGGTCACGAAGGATAAGTTACTTACCTGTAATCCTAGTTCTCTTCCAGGGGTATACTCATCAAAGTCATAAGCACTAAATAGTCCCGCCCACCTGCGGGGATCCCGGAGCAATAACACACACACACACACACACGCACGCACACACACACACACACACACACACACACATATGTATGTGAGCAAGGCCACACGTTGGCCGAAACCCGTCATCTTGTCCGCATGCATTGCGTTTTTATGGACTAAATAAATAAAGTCACTGTATGCCAGCAGTGTTTGAGGGCATTGAAGAGTCAGTTTCTCTCCTTTTGGTGGGCTGAAGCACCGGAGTGGTAATTACATTATATATATATATATATATATATATATATATCCGTTCCAACTCCTACTACTCGGCAAAGGTACTGACTCCTCAATGTAGGTACAGACCACAAACACTGCGCTTAATTTCAATTCAAGGGTGGTTTATTGTTCTTCTGTCCCCAGCATGACGCGTTTCGGCTGCAGCAAGGCAGCCTTGATCACATGACTTAAAAGAACCAATAAGTGTGCTTATATACTGTGAATGTCCCCAATGAGACTCAGGTGCAAAATGAACATGAAAGAAATACTTCGTAAACGGAGCTACTATCCAAAATCCCATTAACAATGTACAATGGTCCATGTGCAAAAGGCAAGTTCATTTCATATTAATATGTATAACTGTAAACACTTGATAAGACCAATTAATATATTTACACATTATTTACAAATAAATATATCATTTCATACTGATGCCTATGGAATAAAGTGCATTGCCCATCAAATTCATGATTCACTCCAATTCATGTACATAAATTCCAAATCTGCAGGAAGTCTCAAATATAGGGAACGTGCAAAATATGTTTTTAGAAAGTGCAAAATAGTGCTAATGTGCAAAATTGTGCTTAAAACCGTGTGTTATACTCAAATGTTTTTAGGGAGTGCATTGGTGGTGGCACGTTAAATGAATCTCTATTGATGAAGAGTTACATGCCACCCACTAACAGAAGTAAATGTGTGTAACAGTCACAGTAACGCTGAAAAACCATTATTAGACAACACATGTGATGTGGCACAACGGAAACATCATGGCATAGTGCCCAATGCCTGATAAAAAAGCTCGCAACGGGAGGTACGGGGCCAAACAGGTATATACACTCTCCAGTGAATATTATGGCATAGTGCCCTTTTCACTGCTAAGTGGACAGCTTGAAGGAGTGCGGTTATTAATTGGGGTGCCCAAAGTAAGTTTGACAGGATAGCCATTTTTGTCCCCTTGGTGTATTGTGTGACAAAACTCTTCTACCCCTGGCTCCATCCAAACGGATACTTGTTCGTGGGTGCTATGGTAGAATGACTAACATAGCTCACTGTGCTACTACCTCTAGAGGAAGCAGTAAAGGTCCTCCCCCGTATTTAATCCGTTTGGGATTCTGGTGTCGAGTAATACGATGTATTTACTCTCAAGCTGCCTTAACACTTTCTCCCTGTTTCCCCCTCTGATGTTTTTCGGCACCGCATCAATGATAAAATATCTTAATTCATTTAGGTTCTTATTGTGGACCAATTCGAAATGCCGGGCTACCGGATAATTACCATCCGAATTGACCACCGCTCGTAGGTGTTGCAAAATGCGGTTAAAAGCCTGCAGTTTTGTGCTGCCAACGTACCTGAGACCACAGGTACATTGGAGCACGTATACTGCAAAGTCCGTGCGGCAGGTGAAATGATCCCTGATCTTGATAGGATTAGGGTCAAAAGCAGAGCAGTACTCACTGGTGTTTACACCAAATTTGCAGGCCCTGCAAGATATACATTTGAAAAAACCGCATTTGTTGGAAATTCGATGAGGTTTCATTATTACCTCCGGACTGGATTTAACCAACATGTCCCTCATGGACGGAGCTCTTCTAAACACCACCCCTGGTTCAGCTGGTATAAGGGGGGCTAGAGTAATATCTGTCTTTAACAGGGGCCAATGCTTTTTCAAAATTCCTCTCACTTTTTTGTGATCTTCATTGAATGTGGTTATCAGACTGATGTTGTTTGCCTGAGTCTCAACCTCCCTTTCAACTGGACTAGGAGTAACATCCACATTAATGGAGGCTAGATAATTGTCCCTGTCCAGTTGGTTGGCTCTGTCTTTCGCCTCTACTAAAAGGGCTACATCATACCCTCGGGCACAGAATCTTTCTAACGCCTCATTCTGACATCTTTCCAAATCTGATGGGGTACTGCAGATCCTCCTCATCCTAAGAAACTCACCATAAGGGATGCTTCTAATCAAATGGTTAGGATGGGAGCTACTTGCGTGCAGTATAGCGTTGCCCGCTGTAGCTTTCCTATGCAGGCGAGTGTGTAATCTCCCATTCTCAATGTAAATCTCCACATCAAGAAATTGGATGAGGTGTGTACTGATCTGTGAGGTGAAACCTAAATTGAGGTCATTAACATTTATCATATTGACAAATTCATTAGCTGACTCCAACGACCCTCTCCAAATCATACATATGTCGTCAATGAATCGCCAGAGATGTACCAAGCAATTGGGAAAACAATCAGCGAGTGTTTTCTGGAGGACATGCTCCTCCCACCACCCCACATGCAAACATGCGTAGGTGGGAGAGAAGCATGCCCCCATAGCCACCCCTCTCAGCTGCTGGTAAACCTCCTGGTTATAAAGGAAGTAATTGTTGTTCAGACATAATTCAAGCATACTCATTAACATATTGCTATGTTGACTGTAAGATATGCTGCGTTTGTTTAAATAGTATCTTACTGCATTTAAACCGTCCTTATGCGAGATGCTAGTGTATAGCGAATTAATGTCTAAAGCAATCAAAATAAAGTCATTTTCCCACTTGATACTGTTAATTTTAGAGAGGAAATGGCCAGTGTCTTTTATGAAGGATGGTAAACTTTCCACATATTCGTGAAGGAATTGATCGACATATCTTGAAATAGACTCCAGTAAACTCCCTTGGGCGGAGATGATTGGACGCCCAGGGACCGGCAATGTTTGTTTGTGAATTTTAGGAATTAAATAAAAGAAAGGAGTGATAGGGAAATCGTTTTTCAAAAAGGCATGCTCTTGCTTGCTCAATAAACCAAGATGCTTCCACTGATTCAATTCTTTGTGGGTCTTCTCTTTTAAGCTCTTGATATCATTAAAGCTACCTTTTCTGTAACAGGTGGTGTCACTTAAATGTTTTTCCGCTTCCGCTATGTACAAATCCCTTGGCCAGATGACAGTGTTGCCACCCTTGTCGGATTTGTTAATTATAAGATTCGAATCACTCCTTAACTTCTTCATTAATCTTTGGTATTGTCTTTCCATGTACTTAATTCTTTTCTTTCTACGTGTAGTGCTCATTACTAATCCTTTCAAATCCTCCACAACTATGTCACAGAAAGCATCGATGTTGTCTTTCGGCATGATAGGACAGAAAGTGGAAGGAGGCTTGAAGGATGTCACACATGGTTGATTCATTGAAATCCCAGCCCTGGAAAGATTCTCCTGGGTGGAGCCTGGTTCAAACTCCACATTTTGCGCCAGTTCATTTGCCACTTTCAGAGCGTTCACATCCGAGATCTGAAACATTTTTGAAGGTTGGGTTTGGTTAGTGATGTTTGTAGCCCGAACCTGAGCATTATTTAGTTTAAAATGCTTCCTCAATTTTAGTTTGCGGATGAATTTGAAGACATCTATGCGTGTCTGCACGTAGTTAAAAGAATTTTTTGGACAATAAGACAGCCCCAAAGAGAGGAGTTGCATCTCTGCTTTGGATAAGGTGGTGTCGGACAGATTGATGACAGTATTGTCCTGTGCTGATTGTGCTTCTGTTATGTTAGGGGTTGTGTTTAACATCTGATTCTGGGCCTCTGTTAGATTGACTAGGGTAGGGTTGGATGCCGCCATTACCATTTCTTCCCTTGCCCTCTGCCTCTCTTTGCAAAGCCTCTGCCTTTTGAGTTTTCTCCTTGCGCTGCGTTTTTTGTTTGCTTTTCTTCGTTTAGCTTCCGCTGTTGGCGGGTTAGCGGTCGCAGCGTTTTGTGTCTGTCCTCCACGAGAAAACCCAGTTCCTCAGATGGTGTATATTTGGTAGGAACTAATCCTCGATTAGTGCCTCCTGCTGCCCCTTCATCTGAATCATAACTGCTGCTTCTAGAGCTCATTTCTGGTTCTGATGTCTCCAATCTTTGCTCATCACCACCTGTTGCCTCAACATTCTTTGCTGCCAGTGCTTGTCTTTTTACGTTATCGAATTTACGCGCAAACGTGAAAATCCTACCGGTTTCGTAGTCATTTTTATCTCGTGCAAATTTATATTGCTTGCGCTGGCTGATTGTTTCCTGGTGTTTTACCAGCCTGGCGTCTATCTCCTCTCTTTGTTTTTTGATGAATTCCTTGTCTTCTTCCGTTTCCAACTCCTTATTTAATTCCTCTATTTGCTTAATAATTTCTATGCGGTCAATCTCAGCATATTTTATGAGCAAACAAACCATGTTCATTGAGGCGTCTAAATTCATCGTGGCCCACTCTTTCAACAGGAGGGGATTGGGATTCTCAAAAGATGGCGCTGTGAGTATCCTCAATCCCCTTGGCACACGCCCCACATCTTTATATTTTTGCAATGAACGGTGCTCCCACCATTTGGTGGTTTCAGTTCGTAAAAGTTTCTCCAAGCGTTTCATTTTGCTTTTCAAATCCGTCGTTTTTTCATTTGCCTTAGCGTTGTCATTTTTGGTTTTCAGCGTCGGCAAATTAACAAACATTTCCTCTGCCAATGCCTCCCGGTTCCTTAAAGCCTCTGCTGGTAAGGACATTCTGCTTTGAACAATAAACCCAATGCCTTTCACCGGGGAACGGAAATACGATCCCCAGCAGTCTTTCAGTACTGATAGCGCAGCTCTCCTTTCACCCGCAAAATGGTTAGCCAGTGAATCGGCACTCACGGACTAGTCGGCTTACCCGTCTGGGATCCACACGGTGCTTCGTCGATGTCCTCCGACTTCTCCAAAACTCCACTGCGGAAACCTCCAGGCTATCCGACACTCCGCTCCGTATCACACCAATGCGGGGGGCTGTATGCTCTTCTACTCCTTCCGGGTCAATTGTTGCTTCGCTTCCGCGTTCGGCCGCATAACACAGCAGCCCATAGACGAAAGGAGGGTCTGTAGAGGTGGCAACGGCCGTTAACCGCCCAATAGATATCCGTTCCAACTCCTACTACTCGGCAAAGGTACTGACTCCTCAATGTAGGTACAGACCACAAACACTGCGCTTAATTTCAATTCAAGGGTGGTTTATTGTTCTTCTGTCCCCAGCATGACGCGTTTCGGCTGCAGCAAGGCAGCCTTGATCACATGACTTAAAAGAACCAATAAGTGTGCTTATATACTGTGAATGTCCCCAATGAGACTCAGGTGCAAAATGAACATGAAAGAAATACTTCGTAAACGGAGCTACTATCCAAAATCCCATTAACAATGTACAATGGTCCATGTGCAAAAGGCAAGTTCATTTCATATTAATATGTATATCTGTAAACACTTGATAAGACCAATTAATATATTTACACATTATTTACAAATAAATATATCATTTCATACTGATGCCTATGGAATAAAGTGCATTGCCCATCAAATTCATGATTCACTCCAATTCATGTACATAAATTCCAAATCTGCAGGAAGTCTCAAATATAGGGAACGTGCAAAATATGTTTTTAGAAAGTGCAAAATAGTGCTAATGTGCAAAATTGTGCTTAAAACCGTGTGTTATACTCAAATGTTTTTAGGGAGTGCATTGGTGGTGGCACGTTAAATGAATCTCTATTGATGAAGAGTTACATGCCACCCACTAACAGAAGTAAATGTGTGTAATAGTCACAGTAACGCTGAAAAACCATTATTAGACAACACATGTGATGTGGCACAACGGAAACATCATGGCATAGTGCCCAATGCCTGATAAAAAAGCTCGCAACGGGAGGTACGGGGCCAAACAGGTATATACACTCTCCAGTGAATATTATGGCATAGTGCCCTTTTCACTGCTAAGTGGACAGCTTGAAGGAGTGCGGTTATTAATTGGGGTGCCCAAAGTAAGTTTGACAGGATAGCCATTTTTGTCCCCTTGGTGTATTGTGTGACAAAACTCTTCTACCCCTGGCTCCATCCAAACGGATACTTGTTCGTGGGTGCTATGGTAGAATGACTAACATAGCTCACTGTGCTACTACCTCTAGAGGAAGCAGTAAAGGTCCTCCCCCGTATTTAATCCGTTTGGGATTCTGGTGTCGAGTAATACGATGTATTTACTCTCAAGCTGCCTTAACACTTTCTCCCTGTTTCCCCCTCTGATGTTTTTCGGCACCGCATCAATGATAAAATATCTTAATTCATTTAGGTTCTTATTGTGGACCAATTCGAAATGCCGGGCTACCGGATAATTACCATCCGAATTGACCACCGCTCGTAGGTGTTGCAAAATGCGGTTAAAAACCTGCAGTTTTGTGCTGCCAACGTACCTGAGACCACAGGTACATTGGAGCACGTATACTGCAAAGTCCGTGCGGCAGGTGAAATGATCCCTGATCTTGATAGGATTAGGGTCAAAAGCAGAGCAGTACTCACTGGTGTTTACACCAAATTTGCAGGCCCTGCAAGATATACATTTGAAAAAACCGCATTTGTTGGAAATTCGATGAGGTTTCATTATTACCTCCGGACTGGATTTAACCAACATGTCCCTCATGGACGGAGCTCTTCTAAACACCACCCCTGGTTCAGCTGGTATAAGGGGGGCTAGAGTAATATCTGTCTTTAACAGGGGCCAATGCTTTTTCAAAATTCCTCTCACTTTTTTGTGATCTTCATTGAATGTGGTTATCAGACTGATGTTGTTTGCCTGAGTCTCAACCTCCCTTTCAACTGGACTAGGAGTAACATCCACATTAATGGAGGCTAGATAATTGTCCCTGTCCAGTTGGTTGGCTCTGTCTTTCGCCTCTACTAAAAGGGCTACATCATACCCTCGGGCACAGAATCTTTCTAACGCCTTATATATATATATATATATTATATATATATATATATATATATATATATATATATATATACGCTCCAAAATTCCTTTTCAAAGCAAAAGAATTGACGGCACTCCACAACTCGTTTGTCAGGGTTCAAATGATTTATTCATCAATCCAACAGAACGCGTTTCGGCATCGCGCCTTCGTCTGCTGTCACTCGCATCAGTTTCATTTGCATTATAAATAAAGTTTGGCATTGACGTCAATCTCGTGTTCAATCAACACAAAAGAGAGACCAAAATATAGTAAAGGCGGCCATCTTATAGTGGTTGCCATAATACATCAATTATATGGCATTTGTAAGTAAACGTAAGATATATATCAGGGCTCGACAAATCTAAAAAATCTCACTTGACCTGCAGGTCGAGTGAGTAGACTTTTCTACTCGACCTAACAGCAATGCACTCGACCCACAATTGATCGCATAATGGACTTTTTTCAAAACATATGCAGCGCCAACAACCCAGGAAAACGTTGGCCACCCAAATAAACGGCAAATTTCATCCATTTACCTCCCTATGTGTGTATCAAAGTGCTGTGGGGAAGGTTTCTGCGAACATACATGGCAAAAAAAATACCTTAACTTTAACATGTATACATATCAGGCTGGCACTTACTTGTAGTGAGGAAGCTGATGCTCAGACTGAGGCTAAGGTTTGCGTTCTTCAGATCGCTGCCTTCTGTCCTTCCCTTTGAAATAACTTTATGGCCAGAGTCAGTGCTTGTTCTTTCAAAATACAGCATTAGCGCTCCGTCAGCAGATGAATGTAGCTCATTTTGTAATCCGTTTATGCTGCCAAGTCCTCAAAGTTTCATTTACATTGCTGTAGCTGTGGCAGTGTTTAATTTGTATGAAAAAAAGTGCCACGGGCCGGGTCAGGAGTCCATGGCTTGGCAGTTCGGGCTGGACTGTTCCAATGAGGCACATGGGTCATCAAGACTAATTTCCATAGCCAGTCCTGAACTGGGGTGGGGAACAGTGAGCTAAAGAACGATGATGGATTCAACCCAGGTCTGTGACTGGGAGTCAGTGTCTCGAAAGGAGACAAACAGCTCCATGGCAAATTGTCAGAAGTTTTATTTAATAAATTGGTCAAGACTGATTTGCATAGCCAGTCCTGAACTGGGGTGGCGAACAGTGAACTAAAGAACGATGATGGATTCAACACAGGTCTGTGAATGAGAGTCAGTGTCTCGAAAGGAGACAAACAGCTGCCACCATTGCAAATTGTCAGAAGTATTCAGACACCACAGTGAATGGTAAAACACAAAAATGCACAAGTTGTTAAGGAAAATAGTGCTGATTTGAACAGAGTAGCATTAAACTGAGTCGCTATCTTCTGAGTCAGTAACAACACTAGTGTTGTTTTGACAAGGATGTTTGTGGCCCATAATATGTCTTGTTCCTGGATTTGCTGAAAGCCAATACAAAACGGCTGGGTTTGGATCAAAAGTGTCTAACTCTGGCCCATCTACTTGGATTTGCATTAAAGCAGACATGGTGTCACTTTTAAGGGACGTACGGAGCTCATTTTTTATTCGGTTCATGCTGCTAAACCCCCGTTCACATATTGCTGTTGTTGGACTGATGGAAAGCATGATTTCTAAAATTGGAAGGACATGTTTAACTTCTTCTGGGCGTTTTTTCAATAGCTGAGTGAAGAGGGATACAGGCTGCAACAACCTCTGATGAAAGACGTACAGTTTAAAATCTAGCCACTCTCCAGGGGCAGACTCAATTTCTTCATCAGTAAGTACCTTTTTGTAGTACTGTACAAGGTCCTCAAATTCTTGATCCCCAAAAACTCTAATCTTTTCAACAGAGTCTGGCCACAAAGTAAAATCAAAAATGTTAAACAAAGAATGCGGCTTGCCTGAGATGTGCTTCAGAAAGCGGTCACTCATAAATGAAAGAGCATTCTCTATTAACTCAATAGTGTCTTCCTTGACACTAGTTTCATTAGAGCTGCCTTTTCTAGTAGGCTTTGCCTGTATTAGTAACGGGACCCCTGCGAAATTTCCATCTTTAAAAAGCAATTGAAATTGTGTTAGTGCTTTTCCTGGCTTTGTTTTCAGCAGTATTAGCTTCTGTTGAAGCACCTCGATTCTTCTTGCAACTTCAGAAATAAGAGTATCTTCTTGTTGAAATGCCTTAGACACTTGCTGAAGCAGCTCTGTGAAGTCTATCATGAAGTGCAAGAAATAAAGAAACTTCTCCGACTTCATGTCATGAAGCAATCCTTTGGCTTTGTTTGAATATTCATCAGTACCAGTAGCAAGGTGCTCAAGATGAAGTACTGTAGCTTCCCAGTTTGTCTTAAGCGCTGTTACTGCCCTGTGCTGACTTGCTACCCATCTGATTTGCTGCAAGCCACCAAAATGTTGTAACTGCTCTTCCAGATTATCAGCTATCTTTTTAAGTTCCCTTCTCCGCTTAGGTGAATAATAATATAGTTTGAAACATCCTTTGAGCACCTCTTCAAATTTGGATATGTATGAACTCTTTTTTTAACATCACACACAGCAAGCTCTAGGTTGTGAGCTACACAGTGCACAACTGCAATGTGATTGCAATTGTCCCATCCTTGATGCTTGGAGACTTCGTCCAGTAGCTGCTTCACAGCACCAGATTTAGTACCGAGGTTCACAGCAGCTCCATCTGTATTCAGACCAATGCATTTCTGGCTCAGAATATCCAGAGATATGCCCATGCTTTCCAGGCCAACCATAATAGCATTTTTCACTCCGGACGCAGTGGAGTTTTTCATGCTGACAATGTCACACAGATGGGTAACAAGGGTGCCTTCACAAACAAATCGTACATAAATAAGTTCCTGTTCCTGAATTCCTTTGTCAGTTGACCCATCTGACAGAACACTGATGAACCTAGCATTTTCTATTTGGGATCGAATTGACATTTTTAGGGTCTCGGAAATTGCTATTACAAAGTTACGGCATGCATGATCAGTCATATAATTTTCGACATTCCACTCAGGATTGTTCTTTTTCTGCAGTGAGCAGAGTTTTGGAAACTTAATAAAAGCCTCACCTTGTTTTGCGATATAATAGGCTGTATTAAATAAAATGTTTAAGTGCCGGATATTTTTTTCATGCATTTTTGTGATCGATTTGGCTATGCAGGTCTCCTGTGGCTTTTGAATTGCAGCTTCATGTAATATGCATTTTTCATGCAATTTGCTCTTGTGGTGCCATTCCAACGTCTCCCTTTTGAATTTTTCTGTCACACCAACATATAGGGAAGACTTAGTATCTGCAAGAATAGGAAATTTCCTACAAACTCCACAATACAAAACTTGAGATTTTTTAAAACTGGGCTCAACTAGGTCAGCAGCAGCTCCATTACTTTCCTGTTCTTCAATCACTGCCCACTTGAAATCTTCAAGCCATTTCTGTTGTACAACTCTCTGTCTTTTTTTTTTATCATACTCCCTTTGCTTTTGGTGGATTTCTTCTAATCTCCTTTTTCCAACTGCTGAACTCTCTCCTGCATTATTCATTGGAGTTTTAGCTCCAGTTTTTCCGGCCAACCACAACCTGATGTCTGCCATTGCAGCTGCACTCTCTGCCTGTTGTCTGCCTTGTCCTCACTAGTTAGCCAGCACTGACTCACTGACTGCTTCTGTCCGCTTTGAGCTAGAATCAAAAACAACAAACTCACTGTAACTAATTTAAAAATTTACCATGAAGTTTGTACAAAACTACAATACTGGCTTATAACATTTGCTTTCAATAATTAATAACATATGATGGTTCCAATATAAATTTGTATGCATCAGATCTGTAACTCAGTGTGGCACTCTCAGGTTCGCACAAAAGCACCCCAATTTGGAAATGCGCTCTAATGGTACTGAACGATGTGCAACACCAGTGCAGCTTCTAAAATAACTCACTATTGAGACTAGTCTGCTCTTGAGTATTGCGGGTGGTTCTAATATGGGGGAGGCTTATACCTGGTCAGTAAAAGGTCTGCCTGACGCTTCCCCCTCCCAAAGCCTAACTCTGGGGGGGTTCCCTAAGGGGGGGCCGAGAAAAAAGGGGGGCCCCAAAACGCGTTTTTCCCATTCATTTTTCCATAGGGCGTTTGGCCTCACTTTTAGCTCGAACGGCTGAATGGATTTGCACGAAACTTGGCAAAATTGTAGGGACTGTTAGCCCGATGTGCCTTTGCTGGGTCTCAATATATGTGCTCCAGTGGATTTTGAGAAATTAACGTTTAAAAAAACAGATATATCTGTGACAGCGTCCCGGATAGCGCACCAGTTCGCGTACTTTTCGCGTAACGGAGCTTTGCGAAGCGAAGCTGATTGGCTGTCCGGTGTCTGTCAACATTCTAAACAGTCCGGAGCGGCCGCCATCTTGTCTCTCGGTAGGATTGAGAGACAAGAGGAGGCCAAAACAAAGGGTGAAATGAAGGAAAGGGGGCAAGGTAGACCCCTTCTGACCCCCTAGGATTGATGAGGGGGATATTAAAGTGCCCCGCGGGGCCAAAAAAAATCGATTTTTTGTCATAGAGGCGCAAATCGGTACGTGAACCGGGCAGCTAACCGGGCAGCTAACCGGCAGCGTAACGGGAGTCTGAGGAGAAGCTGATTGGCTGTCAACAGTGTAAACAGTCTGGAGCGGCCGCCATCTTGTCTCTCGGTAGGATCGAGAGACAAGAGGTGGTGAAAAACGAAGGGGAAAATGAAGGAAAGGGGGCAAGGTAGACCCCTCCTGACCCCCTAGGACTGATGAGGGGGATATTAAAGTGCCCCACGGGGCAAAAGAAAAAAAAATTGCGCTTTTTCACGGTAGAGGCGTTTCCCGGTACGCCAACCGGGCAGCTTACCGACAGCGTAACGGGAGTCCGACATCTTGTGTTTTTTGAGCGTCCGGTTTGCGTACCGGGTAGCGTTCCGGTAAGTGTAACAAGGGGAAAACCAAGAGAAACAGTAAAATAAAATTTAAAGGAATAGATTTCCACCAAACTTGGCAAAATTGTAGGGACTGTTTGTTTGATGTGCCTTTGCAAGGCCTCAAGATATGTGCACGTGTGGATTTTGTCTAATTAAGGTTAAAAAAAATATATATATCGGTAAGCGTGCTCTGGCGCGCTTACGTTACGGGTTTTGTTTGCGCTGCAGAGACGATACGTCACGTTTATGCAACGTGTCATGAGGCGTCTCACGTGGCTACGTGATACGTCATGTAATAAAGAATATATTTTACAGCTATAGATATTAGCTTTTAAAAAACCAATGAAATTCACTGAAAAAACCATAGGTTATAGACCATATATAGTTAGGAATTTGCATTTACAAAACCTTGAAAATTCACTGAAAAAGCCATTGGTTATAGACCATATATAGTTAGGGATTAGCATTTACAAAACCTTAATTTACTCGCACAAAACCATAGAAATTCGCATATATAGTTAGTTGCAATAACAATATATATCGCGCACCCACAATCCACTGGTGATGATGTCACATATTACATCATTCATGACATGGTCAGTGACATCACTGATGACATCACTGATGACATCTCAAATGACATCACTGATGACATCTCAAATGACATCACTTTTCTTTTTCAGGAAGTGAAGTGAAAAAGAAAAATTGGCTACAAACAAAGGGATTCGTGAAGTGCTACCACTGCAAAGCCTGTGAAATTGCAAAACCAACCCAGGAAATAACTATGCCTGACAAAAAAATCTGGAAAATCAACGAATGCATTACTTGTAACAGCAGATACACAGTATATATGATTGAATGCCCGTGTAAACTAAGGTATATTGGAAGCACAATTTGCGAATTAAAAAAACGTATCCTTGAACATGTCCTTGCAACAGTGCATAAAGACAGAAGCAACGCAGTTGCTAAACACATGGAGTCAGATCATAATGGAGACTGGAAGCAATTGTGTTTCTGGGGCATTGAGACACTGAACCCATCACCCAGAGGGGGACACAATGAAAAACAGCTACGACGCAAGGAATCAAAACATATCCTTGGCTTCAGAACAATGACCCCATAGGGGCTAAATCAATCGGAGGAGCTTTACATACACTTATGAATGGACTAAAATTGACTTCCGCAAATTCCCGTCTGTCGTGTACTACATTTTAATGAAATTTGTCCCAGTTTTATTTTTCCACTCCCCCACCAGTTTTCACCTTTGTTTCAAGCTCACTCAGGAAAGTACACAATTGGAAGCAATATATGATGACATGTAGAAATGCCCACTGGAGGGCTATATTTTGTTTTGTTTTGTTGTGTACATTAATTAATCAACATGCTGAATTATGAATACCATGCACATGTAGAAATGCCCACTGGAGGGCTATACCTTGTTTGCGTATTAATTAATGAATATGTTAAATTGCGAATACCATGCCCACTGGAGGGCTGTACTCCCTGAGATAAAACTGGTTACAGAACCAACAGTGTCAGAGGGGAGCTATTAATGAATAGATCACCCCACACAATCTGCCAATCATTTAGCAATTAGCATAATGGCTATGCCCTCATAATTACTAACCTGGAATAAGTATTACACACCAAAACAAGGCTAAACTACAAGTCCCAGAATTCTAAGCATGAAAGCCATGTACCATGTGACAAGGGGGCGTGTCTAATTATGTTGTTTGTTGGTTCTTTATAACTGTTGAGCGACACACAGTACACTGACCGTGATCAAGACAGCGGACGCTGTCGAAACGCGTTGGTTGCTATATTGTTTTATGACCCCTGATGGATTTATGAATTACATTGAAAAATTGCACCAGACGAACGATTACAGTCTGTTTCTTTCTGCGACTCCACTCCTCCCCTTTGGTGGGGAAACCCTGTTGAATGCATAGCGGTCTGGCTCGACCGCAGGAGTAACGCGACCAGGATCTAGTAGCGCCTAACGGAAGAAAAGGGAGCCAATTGGTGTATATATATATATATATACAATGCATATTTATAAATATGCAGCCTTCGCCATACTAGTGTCATATATTCCAAAATTCCATCGAAAATTATTCATTTGAAAACACTTAAACAAACATATAAAATAATATTTTCATGACACCGAGAAAATACCTTTAACTTGTTTTTGAACATAGCCTTTATTTTCAGAGGAAAAAAGGCAAGGTCATAGAGGCAGATTAGCCTAGAGAGGCTGCATATGGAACACTCAGATAAAATTGGTGCAGTGCTTTTAAGACTTCCAGGTTCTCATCATGCCCCACAGGTAACAGTCAGATCTTTTTGACGGCGTATAAACATTGTATTCATAACATGAGTAACAGATACATTGTTATGGACATGGTATTCGCCCGGGGAGGAGGGAGGGTTGATTATGACTTTGACGAGTATAACCCTTGAAGAGAACTAGGATTATAGGTAAGTAACTTATCCTGCTCTTCCAGGGGATACTCATGAAGTCATAAGCACTGCATAGAGTAGCAAGCTGTAAAGATGAAAGTCACACCAGTAGATGGCTGATGAATGAGGGATTTATTCTTCAGTATAACAGGATATAAGGAAAACATCCTATCCACACAGCATTACAGGAGCAACTGCTTAAAAGGAACATTCACTGGAACATTGGAATCTCATTCTAGAACAGTATGAGGAAAGCAGTCTCAAGCAATGGTAACAAGATAAAACAAAGCATAGATAAAAACAAGTAAAGATATTACACACCTTTCACCTTTACACAATTATTTCAAGACAAAATCATGAAGAGACGGTGGAATTTTCTTAACACGACAACTCCACCTCAACATGTCTTTTTTTACGGATGTGTTTCATTACGTACATCAGGCATGACTGAGACATTTTTTTTTAAAGGAGCAATTCTATTTAAATTCCATATGCGACCGTCACTCAGCTTGACAGCATTTTGGAAACATTTTTTAACAACAAAAGTAGAAGAAAATTTCGATAAACCACTACATTTCTGGGGTAGGGGAACTTTCACTCTGTCACCCACCTGTACTTGAGTGTGTGAAATAGCATGTCTGTTGTCAAAATAATTTTTCCTTTTTACAGATTTTGATATTTGAAAGTCATTGTGATTGTTCTTAGCATCAGCTCCTGAAACTTTCTCAGGAATAAAATCAACACTTTTGTCTCTCATTCATGACTGAAAAAGTTGGGTATTAGAACTTTGACCTCTAAATAGTTCAAACAGAACTTTATTAGTGGTGGAAGGAGGAGTGAGTCGATAGATCTTTGCACACTCAGCAATTTCTAATTTCCAATCTTTTCTCTGGACTCCAGCCAAATGTATAGACTCCTTAAATACTCGATTGAACCTCTCTACCATCCCGTTAGTTTCGGGAATAATAGAGAGAACACCGCTTGTGTTTAACCCCATTCTTTGTCAAGTACTCCTCCATTTCTCTTGAGACCAACTGGACCCCATTATCAATCAAAAGAGAGTCGGGAAGACCCTCTCTGGAAAAAAATCTCTTCTAGAAAATTGATAACGTCTTTGGACTCAGTGCTCCTTACAATCTTGATTTCTAGCCACCTAGAGAACATGTCAACCAGAACTTACACAAAGTATTGACCAGAAGAACCAGAAATCGGTCCAAGAATATCGAGAGCAATTTCTTCCCAACACCTTGTAGGTTCTTTGCGTATTACCATTGGTTGAACTCTCGCAAATAAGGTTTTATCACATGTATTACACGTATCACAATCTCTCACCACCCGTTCAATTTGTAGATCGATACCTGGCCACCAAAAGTGCATACAAATTCTTTCTTTAATCTTAGACATACCAAGATGTCCTAAGTGAGCTTGATGAATGATTCTTGATCTGACACAGGTGGGAGGCACGAGTTTCATACCCCTCCATAAAACACCAGAACTGAAGGACAATTCATCACGAACATTCCAGTATTTGCAAACATCTTCATCAAGACCTTTCATACTTTTCCACCCTTCGGTCACCAACTGAGATACGTTCATAAGAACCACATCTTCAATAAAAGAATCTTTCCATTCTTTTTCACTCAAAACATCCGTAATAATTTCACATACCTTGCACCCATCGTCATCCCACAAATCACCAAATTTTACAGGATCAAGATTAGAATTGATTTTAACAAGGCGAGAGAGACAATCAGATACTTTGTTTTCAACACCAGATATATAATTCACCACAAAATCATAATCTACAAATTCCTGAGGAAACGGATTCTAAGCTTTTTGTAAAGAGATCCTTCAATGGTTTATGGTCTGACCTAACAATGAAGGAGTTTCCCCATAGACTTTTTTTTAATTTTCTTATGGCCTAGAAGATGCATAAGGTTTCCTTTTCTATGACAGAGTATTGAATTTCTGCTCCCACAAGCGCTCTAGAAAGAAAAATGATGGTCAATTCTTTACCGTTTCTCACTTGTACAGTTCCCAGTGTTGTGTTTCTATCTAGGACCCTAATTCGATATTCCCGATTCATGCCCTTATGTGGTTATAATCAATAATATCCTGGTAAAGGCATAAGAATCATATCCATATTCAGTAATAGCCCATGCAGTCCAAAGCACAGCACGGCTACTCCCATCAACTCCTAGAAAGCACAACGCGTTCTTTAAACAAACCAAGCCTCCAGCAGCCCGGGAAATCCCCCCTGCTTTTGTTTTGATTTGAACAAGAACTCCTAGAGTCCAGAAAGAACCGTTAGTTCTTAGTGACGTCTTATGTCCAACCTTAGGTCAAACTCGGCACCTTTCAGGTATAAATTTACCAATAGTTGCCTTAAGCAAACACACAGTGGTTTGGAGCAGCGCGGCTATCTACTTGCCCGAGAGCCCAGCTGATGCGAGAGCCCACGGAAGCCGCCCCTCCCGTTTGACGCACTGAGAGAGACGCTGTCTTTTTCTCCAGCCCAGAAAATCCAGCTCCGGTGTTTCCAGCCTACCCTTGCGGGTTGCTGGGGGATCGAGTCCTGAAGAAAGAGATACCAGACCTCCCACATTCTATTACCAAGGTACGGAGCTGACTAAACCCATAAGAGAATTCTTGATGCAGATTCTTGGCAAAACAATCTTTACCAACTTAACTTAAACTGCTGCTTACTTACTCCTTCCCAAGTATTAGGCTTAGGTCAGGTACACCGAGGTAGGCGTAGTTAGAAGCACCAGTTGAGTACGTTAGTCAATGTTTTTATGTATGTATATATTTTATCCATTTTAAAGTACCATATGGCTAAGAAACCATATCAATGCTTTTACAGTATTATTTCATAATACTACTTTTACTGTACGCACTTTACTTTATGATAAGTATTGCAATTGTGGCAATTCATTTCTCTTGCATGAGAAAGAAGACTGCTCAATAAATAACACCTTTTATTGAAAACGCCTGTCTCTCTATTTCTCTGCACTCTGGTGAAACTAAGTATGATTGGTTGACTGAGTGAAATAGCTGCCTATGGTTTTCACACGACTCTAGAGATACACTCTTATTCTGAGGGAGCAAAGTTGTCATGTTTATGCAGTTTTCAGAAACTGAATCCCTTCTTGTCTGAATCAGGGAAGTTCATCCCTCCCTATTCATTCAAGAAAGTTTCTAGTGACCTCTGAGCTAGCTGGCGCAAACCTAAATTAAGTTTAACATAGTCAGTAGAGACCTAGATGACCTCAGTCCTACGTCTACACTGCTGTTTATGTTATTCCAATTCGCAGAGCCTATTGGGAATATAGGAACTACACTACACTACTTGAGAAAGCGGTCAAATACCTGTTTTCAGCTGCAATGTTTTGACAGAAGAATCCATTAGAGATATCTAATGTTGTTTTATATCTTTTGCGCACAATGTTATTCATTAGTGCTGCACTATGTGAGTTTTGTACTGCAAATGTTTTACAACAGGAGTTAAGGTGTCTGTAGTCAAAAACTAGACGATATGAATCGTCTGGCTTGGAGACAGGAAACAAAGGATTGTTCATTTGTGAGGTGCATGTTTCAATTACCCCTTGATATTCAAGTTGATCTAAGATCTCTATGACTTGCTTTTTTGCTTCTTGTTTAACTGGGTACTGTCTTTGTGCAGTGGGTTGATTTTTTAACTGGATTTTGTGGTGAGGAGAGTCCTCATCCCATCCTACATGATTTTTATATAAAGCAGGAGCTTGAGCCACTGCCCATTTTCTTGCCAATGTGTATTTTTTATGAATCTGAATATGATTTGAGAAGGCAGGCATAATCATTTCTTCGCCATGAGGGCACTCCCTGACAAACTCTGGTGGCCAGTCTTTTTCAGCTAACAGGATGTCATAGCCTTTAGAAAGTTTATCCCAAAAGAGACCTTTTATTTTCCTAGTTTTATCTGCCTCTATACATAATGTTATTTCATATAGTTTATAGGGGCACACTAACTCGTGTGTCCGCAGTTTTCACCTGAATGTATTCATTTGTGTCCACTGTCTCCAGAAGATTCATCGGGATCTTGCGAGCTATTGTCACTTCTGCTGCGCTGTCTAGCATTGTCTGTGCCCACTCTCCGTTTTTCAGTTGTGTCCTCAGAATTCTCGGCATGTTTAATCTTAATACTTGCTACCTTCTTTCTGGGATATTGTAATTTTTTACTTTGATGAGCAGGTTCCTTGTCTTTGGACTTGACGTGCTCTTCTCTGTGTTCTGACCGTCCTCTTCTTTCCGATTTCTGTGAGGAAGTCTGAAAAGATCGAGAGGGACGTGTATCAACATCTTGATATCTATCAGGTTTTTTCAAATTATCCCTATTTCTAAGGTTGTATTTTTTCTCAGAGGGCTCCCTTTGGGGAGACTTGTTTCCTCGGTCTGGAGATGTTTCTATCCGTTGAGAAGACCTTTCTCTGGACTGGAATCGTTTTTCCCTGGGAGTGGACTGTTTATTACCATCCCAACTCCTTTTTGGAGTATTTAAATTATTTGTAATAAATGTTTTTTCAGGATTTTCAGTTAGTTGGGGTTTTACCGGTTTCCCACCCAAACTATCTCTTCCTAGCTCTTCATATGATTTTTCTATGATTCTGGCGAGTTCAAATGGTTGGTCTGCTATATCTGTTTCCTTCAATTTCTGGGAAATACTTTATATCGTCCTTTGCCAATTGAACTAATTCTCTATATGCCTTTGTTAATTCTTTTAGTTTAACTAGGAGTTCTTCGCTTGACATTGTTTCAATGTCTGGGTGTGTTGCGTAGCTGGCTAGAACCGGCCCCGTTGCTCCTGGTCTACCTAGTGGACCGAGCCTGGTGATGTGATTTTGATGTTTTAGGGCGTCTTTAAACCAGAGATGGTGCTCTTGGTAATTTAGTGGGATTTCAACCTACTCGAAAGGAGTGTATTCATCCAGAGGTTCCTCTATTTTGTAATAGTGGAAGTCTTTTGTCACAGCGTGTGCTGCTGGAAAATGTATCCATGAATAGAATACCTCTGTCTGCCGATATTCATGTGCCTCTACCACAAATATGACTGTACCACCTCGTGATGTCAGTCCATTTTCTATAAGTTTAAGAGTTATAGTTCTCCTTACATTGACCGGGAAGAGTATAGCACTGGGGTCATTTTCTTGGAGAGTTGTGTCTTCCTCTATTAGTTGAGCTGCCATTCAAGCTCTTTCGTCGTCGCTTTCGGACATTTTTTATTGACTGAAAGTTTTTTGTTGCAGATCGAGTTTCAAGGAAACAAAGATTAGGTGCACAATATTTTGGAACACTGTATCCTTCAACGTTGACTAAACCAAAAACTAATACATAGGATTCTCATCCTACTAAGTTCCGGCGGATATTAACCTTTCACCCACTCCAGACGTCTTTTGGAGTTTTTACGGGTAAAAAGGGGTCTGTGTGAAAAAGCACAACTGAGTTACTCTAGTGTCTTGCGTTAGATTATCACCTTACCAAACGTTGGGTGCCATGCAGTGTAGTTCCTATTTTCCCAATAGGCTCTGCGCATTGGAATAACATAAACAGCAGTGTAGACGTAGGACTGAGGTTATCTAGGTCTCTACTGACTATGTTAAACTTAATTTAGGTTTGCGCCAGCTAGCTCAGAGGTCACTAGAAACTTTCTTGAATGAATAGGGAGGGATGAACTTCCCTGATTCAGACAAGAAAGGATTCAGTGTCTGGCAACCGCATAAACATGACAACTTTCCCCCCTTAGAATAAGAGTGTATCTCTAGAGTCGTGTGAAAACAATAGGCAGCTATTTCACTCAGTCAACCGTGCATACTTAGTTTCACCAGAGTGCAGAGAAATAGAGAGACGGGCGTGTTCAATAAAAGGTGTTATTTATTGAGCAGTCTTCTTTCTCATGCAAGAGAAATGAATTGCCACAATTGCAATACTTATCATAAAGTAAAGTGCGTACAGTAAAAGTAGTATTATGAAAAAATACTGTAAAAGCATTGGTTTCTTAGCCATATGGTACTTTTAAATGGATAAAATATATACATACATAAAAACATTGACTAACGTACTCAACTGGTGCTTCTAACTACGCCTACCCCGGTGTACCTGACCTAAGCCTAATACTTGGGAAGGAGTAAGTAAGTAGCAGTTTAAGTTAAGTTAGTAAAGATTGTTTCGCCAAGAATCTGCATCAAGAATTCTCTTAAGGGTTTAGTCAGCTCCGTACCTTGGTAATAGAATGTGGGAGGTCTGTTATCTCTTTCTTTAGGACTCGATCCCCCAGCAACCCGCAAGGGTAGGCTGGAAACACTTGAGCTGTATTTTCTCGGCTGGAGAAAAAGACAGCGTCTCTCTCAGTGCGTCAAACGGGAGGGGCGGCTTCCGTGGTCTCTCGCATCAACTGGGCTCTCGGGCAAGTAGATAGCCGCTCTGCTCCAAACCACCGTGTGTTTGCTTAAGGCAACTGTTGGTATATTTATACCTGAAAGGTGCCGAGTTTGACCTAAGGTTGGACATAAGACGTCACTAAGAACTAACAGTTCTTTCTGGACTCCAGGAGTTCTTGTTCAAATCAAAAAAAAATCAGGGGGGATTTCCCGGGCTGCTGGAGGCTTGGTTTGTTTAAAGAACCCGCTGTGCTTTCTAGGAATCGATTGGGGTAGCCGTGCTGCGCTTTGGACTGCATGGGCTATTACTGAATATGGATATGATTCTTATGCCTTTATCAGGATATTATTGATTATAACCACATAAGGGCATGAATCAGGAATATCGAATCAGGGTCCTAGATAAAAACACAACATCAGTCCCTTTGAGCTGGCATCCGTAAGAAGAATCGACTTGGCAGAGGTGTCAAAACTCTGAAGCGAAGGTGCATTACCTAAAGCTTTTTTAATGTCATCAAACTCAGCCTTACCTTTGGGAGACCATACAAATTGTGTACCCTTTTTCAAGTGTGACCTTAGAGCATGCATGCGTGAAGCAAACTGAGAAACAAATTTATTGTAATACTCCCCCATCCCAAGGAAGGTAACTAACTCATCTCTATTCTGAGGTTCAGAGAGACCTTCAATGGTTTTAACTAAGTGATCTCTAGGTTTTATACCTCCTTTAGTCCGTTTGTGCCCCAAATAATCTAATTCAGAAAGATTGAACTTGCATTTATTCTCGTGAAGTGTCAGACCATGAGATTTAAATCTGAACAAAACAGCTCTGAGCCTCTCATCATGTTCTTTTTGTGACACACCACGTACAAGAACGTCGTCTTGGTATATTTTAACACCTGCCAACCTCTGTAAAACGTCTTCCATGGCTCTTTGAATGACTGATGCAGCTGAGTTGAGACCAAAAGGAAGACGTGTAAATTTATAAGTTCCAAAAGGTGTAATGAAAGATGTCAAGTTCATTGAATCAATATCTATTTTGATTTGGTGATATGCTGCCCTCAGGTCTAAGGTAGAAAATACTTCTGCCCCTTATAATTGAGTTAACATCTCAGAAATATTTGGGAGGGGATATTTGTCTGTGATAACTGCACGGTTGAGGTTCCGAAGATCAACACACAGCCTAATCTCTCCAGAATCTTTGCGAGCCAAAACGACAGGAGCCAACCAATCGCTCACCTCGGTTCCACTATGATACCCTTTATTTTGAGTTTCTCCAATTGATTTCTCATAGACTCTCTTAATGCTATGGGTACACTAGGTACTTGACATGAGACTGGAATGGCGTCCTCCCTGAGAATAATCTTATGAGTATAGTCTAAGAGACACCCCAATTTCTCTTTAAAAACATCTTCAAACTCAGAGCATAAGTCTTGTTTTTGAGCAACGTTAGCTAGTTTCTCTGTTTCGTTAACTAGTTTCTTTGTATCATCAACTTTACACACTGAAGTATTCTCAACATGATTAGCTGGAGGGGTAAAAGAAACTTTTATTACAATACAAGGGGCAGGAAAAAAATGCTAATATGACCCTTAACTTTGACTTGGGTATGGGGGCACAGAAGGCAAACCAGGTGACGGAGATTAAAGCGACTAGGTAAAATGGTTGACAAATTCAGCGAGGGTGAAAAGCAGGGAAAAGCGTGCAAAGGGAAGGCATGGGTGAAATACAGAAAAAAGAAAGTCGAAGGAAAGAGGACACAATGAGAAGGGGGCAATTGGCGGTACAGGGGAAAGTGCTTCGAGAGAAAAAATAATGGAAGAAGGTAAAGCGGAGGAATGTACCAAGTGCGACTCCGTAGGAAGTCAGGATCGCTCACTAAAGTTTAAACGGGGGGGTGGGGGAGGAGCAGTATCTGGCGGGGCGCTAAATTAAAGATCGCATATAGCGCTTTCTTGTTCTAGATCCCTTCTAGTTTATGAATCTCTGGTTCAGGGGAGGGGTGGATACGTGGAAAGAGCTACTAAAAGCTTGGAACCGATTGTGTGGCCGTTCAGTGCCCGATATTTATGTCTCCGCCTTTCAATCACTTTTTCTCGTCCAAGCGCTAGGAAGAATGCCAGTACATGAATATTTGCAGTTTAGTTTTACGTCCGATTCCCATCATGCCAGCGCAATACGCGTTATATGTACATTCTGCACCCCACCTACCTCGTTCACATTTGCCTAAAGCGAACACTAAAACAAATCTGCTGCGTGAGTGTTAAAGTGCTCGCAAACCATTACAGTCCGTCCATCGTCAACATAATGCGTTAGAGGTATGGTTCAACTCCCCCACCACCCGTTTTATATTGTTTGCTTTCAATGGTATGGGTCTGGAAAAACATAGCTTTGAATCTTAAATTGTAGTGTGCATAAAAAGCAGGACATAGCTTTTAGAAGTCATGCTTTTATTTTTATGCGCTATATTTTTCCACGAACAAGCTTAATCAAAACAATGTGGAGCAATCGGTGAAAATACTGGTTATGTTTAGTCTTTTTGTGGCATAGTTGCGTGCAAAGGGAAGGCATGGGTGAAATACAGAAAAAAGACAGTTGACGGAAAGAGGATACAATGAGAAGGGGGCAATTGGCGGTACAGTGAAAAGTGCTTCGAGAGAAAAAATAATGGAAGAAGGGAAAGCGGAGGAATGTACCAAGTGCGACTCCATAGGCAGTCAGGATCGCTCACTAAAGTTTAAACGGGGGGTGGGGGAGGAGCAGTATCTGGCGGGGCGCTGAATTAAAGATCGCATATAGCGCTTTCTTGTTCTAGATCCCTTCTAGTTTATGAAACTCTGGTTCAGGGGAGGGGTGGATACGTGGAAAGAGCTACTAAAAGCTTGGAACCGATTGTGTGGCCGTTCAGTGCCCGATATTTACGTGTCCGCCTTTAAAGCGCTTTTTCTCGTCCAAGCGCTAGGAAGAATGCCAGTACATGAATATTTGCAGTTTAGTTTTACGTCCGATTCCCATCATGCCAGCGCAATACACGTTATATGTACATTCTGCACCCCACCTACCTCGTTCACATTTGCCTAAAGCGAATACTAAAACAAATCTGCCGCGTGAGTGTTAAAGTGCTCGAAAACCATTACAGTCCGTCCAACGTCAACATAATGCGTTAGAGGTATGGTTCAACTCCCCCACCACCCGTTTTATATTGTTTGCTTTCAATGGTATGGGTCTGGAAAAACATAGCTTTGAATCTTAAATTGTAGTGTGCATAAAAAGCAGGACATAGCTCTTAGAAGTCATGCTTTTTTTTTTAGGCGCTATATTTTTCCACAAACAAGCTTAATCAAAACAATATGGAGCAATCAGTGAAAATACTGGTTATGTTTAGTCTTTTTGTGGCATAGTTGTCAAAATCTAATCGTACAACATGACCCCTCGTTAGCCATGCTGTTTCCTGGCAAAAAGCGTGCAATGTGTATTTCTTTGTCAGTTTCTGACAAGGTGGGTCCATCCATCGCATCTTCCGAAGACCCCCGCCTGAACTGTTGTTTATCTGCCTCTAAAAGCCCGCAACCTGCTCCCTGCAGAAACTGCTGGCGGGGTTTAATGGGAAGCCAAGTGTCTGGTGGTTGGCCCCAATTAACACCCCGTGATTAGCTGGCATTCCTTCGCAGCGTGTCAGACACCGAAAAGAGAATAAATTGCATTTAATTAATGCTTCTCGGTGACACTGATCGAGGCTGGGTTTAAGGACAGTGTGGGAGGGGACGCCCTCCCTCCAATGTTTGTTTTTTCCATCTTCGATGGCAAGACTGCCGTGATGGGATTGCAGGGGGGGGCGCTCGGTGAGGGATCGGCTTCCCCCCCCAATGTTTGTTTAATTCACCACCACAGAATTTAATTTCAAGTGAGCCGTCCTGTGCCACAATTAAACAATAGAGTGGCTTAGGTAACAGATGCATGCGCGTACCTGAGCTGGTTTAATTTGAAGATTTATACAGCGCCGCTTACCCCGGTGAGGGCATCTAGGTGCGGTTCATGAGCAGGAGGGGGTAAATGAATTGCCCAGACTCTCAGGCCGTTGCGAGATTCGAACCGGGACCCGGCTCCCGAGTCGGCAGCTCTGGTCGCTGCGCCACACCCAGTGCCCGATCGTAAACGGTGCAAGCATCGTTACAGGGTTTGGAAAAGCCACTGCGCATATTATGCAGAATTAGCAGGTACCGTTTTATTTTTGTGTGTGGGGGGTGGAGGGTTACCAATTCTATTTCCTTTAAATCGACTGATATTTTTAATATGCACAATGTCTTTTCGTTTTTTTTTTTGTTTTTTTTTACAGATATCGTGATATTAATGCTCTGCACTTGCCGGAATGAGTGCTCAGTGGAAAGGCTTTTTCAAAATCTCAACTTCCTTTTTAGGTTTCGCCTGTTGAAAGCTGTGCAAGCAGCGTTTCGCGCAGGCGAAATCTAATGACTTACACTGTGTGGCTTTGTTCCGCCCTCTCTTTCCATTAGCTAGCTCCATAAATGGAGGCTAGCCATTGGAAGAGAGATCTGCTTGTCATTCTGTGAGCAGATTCGTGGGCGTTCCGGCGATTTTTAGGCTTTTCGCAACGTCATGCGGTTGTGGGCGTTTAAAAAAAAAAATTATTTGGGGGAGGTTTTTTTTGGTCATTCCGCCGAAGTCGTCCTTAGTGAGTGCTTGTTTTATCGCGTGATCCACTTCAGTCCTTCCGGCTGCTTTGATGAAAGCGCCCGCTCTCCCACAATCTTCGCCGCTCGCTCCGGGGTGCTGCCTTGTGATTAATGATCCACAACGGCTTCTCGAGTCCAGACATGCACGTGGGCCAAACCCGCCCTACCGCCGCCGTGCACGTTCTTATGTTAGTTCCTCCAGCGCAGCGCAGGCTGCTACTCAGTATTTCTCCCGGCCACCGCTATTCAGGCATGCCGTCAACGAGGCATATGGGCTCACCTTTATTTCAAATATGGTCCATCATCAATACTCTGCATCCAGGGCACCGCCGTGCGTGCCAGGCGTCGCAGCTGCAGTCCAAAGCACAACCCACGGCTTCAGTTTCACTTTCAGCAGGTAGGCCACCGCTGCGCCGGCTTTCGTTCCACGTTTGCAAGTCGTCTTATGTGTTTACAGACGGTGTTTTCGGATGCATGTACCCGTCCTCAGCTTTCCAGCAGCAAGTTTTCTGCCATCATCTGTGTAATTGCAGGATTATGAGAGGATTTTTAGGGCGTTCGAGAGGAGCTCGCTTAAAACGCGGCCATCTTTCTCAGCAGCTAGCTCCGCCCCCCCACAATGAACATTAATATTTAGATGAAAACTAGCCGCTCGCTCCGGGTTGCCGCCTAGTGATTAATGATCCACAACGGCTTCTCGCGACCAGACATGCCCGGGGGCCAAACCCGCCCTACCGCCGCCATGCACGTTCTTATGTTAGTTCCTCCGGTGCAGCATCCCCAACCCACTCAGCTGCCCCCTAGTTCTCCCTTTCCTTAGCCTAGAAGGCCATTCCTGCAGATCAGGGAAGTCTACACTGAGTGATTCCAATTAAAGGAGAAACAAGATATGTGAAATGCTTGCAACACTCTCCTGTTTGCTCATCTTACATAGTGCCTCCAGAATAAGACTAGAGACTTCCTTTGTGTGAGGAAGAGGCATTAGAAAGAACTGTCCATAAAGAGATCATGCAGAGGTATTGGCCTTAGAGGAGCAATCAAAAACATTTACTGTATATAGAGACCATAAAGGTGGCAGGCGCACTGAGAGATTCAGTATGTAGGGAGATCCTGCAGGTGTCATATGCACAGAAAACTGCCATATAGACCACAAGGCTCATTCACAAATGCATGTATGAGCAATTAAAGCAGTTCTACAGATGTACTACTTCAAGTACTACCAGTTCAAAACTACCTTTGTGAATTGGCCTAGGATTGCTCAACTCCCTACCAATACAAGTTCAAAAAGGATACACACCTTTGTATTTGTTTTACTTGTATATAAATATTCCTTCAATATTCCCACTGTAGATGTTTTGAGTACAATTCACAAAGGCATTTAAGACTTACTTCACATACTCATAAATACCTTTGTGAATCCGAACGAATGTGTTTAAGGAAATACCATTGAAACATGATGTCCATAGAGAGGCTGCATTCATTTTGCTAGGCATTTTGTCAAGCACAAGGAGATTAAGGGTCTAATTATGACTTTGGCGGTCCAACACCGTCGTAGCCACAGTGGCGGTGGGGGCACCAGTGCATGGGCGGTCAGACCGCCGTATTACAAGTTGGGCAGTCGGACTGCCATGGGACTGCAGCAACACCGCCAGGGATCAGAGATCCCTGGGGGTGTTGCGGTGGTCTTGAGGCCATAATATGCTTGGCGGTGCCACTGCGGTACCACCAAGCAGATTATGAGTTTCCTCTCTGCCACGGTTTTCATGGTGGTGAGCTTGCTATGAAAACTGTGGTGGAGAGGAAACAAAGGGGGCATAACAGGACCCCCTGTTACCTGAGGGCCATAGGGTGCATGCACTGCATCAACTGCACCGTTACATGCCGTTCAGGAACTTCCTTTGACGCTCCCATTGAGGTGTCTTTTTCATAGGCACCGCCATGGGACCACCAAAGGACCACCAAAGAACCACTTGCCAGAGACTAAAAATGTAACAATCTAATCACCAATGTAGGGATTTAGTGTTCTTGGGGCAGCAGCATGGTGGCCCTGCTCCAAGACTGCCAAAGTTGTAATTAGGCCCCGCCGGTTCCCTAGCTTAGATGTTGACTGCTCTATCCGTTAGGTGACAACCTCAGAAAATCCTAACAATTGCAAGCCAAGTTTTAACAGGCCTCAGTTGGTGTGTGTGTGTGGCTCTGGGTGTGTGTGTGTGTGTGTGTGTGTGTGTGGCTCTGGGTGTGTGTGGCTCTGGGTGTGTGTGTGGCTCTGGGTGTGTGTGTGTGTGTGTGGCTCTGGGTGTGTGTGTGTGGCTGGCTCTGGGTGTGTGTGTGTGGCTGGCTGGCTCAGGGTGTGTGTGTGTGTGGTAGTAAGTGCTGTCTGCTGAGCTCGTCTGTAGGGTACAATAGGTCTCACATTTCCGAGAGATTAAGCTAATGGCAATGTAAATGACAATGCCATTTATTTATCTATTTTCAAAACCAACACATAAATAAGAATTTTTTGTCATTTACAATGCCAATAGCTCACATTTTTCCAAAGGCGAAACCATTGCCGCAGGGTATTAATCTGTGTTGACACGTAGCTAGGCAATGAATAGGTTGTACACTTCTTGGAGCTGGTTACGTTATCCGACGTTTGAAACTCCACATAGGCTTCACGAAGGTTTCACGTTGCCCTCCCGTCAGTTTGCTTGCCCAAACTGAGTATCTGCCTGAGTATCAGAGTCTAAGCAGTAATGGCGCGCAAATGTGTGTACTGAACGCCATGTGGCTGCTTTTTTTTTTAATTAATTCTTTTTATTGTTGCATCAGGCGAATCATAAGTACAAGAAACAAGACACCGCGGGGGAGCGTCAACATTCCGCTCTACCCGCCATTACGCAACTTTTGAAAAAGTCAGTTACATAGCATTCATCTTGACGAACTTATTTTTCATTTTCACCCCGAACTCTCCCCCCCCTCAACTACAAGTAAAGTCATTAACTGAGAGACCTCTTCTCGAAGTCCCCCTTCCCGCCCTCCACTTCCCCCCCCAAGCAGCGTGACACCCTTCTCTACCACCCCCCCCCCCCGACCCTCGTGACTCCCTCAGCCCTCCAAGTTGTGCACATTGAGTATAAGCAATCCCATGGCCCGAAACCTTCAGGGGCAAACATGCTGGAATCAGCGACATACGCACCACCCCGGTGATCCACCCTACCTCCCGCCCTCTTCCCCGATCGGTCTCACCCTCCTACTCCAATCCATGGTAGTGCCTCCACTTAGCCCATATTTTTCGAAATTTTCGTGGGCACCCTCTAGCTTTATAGGTAACTCGTTCAGCTGCCATATACATATCTAGACCCCTTCTCCAGTCCTCTAGATTGGGTTTCCCAGGCGCCCCCCACAATCTTGCAATGTCTCTTTTGGCGACTACCAGGGCCAGCAGCAGAAAAATGAGTAGGTGTCGTGTGATATCCACCTCCGTGGACATTCCCAAAAGAGCCAGTTTGGGGTCCTTAGGTATCTCTACCTCTAGTATCGCACTCAATTAATTGAAGACCTCGTCCCAATATTCCTGTATCACAGTGCACCCCCAAATGATGTGGAAGAAATCGCCTGTTTGGTGCTGGCATCGTAGACAAGTGGTGTCGGTGACCCTCCCCATCCGGAAGAGCCTCACTCTGTCAAAGTAGGCCCAATGAAGGACCTTAAACTGTATGAGGCGAAGCCTCGATTTTATGGCCACTTCTCGAGGGTGCATGAGTATGAGTTCCCAATCCAGGTTCTCCAGCGTGCCCACATCTGCCTCCCACCTCTCCCTGAGAGCCTGTAAATCACCCAACATGTTATTTGTCAGTGTTTTGTAAGTCATGGATACCGCCCCCCTCTGTATCTGTTCTTGCAGTAGGCGGCCCTCGAGTGGTGCAAACTGGGGTATGTCTGTGAGAGATATGTTTTGTGCTCCCCATGCATGTCGCAACTGTAGGTATTTATAGTATTGGGTTCTCTGGAGTCCAAATTCCTGCTGCAGCGCCTGGAAGGTTTTAAGTTCCCCCCTTGCTATGACATCCCCAACTGTGGAGATGCCAATGTCGTCCCATCTTTGAAACCCTTGTAGTTTGTTCAGTTCCGTCAGCCACCTACATGACCATAGGGGTGTTTGGCGGGTGGGCCTTTCATGCCAGCCCATCCTAACCGTCGCTCTGCGCCAAGCCAACAGGGTAATCTTAGTTGCAGGGAGGAGCTGGCGGCCCCCTCTCCCCCCATATAAGAAGTGTAGCACCGTCCTATAGTCCCATTTAGATCTCTCTAGTGCATAAGTGGGGTGATCAGCCGGGGCGTGTATCCAATCATTGATCGGAGTAAGGTGTTCCGCCCAGTAATAGGCCTCCAGATTAGGCAATGAGATTCCCCCACTATATTGGTTGCGCTGCAGAGTCGTAAGTGCCACCCGGGACTGCTTCCCCAGCCACAAAAAGGAGCGGAGATCAGTATGGATTTTCCGCACTGTCATAGCCGGTAAGGGATAGTACTCATTTTGGAGGGCATATAAAAACTTCGGTAGTAGGACCATTTTATACAGGGCGGCCCTGCCCAAAATGGTGAGCGAGAGCGGCCTCCACCTATCCATCTCCGCCTTCGCTGCCACCAAAACTCTGTCGACATTGTCTGCGTAGGAGCGCGCTTATCTCGGGTGATAAAGACCCCCAAGTACCGGAAGCCTTCCGTGGTGTGGATGAGCAGCTCAGGCAGTCCCTCCCCTCGCGGTGCACCTTGTGGGTCGTAGAGGATCGACTTATGCCAGTTTATAGTATGTCCGGCCACTGCCCCAAAGTCGCCTAGTTCCTTGAATAAGACCGGGATAGTCCTAGCCGGGTCTGTCACGTACAACAGTACATCATCGGCGTATAGGGAGATCTTCTCCTGGTCAGTGGCCGATTCCCCCCAGTGGAAGCCAGTCACATCTCGATTAAGCCGGATACGGATCGCAAGGATCTCAATCGTGAGGGTAAAGAGGAGTGGGGATAACGGACACCCCTGACGTGTCCCCCGGTCTATCGTGAACTCTCTCGACATTCGCCCATTTATTCGCACTCTAGCCCTAGGTTTCGAGTATAGAAGTCGCACCCAATGCTGGAACTTGGGCCCAAACCCAAACCGTGCAAGGGTCCCCATTAGGAAGGGCCAGTGGACCGCATCGAATGCTTTCTCTGCGTCCAAGGAGAGGAACCAATGTGGCTCACTTCTGTCACAGACTTCCTGGAGCCAGTTGTGGGTGCGCCGCAGGTTGAGTTTGGTGGCCCTGTCCGGCAGGAACCCGGACTGGTCTGGGTGTACCAGGCCCGTTATGACCTGTTGTAGGCGCCTTGCCAGAATAGTGGCCAGGATTTTAGTCTCAATATTTAGAAGGGAGATTGGGCAGTAGGAGGAACAGTCTCCTCTGGGCTTGCCTTCCTTGTGGATCGGGATTATGGTAGCTAGGGCCAGGTCCGGCGGGAGGCTTCCGGAGTCTAGCGCACCCGCATATAACGACTTCAAGTGACGTGAAAGGAGGTCCCCCGTTCGTTTGAAGAACTCCGCCGGGAAACCATTTGGTCCCGGAGCTTTCCCCGGTTTCAGGGCAGCCATCGCCTCTGCAATTTCATCTAGGGACAGGTCGGCTTCCAAAGCCTCACTATCTTCGGGGGTCAACTGCGGAACTTCCATGTTACCCAGGAACGACTGCACCACCTCGCGGTCCCCTAGGTCTCTAGCCCTGTAAAAGTCTTCGAAATAGGTCGCAAAGGCCTCTGCTATAGTGTCATCCATGGACGCCCGCGCCTTACCAGGGAGCTCAACCCAATCCACCCACCTGGCAGCTCGCTCCCGCCTGCTCAGCCATGCCATGAGTTTCCCGGATTTGTCGCCGACATCGTACAGGCGATGTAGGGTGGCCAGCGCCTGTGTACGCGCCTCGTCCGTGATTAGTTCTCTATACAGCCTTTGAGTGTCTAGCAGTATTCTGAGATCTACCTCCTCCTTCGTTCTGTGATATTCGGCCTCTTGGGTCAAGATGTTTGCCTCCTCCTTCGCTATGGCTTCAGTGCGTTTCCTTCTGGCCTCCCCTACCCTGGATTGGAAGCGGTCCCTCAACACAGTTTTCATGACTTCCCATAGTGTAACCCCGGACAGTACCGAACCCTCGTTTTCCGCCACAAAGACTCTGATGTCCGCTCTTATGCCCCCTAGAATTTCAGGAGTCTGTATATCCCATGGCGACATATGCCACTGTGCCTGACCTCTCCCCCTTCCCCGTCCTATGTGTACGAACAGCGGGGAATGGTCCGAGATACCCCTCGCCCTGTAGTCTGCCGAGTCCCCCCGCCGAGAGTTCCTGTCTCGAAGTGAATATGTAATCTAGTCTAGAGAAGACTTTGTGGGCCCCAGAGTAAAAGGAGTAAGCTTCCTGCCTAGGATGGAGCCACCGCCAAACATCGGTGAGACCGATCGTGTCCATTCTACGCGCCAAAGCAGTCTCTGCAGCCACCGTGTGGGGGTTCCCCGATCTATCGCGCGTCGTGCACATCACGTCATTGAAATCCCCCCCCACAATCTGTACCGTGTCAGCCGTGTCTAGTAGTATGGTCGTGATCTCTTGCATTGTTCGTGTTTGTAATTTGGGTGGAGCATAGACCGACAACAGCGTGTACCTGCGCCTCCTCCATGTCCCCTGCACCCCGGCAAATGAGCCCTGTGGGTCCAACCATGTGCGTGTTACTGTGAAAGGTGTCGTTTTCCTAATGAGTATTGCCGTGCCCAGTGAGTCCATGGTGTATCCAGCGTGCGCCAGGACTATGTATTGCACGCGCGCTAGAAAAGCACAGCGGTTCCCCCTCAAATGTGTTTCCTGAAGGAAGATGATGTCTGGTGCTACTCGCTTATTATATACAGTAACCAGGCTCCTCTTAATTTTGGAACCCAGTCCGTTCACATTCCAGGTTAGCGCCCTAACCCCGGCGCCTTCACCTTTTGGTGCAGCTAGTGTACTCGCCATTGTATTTCACGAGGACTATCAAGTACCGGACCCCAGGGCAGGGATGGTAGCAAGGGTAAATTTACTCGAACTCACTGCTTCATGCACATCTGTCTCCCTCCCTCCCCAACGTCCCAACACCCCAACATGAGGTAAACTGTAACCAAACCCCATCCCGCACCCCCTCCCCACCTCCCTCCCCTTCCAGTTGCATCCCAATCCGGGTCTCAACTATCCGTGGGAGAAGGCCTGTCGCCCTCCCACACATCCCACCCTCAATAAACAGTAACCAGTGTTAAGAACACAGAAAACAGTAGTGGGGGTGTGCCAACTTGCTTGCTCCGCATCGCCGAGCCGCCATCTTTTCCCGCTCCCAGTATACCATAGTTCACGAGTGTGAGTCTTGTGTGTCCACATGTCCCTCATGGCCTGTAGAGTCTTGTTCCAGTTGCCGGATTTCTTTAGCCAGAGGGTGCAACGAATCACTCCTTGTATCTTCCTCCTCCTCTCCGGATGCGCGGCCTTCCGATTCCTCCACATCTTCTTCTTCGGAGCGGATTCCATTTCTCAGGCTACCAATTCTCGAGCCCGCCACTGAGTCGGTACCCGGTGACGCCGATCGGCCTCGTCTCCTGTCCTGCAAGTTCCTCGTCCTGTACGGAGTCACCGGCGTCTTGTTCTGTGTCCTCCTCAGTCTTCGACGCTGTGGCTTCGGCCTCTCCCATGTCGGTCGTTCTCGCAGTGACCGGTCGAGCGCTGCCCGGCCCGCCGCCTCTCTACTATTTAGGATAGGGCGCTCCTCGAGCCACTGCCATGCGTCGTCCGGGTGTGGAAAGAAGATGGCTTTGTCCTGATAGATGACCTTGAGCTTGGCCGTGAAGAGGAGCATATACTGGATGTTGAGGGATCTCAGTTTTGCTTTTACAGTGTCGAAGGAGCGGCGCTGTTTCGAGACCTCCTGACTGTAGTCCGGGAAAATCATTATGGTGGTGTTTTCAAAGCGGATCTCGCCCATACCTCTGGCTTCTCGTAGGATCAGATCTCGATCTGCAAAGTTCAGAAATCGCGCTATGACCGGTCGTGGTCTCGCACCCTCCGGTGGCTTGGCCAGAAGCGCCCTGTGCGCCCTCTCTATGATAAAGCACGAGGAGAATCGTGCCGTCGGGAAGGTCCTTTTGAGCCAGTCGAGGAGGAAGGTGGTCATGCTCCTTTCTTCAATCCCTTCTCTAAAGCCCACAAAGCGTAGGTTGTTCCGCCTTGACCTATTTTCGGCGTCGTCCACCTTCCACAGGAGTTGGCGGTGGGAGGCCTGGAGCTCTGCCATGTCCTTCTTAAGTTCAGAAACCGACTTCTCATTGTCCGTCAACCTCGACTCGGCCGCTCGTGAAGCTTGGATGTCCGTTCTAGACGCCTGTATGGCCTCCAGTAGCATGTCCATATCATTGCGTGCGCCAGAGTGCACGGGTTGTGGGTCCAACGTAGGTCGTGGAGCAGCGAAATTGTCCAATGGGCCCTTGGTCGCCGTCTTGGGTATTGTTTCCTTCTTGCCCATACCTGCGTCGTCTAGAGGCCGGGAGCCTCTGAGATAAATCCCCGTTCCACTGCGCTACCGCTGTACTCGGTCGAGTGTCTGGGGCAGAGGCAGAGCTATAGGGCGCCCCGACTGCTCAGTTCCCTTGGGCAGCCTCTATTCGTGGTCTCTAGAGTCTCTGGGTCCGTGTACACTTCCCGTCCTGGGTGCAGGTAGCCTGGCGGTATTCCTCTATTCGTGTCTCGTGAGGGGCCTTTTCCCCAGGGGTCGTACCCCCCCGAGCCCGGGTCTCAGGGCGTAGGCACCGGCAACGTAGCGCCGTGGTCGGAGGTGTCGAGGTATCGGCCAGCTGCTCCCTTTCCCGTATGGGGTGCCGGTTTCTAGGACTGCAGGGCCTGGTCCACTTACTCCCGGTGCGCCTCCGTGATCCTGCGTGGTTTGATCGCCGTCCCCTTGGAGTGTTCTACTGTGCGGCCGCCATGCTGGTGAAGGCGTGTGGCACCTCCGATGTGAACCCTCGCTCCCGGCGACAGGTAGATCAGGCCTCGCCCTCGTGGTGTGGGGCCCACCGTCTCTCCGTCTCTTGGGCTGGGCCCTGGTCGCAAAGTCAGCCTGGCGGTGAGTACAGGAGGGGACCCCGTCGCCGCCACTCTTCGATCTTGGGGAGCCAGGGGGTATTCCTCAGCCCGCGCCTCGTGCGTGTCCCCCCCCCCCGAGATTCTCACCGCCTCGGTGCTGGATCACCAGATGGAGGCACAGGTGGTGTGGTGCTGGCGGCGGGGGGCTCGCGGTGACATCCAGTCGCTCCCGATCCGGAATGGGCCACAGGGTTTCCGGGGCAGTAGGAGCAAGCCTTCCCCCTCCAGGCAGGTCTCCGTGGTCTTCCTCGGCTCTAGAGCCGTCTCGCCGTGTTCCTGTAGTGCGCGGCCGCCATATTGGTAAAGGCGGGCGCCGCCACCGAGGTCGACCCCAGGTTCAGGTGCCGGACAGGTGCGGATCCCCTCACCTCTGTGGAAGGCTCACCGACGCTCTGTCTCTGGTACCGGTCACAGACTCTGCACGGCGGCGGGATCAATGGGGGGATCTCGCCGTTACCATTCCTCCGCCACCATGTCGGTCGCCATCTTGGGTAGGTGTTCGGCGGTCGTCGCTGTCCCGCTCCCGTTGTCCGGCGGAGACGGTGTGTGACCGTCCGCCCGGCGACCGATCACCTGGTCAAGCCTCCACCAGCCCGCGACAGCAATTTGCGGGACGCCGGCTCTCGGCGCGCGCCTTTCTCCCCCGGCGCCCAGGCCGCCAGCACGATCTCCGGGATGCAGAGGAGTCACCGTCATACACGATGGCCAGGCGGGGTTGACTCCGTTTCAGGACTGCAGCAGCCCGTGGCAGGTGATTGGGTGTCAGTTCCTTACTTTTGATGGCGTTTCTAGGTCTTGGGGGATAGTGAATGCCGGATAATTAGCGGGCTCGGCCGGAGCTCTGTTCAGGCACGTCTAGTCGGCCATGTTGCTGGCCACGCCCCCCATGTGGCTGCTTTGATATCTCTTCTATAGGTACGTTTTTAAGCATAGCTGTAGTGCAGCTTTTCCCCTCATAGAGTGAGCCCTCAGCTTGCCAGGGAGCTTTCTGTGTGCTAGCTGATAGGATCACGTGATGCAAGACACTATCCAGCGAGCAATGGATCTTTTAGAGGAGGAGAAACCAGTGTGTAATGGACCATAGTTACCAAAGAGGCGGTCCGACTTTCTTGTACCGTTTGTTCTATCCAGATAGAATTTCAACACTCTTTTAAGATCCAGAAAATGTAACGTCCTCTCAGCAGGTGTGGTAGGATTAGGAAAAAATGTGGGAAGAGTGTTTTATTGATTAATATGAAACTCTGAGATTACCTTAGGAAGGAAACTCGGGTGAATCCTCAACACCACTCTCTTAGCATGGAAAACGAGATAAGGCTTTGTAGAGCATAAGGCACACATCTCACTCATCCTGCGAGCAGATGTAATTGCCACTAAAAAAGCTGCTTCAACAAGAGCTGTTGGAGAGAGGTTTTGTAAAATTGGTTCAAATGGGGGGCCTATTAACTTAGATAGGACCACATTAAATTTCCTAGGAAGGGGAAGGCAATCTAATAGGTGGGTAGACCTTTTTTATGCCCTCCAGGAAGTCTTTAACAACTGGCATTTGAAAGAAAGAAGCCTGAGTGGGAGACTTTCTATACGCTGTAATAGCTGTCAGATGTACTCTGATAGTGTGGCTAAGTACAACAGATAGGGTTAAATAACCTGTTCTTGACCCCAGATAGGGTCATGACCATTAGCCGTACACCACAGGTAAAACCGCTTCCATTTGAAAGCGTATGACTTTCTCATCGAAGGCCTCCTCGCTTCCCTTAAGATCAGCATACAATCTTGCGAGAGGCCTAAATGTCCATATTGGAGGAACTCTGGTGCCATGCTGTCAACCTCAGTGACGGCAGATTGGGATGAAACACCTGCCCTCCTGACTTGGTCAGTAGATCCGGATGACATGGCAGTCTCCTGTGTGGCACTTTGAACAGATGTAGAAGGTCCGGGTACCACCACTAAAGAGGCCACTCTAGTGCAATCGGGATCATCTGGGTCCTGGACTTGTACAGTTTGTTGATCACCAGTGGTATGAGAGGGACTAGTGGAAAGGCATAGAGTAATTTCTCTGACCAGTCAATCAACAGAGCATTCCACCTGGCTCCTGGTTGAGGGTATCTGGATGCAGAGGCGCAGCATTTTGTGTTTCCTGCGTCCGCAAAAAAGTCTATGTCTGGTGCGCCCATCTGCGAAAGATGTCTTGAGCTATTTCTTCTTTTAGCACCCAGTTGTGCGCTTTCGTGAAGTTTCGATTTAGGTTGTTCGCTTAAACATTGCGGGCGCCCGGGAGGTGAACTGCAGATATTGTTCTGTTCCTTGCGAGAAGCCATTTCCAGATCGCTTGAGCCTCCAAAGACAGGGGTCTGGACCTGGTCCCTCCCTGATTGTTCAGGTAATACATTGTTGTTGTATTGTCAGTCTGAACTATCAGGGATTTGACTTGATGGATCGAAAAAAAGCGCCTTGAGTGCCAGATGCACACCTCTGAGCTCTAGCATGCTGATGTGGTAAAGCTGTTCCTTTTCTGACCGCATTCCCTGGAACTGAAGGGATCCCAAGTGAGCGCCCCATCCCTGAAGGGATGCATCTGTGATGAGAGTTTGCTTTGAAAGTTCCTTGTGGAAAGGAACTCCTTTCAGAAGATGAGATCGTTGCATCCTACAACTTATGGAGATTTGGACTGAGTGAGTTACAGTTATAGTGTCCTCCCAGCGATTGGAAACCTGAGACCATTGGTCCTTCAGAGCTTGTTGTAAGGGTCTCATCTGCAGCCAGGCATTCAGGACAATGAATATGCACGAGGCCATCAAGCCCAGCAGCGATGAAACCTGTCTGCCCGCGGGATGAGATGTTCTCAGGAGAGTTTGACTCTTGTGGAGAATGGATAATGGTCTGTCCTCTGAAGGAAATGCTTTTCCGCTTTCAGCATTCAGAGTTGCACCCAAGTGGTGTATCCTCTGCGTTTGATTGAGGATGGATTTCTTGAAGTTAACACACAGGCCTAACTTGCTTAAAAGGTGAACGCAGCATCTTTGATGTTCCTTTAGCAGGGTGGAAGAGGCACTTTTGAGCAACTAATCGTCTGGGTAATGGTAGACAAAAATGTTCTTCCTCGAGAACTCTGCTACCACCCCCATGCATTTCAAGAAATTGCGAGGAGCTGACTTTAGCCCAAAAGCCAGGACCTTAAATTGGAAGTGGTTCGACTGTATTCTGAATCTTAGGAACTTACAATGCTTCCTGGAGATCAGGATGTGAAAGTAAGCATCCTGAAGATCTATGGAACACATCTAGTCTCCTTGATGAATGTACAGGATGATTTGATGCAATGCCAACATTCTGAACCGTTCTCGCAGAACAAACTTGTTTTATAGCCTGAGATCTAGTATAGGCCTGAACTCCTAGTTTGGACCTTTCTTTGGGACCAAAAAGTAACGGGAATAGATGCCCTGTCGACGTTAGTGCCAGGGAACCTCTTCAATGGCATGTTTTTGTAGCAGCATGAAGACCTCCTCTTTTAGCATACTTATGGGATGTACTGTGTTTTTCTGAGGAAGTACAGAAGGTGGAGGTGACTTGAATCTGATTGAGTACCCATTCGTCACAATATTGAGCACCCATCTGTCCTGCGTTATCTTGGTCCACTCATCCAAGTGGAAAATTATACTTTCCCCCCACCGGACTGGGTAACGAAGTTGGGGGAAGCAAGCACTCACTGCTATGTTTGGTGTTTAGCTGCAGGAGTTTGCTGTTCTGATCCTCCTGTTCCTTTACCAGGATGGCGCTGGAGGTAGTGAGATCTTCCTTGACGTTGCTACGACGACCAAGGAGGGGTTTGAACCCTCTGCTGGTACTGGTGCCAATCATATGGTCGGTAGCGACGCCAGAAATCTTTTCTTTTTTCTAATCCCACCACCTTCACTGTGTCTATTTCAGTTTTCATTCTAGACATCTCATCGTTAGCAAGGGATCCAAAAACTGAAGTTCCGTTGAAGGGGAGATTAAGAATCCTATGTTGGGCCTCTGGCTTCAACCCCGTAAGCATTAACCAAAAGGATCGATGGGCACAGACTCCATGAGAATAACCATGGGCAGCAATATCAGAGGCATCTGCTGCAGCACTTATAACATGATTGGCCTCAAGCCCCCTTCGTGAAGGATTTCTTGAAAATCGTGTCTGTCTTCTTTTGATAGCTTCTGTGCAAAACGTGATCAAACAGAATGTCATTTCGGCCAAACAATGCCGACGCGGTGATGCCCTTCATGTAGGCCGCAGGTGTGTTGCACATTATTTTGCCAATTGAGTCCAAGGCTTTACTGTACTTATCTAAGGGAACAGTAAAAGATAATGACCCAGTGTGATTCTTCCAAGCAGCTGACATGATAACAGAGTCAGACCTAAGAAATAACGGGTCCTGCTCAGGTGCGCTGCACTTCTTCGTTATCTGTGATGGTGCTGCTCCCACGGAACCAGGAGTTAGGAAAGTATGGAGAGCCGTTTCTAGTAAACCAGGTACCAGAGGGAGTAGAGGTCTTGAGGAGGACCTGTGATGCAGAGTTTCAAAGATCACAGATGTCGAAGGAGCAAAAGAAGGCATTTCAATGTTTAGCTTTGCAGTCCCTCTGCATAAGACCTCATTAAAAGTCACAATATCATCTATTGGTGATATCCTAGTCGGTGGAGTAGATGAGAGTCAGCGAGTAGTCCACTTTCAAGGGCCTGGAGTCAAAAGACCAAGAAGGTGATCTGCGACTTCGTTCTTTAGGAGAGCAGTGTTGAGATCTTTCAGATCGACTCCTAGGAGACCCTGATCTGTGTCTCCATGAGATTGGCAATCTCTGAGGTGTGGCACGCCTCTCTTGTCTGTCAGGAGAATGAGCAGACCGACTCCTAGGAGACTATGACCTGTGTCTCCTCGAAACTGACGACTTATGAGATGTGGCACATCTCTCTTGTCTGTCAGGCAAGTGAGCAGGGGAATAAGAAGAACGAGAATGTCCTGCCAGGTTGATTTTCCTTATATTCCAGTCCTTTATGTTTCCCAACCATCTCGGGGAGATGTTACTAGCATGTTCCGGAACTGGAGAGACTTCTGGTGTGATCTGTACAATCGGGCATTCAGGAAAGATGAAGCACTCCTGGAAGTCAGCACATGGATTTCCTTCGACGTCGATTGACCTCTTGATGTCGATACTGGGGACCAATCTTACCTTGGTCTCTTGTCAGGTGGAGATCTGTGTATTGATGTCGACCTTCTAGACGTCGACCTCGGCGATGATCTCCTTTCCAGTGACCTTCTCAACGAAGGAGACCTTTCCCTTGACACTGGGGATGACCTTTGCCCCGTTCTCGACGCCGATCGCCTCAACGTCGAACTTCTCGTCTGCGATTGTCTCGACGGCGATCATCTTGACAGCAGTGATTTGGTTTGACCCGCAGTTGGCGATGACTTCGAAGGATTGTGCTCTACCGGAGTCGATTTCTTTGGTGCGGGTTTCAACGTCGATATTCTTCTCGGCGTTGGAGGTGTTCTCGACGTGTCATATAGTTAATGCTTTTCTATATATTGTGTTAAGTTAGCATGAGTTTATTAAATGTTTAAACGACATATTTTCCTTCGGCTTCAGTTTGCACATGGCACATAATTATTATTGTAGCTTTCAACCTAGACGAAAGATGTGATTTATTGAGAATAATATGTTATTGCTCTGATATCAGTTGTGCCTGGTACACTTGGTACACGGTCTGCACACTGAGAGCTATAGCCTCTAAGAATAACCTAACACAAGGTTGCTGGGAGGCCTGATCCTCGCACCACATTAGACATAACACAAATAATGTTGCTGCCAACATTGGGCTCTACGCGGGTTTAAGATAGAGTTACTGAGAATGCAAAAAACACACTTGATGGTGCTTCGCATGCAGAGAGTTGGTAGCTGATGATGTGATCTTCTTCTGCTGACATTTAGAGGTATGGGCCCGCCCTGCTAAAACCCAAATGAGACCTTCTTAGATATAATATAGTATGCTAAATAGGGTGCGCGAAATATAGGTGATACAGATTTCTATAGATTTTTGCATTATAATATGCTATCACCGTTCGCTTACTATGGACTAGTGACTATGCTGATAACTCTGATTTTTATAATATGTATGTTGGTATTATATAAGATACTGCGTTTGAGAACCTTGCATTGAAAAATAAATATTTCAAACTTGCACGTGTGTTCTTTTACTCCCTGTTGTGGTTTGAAATGATTATAGAGCGAAAGAGTGTTCATGTGTTCCACGATACCTGAGGTACCCTAAGTTCATGTTCTGGTTTGTCTAAGTCATTGGGATTTTGTTATGACCAATGAGACACTGTAGCTAGCTCGGTAAGGGGATTTCTGATACTAAGGTGAGTTTTGGGTCTCCCTAATTCACCCAGGTTCTAGATCTCTGTGCACAGTTCTGTGGGAGAACGGAAACCCTGCTACATGGCGCCCAACGGTTGTTGGCCTTATATCACGACACTCGAGTAGTATATCATTCAAACCTTAACCCCTTCATTCCCGTTTCCGGAAAACGGCGGTGTCGGAAAAACCTACCTATTTTTGAAATAGGTCTTTTCAAGCTTGAATCTATCTAAAAACGGTTTCCTTGAATTACTACCCAGTTGTGCTACAAAGTAATCTTTGTTTTTTCACGTTCCTGTGCAGTCATGGCACAAGCCGTGGACATCCCGCTGCATAGTCGCATTGCGGTGCGTGATCATTTGCGGACTTATGATGTACCTTTGGAAGGCTTGGCTGTGGTTCTGGTGGTAAGTGCGGAACATGCTTACCCGTACGAACTGTTTTATTCGTGGGTGACATTTCCGCCAGTGGACGCGAATTCTGGTGTGTTCCACTCATACACTCCGTCAGCTGTACCTGCTGCATATGCTCCGTACAGAGCACAGGAAGTTCCTATTGATGTTTGGCAGCATGGAGTTTGGTTTGGTGGCGCCCTACCACACGCTTTAACCGCTCCGAGGTTAGGTCCTTTGTCCATTCCGGGCACACCTTGGCCCACTTTGGCTGGATTTACTCCTCATCCTAATCGCGCCACTTGAAACCTGGGTGACCTGTGACGTCTTCATGAGGTCGCAGTTGAAGTGATTAGTACACTTGTTCCTTACACGAGTCGTAATGTTCAAGGCGCAGCCCCTAGGGGTGCGCAGCTTCAAGCAGGTCAGGCTGGTTTGAAAATCAGTCCTGTCATGGTGAATTCCGTAATGGGCAAGAAGCCCCAGGATAAGGATGACTTTCCTTTCTGGCTTGCCGAGAAATTCGACCAGCTGGAGGCTGTGTTTCCTAATACGAATCCTGGTGAGAAACACCGGATTCTTACGCTTAGTTTGCCGGAAGATTTGGCCCCTGAGCTTGTTGACTGTGAAACATGGGGTAAGACTTTTGCAGCAGTCTATTCGAGGTGCTTTGGCTCCCCGTCTATGTCCAACCTGTCTGCGGTCCTTAAACGTGTTCAAGATGATCACGGATCGGAGTCAGCGGTTGAGTTGGGTATGCGCCTGTGTGGCTCCTTTGAGGTGGTTTGCGATCTGATCCTTGCGAATGTCAAGGGGGATGCAGTGAACTTCCAGGTGGCTAACGCCTTGGCGTTGATTCCCGACGCGGACAAACCCCGTCAGTTAGCAAGGATAATTGTGACGGCTTATAAAATGGTTGGCCGCAATGCCAAGAGTCTTAAGACTTTTTCTGATAAGGAGAAAAAGCAGCCCCAGGGACAGTCTTCGGAGGCGAACGCTCAGCCCAAGTCCAAAAAACAAAATTGTCCTAAAAAACAGAATCAGGGTAAGCAACAAAAACACAACAAACACAGGTTTCGCGCCCTGCGTCTCCGTTGCCTGCGCAGTCGGAACGTGTTTATGATTTGTGCGACTGCGCGATGATTAAGACACCTGAACGTTTTCAGGCTTCTGACCAAAGCTCTCCTCGTTCCTTTCAGGACTCATCGGCTCCGTCAACCGGTGGTGGAGGGGGCGGCAGGGGCCGGGGTGGCCAGCAAGGACGTGGTCAGCCCCGCCAGCGCAACGGTGCAGACAAACAGGAGGGCTCTACGCCTCAGAGTCCGCAATTTGCCAAGAAGAAAGTCGCAGCCTTGACAGCGCATCGATATGCCCCAGATTGTGAGAACGAGGCTTCGGAATGTGACTTGGGCTCTGACCTTGCTGGACAGCGCGGCAGAGATTACCATAGTGAGAGAGGCCCTCCGTCCACTACTGAAGGTGACAGCGACTGACACTTATGTTGTGATTGAAACAGCAGATACCAGAGTTGCTCCCCCTGATAGACTTTTTGAAATTGTCCTGTTAATTGAAGGTGACATACAGCGTACGGTTAAAGGGGTATTCTGGGAAAATCTTTCGTCTACATATGACATTTTGCTTTCGGAGGCTGACTGGCCCCCACCTTTTGTGCTCGCAGCTCCACGAGGGGAGGAGGTAATCCTCCCCAGTTTCGAGAGTGGAAGCGCTGCACTTTGCAGAAGAGTGGGCTCTGGCGCTTGCACCGGCTGTGTACTGTAATCAGTGTGGCTGGGATAAATTGTCCCCGAACCACGAGATTCCTTTACGGTCTCAGCCGCAGCCTCAACCTCAATATCCCATACGATGTGAAGCCAAAGCTTCGGTCGCAGCGATCCTTGAACAATTGTAATATCAAGGTGTAATTGAAACGTGTGTGTCACCGATGAATAACCCCCTTTTTACTGTAAACAAACCGGACGGCTCTTACCGTTTGGTTTTGGATTACCGGCATTTCAACTCGCATTGCCGTAACTGTGCAGTACAGAATACTCACGGCTCTGCCCTTGTAAATAGTCTTGTGCGTAAGCGGTTCAAAACCACGCTTGACATTTCCAATGGTTTTTATGCCCATTCATTGGACAGTCTAAGTTCCCAATGGACTTCTTTCACATGCGGCGGGGTCCAAAAAATGTTTCGGCGTCTTCCAAAGGGCTATAAGAATAGTCCTGGCGTATTTTCCGCACGCATTGTCTCTCTGTTGGAGAGGATCGACCCAGATGCTTGTTCCTATGTGGATGATATCTATCTCACAGACGACGAACTTTGGGAGCATCTGTGTCGAGTGAACAGTATTATTTGTAACTTTGCAGACATGGGTTACAAGTTTAATTTTGCAAAATCGCACATTACAGAATACACAGTGTTGTTTCTAGGCTATGAACTAACTAATGAAGGAAAAGGCTTGGCTCCTCACTTCCTGGAGAAGTGCGCACAGTTGCGCTCTCCAACAACACTGAAAAAATTACAATCTTTACTGGGCCTTTGGAATTTCGGGAGGACTTACATTCCGGAATATGCCCAGCGTATCAAGCCTTTGTATGCTTTGATACAACCATCTTTTTCCAAATCATGCTGGCTGCCTGAGCATTCAGCTATTCTGCAGTCTTTGCAAGCTGATTTGCTCGCTTCTGAATACTTACAGACTCGTGATAACCAGACCAACCTGGTGATAAGAATTGTCCCGGGGACGGTAGGTTTCACGTACCTAACTTTTAATGAAGGAGATACAGTACCTATGGCTTACAAGTCACACTTGTACACTTCGGCTGAATTGCGATTTTCCACTGTGGAGAAAGTTTTGACGGCTGTGCAGATGGCAATTCTCAAAGAACGTGCCCTGTTACAAGGAAAACGCATGTTGGTTGTTACCCCGTGTCCTGCCTTGGAGGCAGTTACGAAAGCCAGTGTACCAAATTCTAAAGCTTTGCACCCTCAGTGGATTCAATGGGCTGCATCTTTGTCATCCCAGGATGTCACATTTATTTTTGACGCCACTTTACGGTCGCAGGAATTCTTACAGTATGAATTTGTTCATCCTGCTCCTTTAGCAATGCGGCCGTTGGAGGATTTCCATTGCATCATTTACACTGATGGTTCGGCGCAGGTTGCGCATGGCTCTAAACGTGCCTACGTTTCCGCTTGCGCCATTGTGGTCGGTGCCATGGTGAACGATGAGTTCAAGTCCAGTGTGGTGCACACGCAGACGCTTGGGGACTGCACCGCACAATTGGCTGAGCTTCGTGCTCTGATGCTTGCATTGGAGTACGCAGATCCGAGTGTGACGACTTTGGTCGTAAGTGACTCTTACTACTGTGTCCAGTCTTACAATGAGAACTTGTTCTTTTGGATTCAGAATGAATTTCGTGATTCCAAAGGTAGCACTATAAAACATAAAATAATCTGGGTCCGGGTGGCAGAACTCAAAGAGAAGTTGCCACTCGTGTTTGTAATTCATACTCTTGGCCATCAGCGCGTGGGGGTCCACGCTGTCGGAAATTCGCTTGCTGATGAAGCAGCGAAGTCAGCAGTATCAAAATACTTAGTTGCAGCAGTCATGAGGTCCAAAAGTAAGATAGATGATGACATCTTAGCAGCGGTTGCTGCTACTGAGAAGGGAAGTAAATATCCTGCGGGGTTCCCTTCTAAATACACATACCACTTGAGTCCCGATAAGGTTCCTTATGTGAAAATTCCTGAAGTTGGTGAACGTTTAATTCCCAACTCGGATCGCAGGGCTTCTTTGATTACAGCGGCTCATGAAGGTGTGGCGTCTGCGCATGCGGGCGTCTCGGCCACTGTAACTCAGCTACAACAGAGGTTCTGGTGGCAGGGACTGTACAAACAGACTCGCGATTATGTCCTTCAATGTGACATTTGCCAGCAGATTAAACCTTCAACTGCTGCGCGTCCGCCTCAGACACAGTTGTACATTTCTAATAAACCACTGGGGTGCGTTTATTTAGATCACTGCGGTCCTTTTTCTTCTGATACTGCATATAAGTATATCTTAGTAGCAGTTGATTCATGCACACGCTTTGTGTGGGTTTGGCCCCATCGAGCGCTGATTCACGGACTGTCATTAAGGATTTGCGAGTCTTTGTAGGGATTTTTGCCTGTGGTACCTTCCATTTGGACCAGGGTCCGGCTTTCGCCTACTAGGCGTATAAGGATGCTATGGTTTCGTTGGGGGTCCAAGTCAAGTTTTCGTCTCCGTACAGACCCGAGGGAAATAGTGTAGTTGAACGAATGAACCGTGACTTAAAGCAATCTTTGACAGCTCGAGTTATAGGCACTGGCAGAAACTGGCTAGCCCACCTCAATGGCGTGCAGCGTGCGCTTAATAATCTCCCTAGAAGGTCTCTGGGTGGGCGGACCCCATACGAAATGCTCTTTGGTATCAAGATGTACGTCCCTGACCTCGACGGTCTAGACTGCAAGGCCCAGGCCACGTCCTTTGACGTAGATGAACATTGCAATGTTTTACAGGATCTACAAAAGACCAGAGACAGTCTAGCAAAGGAACATTTGCCCTCCACATCGGATGATGCGTTGCAGATCCCAGTAGTTGGCTGGCTACCCCAAGTTGGAGAACTGGTTCGAGAGAAGATCGATAACAAGAAAGAGTTTGGTCCCTCATATCGTGCACCGGTTCGTGTTCTTGGAGTGAAGGGCACAAGAACAGTCATATTACCACCACTTCCAGGTCGTAAGGAAAACAGATTTATCTCTATTGACAATGTCAAGACACACAGGGTGGCCGATTCTTCATAGCATGACACCGGCTATATCCTGTCCTTCCATGGTGAGGCATTCTGTGCTGGCTATTACTTCTGGTGCAGAACAGGAGGTGTCCCTCGAGATGCCTGCCATATCCAGTCCTTTATTAAATACTATTCCTGTTACTAACATTGATGAGCTGAACTACACCTATCCTGCTGACTTATCTGTGCCAGATTTTCAGACTCGTTTGGCCGACCAATCAAGATTCTCTTTTGACTCTGTTTCGGAACTTTCAAAGAAACCCTCAACTATTGCAAAATATGCCACCTTATTCAAAAAACATTTTTTAATTCCCCCTTGGACATACATTTGGTTGATTCTATTTTCATTTTACCTTTTTATGTCGATTGGTTTTGTGTTTTATTTTTTTCGCCTGATCGATGGTAACTATGTTAAAGAAAGAACAGGAATTCGGTACCTTAATGGAACATTGGCCCCTCTTTCCTCTTCACATTCAGCACACAGACTGAAACGAAACCTGAATACAGTCAACATTACTGCTTGGCCTGTCCTTGATGGGATTGTGTGGGATGCGGTTAGATTTCAAATACATGGGCCCACTGAAGTGATTAATGTTCCGAATGTGCTTAGAGTAAACATGGGGGATGTGATTAAACAAAATATACATTCTGATGATTGGGATATTCAGGCCGTAGAAGCATTATTCTCTGATTTGAAATACTATGCTGCCTTTGATGCTGAGGATTTATATTTAGATTCTATTAATTATGGTGATTTGTTTTGTTTTCAACATTATGGTAATCATTTTTTACATAAGACAAATTCCAGGAGGGTTGCTGTAAATTACACACAGTGGGAACATTGCCCTGCTCCATTGAGAGGCAGCTCCAGTACATTTCTGAAAAAATATTCTTATTTTACAGATTTTAATCAATCAAATCCTGATTCATTTTATTTCAAAATGACACAAAAGTCCATGTCCAAAGTTAGACTTACCTATACAAAGTTGCTGTATTCAAAGTCCTTTCTAGACAGATTAGCTGTAGATGGCTACGAGATTTGGAAAGGAACAATTGACCTTAAATCGGTTTGGGGTACCAAAGATTGGCAGGTACAAGGCACTGAGGCTTTGCACCGTGCATGCAGGGCTCGACAAATCTAAAAAATCTCACTTGACCTGCAGGTCGAGTAAGTAGACTTTTCTACTCGACCTAACAGCAATGCACTCGACCCACAATTGATCGCATAATGGACTTTTTTTCAAAACATTTGCAGCGCCAACAGCCCAGGAAAACGTTGGCCAACCAACCCCAATTTGGAATGCGCTCTAATCAATGGTACCACACCAGTGCAGCTTCTGAAATAACTCACTATCGAGACTAGTCTGCTCTTGAGTATTGCGGGTTCTAATATGGGGGAGGGAGGGTTATACCTGTTCAGTAAAACTAAAAGGTCTGCCTGACGCTTCCCCCTCCCAAAGCCTAACTCTGGGCCTAAACTTACTTTTGGGAAACTGGGTGGTAATTAGTGGTCACACAATCTGCACAATCCGCACCTTAGAGGTGATGGTGACACTGTCTTGCGAGCAAAATCAAGCAATGAAGGTGAGGAAACATACACATATTCACAAACTACACCCAGAATAGTAAACATGTTCTAGTAATGCAACTTGCATAGCAGTATAAACTCTGGGAAAACATTTAATTTCCTTTGTACCTTCAGATAATACCTGACAGAAGTTCGGACATTTATAAAAGTGCAAGTAAAAACCCTATGGTGCAACACAGCCAAATCAAACTCTCCACATGCGCTTCATCCGGGAAAAGGCAAGCAAACTTTTTTTAAACAGTGAGTTTATATAGGCACAGCACAGACAGTCCTGTAAACAAATTGCACATGGTCTGGCTTGACAACGTAGCTGTCACCAGGCAATTAGAGTGAGCATTACTAGAGAGGGACTTTGGCTCTGCCCACATGTTGGGAGCCATTTGAGTACATGTTTTCAGAACAAGTGCCTCCACAAAAAAGTGCTTTCTTTGCTCTACAGTGATCATTTTGTTTTCTTATGCAGCAGCCTGAGATTGCATTTTCAAGGGCACAGTTAGGACTTGCTTGACAGTGCAACTGTCATTTCTACTTAGTACAGCACCAATGTCATTCTAATTCGTTGCTTCCACAATAATGCAGCATATAATGCTAATTTGCACGTAACGCTTTACTGAATATTACAACATTGACATTCATTTTCAACTGACATGCACAATATATCGAATCTTATTAAGACCAAAGCGATAAAAATTCAGTGCAGCGTAAGCTAATTACACAGATTACTAAATCAAATGTGGACGGGGCAATGCCTCGGTTAAGCACTAGCATAATCCAAAACCAGAGAGGTAACATAACATAAATAATTTAGACAACGAAACGAGCCAAGGAAAAACCGCAAAATAAAGGAAGTTGCTACCCATTCAGTTCAGAAAGTGGCAACACCAAAAACCCGTTTGAAAGAGTAGTTTACATCGTGTAAATGTCAACGTTTTAAATTTCACTCGTTTCACTGCTAATCGAGTGGCCCTGTCTTATCACAATGACCGTGCTGCCATCTAAGTGGAAATACAAGCTCCTTTATGTCTGTGAAGCTAGCAGCCTAAATACTTTTACAAAACAAGTGAAACATTTTCAGCATGAGTTTTCCAATCGACCTCACAAATAGGCCTGCAACATGTCACACCGAAGAACAAAGCAAATGTTTAAACATATCACATGACAGCCCGCTCCTTGTGAGCAAGGGGTATCTGGAACTGCAGCAGTTGCAAGTGAGGCTGGAGACAATACATATGTTTTCAACACGAACATCATTGCTTTCTCGAATTTTCACATTATACCACCAGTGGCATGAGCCGTTCCTTCTAATGACGACGGCTCACACGTGTGCACATGAACATGCTACCAACTGCCCAGCAGGCGCACCAGTCCCTAAGGCGGCACCAAGTGCACCCTCACTTGGCGCTAAATACCCAGAGGAAAACAGTGAACAAAGCATTTTATAAGCTTATATTTTTCTATTCACGGTTCTCACTCTCAAGCTAAGGTGTCCACGTCTTCGAAAGAAAATCTATAAAACCAATGTAATATTATGCCTCTTTTATTATTCTACGACTTGTATGGCACAAGGGCTGTGGCGCGCCGTTCACCTTCAGCAAAGGCCGTCACACCAACTGCAGCTTTCCCGCCCCCACAAGATGGCCCTTAAATTTATCTTTATTACCCCGAATTACAGTGGGAGGGGAAGTCGTGGCATTATTAATGGACAGGATGCCTATAGCGACCAGCCTCAAATTATTCACAGGCAGTGTCGAGGAGCAGACCATTCTCGTAGGCCTTGGGGAGTGGTAATTACAGGAGGGATGGAGCCGGAGCTAGGCCGGGGAAAGGGTGAGACATGACGGATCAGTCAGCTCAGCTCAGCCTCGTTAGATGAAAAGAAATTTAACCGCAAGTTGTCAAAACTGACTCACCTCTGCCAAATCGCCCTGCACTCTGTCCCGAGTCCCGACTCCACCGAGGAGAGCGAGTGGTGACGTGCTACGTCACTGCAGTACTTAAGGCAGCACAGCGCAGGGGTAGGCCAGGGCCGTCATTGGTAGCGCTTTCGCGCGCTACAAGATTGACGGCCCTGGCACCCAAACAATAGGCAGTGCGTGCATGATGCATGATGCCCATCGTGCGTGCGTGCATGATACATGCTGCCCCCTAAAGCCTTTCACCGCGCACCGCATCGCAATGCTGCCACCTAAAGCCTTCCACATGCTACTGCACCTACCAGATAGCACTCGCCAGGCCGGTCAAGTAGGCCTTGAAACTGACTCGACCTGCACAAAATTCACTCGCATTTGCGAGCGGGCGAGTACATTTGTCGAGCCCTGGCATGTATCATCCCGAATCACATGTTGTTTCTAAATTCGTCTATTTCCCAAACAACATGCTTTGGATTGGCTACTTTTAAAAAATTAAATACACCAATTATCCCCGAATTGGAGGAATATTCAGGGTGGGGTAATTATACTGAATTGTCCATTCATGAGTTGCACGCTCTATTGCACAATTCGTCCTTTAATATATCCAGTTTGGATTCGAAGGGTTGGCTGATGTGGCATAGGAGTGCTGATTCTTGCCAACATCGTTTTCTGGGTTTGGCTGAAGGGTTCACACAAGTCAGACCTGATCCCTGTTTTGAAACTGATTATACTGTCACAACTTATTCTGTGGGGAAACTGTGTCAGGATTGGTTACAACATTCCACTTTAGCTGCAGTTAAACTACATCTGTTTCAGTTAACTGAAAACGTGGATTTGAATGATTTTATAAAAGGCCCAGCTAAGGGTAGGTCTAAACTGTGGATTTATGCAGTTTACAATGAAATTTGGAAATTTTCGCAAATTGAGGCTGCTAAACGCCTAAGAGCAATTGACCAAGCAAATTTGGAGAAAGTGCTTGCAGTTGTCGATAACAGTATTAACATGCTTTCTTCCCGAATTTACACATTGAACAATATTGTCTCTTCTGTAGTTGACATTGTGAATGATGAAGTGTCGGTATTGTACCATGGACAAAATCAATTGCGTTCTGTGATGCAGTTTGCATGGACACTAAAAACTCTGAAAGCTGGTTCCGTTCCTTGGAGTTACATGAACGTGTCATCACTATTTGCCCCGTTTAATTTGACTGACAAGCAGCGCATGCTTTCCATGCGAGATGCATCATTTTCTATGTTGCACATTGAAAAGTTAGAATCTTTGCCCTTCTCTGTAGCTGAGGCAGCTGCTGCTACATGGCTTATCCATGGTGTTATTACTTTACCATTTGCTTTATATAAATTTACTAATTGTATGAGATATATTGCAATAGGACGATATGAACCACTAGGTAGTGCTTTCCTAAATGAGGCATGGTCTTTACCATACATGTACAGATGCCTGAAGGATGGAAAAGAAGTGAATCTGAATGGTGAAGAATGCACACAGTCGCCTGACCGTTCACTGATATGCAGACACATCCAGTTGCATGGTTCTTGTAATCAAGACCGGCCTAATTTGGCCTGTGTTTTAAAAGGCACACCAGTTCCTGCAATTGTTCCCACATTCACATTATTGACAAACAGTAGTTATTTGCTTTTGAATAACGAGGAGTGTTGTGGGTTAATGGTCGGTATCGCCTATGTGGTTACTGTATCAGAACGTGTGGTGTGTTGCAAGAACGTGTTATATCCACCCACGCATGGGAATTCAGATGTTTCCATCTGGCCGCGCATCCCAACCTTGAAAGCGGAGTTCAATGGTATGAGCCGAATAAGGGCTCTTTTGTCTCAAAAAGAAGTGGCCCTGAGCTCGGCCCGTGAAACTTATGTCCTTCACATAGCTAACACACGCACAGAGGTGCAGGCACTTTTAAATACTGACTTGCCATTTCATTACTGCAAATTAGTTCATCAAATCTTTAATGCCCCCTCCACGTCTGGCTTAGCTCATTTTTTTAAATTGGTTAGCAGTGGTCTTGTGACTACATTTGAAAAGATTTTTGGTGTTATCCCTGCTTTCTTCCATTCAATATTTTCGAGCTTGTTTGGCGAATTTCCTGTTTTGCTGGCTTTAGCTGCAGGCGTTTTGATATTATTCTGCTTCCTAAAATATGGATGCCTATCCTGCGCAAGAAGCCGCTCAGCCCCTTCTGGCACTGTTTCGCGACCGGATGCTTGATTACTATGGCACCCTGCCGCTTGCGACCTTAAGCACGGCATTTGAATTATCGTTTCGATTTTCCTATTACACATGTGTCCAGCCTGTGTCTCATTGCCTGAGCTGCGATTTTGACTGGGCCATTGATTTGTGTCTCTGCTTGCCGTTATCTCCTGGAGTCGATTCTAATCACCTGATGGGCCCCGTAGTTGCTCACGAGTTGGTTTGTTCTGGGGAAAGGATTATGGCCTTGGCAGCGATGCATGGACTAATGGGTCCGTGGGACATCCCCGCAGCGGCGCATGAGTTTCTGGCACATAGCGTTCTTGAGAACCTACCGAGTTGTCCTCTGATGTTGCTAGAGGGTCCGGTGTTGGAGGAGCACGTATGTTCTTTCCCATTGCTTAATTGGATGGCTGAACTGTTTTCGGATGATGACAGTGATTTCATGTTGGAAGTTGTGGCTACCTATTTTGCATATTCTATCCACCCATGAGTGGCTTTGGAGACTTTCACTATACTGGCACGTGACTTTTTAGTAATTCTGAATGGTGCCATTTTTCTTGCGAACAATTTACTTCATATGTTCTAGGCCTGTGATTTTATATTAGGCCTTAAGTTCGAGATTTTTTACATTTTTGTTTGGCCACTGTAGGCATTCATGCATATTTTTGTATTGTTAATTTTTAAATACATATACATACATTTGGCTTGGCTCAATATTATTGAACTCTGCTTTCATGGTATGCCTTTATTATATTATTGGCTTGTTTCTTGACCGTCCTCGGATCATTGGGTGGTGTCATATAGTTAATGCTTTTCTATATATTGTGTTAAGTTAGCATGAGTGTATTAAATGTTTAAACGACATATTTTCCTTCGGCTTCAGTTTGCACATGGCACATAATTATTATTGTAGCTTTCAACCTAGACGAAAGATGTGATTTATTGAGAATAATATGTTATTGCTCTGATATCAGTCGTGCCTGGTACACTTGGTACACTGTCTGCACACTGAGAGCTATAGCCTCTAAGAATAACCTAACACAAGGTTGCTGGGAGGCCTGATCCTCGCACCACATTAGACATAACACAAATAATGTTGCTGCCAACATTGGGCTCTACGCGGGTTTAAGATAGAGTTACTGAGAATGCAAAAAACACACTTGATGGTGCTTCGCATGCAGAGAGTTGGTAGCTGATGATGTGATCTTCTTCTGCTGACATTTAGAGGTATGGGCCCGCCCTGCTAAAACCCAAATGAGTACTTCTTAGATATAATATAGTATGCTAAATAGGGTGCGCGAAATATAGGTGATACAGATTTCTATAGATTTTTGCATTATAATATGCTATCACCGTTCGCTTACTATGGACTAGTGACTATGCTGATAACTCTGATTTTTATAATATGTATATTGGTATTATATAAGATACTGCGTTTGAGAACCTTGCATTGAAAAATAAATATTTCAAACTTGCACGTGTGTTCTTTTACTCTCCGTTGTGGTTTGAAATGATTATAGAGCGAAAGAGTGTTCATGTGTTCCACAATACCTGAGGTACCCTAAGTTCATGTTCTGGTTTGTCTAAGTCATTGGGAGTTTGTTATGACCAATGAGACACTGTAGCTAGCTCGATAAGGGGATTTCTGATACTAAGGTGAGTTTTGGGTCACCCTAATTCACCCAGGTTCTAGATCTCTGTGCACAGTTCTGTGGGAGAACGGAAACCCTGCTACAGACGTTGGTACTGATACCCTCGATGGCGACCTTTCCTGACGACGATGAGATGGTGATGTCAAGCGTCTGATTCCCGCTGTCGTAGCTGTGCCGGATCTGGACCATTTACGAGGTGGTGTCGACTTAGGCCTGGGTTTAGACTTCGTACCTGAAGTCGTTGACTTCGACAGCAATGGGGGTGTCGACTTCGACGCTGAAGGTGAGCATAAGGGTATCTTCAACGTCTATCTGTCCATTAACATCGATTTTGACAGGTGTCTTCTTTTTTCACCCTTTTCCTTATGCTCTAACCTTTTCTGAGAGGAGGGCTCTTCTGAGGGATGTCCTTCCCAACCACTTGTTGACTCCTTTCCTCTCTCCTGCATGGCATGCAGTCTGATATTCTTCCTTTCCCGAAGGGTTCTTTTGGAAAACTACAGACGATAGTAGCACTCATCAGGTCTGTGAGAAGATGGTAGGCACACAATACAGACCGAGTGCGGGTCTGACTTTGCCTTCTTTTTACCACAAGAAGGGCCCTTATTAAATAAGGCCGGCATTCTGACAGTCAAACTTTTTCAGAAGTCAGAAAAAAATAGGAAATTAGCACAATAAGTATTAAAGACGTCGAGTGAAGTAAAAAAAAATCACTAGAAAAAAGCAATTAGTAACAAAAAACAAGTAACTGACGAGCTCAATGCTTCAGGATCCTCACAGAAGGAGCCGGAAAAAAGAACTGACCTAACTGTCACCTGTGGGGCATGATGGGAGCCTGGCGGTCCTAAAGGCACAGTGACAGTTTTTTCTAGTGTGTTCTATATGCAACCTCTCTAGACTAATCTGCCTCTATGACCTTGCCTTTTTTCCTTCGAAAATAAAGACTATGTTCAAAAACAAGTTAAAAGCATTTTCTATGTGTCATGAAAATTTTACTTTATATGTTTAAGTATTTTCAAATTAATATATTTCAATGCAATATTGGCATATTTGAGCCTAGTAATATGGTTTAGGACACACACACACACACACACACACACACACTCTCTCTCTCTCTCTCTCTCTCTCTCTCTCTCTCTCTATATATATATATATATATATATATATATATATATATATATATATATATATATATATATATATATATATATATGTATATATATATATATGTGGATATGCATATATTTTTGTTATTTATCCGGGTTCCGCGCAGATGGGCGGGACTATTAAGTACTTATGACTATTGCTGAGTATCCCCTGGAAGAGAAACTCAGTGGTCACAGACCCTCACCACCTCTCAATCCAAGGCCTCAACTGACCTCAACTAGGCTGTCCTGCGCCGACAGTCGCCTCACTGAAACCTACAAAAATCATCAAGGGCCCCAAACATGCCAGCTGGTACACTCGGGACCACCAAGCGCAACTGCCACCAAATGGAGAAACTATGGCACATAACCAAGAATCCCACAGACAGAGTCGCTCACAAAATCGCCCTCAGCAACTTCCACAGTAACAAAGAAGCCAAGAAAGCTGCTATCACCACCGCATCAACTCAGCCACCAACTACACAAACGAGCTCTTCAAAATAGTAAGAATTCTCCAGCCAGACAGCCACAGAGAACACTATCCAGCCTTCCCAAGAACTCTGCAACACTTTCTCAGACTACTTCCACAGCAAGAGCACAAACATCCACAACGATTAGAACATCCAATCCGCCACCATAAACTCTGATAAGCTCAACCAATCAGCAAACACCAGCCAAACCATCACCACTTGGCCACCCCTCACCGGCCTGACCACCTCAGTCATCCACTCTGGGTTGCCCACCTACCCTTGCCTTCACCACCACTACCACCTTGCAATGAAGGCTCTGCTGACCCCAACAATTAAAAAAATGATGGTCCGATCTCCCTGCTCCCCTACCTGGTCAAAGTTTAAGAAAGCCAGCAACCAGCAGCTCATCAAATTCTTGGAACAAAACCACCTACTGGATGCCTTCCAATCAGAATTTTGTGCCAACCACAGCACTGAGACCACACCGATTGCTGCCACAGACATCCGGACACTCCTCGACCGTGGAGAAACAGTGGCCCTGATCCTCCTCAACCTCTCCACGGTGTTCAACAGTCTCCCACAACACTCATCAACTGACTCTATAATGTAGGCATACGACAAGTCAAACTCAAGTGGATCACCTCCTTCACAGGACGCATACAGAGCATCTGACTGCCTTCCTTCATCTCCGCACCCAAAGATATCATATGCAGAATTGTGCAAGGATCGTGCCTCAGTCCCACCCTGTTCAACATCTACATGACCCCCCCTTGCAGACATCGTCAGATCCCATAAACTCCACATAATCTCCCACGCCGATGACAATCAACTGATCTTCTCACTCACCATGGACCCTGTCAGTGCCAAAACTAACTTCTGCAATGCCATGACCAACGTAGCCAAATAGATGAGAGACTACTGCCTCCAACTCAACTTTGACAAAACAGAAGTACTAATCTTCGGGAAGAACACTTAAGCATGGGACCACAGTTGGTGGCCTGTAGAACTCGGACCCACATTCACACAGAACAACAAGTTAATCCAGTTGCTTCCTCTTGCTTTCATACACTTTCCATATTTTGCAGAATCTTCAGATGGATAGTCACTCAGGCTCTCCTCACCAGCCCCCCCCCCCCGACTACGGCAATGCGCTCTACACCGGCATCTCCATCCAGCTCCTCAGAAGACTCCAGACTATATAGCATGATGCAGCCAAACTCATCCTGGACCTCCTCAAACAAACCCAGATTGCCATTCACCTGAGAGACCTCCACTGGCTCCCAATCCAGAAAAGATGGCAGTTTGAGATTCTCGAGCATGCCAATAGAGCCCTCCACAACTTAGGACCTGCCTACCTCAACCATCGACTGGACTGCCACCAACACACTAGACACCTACGCTCCTCGTCACTCTCCCTTGCACAAACACCCTGCATCAGTCGCACCGACAGCAGCAGCTGCTCCTTCAACTGCATTGTAGCCAGGAGAAGTGTGGCTCAGGGGTTAGAGGCGGCAGACCCGGAAGCTGAGATCGGCCCTGGACCAGGGTTCAATTCCTCGCCTCGGCGGGTCTTGGGCTCAAAATATTCCACGGACTCGATAATTCTCGCTCCGGTGCCTTCTCAACTCACGGGTTCACACTCTGCGACTCTGGGCAATAGCTTGCTTAATCTCCACAACGGCCCCTCGCGGCGGGATGCCTGGCTTTCACCTTGTGGATACCCTGCCGGGGTTATCTCACAGGGGAATACCAGGACGGGTTCCCTAAGCAAGCGCCGGGAAACCCTTTGTGGGTAGCTGTGCGCTATATAAGCTCAAATACAATACATTTACACATTTACATTTACAGGACCTGGAACGACCCTCCCCCAACAGACTTGTACGGCCCCCTTGCTGGCAGACTTCAGAAAGAGACTCAAGACCTAACTCTTCTATTGAGACAGTGCCCAGATACTTCTAGAGGTGACAGAGTTGCACTTTACAAATGCAGGTTGATTGAAGGCTGCTGGAATAAAACATGTACTTACCCCAACTGTCTAGCCTCTTGGATTGCCTGTCCAGGTGTGAAAAAGGACATGCGCCACGGGAGGTGGTGACTTGGACCACCAAGATCTTACAGGTAGGGTGGTTGGTGAGGAAATTTGAGTTAACAGAGGCAGGGTAATGGCAGCAGTCGTTTGTCCTATTCCCAGGAGCCCCTGTGCGGGCTTGGACCAGGTTCCCAGTAGGACATCAGATAAGGCTTTGTTGAAGGGCTCCAAGGAGGAGACACATTGCTTCAGGAACTCTATCAAGATATTTGTGTTGACCGTCACGGAAAGGAGTTGAAGGTTCAGGACCTGAGCTGCCCTTCGCACCACCAACGCATATGATGCTCCCTCCTCCATAGCCATGGTAGGGGGGAGAAAGTAGGCTGCAATCTGAAGAGATATCCAGTCTGCTGGCTTCACCGAGTTCCTGCTAACAGCCCATTTCTTGTTAAGGCTAGACTTATAAAGGGTTCAGCGACCAATACCAATCTTCCTCTATTCCTTGCCCTTCAGAATAAAGCTGAGGAAATGACCTAGGACCTAAAAGTTCTGCTGGCACCGGTATCTGTGCCAGTTGGTGCAGATCCAGCTCTAGATCATCAGGAATTAGAATGGGGCTGGTAATACCAGGGGGCACCGGTATTCTCAGTGTTAGACTGGTGCAGCACGACCTGCATCTGGCTGGATCCATAAGGGGGAGGGAGTCATCAGTACCAGAGCCGCTGGCACAATCTTGATGGGGGCCCCTCTGAGCCTCCAGGGTCCAAAGGTGCGGCAGTAGGGCCAACCCACCCACATATGAGGCACATGGTGCCATAAAATTTTTTAAGATGGGTGGGGGTCACTCCGGCTCCTGGAAAGTTGGGAAGCGCGGAGCCGACACAGGCGCAGATTCAGAGGAAGGCGGCCCTAGAACACCAAGGCTCCTCTAACACATCTGCCAATGGACAGGGCGACTTTTGTTTTTTGTGCTTCACACTTACCGGACCGATTTGACAACTTTGAATTAGAACTCCCAAAGCACTGCCTGTACCTTCCTCTCGACTAGGACCGTGAACAAAGACCTTCGAGGAGAGTGACATGGTGACAAACACCAAGCCGCAAGCAAGGGACCGTTACCTCAAAGCTTTCGGGCCATGACTTGGCACTTAAAGCATGACTTCAAGTCATTGTCGCGCTCAAGACACTAGAGTTAAACTAGGTTTGGGTCCACCACCGACATAGCATGTTGACAGGTGCTGCACCGTTTAATACCAGAAGTCTTCTTAGATAAGATGGAAATCGTACACACCGAAAAAAAAGAAAGGGTTCGACGAAACGTCAAAAAAAGCCTGTCAAAAAGTGAGCGAGGGTAGCACTTTTCGAGGATCTATGCTGACTGGTGCTGGAAGAAAAGAACCAACGTCAGTGTGCTGAGGTGGTGCCTATATAGGTGACCCGAATGTGCCACCTCAGGCATGTTACCAAGGCTTACAAGCGCATGGGAAGGAAGCACGAGGAATCGAAGGCAGCAGGGACTTACATGCTCTTAGATTTTATTTTTGTTTATTGGAGATGTTAACATCAACTGTATGGTGTATGATAGTATTTAAATGAACTTCAATAAAATGTATATTCTGACTTAGACTGACAAAAAAAAGGAGGTATCTTCCACCTGGACAGAAACTTCACTCAGTCTTACCATTGCCTGATTGCTAATTATAACACTTCATGCTTGTAAGCTTGGGTAACTACTTGCTAATCTCAATACAAATAGGAATCACATAAACGATTTCCCTTGGCCTGAGCAGATTTTCCCCATGAGTCGATGAAACACAACTCCCTTTAAAAAGTAGGTAGTGTCTTTAGAGTAAGCACATCCACCATGGTCTACTTAGTCCAATCATCAACGGACATACCACACGCTGGGTCCAGTAAGTGATTTTATTGTGAACCAAGGAGCAAAAGGCAGTCCTTGTGGCAATAAACCCAACATAGGTTGTGAGCTATTGAATGTACAGACAGAGTCCATGGGTGATACATGTCATGAGACATGTGGATGAGATGAGTGTTCCAGTGAGTAGGAGGACCATATTGCTATTGGGGAAGATGGGCCACATCGACAGTCCACAAATTTGTGAGATAATCGGGTAGGAAAGAGGGCAGTACTAGTTGAGATGTACACTGGCAAGGTCATAAGCACAGGTCAAAAGAGAAACTGACCATGTGGCACAGAGAAATGCTACAGAATAGTTTTTTGGGTGTAAAGAGATGAAGTTCACATCTTCACCCTCTGAAGTGTGTGGTGCCTCTCTTGAGGGGGGTGTTGCTGGTGCTGGAGGCACACACACATCAGGGGATGAAGATGTGGATCCCCTGTCGGCAGCAGCATTTCTCTGCACCAACAAGTGAAGCAGCACAGCACTAAAACGGGCCTGCTGGTTTGCCAGCACACCCACAACATCGCACTGTAAGGCATCCATTGTTGCTATGGAGGAGTACTGCTTCATTGACTCCAGAATGTTGCGGCTCGCCCCCAGCTGGTTAGCAACATTGCTGATGTCACTTCAAGAGGACAGTTGCTTGTGCCTCTGCTACATTACACCAGCGATGTCAGCCAGAGTGGAGGGTAGGTGCCTCTTATAGCCACTGAGGTGCCCTTATTGGGAGTGAAGCACCTACAGACTCCCTCTAGGGTGCCTGCCACACTCTTCATCCCGCCCGCATCTTATCTAACAGCTCTCTCGGGACTCCTGCAGCACAATGTTGGAATTCAACTTGGGGGTCAGAGTCCAGGGCTGGAGATGTGCTGCCAGCTGGTGATAGGCGGAGCTTCTGGAGACCCTGCGACGCTGTCGGCCCTTCCAGTGACCAAATATAGTTTTTAATGGAGGCCAGGATTTGCTAGTGGGTGTCTTGGTCAAGGGTTGCCAGACTGTCATCCTCAGCAGAATCCTCATTCAGGACAGGCACCTGGTCAGTAGGTGTTGGTACATCCTCTTTCTACTAATTCACTTTCATTGATGCGTAGGATATCTGTTACTCATAGGTACTGAGGCCAAGTTGCACTGTAGTTGCCTTTCGGATGGCATACTGCAACACAGCTACCCAGCTCGCTGGGCCAGCCATTCCTACACGTGTGTTATGAGGTAAAGTCCACATGTGCCTTGGTGATTTGCTTTCTTTTTCATGATGCCTATAATGATTGTGTTTTGACACTGCTACTGTGTATATTGCACCTGCTCCCCAGGGTGCCAATTTTCCCTGTGAGCCGCACTCAGCCCACAGCTCCTGTAAAGGAGGATGTGGGTTTGGTCATGAATTAGTTATGATCCTGAAGTCTGCCTTTTACACAGTACCCACAGTACTCTGCCTTGTTATGCTGACTTGCATGCACATTGTGGATCAATGCTGCCAAGAGTTCTGTTTTTCACAATCATCCTGCACACCTCTACACAGTTTCCAACCTTGCTACACTGCAGGAATGTGTGGGTGCATGCACTTACCCTGGGTTTCCTGTTTGTGTATACACGTGTACTTTCATTGCACTCAGTTGGCTCCATATTCGTGGACAGTGTGTACCAACTCTGAGGGGATGGGCACAGTCAAACTAGGTTGAATGCTAGCACAGATCTTCACCTCATTTCATCACTGCCAGAGTTGGTTATCCGCAGAGCATGACACATCATTTGACTCGGGCCCCTTCACTTGACATGTCTCCTCTGACAATCCCCATTTTGGGCCAGAAACTCAACTTACTCCCACCCACTGATCGAACCCAGGGCATACATTGACTCTCACATGCCCACACCACCAACAATACGTATTACCATTTCTAATGGACTGTTATGGCTGGCTAATTTTGAGGGCTAAGGGTCAAGCTGTACCCCACATGGTAGTAGTGCTGAAGAACAAGTTACTTACCTTCGGTAATGCTTTTTCTCGTGGCTACAGTATTTGCCTGTGGATTTGTCACCTTGTGAATATCCCCTGCGCCAGCAGCATTCCGAATTGTTTTTGTAGCTCTCCACGCCAATGAGGACGACGTCACAGAACCATGGCTCCACTCGCGACTCCGCTGACGTCACTGGAGCCATAAGAGAGCCTCGTCAGCGTGATGACGTCAGTTCCGCCCTTTTTTTTCGTGCCTTTGAGGCACCTAGACGGACCGACACAAAGGTACACAGTACACAGTCTTCAAACCAACACACAAAGTGTGAAATCAATGCAGTAATGTGAAAAGAATTAATCATTTTCTTTGAAAACAACAGTTATAAAACAACATTATTGTAGGTATACAAGGCTGGACAATGGGGAGGCGGGTGGGTCAGTGAGGAATCCACAGGCAGATACTGTATCCACCAGAAAAAGCGTTACTGCAGGTAAATAACTTGTTCTTCTGATGGATACATCTGCCAGTGGATTCCTCACCTTGAGAATAGAGTCCCACAGCAGTCCCCACTCCCAGAGGAGGGTGTCCACCCTTCTATACCAAAAAGTCCTGAAGGAAGGAACGCGCAAAGTGTCTGTCCCTCCTCACTTCGGAATCTAAGCAGTAATGCTTCGCGAAAGTGTGGAGGGAGGCCCAAGTTGCCGCTCTACAAATGTCCTTAACCGGAACACCTCTAGATAAGGCAGATGTAGAAGACCTTGCCCTGGTAGAATGAGCTCTTAAACTCTTACCGGCCAAAGAGTAACAAATCTTGATGCACAAGACAATCCATCTGGAAAGTGTGAGCTTGTGCATAGCTCTGCCTTTTCTGCAGCCAGCAAAACCCACGAAGAGCTGGTCATCCACATGATAGTCTTTAGTCCTTTCAAGGTAAAAATTCACCGCCCTCTTAGGGTCCAAACAGTGAAGCCGCTCCTCCTCCTTGGAAGGGTGAGGAGGAGGATAAAAGGAAGGAATGGTAATGGACTGCCCTAGATGGAAGGGAGTTACCACCTTAGCCAGAAAAGCAGCCCTGGTTCTGAGAACCATTCTATCAGTATGAATAGTCAAGAATGGGGGTTTTGAACTTAGAGCTTGAAGCTCACTTACCCTCCTTGCTGAGGTAATGCAACAAGAAATACAGTTTTTAAAGACAATAGTCTTAAGGGACACTTGTGTAATGGCTCGAAAGGAGAACCATTGAGGCACAATAAATGGAGTGGATGGATATTTGTTGGTAAGGCCCTTAATGAATCGTAACACAATTTGCAATTTAAACAAAGACGGCTGGTCCGGCAAGCAAAGGAACGCCGGCAAAGCCGTTAAATAGACCTTCACAGTAGCCACAGCAAAACCCTGCTGGGCTAGAGAAAGAGCAAATTGAAGGATGTTGGATAAGCGAGCCCTCAAAGGGTCAATAGACTTCTCTCCACACTGATGAACAAATTTGGACCACCTACAGGAATATATAGACTTGGTGGAGAAACGTCTGGCGAACAAAATAACATCCACCACGTTAGAAGGAAGAGAAAAGAATTTAGGTTGCCCCGTTCAATCTCTAGGCATGAAGGTGTAAGCTCTTGAGGTGGGGGTGTAGAACCTGCCCCTGCGACTGCGAGAGGACGTCTGCCCTGAGAAGGAGACAGAGCGGTGGGCACGAGGAGAGGTGGAGAAGATCTGTGTACCAAACCCTTCTTGCCAATCCGGGGCGATCAATATGACTTTGGCCCGGTCTTAGTGAATCTTCCTCAGAACCCGAGGAATCAAGGGTATGGGAGGAAACTCGTAAAGGAGATGTGAGTCCCATCTCAACTGGAACGTGTCCCCCAACGCTCCCTGTAATGGATACTGGAGACTGCAGAATGAGGGGCAGTGAGCGTACTCGTGAGTAGCAAACAGGTCCACCTGAGGAGTTCCTCACATCCGAAAGACGTGACGAAACACCTCCGGATGAAGCCTCCACTCGTGGTCTGCAGAGAACTGCTGACTGAGACTGTCTGAACGCATGTTCAGAACTCCGGCCAGATGATTTGCCATCAGACAAATCTGGATGCAGGACCAGAGACGCAGAGCCTCTCTGCAGAGACAATACGACCCCACTCCTCCCTGCTTGTTGACATACCACATTGCGGTAGTGTTGTCTGTCAGGACTTGAACCGACTGACCGCGAAGGGAAGGGAAGAAGGCCTTGAGCGCTAAACGCATCACCCGCAACTCTAGAAGTTTGATGTGAAACAACCTTTCCTCTGGAGACCAAAGCCCTTGATCTCCAGATCCCCCAGATGAGCACTCCACCTAGAGTGGAGGCATCCGTGATCACTGTGGCCTCCGATGAGGTAGGTGTAAGGGCTTTCCTTGAGACAAGATTTTCCTCCACGCTCCACCAAGATAGATCCGCTGCAGCTTCTCTGGAGATCCTCACAGACTCCCTGAGATCTCCGTTGTGTTGATACCACTGCCTGCGGAGACACCACTGGAGCGCCCTCATGTGTAAGTGTGCATGGTCAACAGAATGCAGGAAGCAAACAGATCGAGCAGGCGAAGGACCTTCAGGACTGAAACAACAGCTCCGTTGTAAGACAATGGAATAATTTCCTGAATGTCGAGAATCCTTTGTGGCGGAAGGAATGCTCGACACACAGTAGTGTCCAGTACTGCCCCTATGAACAGGTTGCGCTGAGAGGGCACCAGGTGAGACTGTGGCACGTTTATCGAGAAACCCAATCTGTACAACAGCTGATTTGTAACCTGATTTGTAAGGGGAAAACGGGAATCCCCGACCGAGATGGGCTGCCACCACTGCCATCACCTTGGTGAAGACTCGAGGTGCAGTAGTAAGTCCAAACAGCATGACGCAAACTGATAATGTTGTGACCCTACCATGAAATAGAGATTCTTCCTGTGCGACTTCAGAATTGGGATATGAAAATACGCGTCCTGCAAGTCGATCAACACCATCCAATCTTCCTGTTGCAACGCTTGAAGAACATGCGCAAGGGTGAGCATTTTCAACTGCTCCTGCTTCAGAAAAAGGTTCAAGATCCTGAGATCCAGGATTGGACGTAGCCTGCCATCCTTCTTTGGTGTCAGGAAATACCGGGAGTAGCATCCCTGACCCCTTTCTCGCGCCGGAAGCTCCTCTATCGTACCTTTTTTCAGTAATGTTGGGACTTCCTCCTGCAGGAAAAGAAGGTGGTCCTCCGAGTAAGCACCTTGGCAGGGAGGGTAATTTGGAGGGCATTCCTGAAGAAAATGAGTAAGCCGAACCCCCACAGGACCAGCATGATCCAGAATGGTGGATCTAGGGCTGCTTTGCTGTGGTAAGAGGGGAGGAAGAGGAGGAGGAGGGCTGACGGCCTCGTGGGCGACCTCTGTTCTTGCCCCTGTAGGATTTGTATATGGTGTTTTGCTGTTGCTGAGGCTGTCTATAGGTCCGAAAGGACGACCTCCCAAATCCTCTGTATCTCCTGAACGATGAGCCTCTAGATCGAGCTTGAAGACCAAGAGATTTGGCTGCTGCTTTACTGTCTTTAAATCTCTGTATAGCTGCATCCGCTTTTTTGATAAAAAGCCCAGAACCATCAAAAGGGAGGTCCAAAAGCCTAGCCTGAATATCTGGAGAGAACTCTGATGATTTGAGCCATTCACTCCTTCTAGTAGCCACAGAACATCCCATGATTTCGGCGACAGAGTCAGCAGTGACTAAACCACTTTGTATGACCTGACATGCAGCCGTTTGAGTATCTTGCAAGACCTCATTAAAATGTTGTCTTCTTTGGACAACTTAGGTGCAAGCTGTTTCGCCGAGTCCATTAAAGCATGGATATAGCGACCCAAAAGACAGGTGGCATTAGTGGACTTTAGGGCCATGCTTGCCGAAGAAAACACTTGTTTAGCAGACTGGTCAGGTTTCTTCGATTCCCTGTCAGCCGGAACTTGCGGAAAGGCACCAGAAGATCTTTTTGAGCAGGCAGCTTGGACCACTAGGCTCTCAGGAGAAGGATGGGATGTTAAAAAGTCAGGATCCCCTGGAGCCGCCCTGTATCTCCCGGCAATAGATTTAGAAACTGCCAGAGCCGAAAAGGTCTTGCGCCAGACCTCCATTACAGGCTCAGTGATTGCCTCATTAAAGGGCAGTAGAGACTCTATTACTATAGAAGGACAATGAAGAACTTCTGACAAAATATTAGATTTAAATTCAGTAGTGGGAAGCCGAGGATCTAAAAGTTCTGCTGCCTTTTTTATTACTGCGTGGTAGGGAACCACATCCTTTGAAGGAGCATCAGATGTAGGCGAAAGTTCCCCCTCTGGAGACACATCAAGGCCACTTGCTTCCCTTAACTCTCCAAAATATTCATCTGAATCTTGAACCTCACCTTCTTCCATTTCTTCCAAACGAAACCTCTGCTCCTCTAGAACCCGCTGAACTTCTCTCCTAGACCTCATTCTGGGTACCGGCGTCGGTGGAGCCAAGACCGACTACGATTGATCCGGAGCCGGCATCGTACACGAATCTGGAGGCACAGCCTGTGGCGATCTAGGTCGAGCTGACGGCGCCGGAGAAGATGGAAACGACGTTGATTTCCTTGGTGCCGGGAAATGCCAAGACAGCGCCGTCGGAAGAAATGGCATGAAGGGGCCCTGGGCATAGGCCTGAGGAACCCCCAGATTAAACGCTAATGGACCCATGGGACCCGAAGGCGCTGCAGAGGGATACATAGCTCTATTGAAGACTCCAAACATATCATTAAGATAATGCGAGGGATCTTGACCCGGGCCAGGGAAAGGAGGATAAAAGCGTTACCATGTTCGGGCCAGCCGGCGCCGATGGCAGAGCCAATGGAGTCGCCTGTTCATCCGGCACCAGAACCTCTTCCACCAGAGAATGTTCCGAAGTCGGTGAATGAACCAGCGTCGGAGATCGAGCTGGAGAAGCTGCAGGCAAAGCCGATCTTGCAGGAGAAGCTTGATTCGAGGTAGAAGGAGGCACGAAGTCCTTAAGACATCGACGAACTGGAGAGGTTGACTTCGGCGCCGTTTCTCTATCAGAATGGCGTTTTGAAGAATGCCTCTTCTTCTTATGCTTCTTGGCTCTCAAAGCATGTCCCGACGTCGATTTCGAGCCCGACCTCGACCTGGAACTAGACCTCGACCTTCTTCTACCTCTTTTCTCCTTCCTCATCTTCGCCATGAAGAGTTTTGCTTCTCTCTCCTTCAATGCCTTCGGAATAATTTTCCTACAGCAGGCACATCCCTCGTGATCCGACGACAGGCACTAGACACAATCTTCATGCGGATCTGTAATGGACATATGTCCACCGCACTCCCTACAGGGCTTGAACCCGGACTTCCTCGACAACATCCTTGAAAGGAAACAAGAAGAAGCACAGGAATACAACCAGAAACACAAAGTAGCAAGTGAAACTACGGAGAGTCTTGGAAAAACCGTTAGCATTGACGGAGCCGAAAAAAGGGAACTGACGTCATCACGCCGATGAGGCTCTTTTATGGCTCCAGTGACGTCAGCGGAGTCACGAGCGGAGCCATGAGTCTGTGACGTTGTCCTCGTCAACGTGGAGAGCTACAAAAAATTTCCGAATGCTGCTGGCGCAGGGGATATTCACAAGGTGAGGAATCCACTGGCAGATGTATCCATCAGAAATTGGTGACATGTACCTACCCAGGTTTACCACACAACTGAGCCCATCCACCTCAGCCTCCAACCATCCCAGACTACTGCCCTTTGTGGTGGCAAACTAGTTCATTCTATACCTTGACAGATCTCCATTTCACATCCTGTGACTTTGCCTCACCAAGTCACATATCAAATTTGCCTTCAGACTCCCTCCAGCCACATGCTACATCTTTACTCAGGGCCACATCACGTGTAGGATGTAGTACTTTAATGGGCTCTTCTCAGTTATCCCTTCCCAGCTGCGACGCAAGTGTGACACAGTCAGACACAGCAGTTCAAGTGTATTGGTCAGACTACCTTGCAGTACAAATATTCCTTCTCATCTCCTTGCTATGCAACGTCTCACAATTCAGACACAGTGGCAGTTCAACATGCTCAGCCAGGCCTACAATGCACTGCACTACCAGGGGCCCACTAGGGCCACCCACCATATTTTGTTTCAACACACATGGTTCTCTGCATCACTTGCATTCACTCTCACGCCCAGTCCGATTTCGTACATGACAGGAGTTAAGCTGGTCCCTACCATGGCAGCACACCTTGCACATCGGGACAGCTGTGTGCTTTGTAGTGTCATGTAGGTTCATATACGCGTGGCTCTTGGAAATCCAAGGGTTGATATTTCACATGCCCCACACCGACCCCCCCCTCCCTCAGTTGAGCACTGTATTATTATTATTAACTGAGCTTATAAAGGGCCTGGTTACACTAGTCAGTGTGTCCCCGCGCTAATAGTGGCCTAAAAGATCCCTAACACAGCCAGAAAAGAGCACTTCAATATTTGGGGAACAGATGTGTCTTGAGTTCCTTGCGGAAAACTTTTTCAGACGGCTCCATCCGGAGTCTGAGAGGAAGAGTGTTCCAACTCCGTGCTGCCAGAAGGCGGGAGGATCTGCCGCCCATCCTGGCCCTGCAAGTCTTCGGGATACACATTAGCCCAGTGCCCTCCGACCGGAGGGGCCTAGTTGGTTTATACAATGTGAGCAGATTCCTCAGGAAACTCGGGCACTTACCGTGAGCGATCCGATGGCCTATACACAGGATTTTAAACTGGACACGCTCTTTAATTGGGAGCCAGTGGAGCGTCCCCAATGCCTTTTTTGGTGGAAGATCTTTTTGGCAGTGATAACACTAGGCGTGCAGCAGCCTAGTGTACCAATATAAGTCCCTAGTATATGGTACTAAAGTACATAGGGCTTTGGTACACCAGGGGTCTCAGATGGGCTGCAGCATGTATTGCCACACATGGGAGCCCATGAAAACTGTGTCTGCAGATGCTGCCACTGCAGCCTACATGAAGTGGTGCATCCACCTTTCATTTCAGATATAAGGTTTTCCTTATATCCCGGGCACTGCACTTAAAATCTGTAAGTCGCAGCGTGCATGGTCCTAAGTGTTGGGGTGCTCCTGCATGAGCAAAGCCACCACTACAAACCCATAAGTCCATTCTCTGGCTTTGTAAGTATGGGAAGCCATTTTAAAGTATGCAGTGGACAATGGCAACGTCAAGATGTCCAGCTACATAATGGCTTCACTGAACATGGTCATGTCTGGTATCATGCAACTACACTGATTCAATGGTGGTAGTCTTTATTTGGTACTCACCTCACATTCTATTTTCTTAGTATATGTTTTGGCCCCCACGTAGGGGCCATGTGTTTTAATTAGCTGTTTTGAAGTAAATTTCATGGTGTTTTGATATTTATAGGTAGGAGATATATCCAAGTAGTTTTAGTGTTGGTGTATAATAAATACAAGGTATTTTGCTAACACTGGTATAGTTCTTTCTTGTGTGTAAGCTTCACTGACTGACTCAGTGGTATTTACCCACAGTTTACCCACTTTACACCCTCCTGAATAAGCCTTAGCCGCTCTCCACAGCTACCCTATGAGTGTACATCATATACTGAGCCAGCCTCCTACAAGCAGTTTCTCCTCTGACCAGCCCATTCCAGTCCATTGCTTTACAGTCCAGGTGTGTGTGCATTGGCCCAAGTAAGATTGTGACAATGCAAGCCAACTTGCACCATGAACCCTCAGTCAGGTTGGGCAGGGTTCAGGTGTCCATATATGATGTGTTGCTCCCTTCCATATTTTTTGCTTTGTACTTAGGGACTTGTCGTGGAGTGTACAACATGAGTCACCAGAACTACAAGTGCCAGTATACAAAGGTGAACCTGGACTGGTTCTGCACTTCACACATGGAAGGGAGAAATGTGACGGAGCTGGACTGAGCTGTGCAGCATGTACCTGGGCAGTGTGACATTTATGTGATGTTAAATGGTACATGACCCAGATTCCTGCCCTTTGCCCTGCACACAGTGCAGTAGAGTGCTGGGACATAGTTGGCTGCACTGCACAGCATGATATGTTTTCCCATGTTGCCTATTGTTGTAACTTACCCTGTAGGTCTTGTTGTTCCCCGTGGCCGGCACTGCCCTGTCTCGGAACTCCTGCCACCAACTCCTCTGGGATGACAGCTGTCATTCGCTCCTCCAAAGTATCCAGCTACTCCTGGGGCACCGGGCCTCCTCCTTTGGTCTGTTTGGTTGCCTTCAAGGTTGATGGCCAGTTTCTCCATTGTTCCGTGCTTATATTCTTGCCAGAGGTTTTTTTTAATAGCCTGTAACTGTTCTTTTCGCTTGTCCCACATGGTTGATCTTGGCCACTATGGACTGCCAAATGGCCTCTTTCTTCCCTAATGTTAATTCTGAGGTGACAGATCTGATGATGGTGCTCTGCCGCCTCAGTGATCAAGAGATCATTCTCCTCACTGAAATTGCACATCCTATTCCCCTGGGAGTCTGTCTGGACATAATGGCTGGTGCTGGGGTTGTGGTCCTGACTGCTGCTCTCTGTTTGCCTTCTGTGAAGTGCAGCAATTTATTGTCTCATAAGTGTTATTTTTTATATGTCTGATGCTACACACATTGAAAAGTGACGCTAATGTGCTTTGCATCGCATAACGTTCCGCAACCCAGCTTTATGTCACTTTTGCTCCTGATGCATTTATTTCCCCTCCGACATTATGCCCACGGAAGCGGCACTTTTTTTTTTACACAGCCTGGACCTTACGACATGGTGCGCCATTCAGTAAATACGGCGCATCTCTGGCATTTACAAATGACACAGCAAAAGTAAACATCATTTTGGCACTTTGCTGCACATCTCTGCCGCAAAGCAGCGCTGAGTCAGTTTTTGTAAACAAGACCATGAAGCTTCCTTACCTGATGGTTATTGTTGCAGGTATGATTGCCTGTTTCTTTTAATGAATTTGTTCAGTATTTTTAGTAGGTATTTTGTTTGTTTTGATCATTTGCTGTATTTTTGTGGTTGCTTTTAATCGAAATAAAGTAATTAAACGACAAAATGCAAGTGATATTGTAACAAGAGATTAAAGAAAAAAGTATCCTAAGGGTGCAGATGGTACAACAAGCCCTGCGTGGCAAAGGGTATACTCAGATGGGGTTCCCTTACTCACTGTGCCACTGACTGAAGAGCTCTCAATGAGGGCCAAACTGCTTTTGGGTTGCTTGTGTGAGCTAGACTGCTCCTATTGGAGCAGGGTCCAGATTGATTGGCATATGGTTGGGTGTAATTTGAGGTGGCATGGTGGGCAAAAGAATTATGTGTTGGAATGCTAAACCTAGCAATTGCCAGTAGGTAGACTTATTGCAAGCATCCCCCATCCCATTTTGTGTGTTTGAGATAAGCCACTTCAGGCAAATGTAAAGTTCAATTCCAGCTCTTTCACCCTGGAACCTGCATCTTTTAATCATGTTTATATTTGTGAAAATCTGAGTTTTCCTTGAATTGTTTGCTTGATAAGCATTTGTAGTGGTTTTTATTTGGATTTTACTAGTCATGTGGCCATTTTCTTTTCACTTAACATACAATTCATTTAGCGTAGTTTAATGCCTTCCACTTATTTGCAACTTTTATTTGTTCAAATTAACACATGTATATATTTATATTTTCGAATCCAGCCATATTCCGCAAAATTCTTAATATTTGCATAGGTTCATTTCATGAAAAGGTTATTAAGGAACTGAACACACTTAGATGAGGTGAGAGTAAGCCCGAATGGGCAATATAAGCAAAGAGCACTAATAGAAACCTTCAGAAGGATACCTTCATTGTGATTAAATAATATGAATATAGTGGAAAACAATATGATTATAGGGGATAACACTATTATAGACCTGAAAAAATACACTGATGAGGTTTATAGACAACTTGATTGCAATATTATGGGACTACTGAGGCAATTACTTACAAACAAGTGATTGAAAGATTCTGTAATATGCTGTGGGGCTGGAGGGAAAAGTGCATTTTAAACCAGGATGAACATCGTTTTTGAAAATTGCCAAAGCAAAGGTGCCTTGTTTTTGTGTTTTGCCAAAGATTCATGATACACATAACCCCCCAGAAACTTATAGTCACTCCAAGTGGCAGTTTCCAGGAAAATATGACTATATGAAACAAGTTACTTACCAGTAACTATAGTTCTCCAGTATTGGAATCTTTTATAGATTCACATGCTTGAATCATTCCCCGTCGTCGCGATGAGAGTCCCCAGAATATCAAAATAATTGTCCTATTAGACATAGCACATAAGGCTCTAGGCTTTAAAACCTTAACATATCCCTGTCCTTTAGTAAAAATGGACCAAACTTAAAACTTAACCAATCAGAAGAAACCACCCTGAACCTGAGAGAAGCTCCAGTCCCTCAGATTTTCCAAGCAAAAGTGCGCATAAATAGAAAAAACTGAGAAAAGTAAGTGAGCTTTCTCGAGGGGAGGCAGGTGGGTCGCACATGAATCTATGAAAGATCCCATTTAATGGAGAACTATAGCTACAGGCAAGCAACTTGTGTCTTACTCAAGTATTGGAACTTTCATAGATTCACATGCTTGAATCAGAATAGCTAGCAGTGAGTAACACATTTTCATTCCATATAACCACTATAGGAAAGGCATGCCTGAAAGCATTATCCGTAACACATGAAAATACTCATATAAATGCTTAAGCAAAACTAACCAAAGTATACCTTTTTACCATTAACTATCGAAAATGTGAGACAGTACAGGATGGTGAGAAGGAACCAAAGAAGAAGGCTCACCTTATTAAAAGAGATGTCTAAGAACTGCTTGTCCTACTGCCACATCTCGCTTATTCCCAGCATCCAAGCAGTAGTGCCCAGTGAATGTGTGAGGCGTCCTCCTTGCTGCTCTACAAATGTCAGGCAAGGATACACTTGCAAACAGCGCTGCAGATGTGGATATCACTCTTGTAGTGGGCACGAACTCTTGACGACAGAGGATGGCCCGCTTGTTGATGACAGAATACGATTGCACTTGAAATCCACCTGGAAACTCTGTGTTTAGTGATAGGGAAACCTTTCCTTGGTGCACTAAACGCAATGAGGAGGAGTTAGTTTGACTTGCGAAATGACTTTGTCCTGTTAAAAAAAATGTAGGCATCTTTTAACATCTAGGGAGTGCAGAGCACGCTCCGCTGCTGTCTGCAGATTTAGGAAGAATGATTTCAGAACAATTGGTTAGTTAAGGTGGAAATTTGAAGGAACCTTAGGGATGAATTTAGGGTTTGTTCGTAGAATAACTTTGTCTTGTTTAAATTGTAAGAAAGGTTCTTGAGTAGTGAAAGCCTGAAGTTCTCCAACACTTCTCGCTGATGTGAGAGCTAGGAGGAGAGCCACTTCCAGGATAGGAACTTCATGTACGTCTTGTGAATAGGTTCAAACGGATGTTTCATTTGTTGACTGAGCACCGTTTTTAGTTGTCATGCCGGAGGCGGTGCCCTTACTGGAGGGACATTCTAAACAGCCACTTGAGAAACTGTTTCACTAGCCTGCAGGTCCATGGAGATGGAGCCTTCGCTGATCTGCGGAAACTGGAAATGGCAGCTAAATGAACTTTAATTGATGTGTAGGCCAAACCTGAGCTAGCCAAGAGAAGTAGATAGGGTAAAACTTCTTCAGGAGGTGACTGGAGATGATCTTCACCACGTGCAAAATTGTTTCCATTTAAGCGCTTAAGTCCTGTTAGGTGCTGGTTAAAGCAAGAGCAGGCATCACTATCTGCACTCCTGTGGGATCTTTAGGTATTGAAATTCTCAGAACTCAGGAGCGAGGATGACAATTTCAGAGAACTGGGGTTCGGATGGCATACTTGTCCCTGGTTCATTGTCAAGAGAGACAGAAATGGTCTGAGGTAGATCGGAGGAATGGGGGAACGGTGCAAGCAAATATTAAAAAGGCATTCCCCCATGAACCCTGATGGTGACGCCAACTTACCAAGTATGCTCAGACGTGAGTCCACTGGTCTCCATGCCACTGGAATCAAGCTATTCTGGCTAAAGAGGGGTGAAACCCTGAAACCAGTCCAGGGAGAACATGGCTTGGCAGTTTGAGCTGGACTGTTCCCATGAGGCACAGGGTCAAGACTGATTTGCATATGGCTGGGTTCACACTGGAATGGCAGGGTGTGCAAAAAAACAATGGATTTAGGCCCAGATCTCTGTACTGTGATGATGTATGACATTGTTCTGCATTCTGTCCATCAACTGTTGTTTTTGCATTTGTTACCCTGAGTGGGACAGGTATGTTTAGACGTGAGTCCTGGACTCTCCATGCCACTGGAATCAAGCTAACCTGGCTGAAGAGGGGTGAAACGATGGATTTAGGCCCAGATCTCTCTACTGGGGTGAATGTATGACATTGTTCAGCATTCTGTCCATCAACTATTGTTTTTGAACTTACCAAGTACCGGCAGTTTGCGTTCTCTGTAGATGCGAACAAATCTATATTTGGCTTGCCCCATTGGGTGAAAATGTTGTCTAGAGTGTGCTGGTCCAGTCCCCACTTGTAGCAAGTAGTCTTTAGTCAGCTCAACATGTCCGCTATAACATTTGTTTTCCTGAGACGTACTCCGCTGATACATGCACTTTGTGATGAATCACCCAGCGCTGTATGAGTTGGGCTTCCGGAGAAAGCAGGAGAGATCTTGTTCCTCCCTGTTTGTTGAGATGGTGCATTGTCGCGGTGTTGTCCGTCCTGACAACAACTGATGTGTTTTGTGTTTTTTGCAGAAATGCTTGGAGCGCTAGGTAAACTGCCCTTAGCTCGAGAAGATTGTTATGAAGATCCCTGTGGGAAGGCGGCCACCTTCCGCTGACCTGCAAGTCTTGCAGGAAAGCTCCCCAGCTCTCTAGAGATGCATCCATTGTAATGACGAGAGGAACAGCCTGCGATAGGAACAGCAGACCCTGCGATAATTGGTGAAGTTGCTCCCACCAGTCCAAGGCCGCTATCATGGGAGGAGTGATTCGGATCAGGTCATCAAATGAGCCCTCTATTTTAACCCATTGCTTGTTTAAAGCTTCCTGAAGAAGAGGACGCATTTGGAGACGACAATGCGGTATGTGGGGAATAGAAGAATACATAATTCCTAGGAGAGATTTGGAAAGGCATACAGAAATGGACTTTCTTTTTTGGACCCTCTTTGCCAAGGACATTAACCTTTGTTGTCTCTCCAGAGTAGGATAAGCCTTGATTTCTGTGGTACCCAGGATAGCTCCTAGAAATATCAGTCGACTGGATGGTTGAAGAGTCGATTTTTCTACATTCAAAGTGAGACCCAAGTCCTTGAAGAGTTGGAGACAGGCCTCTCTTTCGCTGCTTCGTACGTGGGGGCCCTGAGAAGCAAGTCGTCCACGTATGGCAACATTTGATGATGTTGTTGTCTTAGACATGCTGCGACTGGTGCTAAACATTTTTTGAAAATGCGGGGAGCGGATTTTACTCGGAAAGGTAAGACACAGAATTGGAAGTGACTGTCGGCCACAGTGAATCTTAGGAATTTCTTGTGCTTTTGGCATATGGGTATACGAAAATATGCATCCTGGAGATCTTGCAATGCCATGTAATGGTTTTTCTTGAGGAGGTGAAGCACATCTTGAATAGAGATCATACGGAACGATTGCTTTTTGAGGAATTTGTTTAAGTTTTGCAAATCTAATATCGGTCACCAGTTTCTTAGCTTTTTCCTTATTAAGAACAACCGGGAGTAGAAACCCTTCGCTCTCTGACAGGGGGGAACTCGTTCTTTTGCTCCTTTCTGTAACATGTTGGTAACTTCCATCTTTAAGAGATGTAGGTGTTTTTGGAAGTGAGGCAGAGGAGGAGTTATAGGAGGGATCTCTATAAATTCCAAGGAATGGCTGAATTGGACCCATTGTTCCGAAGTTATGCTCCGCCACTGTTGTAAATAATTGAATATTTTGCCACCCACCGGGATGGAATCAGTGCGATAGAGGCCGACAGCTGGGAGAGGTCTTTGGCGTCAACCGGTCTCCTTACCCTGGCATCCTGCTTTTCCCCTAAAAGCGTTGTTGTAGGCTGCAGCCAGTGGTGAAGTCTGTATTGTTGAGCAGTAGCAGGATATTGTGAATAGCAAGATTGTTGGTTTCCTGATTTGTAAGATTGGTAACCTCTTTCTTGTGAGCCACAAAAAGGAGTCTTTTTGTATTGTAAAGTCCCCAAAGACTTAGCTGTATATGTCTCTTTTTTGATAGCTTGTAAGGCTTTGTCAACGTGGCTGCCAAATAATTCTTCACCATTGTAAGGTAGGTCCAAAATCTTTGTCTGTACCTCAGGCCTGAATGTGGTGGCTGTGAGCCAGCCTTGACGCCTCAAGACGGCCACTCCCGCAAGCTGCCTGAAATCAGTGGACGCTACATCCATAGAGCAGTCTATCACTTCAGAGGCAGTCTGTTCGCCCTCAAGAAGAATTCCCTTAGCTTCTTGCTTGTCATCTGGTGGAAGTTTGTCCAAGAATGGTGTCAAGTCCAACCACATCTGCCTATTATAATGGCCCAGTAGAGCCAGAGAATTTGCTGCTTGTACTGTCAGAGCAGACATTGTTGAAGACTGCTTCCCAATGTTGTCAAGCTTTCTTCCTTCTTTATCAGAAGGAGCAGTTAGAGGAGCTGAAGGAATCTTCGAGCGTCGCTGTGCTGCTTGCGAAATTACAGAATCTGCTTTTGGATGACCTATTAGGCACAAAGGAGCATCATCTGGAGCCTTATCTTTTTTGTCCAGTCTTGGCAATACAGGTGGAACAGTTGCTGGATTTTGCATTATTCTCAGCCCCTCCTTCCATATGTATTCAATGATGAGTATAGATCTCACTGATTTTTATAAGGCTCTTTAAAGTCATACAGAAAACAGTCTTGGTGATGCATAGGCATCGGTAAATCAAAGCGCTAAGCCGATCTCTCTCCAGAAGGTTGTGGAATCCCCCTATATCTTCCGGAGGTAAATACACTCATGGGGGAGATGCAGATTCCACAGTGGGAATTATGAAGGAATCCCATTCATCTTGTTGAACTCTCCTTCTCTCTTCCCTTCCTCATCAGAGGATCTCAACTGATGGACAGGAGCAGCTTGAGTAGGAGGCTGAAACCTAGGAGACTGTTGGGAGAAGAGGGGAACAAACCTGTATTTGTGGCAAACAGGTGGAGAAGGAGGAAGAGGCAGAGCCTGGTGGATGCCCTGTTCTGGCGGAAATCTCCTCTTATAGTCCGCCAGCATAAATTGTAGGTCTGTCAGACTTGAAGGGAGGTACATCATCTCCTGTTGATGATATTGCCGTTGCTGATGGTGATGGTAATATTGACATCCATAACCATCATTTTCATCAGAATCCTCCTGATATTTGATGTGAAGGTCTGATGGGCTGAAGGGGGCCCCAAAGAGACTAACATCCTCGGACCCCTCGTCCTCATCATCATCTTCTAAGAACTGAGATGGTAAAAAAGCCTGCACCTGACTAGGTGAAGTTACAGCTGGTGTTAACTGTATTTTTGAAATGTTATGATTTTCCTTTCTTGTGGACGATGTCGTCGACGAGCCCGTCGACATTTATCACCATCCGAATCACCTTCATTGACGAAGCTGCTTTTCTTGCTCCATCAACGGAATTGTCGTCGTCAACGGCACACTTCTGGAGACATGGATCTTCATCGATGGTAACGCTGATGAGACTTCTGACATGGACACGGGTTCTTTCGTGGATGCAGATGCCGACAAGGTCATAGTCGTCAGGATCGTCGACGACGTCTTAGTCGGGTGGGTCATCGTCAGAAGTTGACCCCTCGATGATGATGACTTCGAAGACACAATTTGCTTTGTTGACACCAAAGGTACCTTTCCTGTTAACAATGTCGTCGTCAACGAGGACATCGACGCCGCAGATACAGTCACGATATTGACTAAAGACACCATTGTTGTTACCAGAATCACCTAAGGAGAGGATTTATTTCGTTGGCGGTGGTGTAGTCGACGAGCTGCTCAACTGCGGAGCTGAAGGTTTTTTGAAGGTATGCTACAGTTTCATAGGTGGTGTTGGAGGTTCTGAAGCTGCTTTGTTGATACTTAAAGCCTTTTTTCTTCATGCGAAGCTTTGCTGGCAGATTCAGTCTGTTTCTGAGTAGACTCAACAGACTTTTTTGATGCATTTTTAGGTGGCTGTGACGATGAGCCTGCAGGGTCATCCAAAGGTTGTTTGAAGTATTCTTGAGGAAGATATAGAAGATGTATCACTCTCCTCATCAGAGACCACAGCGTCCCTGTTATAGGCCTCTGAAGCTACAAGAGAAGCCTTCCTTCTTAGTCTTAAGAGTCTTTGTAGAAAAGGTGTGACATACCTTGCAATCCTTTGGTTTGTGGTCAGGGTACAAGCAGTCCTTGTGCTTATCATCAATATGCAGCTTTTTCTTCCTTTAAGTTCCACGGGCCCTGAATAGACTTTTTTAGGTGTCTCTGACATGGTGGACATCAGTTTGAGTCACCTTAGAAAATCACTGAATTGGTAGTAAGCTGAAAGGGTGAAAAGATACTCCAAATCTTGAAAAATAGAAGAAAACTGAGCAGAGCTCAGTGGAGACTTCCTTAGCACGACGTGTGGTAGAAAATCTGAGGGACTGGAGCTTCTCTCAGGAAAGATCTACAAGGTGGTCTCCTCCGATTGGTTAAGTTCTAAGTTTGGTCCTTTTTTACGGACAGGGATATGTTATGAAAGATTTTAAGGACTAGAGCCTTATGTACTATGTCTAATAGGACATTTACTTTGATATACCGGGGACTCCCATTTCGACGACTGGGAATGATTCAAGCATTTGAATCCATGAAAGTTCAAATACTGAAGTAACAACCACTTCCTTCTTCTGTTTGTATTATCTCTTCACTCTCATTGTAAAGATAGCAACGATTTCCTTAGTAAGATTAATGACAGTTTGGGAAGATTAATTCTCAATGATTACATTAGATGTTAGCTCCCTATATGCTTATATATGCATACTAAGGGTATGAGTGCTTGTGCACATTTTCTGCGCAAATCAATCAGGTGTTACTATAAATCACAGAATTTCGCCTGAATGAGAACATTTTTGTATTTGACAAACACTATTACAAACTATGAGAACAGCGATGGGCACCTGGTTTGCATCCAGCTACACAAATTCATTCCGGAGCTGGAGGGAGCAGCAGGTGGTCTGGACTAATAAGAGTTTCATTCAGCACATGGTTTTATTGGTAATTCTTTCTTCCTAAGTACTGGTGTATCTACTTAAGTTTATTATCAAATTTGGAGAAAATGATTTGAATCTCAATCTTCTAACTGCATTTTACATGCTTGTAGTTATCTCAATAAATCTTAAAAACAGTATAAACTATGTGGAAATGTCAGGGGTTAACCGTAACAGCAGTACCAAGGTTGTTTATGAATAAGAGAAACAGTATAATAAAAGTAGGTTTTTGAAAAGTGATTAGTAAGAAAAAGCTATATTTGGAGAGGGTGACTACCCATCTCAAGGAAAAATCACATTTGTTGTCAGGGTGAACTCTCAGTGTAACTAAATTAAAATGAGCTAAAATCACTGCTAGCTATGGCAACAGCACGCAACTTAACTTAGGGCAATGTATAAAGTATTTATGCTGTAGGTAAACGGTAATAAAGTCGAAAGGCAAAGTTATAAAAATCCTAAACTACATTAGGAAATAAATTGTAAGATTTAATAAACAAAAATGAATCACAAAAAAATCTAATAAGGGGAACCGGCTAGATGATTTTTTAAAGTTTTATGTAGGAATAGCGCACAAGTAATTTACTTTCCATTCTGTACCCTTATAAACCACACAACCCACTAAGGCTCTAAAAATACAAATAAACTATTAAATTTAAATATAAAAAAAATGACAAGCAATATTAAGAAGCATTAACTATAAGTATACAATTTAAAACAAATACAATTAAAATATATACGAAAATAAATACAAATTTAAAAATTGATATGAACAATTTTTTAAAACAATATTAACAGATATTTTTAACATCAATATAGATGTTTTACCATCGATAATAATCAATATTCTTGCCAACAATATTTTTGCACATATTTGTGTATCACATTATTTAAACCTGTCATAATCCTTGGGCAGCCCACATGCTAGCTGATCAGGCAATTCCAGAATTGCCGGGGATACTCCTAGAGAGAATCCAGTCAGGGAGGGCGAGGCATGTGCTAAACTTGCCTCTTGACCCTGCGGGTGTCCGGACAGGTCGGCTGCGCAGTTGCTGGGGCACTCGCGACGCAGCTCACCTGGGACCGGAGAGAGCAGGGGCCGTGGCCCGGTGACGAGCCAGTCAACATTAAGCCTGCAGAGGATCCCAGTGTGAATGTGGACCGGGGTGCCGGAGAAGCACGCTACTAATGGGCTGGTGGATGAGCTGCTGGCCCCAGGCTGCCGGTTCGGCGCATGTCAAGGCGGCGGGTTCGGCAGACGGAGTGCAGCTCTGGGAGGCCTAAAGTGCTCGGCTGGCTGAACCACCAGAAGTACGGGGACACTTTCTGATGGATCCTCGTGGATCGAGTGGACTGGAGCCCCCTTCTCTCCCCTAATGCCAGCGGCCTGGTCCCATGACAGCCATCTGGTGGACATTGAAGGTGGGCCAGCTGTGCGGGAGAGCAACGTGCGGGTCCCAGATCTCGGGGGGGGGGCTCTCTGGCTGGTCCTGGTGTGGCCAGACTGCTGAACTGAAGCTGGGGACTTCGGGGGGGCTGTGACCTGGGGAGGGTCCGTGTGGCCTTCAATTTATGACTGATGCTGCCACCACAGCACGGAGAAACTAGCAGATGGGGCCACATAAAAACACTGGATTGGAGGGGCCCGAGTAAGCTGGGGCTGCCTCCCATCAATTGACTGAGGTGCACGGGCCCCCACAAAACCTCCACCCAAGGGGCACCATATACATTATCGATAGGAATTTCCTAGTTTTTAAGGGATAAATATTGCTGGCAATACTTGCCTAGTTGTCAACATACTCGGGGCATATTCCAGAATTTCCATGTTGCCGATCTTAACATAGGGTCAGAGTAGGAACATTCTCCTGTAGTCAAACTTCCGTTACTCCTTGACGAAAGTATGACTACAGGAGAACGTTCCTATTTGGACCCTGTGTTGAGATGGGCAACAGTGAAGTTCTGGAATATGCCAGAATGTGTTGACAAATAGGCAAGTATTGCCAGTAATATTTATACCTTAAGAACTAGGAAATTCCAATTGATAAGGATAGAGAATAGGAAAATAGGGGGGTCTGTATACTGAAGAAGGCCTATGACCCTTAGGAGCAGTGTGTAGAGGCTAAAACATGTTGATACTGGAAGTGAGGGAAATGGAGACCAATTCTCCAATATACCCTGCCTTAAGTTTTAATCCTGTCAATGGTTGTCCAAAATAAATTAGGTAGGGCACTCCACTTAGACAGTTTTAATACTTTCTCTTCCCTGCATTTGGGATCCCTTTCTACGAGAAAAATGTTCTCTCTAGAACAAAATAATATGCGCTCTACCCCGAGCCTTGGTCTTCCCCAGGGTGTGTCAGCGGCCCAATGATGAAGCATACCACTATCTAGAGGGTGAGGGCAGTATTTACAACCTTTTAGGGTTTCCTCCCTAAGTGAGTAATCACAAGATCAGAATTTTAATTCAGAACGTCCAAATGGGATGTTCAGAGCTCTAAGTTTGTTTCTTAGTCCTTCTCATTTGGTGAGTCTTTGAGCGTAGCCTTTGGAGAGAAAGGGAAGGCTTAATCTCTAGTCCTCTGTGTTGTGTGTTGGATTACACCGCCTATGTCAGATAGCACAGTCACAGACCCCAATACCAGTACTGCAGGGGCGGATGGCACCTTATGCACAAACCCCCGTGCAGTAGCTCAGGCCATTGCAACTTACTACTCAAACCTTTACAGGAAAAGGGAATTCCTATCCTCTGACCAAATTAGAGAATTCTTGAGGGAAATACCACCAGAACCGGTTTCGGACTGTGTACGTTACCAATTGAAAGCACCACTCACAATAGAAGAACTCACCAACGCCCTCCAGGACATGAGTCCTGGCTGGGACCCTGCCCAAATGGGTTCCCAAGCAAATTCCTAAGGCTATACATTTCCCAGTATTGGACAGGATCGCATTATGCACAGACTATGCCATGATCTTCCTCTCTGACCCCAGGTTCACAGGTCCACGGTTTTTGAGAGTGTTTGGGAAAACATCCGGACTCTATACTAACCCAACCAAATCAGTACTATTTCCAGTATGTGTGGACCAGGGGAAAGGCACATGGGCATACCAGCCAACACATGCATCATGGGGCTTCCAATACCTGGGCATATTATTATCACCGAATTCGACACTATCCTGGACACATAACATAAACCCCTTGCTACTTAAAATCCGGGATGAAGTTAAGGCCTGGTCCCCCCTTCACATTTCCCTGCATAGTAGGTCAGGCATCTTCCGGATGGTCTCATTACCACGGATATTACATGGACTCCAGAATTTTCTTTATAATATCATGCAATCCTGTTTCAACCAGGTCAATGCTACCCTTAATAACTTCCTATGGGGAAGTGGGGCTGTCCGGGTCAACCTGCGGACATGCATGCAGTCCACCTATTAAGGCAGGATAGCCGCGGCGGACGTATTCGCCTATTATTCGGCCTCTTATCTGCTTAATATAAATGAATGGTGGTATACACCCCAAATAGATCCCGCATTCGCTGTGGAAAGACGAGTAATAGATAATCAAACACTGCTTGACTTATTATATAGTCGGACCAGCCTGGGGCGCCCACCCCCAGCTACAAAGATAGTCCTAATTATGGAGACCAGCTGGGAGGGACGAAAAACACCGATGATCCCATTATGGGAGGGAACCAATGGTCGACAGGTAGGGCACTATCTAGGGTTCCACGCTTGGGACCTCATCGGGTTATACACACTCGGTGAAGTAATGAAGGGGACAGTACTCGAATCCTTTCAACTACTGCAGGAGGAATTCCTACTTAATCGTAGTCAGTTTTATAAATACCTACAATTTCGGCATGCACTGACACCATACATCAAAATACGTACAGACCTTCCAGAATTCAAGCCACTTGAAGGAAGTCTACTAACGGGAGACTTAGAAGCTTCCAAGATCCGACAAATTTATCAAACCCTTGTTACTCACAACTGGACCAGAATGGGGGAAGTTACGGAAAACCTGGGAGGGCGATACTACAGCTCTCTCAGATGATGACTGGACAGAGTCGCTGGCGAGTCCTCTGGGTGCTGCCATTGTGACCTGCTACCACTTGATCCAGTTTAAGAACATTCATCGGGCCTACTATACCAGGTCTCGTCTCTGGCGTATGGGGATATCGTCCCCCCACTTGTCTCAAATGCAATAGGGAGGTTGGTACCATTTTTCACACTGTGTGGAGCTGTAGCGATCGCCAGCCCTTCTGGTGTGGGATAATTGCTTGCCTCGCCAGGGTACTGTCCTGGCAACTCCATTTTGATCCCAAATTAGTGCTTCTTCACAGCACAGAGGAGATCGGAAAAACAGACACAAACAGCACCTCCTATTCTTGATGCTTACACTAGCCAAGCAAGATATCGCCCAAAACTGGAAGGGGTCCACTCCACCAGCCGTGGGATGGGTGGAGGGGAGCTATGGACAGATGTATGGGAATGGAACTGGCGGGATTTCAGCACGGGGTTGCCCGCAGAAGCACAAGAAAATATGAAACAATGGACGGAATACAGGGGTGTAGACTTACCAGCCGTAGCATCCCCTGAAGCTCTTGTCGAGCTGAAATTGCAGCCCCATGAGGCTGCAGTCACATCTAGTATAGTCATTCTCAATTCGCCGACACTATACTCCAACCTCCTGGTAGGACAGGAGGGTGGGGGGTACCTAATCTGTGCCTAGGTTCACATTGGTTCATCTGTTTTGTTTTTGGGAAATTGGTATGCTGCAAACCTGTATTGAATCTTGTGGATGTATGGGCCTTCGGGCCACACTGTACCATGAATAAAACCGGAATAAAATTTGATATTAAAAAAAATATTTGGAGGAGTACAACTGTGTCCTCTTAGAAAAAGTAAAGCATTTTAGTTGTAAGTTAGATTAAAGAAACCTAGCTAGAAAATGTTTAGATCATTTGATGGTATGGATCTCACGTATTAATAGGACCTCCGATGAAATGGGATGGAGACCTAATGCATGTATCATAAAACAAAGATTATGGGGACCCTTAGCAAGGGCACAGGTGACCGTTTTAAGGTGAATACGGACACATTAAAATCAGAGTTTACCATGCGAGAGGCCTACAATATGGTCATTAAAGGCCAGGTGAGCCGCCTATCTGTTTTCCTCCAAAACAAATGGCCAAAAGCACATCAGTTGTATGCAGACATACTTGTACTAGAGAAGCAGTATCTGCAAACAAATTAGAATGACTGAGCTCCTCCTTAATCTCAAAAGGCAAGAATTCCAAATGGAAAAATGAGGCACAGGATTATTACTTGGTGAAACAACGAAAGTTCTACAAAACAGGGAAACAAGCTAGTAAGATGTTGGCTTGATTAGGAAAGAGTGGGGGAAAATAACAGATGGGGGAAAAAATTAAGAGCCCAGTAGGAGGTAGAAGAAACAGAACTATAGATTGCCAAACTCTCACCATATTTTTATTGAGAGCTGTTCACTGCATGGGGGACACGCAAGATTTTAGATTTCTTAGCAGATATAAGCTTACCAAAACTCACTAAGGAGTATAGAAATCAATTAAAAAAGATATAAACCCTGAAGAAACAGCAGAAGCCATCTGTAACCAGCAAGAGGGGCTTAACAGGATGCCTTTGGAGCTATATAAAAGACTAGCAAGTGAACTGACCACAAACCTTCTAGAGTTGTAATTGTCCGCTTAGGCACCGGAAGTAGGAGTGCTGCAAGCACCCCCAGAAATAACCATCCTAGAGTTCAGAAATTAAATCACCAATAATGATGCCTTGAAAATGTTGTCTTTATCTTTGAGTTCAAAGAAAGAGGCCAAATGTAAGGCTATATCTCTGACAAACAGTTTGTTTAGCATGGACAATGGTGTTTTCATGCTGTGACTACAAAGTGAGAGGATTTTGTACAGTGAACTATGTTGCAATCTTGAAGTAATACAAGGACTCTAAGAAGGAAAAAGGGTAGGGTGTCATTTTCTTTTAACACAGCAACATTTCAATATCTGTAAATGTAACATACAAATATTTCAAAACATATCAGCAGTTAAAGAACAAATTAAGCACTTTTTTAACAACAATTAAGTATGAATGGTACCAAGATTTTTAATAGGACCAAAAGAAAGACACTTTACTTTTTTTTTGTTAAAAAACTTTATTAGGTTTTAAACAGCACAATAATTCATTACACTTTGACATACAGTAGTTTCGCAGTCTTTCCTGGATTTTGTAGCCCCAACGCTTTACAGTTGACATAAAAGTGACCTAAGCCCCAAAGACCTCCCTCAACATCTCTAGTCCATGAAGCCCAACCATTTGGCCCACCCTCGGTCGTATTTGGCTGAACACTTGCGCTCTTCATATACTGGTTTTTCCTGCATGGCACACCAATTGCGATTCTCATATTTACATGCCTAGAGAATCTGGATTTCATTAAAGACACGGAGGCTGACATTATGCAAAGTCTTTTATTGCAGACCCAAGCAGCCGCATACATCACAATAGAGTAAGCTCTAAAACAGAACAATGGCAACACATAAAGCCCATGAGACAGCAATAATCTGCCTATTTTAAATGAACAGTCCAAGAAAGGAAGAACTTCAAAAACGTCTTAAATCCAGGTTAAACTTCAAATGTAGAACGAATGAAGAAAAATGAAGAGTGACAACTGATGATGAAGGAAATCCAACGATGATAATGATGAGAAGCAGAAATCAAGGATTTTCTGAAAAGAGAAAATAAAAATAAGTTCAGAAAAAATAAATTGCAGAAAAGGCAAATAATTTTCTACAATACAAAAATAGAATGCATTATAATCAAATGTAATAAACAATAATGCAGTAGCAAAAGAATGCAATACAGTAAATTATTATAGGTAACAATATTAATAAAACATTACCACTACCACCAGAGGGTGGGATAATGTCAGCCTCTGTGTCTTTAATGAATACCAGATTCTCTAGGCATGTAAATATGAGAATCGCAATTTCATAACAAGACCGGAGGCTACATTATGCATGTTGGTAGCTTTCCGAAACAACATTAGACATGTGCTCAATAGGTTTACAATAATGAGGAGCGAAGGTACTTGCATTAGACCAATCAGAAGCCTTAAAGATGTCGTCTAACGTACCTCCAGACCAGAGAGACTTACTGGCCATAGCGCCTCTTAAAGAATGAGCTTGAAATTTGTTGAAGTCAACGCCAGCAAGACTCATAGCAGTTTTGATCCACCTAGCGATAGAAGCGGAGGAAATTCCTTTATGGGGTTTAACAAAAGAAACAAGCAATTGAGTGACACCTTGAGGACGGAGAAGAACCATCCTTCGATCATATTCTTTCATGCACTCCACAAAGCAGAGTTTAGGGCAAAGCTCAAAACGAGGATAAAAAATAGAGTCAGACATAGTTTTAGTCCTCCTAAAAATATCAAATTTAACGCCAAAGACATTGTAAGAACGTCTTGAAATTTCAAGAGCTTTGACGTCAGAAGCTCTTCTGCAAGAAATTAGACACAACAAGGTGGCTAATTTAATAGAAAGATTTTCCCTGTTCAGAAGTGAGTTAGGAGGCCAATTGTTGATGAGATCAAGAACCAAAGTGACGTCCCAAAGGGTCTCATACCTGGCTTTAGGGGGTCTCCTTAAATGGATACTTTTCATAACTCTACAGATAATAACATTTTTACCAATAGTTTTCCCATTGATGAGAATATGACCGGCAGATATAGCAGATCTATAACAATTAATAGATCTATAACTCAGCCCTCTATCAAACTGTTCAACCAGGAAGTTGACTATGTCAACAATAGGGGCCTCCAAGGGATACAGGTCCCTTTCCAGGCACCAACGTATCCATACTCTCCAGAGGATATTGTATCTGTAGTGTGTGCCAGGTGCCCAAGATTCTATGAGGAGGGTTGAAGCTGATTCCGAAAGTCCTGAGATTTCATTAGATCTCCTGACACTTTCCAGGCAAGAAGGGATAAACTCTAGTTCAGAATTAAGGGGTGAATTCGATCGTCTATGTCGGTGAGAAGAACTTCCAGGGATGGAATTAAGAACGGGACACTGCATGTCAGTTCCAGAATGGTTGGGAACCAAGCTTGAGAGGTCCAGAAAGGAGTTATCAAAATGAGGCAAGATTGTTCTTGTCTCACTTTTTGAAGGACCCTCTGAATCATCGCAAAGGGGGGAAAAGCATGTCCCCGGATGTCTTTCCAAGATTGTAGGAAGGCGTTTACTGCTAGAGCACCCGGGTCGGGCATCCAGCTGAAGTACTTCGGAATTTGAAAAGTCAGTCTGCTTGCGAACAAATCTACATCTAGAGGACCCCAAATCTTGTTCAGGGTGTTGAAAACAGAAACGTTCAGTCTCCAATTGCTGAAATCGACAAGGAATCTCGAGTTCCAATCCGCCGAAAAGTTTGCCTCTCCCGGAAAATATTCTGCCTTGAGGGATATCTTGTGTTCCAGACAAAACATCCAGAGTTTTTTGGGTAGGTTCGATAAGTCTGAGGACTTTGTTCCGCCCAGGTGGTTGATATAAGCCACAGCTGACATATTGTCCATCTTCAGACGGACGGACCTCCCTTGAAGGGAGTTATTGAAACTCATAAGGCATAGAGACCGGCAGTCAATTCCAGGAAGTTTATGTGGTGATGAGATTCTTCTCGAGACCAAAGACCACCAGTGTTTTGATTGAGTAAACAACCTCCCCAGCCATGAAGGCTGGCATCTGATTCTAAGACAAATTCTGGTTTGGGGCCATAGATTGCTTTGCCATTCCAGGCTTCCAAATTGTCTAGCGACCAATTCAATTCTAAGCGGGCTTCTAGATCTAAACAAATTCTGTCTTCGTACCACAGTCCGGATCTCAGAGCCTTTGCTTTGATCCTCTGGAGGGCCCGATAATTGAGTTGTCCAGGGAAAATAGCCAGGATGGAGGACGATAGAAGACCCAAGAGTCTCGCAAGCTCTCTCAGAGATAAATCTCGATGTCTCTGAACGTATCTTATCTCTTTTTTTATTTTTGAAACTTTCTTTGAGGGAAGAAGGAGAAGACAGCGTATCGTGTCTACGGTGAAGCCTAAGAACTCTATGGACATCGTGGGAGTCAAAGAAGATTTTTCTTTGTTTATGATGAAATCCAGATTTTCCAGAAGATTCATGGTGATCTTATATGATCTTATCTTGATCTTATATAAGACACAACCGCTCTCATCACCTTGGTGAAACACCAAGGGGCGGAAGAGAGGGCCAAGGGAAGAGCTTGGAATTGATACAAGTGATCTGTCCAAAGGAATCGAAGAAAGGGTTGATGAACCTCGGCCATGGGGATAGTAAAGTATGCATCTTTGAGGTCCAGTTTGACTAACCAATCTTTCTCCAAGAGAAGATCCCTGAGAAGATGGATGCCCTCCATCTTGAAGTGTCTGTAAGTCAAGAACTTGTTTAGGTCTCTTAAGTTGATGACGGGTCTCCAACCTTTTTCCTTTTTCTTTACCAAAAAAAGGTTGCTTATAAATCCTAACTGATCGATAGGGACTTCTAAGATTGCACCTTTTTGAATCATGGAGGAGATATCCTCCTCTACAATTGTTTCTTGCTCCAAAGACATGTGAATCTTCCTGTGAAAGGAAGTCTGCATGGGAGGAGGAGTGAAGTCTATCATAAATCCTTTTACAGTATTTAGTACCCAAGATTCCTGAGTAATCAATTTCCAATTCGTTAAAAAATGTCTGAGTCTTCCGCCCACTTTTAGTGGAAAAGGAGAAGGAAGAAAAACACTTATCTGAGGGTGTGTTAGAATTGCTTGTTCTGCAGGATCTATAACCTCTGCCTCTGCCTTGGCCTCTACCCCTTTTTGGGTAGAATTGTGGGGTATTGAACTGCTGTTGATATCCTCTGCCGAAGCCACGACCTCTTGAGAAGGGCCTTTGATTGTAACGGCCGGAAGATTGGCCTCGTCTTCCGGCCTGTCCAAAAAGGTTGTTGTTATTAAAAACCTTGTGCATGTTCTGTTGCGCCTTATCAAGAGCGTTAAAGGTGGAAACATATTTTCCAAGAGATTTAATTAGGTCCTCTCCGAATAGAAGGCCTTTAGGATTTTTGGAGGGTTCTTTATCGGCCAGATCTCCTAATTTCGGATTTATCCTAGTAAGGACAACCCTACGTCTCTCAGAATTAATGGAAGCGTTAGCATTCCCCAGGAGGATAATGGCTCTCTGGCTTTAATCTCTAATCATTTGGGTATCCAATGGATTACCGTCGATGTGGGACTCCTCTGCTGAATCCAGGATTCTGGCTATAGGCCCCAGAACATCCAGGAGACGGTCCTGGCATCCTTTAAAGGATTTTTCCACTCCTGTCCTTGGGTCACGCCCAAGTTTGAATAAAAACGTTATAAGTTCCGGGTCTAAATTAGGTGTATAACAAACTTTGTCCTTCAAGGAAGGCCTTGAGCACTCAGCTCTGAGAACATTCCGAGTCCCTCTGTCAAGGAGGTTTCTGAGCCATTTTTTGATACATTTTGAGACATGATCTTGAGGTACCCAGTCTGAACTCTTGGGATGTTTAAGATTTTGTGGCGAAAGCATCTCTTCCCCCAAGGAGTCGAGGATCGCGCTTTTGGATGAGGAAGGTAGGTCATCCATAAATTCATCAAAGCCCTCTTGTTTATCGTTAATATCAAAGACATATTCATCTATGAATTCAGAGGAATTAATGAACACGTTATCCTCTATATCAAAATTTGTGCCGCCAAGGGCACACTGGGTGTTAGAGGCGCGAAGGCCTCCACTGTTAGATGAGGTGCCAAGACCTCCATTGTCTGAGGTGCCAGGACCTCCCGAATGGTTGCTTTCAAGGTGATTACTCTTCTTAAGTCTCTTACCCTTTGGGTTTCCATTAAACTGAAGGTGGAGATGAGAAATGTCTTCCAAAGGAAGTGGACGTTTAGAAGCCATCAGGCCAGATAAGCTTTCCATCATACAGGACTTAACCTCCATGTGGAGCATTGCCTTAAATGACCCCTTATCCAGACCTGGGGTAGGGGCTGATGCCCCATCAGAGTCCGATTCAGACATTATAGGGTAACTGGTAGTGAAAAATAACAAGGCTTTAAATTAGGTAAGTAAATAAGCCTTTTGATCCATACTAATATAATAAAGAGAGAGCCCAAACCTTTGAGGCGGGTAATCTCAGGAACCACAGCACCAATCACAACACCCAATACAGCGTTGGAAGGGGCAGTTGCAGCAGAAGGACATAGGCTATGCAGACGAACACAATATACATTTAAAAGGTAAAAGAACCGTGCCAGCAAAGTAGTCCCTTGTGGGCGTGTCTGCATTGTGATGTGGGCGTGTGCTGGGGCGTGACAAACGCTGGGGGCGTGTTGTACGTTTCGCCCTTCAAGCCATGTCTCATATTGTGTGCTAATCCCACCCTGCTCCCTTTAAATACCCCTGCACCTCATAATCATAACCCACCATTACTCCTTAAAATACCCCAACACCCTTAAACACTAACCCATCTTAACCCTATAAATATACCCTGTACCCCAAAACCAAACCTACTTCTGAACCCTAAAATACCCCTGTACCCCAAAACCCAAACCTAGCCCTGAACCCTAAAAATACCCCTGTATCCCTAAACCTAGCCCTGAACCCTTAAAATACCCCTGTACCCCAAAACCCAAACCTACCCCTGAACCCTAAAACTATCCCTATACGCCAAAACCCAAACCTAGCCCTAAACCCTAGAACTACCCCTGTAACCCATAACCCAAAACTATATCTGAACCCTTAAAATACCCAAACACCCCAAAACATATACCTCAGTACCCCAAAACATATACCCATACTTACCTTATCCAAACATTAAAAAAAACATGCTTTTACCATTCATGCATTTACAGCGAATTTCGTTGTAAATGTATGCGTGGTAAAAGCATATAAAATGTAATGCTATGCGTTATAATGGCATTGCGGAGTCATGGTACTTTCGTAATGAAAGTATGCGGAGTGATGGTATGCGGAAAGAAAGTTGCGGAATAATGGGTGTTTACCCTCCCCCGGTAAGTACATTGGTGGCACGGCGGCCCACATCTCCAGCAACATACTCATATTTTTTCACCACCCATTAAAAAATGCACAGGTCTCTCTCATTGATGGCCAGCACCGACATACACTTTTAGACACACCTCCCGCCACAAGTTCTAGAATTGCGAACTTTAGAGCTGGGGAGCTACGTTTGAATCTCGGCATCAGCTCAACATCCTGTGATTACAGGCAAATTGCTTTGTCTCCCCGTGCCTACCACAAATGAATGTGTTCTTCTGTAATTTAAATTGTGCTCATGCCATGTTGTCGAGTTTGCGCTATATAATATTGCAAGGAAAAATAAAGTAGGGAAACTCGAGTTCACACACGACTGAACGCGCACTCTTAAGTGTATCAGCAGTGCACTGTGAATCGGCGTGTTTCACAGGCCTGTCACAGATAAGAAATGCTATTAAAACGAAATCCTACAAAACAATATACTACTGGCCGGCAGCAATTCATACCTGGACAACGTCGGGACGGGCTGCTAGTAATATCATAAAAGGCAAAAGGAAGTATTCAATGAAATAGATGCAGAGTTAATAACAAATATCTTCCTTGAAATAGATCAGTAAATGCCTTCAAGTAAGAGTTAATAACAAGACTTTATGAGGGTATCTGACAAGTCATATATGCCAAATGTATTGTATGCCAGAAAAAACGAGTCAAATTGAGCTTAATATGGTAGAATTGAACTAACCGGTCAATCCACGAAGGAGAAACAGCTGATCGTAAGAATAAAACCCTCGAGCACGATCAGCTGTTGTCATGGGGACTCCTGTGAGAGCAAGGAGATCGAGGAAAGTACCTTGGCAACAATAACACGCAGCACATGTGTTGCCCATGGTCTTTCCTTCAATCCAACAGTATCGTTTTTATTTAAATTTAGATGCGGAAAAAAGAAGGGAAGCCTGAATCGAGCGGAAAATACGTCCGCTACGGAGAGGGGGAGAGAAGCGCTTCCAAACAACACCTAAGGGTAAGGAGAGTGGAGCGCTAGGACAACCGGGGGCGGGGGCGGGGGCGGGGGGGGGGGTCTTGAGAAGAGCGGAAAGGTTTCCGAAATTAGAAATGAAGCGGTGTGAGTAGGGTTGCTTCAGCCGATTGAGACGTGGATGAAATAAACACTCAAAGCTTTAAACAAGTGAAAGGAAGAAGCGCTTAAGGCGCGAGCGAGTTCAGAGACAAAAAAGCGGTGAAATAACCAATAATGAGCTTATTAAATGCGACGCAAAAAAGGGGTATTTATAAACACGAAATTTAAGTGGTAAGAAGATACGCACGTATAGGGTGAGGAAGGGAAGATAAATTGGAGATCAGTAGGGAAAGGGTGTGGGAAGGGTGGGGTGTAGGCCACTCTACAAAGAAACACACCCTGAAAAGAGAAAAGGTTATTAAAGGCAATATAACAAACAATCCACCAAAGTCAAGGTAAATAAGTAAGAGCCAACTTATCTGCTTGGAGCCGCATTTAAAAGAGGCAGATTATTGCTGTCTCATGGGCTTTATGTGTTGCCATTGTTCTGTTTTAGAGCTTACTCTATTGTGATGTATGCGGCTGCTTGGGTCTGCAATAAAAGACTTTGCATAATGTAGCCTCCGGTCTTGTTATGAAATCTAGTCTCCTGCGCCAGTGGGATATAGTAGGAGCGACAGGGTCCTTCCAAGTGGTTGCGATATCTTGTTTGGCCACCATGGTGGCCACTCCCAGGAACACTGTCAGTGGCAGAGCCCCCTTCCCCCATGTACTCCATAACTCCCAGGATGAGGTCCAAGGGGCTAGGCAGGACCTACTGCCCCAACGTGGCACTTCAATATCGAGTGAGAGCTGCGCAGGACCAGGCCATATGGTAAAAGTCAGCAGGCTCCTCCGCGTAGCGTGGGCATCATGGAGTCAGGAGAAAGCCAGCACTGTGTAGTCTGACTGGGGTGAGGTAGGCACCGTGGGGATAGAAAATGTGGATCAAAAGCAGACTGGCTGGGATTGGGGGTCATCTGGAGGACGATAAGGGCACCTCGGCAGTCCTCCTCCTCCAAGGGGCCCATTGCTCCCTGCAGTTTCTCAGATGATCCAAGGTGGTTGGGGAGTTGTTGATGAGAGAATGGTAGATCTGGGACACCCCGCCCCTTTCTCTAGGTACCCATGAGGAGCTTGGCTTCTAGTGGGCTAAACTCAGGGAGTGCAGTGCCCGCAGGGAAGTGGAGGGTTATAGCGTGCCAGAGCTGTAGTTATTTATAGAACTAAGAGAAGGGACTATATTTTTTGCAAGTCTAGAAAGGTACGCAGTTGTTTCCCCAACCATGCATCCCCAAGGTGCGTAGTGACAATTAGATCCATTTCCAGAATCCCTCTAGTGTCAGGCTGTCATTCCACACACTCCCTTGAAATATACAAGGGTATCAGAGTTGATTTGTCTGGGTTCAAGCGTAAGCCAGACGCTTCTCCGAATGACCTCAGGATGCAGACACACCTCAGGCCTGAGCGCCGGGTCTGCAACGAAGAGAAAAACATTTTCTGCATACAAGGCAATACTATCTTCATAAGAGCTTTGCCATTGCCAACCTTGTATTTGCCCATCTCACCAGATAAGCCGGGCAAGTTGTTCCATTGCTAGGGCAAGAAGGATGGAGACCCGGAGCAACTCTGTCTCGTTCCTCGACGGATAGGGATGACGTCGCAAAGCACACCATTTACCAGTACCCAGGCTGATGGCTTTATTTTTATTTATAAAGTTTTGTATCGCGCAAACAAGACCCAGATTGGTATCAGAGCGCTTCACAATTTGGAATGTCGGCAGTTCAAAAGGGTGTGGGGGGAGAGGGGAGAACGTCATTTGAGAATGCATGCAAGGACCAGTGAAGAGGGGGGTATCAAAATAACATTACATTTAGATAATATAAAAGTCTGCTTGGAGAATAACAAACATAACGTTTGATAGTATAACCAAACAACTCTGGGCTTCACAAGTGATAGACTCATATAGTAGTGAATCCAAGGGCAGGGTGTGAGATAGACGAGCCATGGTCATTTAATGCAAGAACTTATTCATAAGGAATATTTTCACTTCCTTTTTTAAAGAAGCTGTTGATAAGATTCTGTGGACTTCTGGTGGGAGAGTGTTTCAAATTTTCAGGGCAGGACCTGAGAAAGAGCTGTGCTTCATTCTCTTTTTGCAGAAAATCTGTGGTTTCAAGAGGAAAGAGTTTGCACTTCTTGATGGCCTGCCCCCTCCTGATAGTTCTAGCTTTTGCACCAGGTAACCGGGGTATCATGATGGAGGGCTATGTGAGTCATGCAGGCAATCTTTAGTTGTATTTTTGCTTCAAATGACAACCAATTTAGGGATTTTAGGGATGGGGAAATGTGAGCATTCCTCTTTGTACCCGTAATCAGTCTGACTGCGGCATTCAAGGAAGCACTTAGTGGTACCAAGGTATATTTGGGAAGGCCACAGAGCATAGCACTGCCATAGTCTAGCCTTGGCAAAACCAGCAGTTGAGCCACCTGCTTGAGGTCATCTTGTGGAAGGAATGGTGTGAGATTCTGAAGTATACTCATCTGGCGGTTAGCACCCTTGCATACCTTACTGACAAGATTCTTCATGTTCAGGTGCGTGTCTAGGGTGATTCCGAAAGATTTGGCTGAGTCAATAATATGAGGAGAGCAGTTAAAGGCTGTGAGGAGTTTCATCAAGCGGTCTATCTTGGGGATGTGATTAGGCGGAGATATGGGAAGGAATTCAGTTTTGGAGGTGTTGAGCAGGAGGTGGTTCTCAATTAGCCAGTTTTGAGTATTCGTCAGGGTAGAATTGAGTGAAGTGAAATCTTCAGAAGAGGTGATTTTCAAGTAAAGTTGTGTGTCATCCGCATAGATGTGAAAAAGAGTGTTTGTAGAATATAGTGCATTTGATAAAGGTTCCATGAATATGTTAGAGTATAGGAGATAAAGCAGACCCTTGTGGAATAGAGCACACATATAAGCCTCCAAAAGTGTGGACTGAATCCTGCTTTCAGTAGTACACTCTACAGGTATTTGCCAGTCCACCATATCAAAGGCTTTATTAAGTCTATCTGTACCAACGCCAATTAAGGTGAGAGATAGCGATGGGGCAGTGCTACGTGCAGACGCCGTAAGCAGTTCCTCATGCTACGATGGGGCATAAAGCCACATTGATCAGGTATATTAGAGTGATAAGTACAGATTTAAGGCGTGAGGCTAGGATGGTGGCATACATTTTGACTTCAGTGTTAATGAGAGATAGAATGGTAGTCTGAGCATGAGGGTGATGGTGGGTGTGTCTTGGGGGTAACCACAGGTCAATGTCTGGTGGGAAGGGGCTTCTTCATAGAGGGTGTGAAGGGGTGCTGCCAAAATAGCTTTAAACACAGCATAATATTCTGCCAGGAACCCATCCGGGCCTATCGTCTTCCCAGTCGCCACTTATGATACTGCTTTATCAACCTCTTCCAGCGAGATAGGCTCGTCCAGCCAGTATGTGTCAAGTCAGGTTCCGACGGCCGTTTGAGAGGGACCTCCCGCAGTAACTGGGGGTTAGAGTCTGGTCCTAGGGATAGGGTTGCTGAATAGAGGAGCGCGTAATAGTCAGCAAAGGACTGGGCGATGGCGGTAGGGGCACATTGTGTGTGTCCCTTCGCATCCTGAATCTGTTGAACTATCCTGTTGGCTAGGGGGGGGGAACGCGAGCCAATAAAGAACTTCACCGTTTTTATCTCCCCACTCATATACTCGGGTCGTAGATGACCTTCCCATCAGTTTGCGTGCTTCTATGGAGACATGGCATATTTCTTCCCGCAGAATTTAGAGTTGCTGGAAGCTAACGTTGTGGTCTGCTGCAGTAGTGGCCTGTTCCAGACTAAGAGCCCGGGCCTCTAGCTGGGAGAGGTGTTCCTCTCGGACCAAGCTTAACCTGGGAGTCAACCGTTCCTTCGTTATGACGGAAGTATTGCTTAATCTTCTCCCTAATTGCTTATTTATAGTCCCTGTCTTGGAGAAACCAGGCATTAAATCACCAAATGGGGCATAAGACGCCTGTAGGACCTCCTAAGCGAAGGAGGAGAGGAGATTGGTTGGCTATTCCTCAAGCGAGGATTTCAGTATTGGCTCCATACGACACTCGGTGGCGGACATAAATATCAAATCAATGCGGGTGTGATGATTTGATTTTCACATTTATAGAGTGCACTGTGACCCTATGGGTATCCTGGCGTTTGCACACGTGAACAAGATTCTGAGAGCAAGGAGGATGTATATTCAGAAGTTAGAAAATGTTGCAGCTATATCTTAGGAAACAGCCAGGTCTTTAATCTTTTTCTATTTGTAACAAGTTTTCCTCCTGCCTAAGTTCGGCTGGAAGTTTATTCCAGGCTAATGCCGCTGCAGTGCTGAAAGCTCTACCCCCTGTATTGGCTTTCCTAACCCTGGGTACTCTTACCAATTTAGCAGAAGAGGAGCGAAGATTGCGCACTGGTATATACCACTCAAATCTCTTTTGTAATGGCTTGGGCCCAAGACCATTCAGAGCCTTAAACACTACGCAGAGGGACTTGAACTGAATTTGCTGCATGACTGGAAGCCAATGAAGCTCAGAGACAGCCTGGGATACCGATGAATGGTGTGGTTTCCCTAGAGCTCTGGGAGACTCCAGCAGTGTGCGTTAGAATAATCCAGTCAGCTTAAAATCATGCTCCCTACCACCAATGATCTTGTTTGTATAGGGAGCAATGGAAGGATCCCTTGCAACACTCGAATCAGAGCAAAACAGCTAGCAACTGTCTTGGTCACTTGGGGCTGTACACTTAGATTACAATCAAAACTGACACCTAAATTACGTACTACTCTATCAGGGGTCATTGGTACTGTCACCAGGAATGGCCAGAAGTCCGTTGGCAATGGATGGGAAACCTTCCTGACTGGACAACCCAAAATCTCAGTTTTGTCCCCATTAAATTGCAAATAGTTATTACGTAGCCATGCAGCAGTGTCTTGCAGACATTCGTTAAATGTTTCCAATGAAAGTGAATGGTGGTCTCCAATGACAAAATCAGTTGGGTGTTGTCAGCGTAATTCACGAGACTGATTTCATGATGGCAACCAGAGGTCTCAGATATTAAATAAAATGGGACTAATAGCAGACCCCTGCGGCACACCATACTGGGCATCCATGAATTGAGATTGATAGGGAGGAAGAGCCACCGCCTGACATCTGCCGGAGAGGTAGGATCGAAACCACTCCAGTACCAGACCTCCAACTCTTGCCCCTGCGAGCCTATCCAGTAGAATATTGTAGTTGACAGAATCAAATGCGGTGGACAGGTCCACCAAAATCAGAATTGCTGATTGCCCCCTGTCCGCTCGCATTCGAAGATCGTCCAATACAGTCACTAACGCCGTCTCCGTCCCATGTCCTGGACAGAAACCAAACTGCACATCCTCCAGTTTCATGTTGACCTCAAGAAACTGATGATGAGCAGTAAAGGTATGTGTATATTGGAGCTATCTGGGATTCCATGTTCACCACGTGTCACATAAGCGAAGTCTGGATGCCCATTCCAGGAGGCATTTAGCACCCAGCCACCAACGGTGGGGGAGAATCCCTGTAGCATGGCAAATGGGGTCTAGGACTACATTAAAGTCACCTCCTATCACTGTCAGGGCTTCTGGGGGAAGAGAGGACAGTAACTCTACCATGTCTCGGAGGGAGGGTTCAGGGGCTGCTGGAGGAACGAAGATCGAGACTAGGTTGAGGGTTGCGGCCCCTAGACTCCCAGTGAGGGCCACAAAGTGTCCTTGGAGATCTCAGACCTCCCGGGTGACTGCGAAAGAGAAGGAGCAGCGCAGGACAATTGCCATACCACGAGAGACTCATGAAAATCCAGTCAGGTAAACTCTATTGTATCTCTGGAGCATGAGGAAAGGATAGTTATTTCCCATGAGATGCATTTCCTAGAGCAGCAGGACGTTAGGGGTGGATCTCGGAATATTTTAGGACAGCTGTGCTTTCACGCTATCTAGTAGCCCGTTGACATTCCATGAAAGAATCTGAAGGAGCTCTCCATCTAGTGGTGCAAAGTCATGTTTACTAGTTATTAGAGTGAGGACGTCTATGTGACGTGCATGGGTATTTGATTGTCCGGTCCCAGGGGCACCGGTGGAGGCATCGCCCTGTCGTGAGATCTGTAATCTTGCGGACCAAAAGGGTCATGCCAAGTGCTGAAAGTGAAAAGAAAAATGTACAACAACAATGAGAACCGATTCCCTACCACCCCTCAACCAACCCCCACTCCATACTTCTTTCAAGGAAGCATCTGTCACCCTAGTAAAGAAAACTAAAACAATAACAAGACAAACTTTGGCACAGAGTGGCGGAACCTTCCATATTACAGGATTTAGCATGCTTCAGGAGTCAGGGACTCCTTTGTCAGATCTTTGGACTCCGGGAAAGGTCAGTGTCCGCTAAACTGGTTGCAGGAGGACTGAAGGAGCATCTGCAGGACAATCAGGGTTCCAGGAAATTCGGTCAAGCCCCTCGCGACCCTGACAGGTGATGGAGGCTACTTTTTGAGCATTGCACCCTCTGTGGGTGCATCTTCTGAGGCTTAATATCTTTGTTCATTGCAGGTCGCGTTTGGGAGGAAGAGGAGGAAGCAGAGGCCTGTGGATGGAGCAGGCGCTCTTCGGTTGCCCACGTTCCTGCTTCCTCTGGGGTGTCAAAGAAAGGGGTTTTAATGTTGGAAACCAATCTAAGTAGGGCTGGAAACAGGAGTCTGCATTTCGGATTGAGGGCCTGTAGTTTTTGCTTGACCGCAGTGCAGGACCGACGCTGTGCCTATACCTCTTTGGTGAGGTCTGGGTGGATCATAATTTTACTCCCTTGATAGGACAAGTTAAGATGCGATCAGGTTTCATGCAGGATGGCATCCCTGTCCTTAAAGTTAAGAATCTTGGCAATGATCATCCTGTGTAGGGCTCTCGGCATCAGATTAGGTGCAAGAGCTCGATGGGCTTGCTCCACGTTTTACCACGTCCAGGCCTCTACGAAGGCCACAACTTGCGTGGGCCCCCCTCCCTCAGGGAAGCCCACCAGGGGGAGGTTGTTTCAACAGGACCGGTTTTCGGCATCCTCCGCTCGCCTATGAAGTTAATTGTGTGGGACAGCAGCAATGTGACTTGCTCTTTCAAAGTCACTACTTCATCCTCCACTGTGGAGAGGCAGGATTCAGCTTCTGATATGCGAATCAAGAGGAGTGTATGGCTTGAGGGATCATGGCAAGATCCCTTCCGGGGGGCCTTGCCCAAATCGGCCTCACCAGTTTGGCCTTGCCTTTGGTGTACTGTTCCGTGCGGGTCTGAGGTGGAGGAAGTTTTGTCACCTTGTCTTTCTCCATGGTTAGGTTGTGGTGGATGAAATGTTGATCCGACAATACAGTTCCTGGTCACTTTTGGGGGGTATCTCCACCAGGACCCCCGTCAAGTCAGGCATTCGGGATGTTAAAGCAATCCTCCTCTTCCCCCACCACTCCCAGTCCTGCTGCAGCTCGTTTCCTCAAGGTTGTAGGTGTGGGAGGGGGAGGAAGGGCATTCCAAGCCCCGACTCACAGCCCGCAGTGGTGGGGCCACCTCAACGTCTGGGTATGGTATGGTTGTATGGCTCTGTTGATGTGCCACCCTAGTCAGGGGAGGCTTCAGTGTTGGCGCCCTTGTAGTGGTTACCATTTGACTTGGTTGCCGCACCTGATACTTGTCTTCCGCCAATCTGTCCGCCTATCTCGGTGACCTAGGGGACCACAGCCTGTCTCCAGCCTTCACCCAAGGAGTGATCACTGAAGAGAAAATGGGCCAAATTAGCCTGGTTGCGACCTCTGGATGGGAGGGGGCCTATGGCACGTCCTGTCCCTTGCTTGATGTCGGGCGTTTCCTTCTATTTCTTTGGTCTAGGGCTTCACGCCTGAACTGCTCCCTCTGGGTCTGGGGGCAGGACACCGACGGGCCAGGGCCTGATTGTTGGGGGAGATCTCCACCCGACTGTCATCAGTCTAGCGCGCAGGGACCGCTGGAGTGTAATTGGGGGCCAAGCCTCTTCCACTAGGAGGCTACCAATCCGGTGCAGAGCAGCTCTCGCTGGCCTCCCCTCGGGCACAGGGCCCACTCAGCTCACTATCCGCTAAGCTGTCTCTTTTCCCTCTCCGCGTGGTATGTTAGTGCAGATGCCCATTCAGGGCGCAGTTAGTGGCAGCCGCCTCAGAAGAAGAGGCGGGGGATCAGCAGGTGTCGCTGGACCACAGGTCGATTGTGACCAACTGGCATGGTTGTAAATTCAGGACGGTGAGTGTAAAAATTCAGGACAAAGGGTCAAAATTCAGGACAAAAATTCAGGACGGAAGGTCAAAATTCAGGACAAAAATTCAGGACGGAAGGTAAAAATTCAGGACAAAAATTCAGGACAAAGGGTACATTTTACAGACACTATGAAGGAGTTTGCGCAATGGTAAAATACAGGCAGGCCACCAAAAGGGCATGAATTATGACCACGCAGTTCTGAAGTGTCTCGTTTCTGTAAGCTCAAAAGACTCTCCGGAGCTTATTTACAAGCCCCTTGCGCCACCCATACGTCACTTTTCCCATGTTAAAAAGGACGCCAAAGTGGCGCAAGGGGCTTGTAAATCTACCCCTCCATTATTAAGAACTGTTGTCTGGCTCTACAGTACTCTGGTCTCCACAACTCTGCACATAATTAGATCAGATAGTGGAGAACAGAGAATAAGTAGTCATCAGAAGTTCTGTGGGGCTGTCATTTTTCTGTGGGTGGCCACCTCCCAAAGAGTTCTGACTGTCTTGGCCCACAGTTCTCAACCAGAAACACAACCTATCATGACTTGCATCCGGCCTAAATAATGAAACTTAGGTATTGTTGAAGGAAATAGCCATGAGATCAACACTCCCACCCACCATACTTGGAAACCTGAAGCGCAAATCCCTTCACATAGAATTTCCCGCAGAAGTGTTCTTGAACGTTCAAGATTTTGTCATGGGCATAATTTATGGGTGCAACGGTGACCCTCGGTCTCAGTGGAGTAAGGGTGGTGTCAGAAAAAGGAGTGATGCAAAGATCTAATGAGCCTTGTTTACCTTCTGTACCTCTCAGCTACACCATTTGAAAGTAAAGTCATGAAAGTTCTAACCAGTAGCCGGTTCTTAGCTAAGCTACACACTTGCAAAACATTTATTCCTGAAAGTTGAACCAACCCTTGTAAAAGTAGTCTCTGTCACTCCGTTAAAAAGAAAAGGAGGACCCCACACAGACTAATAGGGGACTGGGGGGATAGTGAATCTTCAAAATGAGAGACCAGGGCGTCCCCACGAGAGGACAGTCTAGGACTGTCTATCACACCTAGTTCCTGGAATCTAGGGTGAGTGTTCCATTTATCAAGAAGCAACTTTATAAAGCATGCCAATAATCTGGCGGGAAAGGTAAAGTTACAGTGATTCGTGCTTAATTACTATCCGTGTATGTTCAAAAAGAGCTATGTATATTTACTATTCTAGTTACTTGTATCCCTAAAGATGCCAACTGTTATTGAAAGGGGACTATTGTCTCACCGTATAATCAACATTAGAAATGACAGTTTTCTAGTAATACCCACAATGAACAAAAAGGCCTAGTTTTCAACAAAAAATTATGTACATAAGTCAATGTCTTCAATAAATGTTAAAAAAAGGAAAAGTTTACCACACCATGAGTTGCTCTGTTACACATTTATTATACATACAAATTTAAAATTCCATCATTACAAAGTATACAATTAATCAAGGAAACAATGTTAACACATTTGCATAAAAAACAATTAAAAACAAAGAATCACAGGTCGACGCGGCGTTTCGGTTTCTTGTATTTCTACCTTCTTCAGGACAGATTCTACATGAATTTAAAAAGAGATTTTAAAAAAACAGAGTTACTCTACGTTGCATTGGTGCAGACTATTATGTGTACATAGTTATGAGTAGTCACGAAATAGTTAACTGAAACTTCATTTTTAGGCATCTCTAGTACAAGCAGACCTTATTCTGTAGCCCAGACTTTTCTATTCCATATTGCTGGTGATGTTTACACACAGTTAGGTTTGAGAACCTCATGCTTATTATTCTAAAAAAACATTAGTTAAGAAAACATATTGACCATATCTTTTCTATTCATACACTTCGTACAAAACTAGTGGTGTTTACCTCTCCCATGGACTATATAGTCCAATGCTTATGTAGCCCACAAGGAGCATTCCTATCAATACAATCTGAATAATTATAGATCTATTGCATACCTTAAAGCAAGTGGAGTAAATTTCCCCACCAGACAGTACTTTCTGTTCAAAACCTTGTTGCCATCTGATTTCTGGGCTTATTTTCGGTTTTTGTTCGGTATATTGCCTCTGGATAGAATAAATTCAATGTAAGGGTAGCACATAATGATTTTATATCTTATAGACTAGACGAGAGGTTTGTGGTAAATTCATACCTCCAGGTATAGTGTATGAATATTATTATGTACCTTCTATTTACACTTTGCACGCTTGGTCGTCGACTACCAGGAGGAGCCACCGTATTCTCCTTTGTGGGTTTCTTCAATGACCCTGGGAAATGTTTTAATTGTTTAGTTATAGGTTTTTGTCAGTCCAACAATGGGCTCTATTTAATTTGCAGTACCTAAATTATCACTCACCATTAAAAGTTGCTGCTAGTTGCAGTTTCTTTTGTGTTCTGGTTCTCAGGCACCTCGTTGTGGATGTCAGAGTTCGTGCTGCATAAAGTGATGGAAAAGACATTTTGCTATATTTTTCTGAGTTCCAGAGAGTTTTTCTTGGTTACTACAGTCTCTGACTTTATTATTGCCAGCGCTGTCAGATTTTTTGTCTTATGTTCAAACTCGCTTTTTGGATATTGCTGCTAGACTCTTTTTAGGCTATCTATAAGCTTTTAGCGATTTGAATTATGCCCTCTCTTTTTTAGTCGTCTTTACCTTTTAGATTGCAAACGGCCTCCCTGCTCCTGGGTCCTGGTAGTCTGTCCACAGCGTCCCTTCGCCGGTCTTATCCGATCCGTCACGGGAATAGAATGGAATGCTAGTTACCAACGCGGTATTAATATAGTAGCCGCGCGTTGATTGGATTGTTTTTACTCCAATGCTGATTGGTTCTTTATCCTCCTATCAGAGTCCGGTTACCGTGGTAACCGAACGCTTTCCCCCGTGTGCGGAACCGGCATTCGATTTGCCTTACTCTTTTTTGTTAGCTCCTCCGGTTGGATGGGCAGGTTGCTAAGTAACTGAACGCGTTTCTGATTTCCCTGAGCGCATTGGTATGCGGTTTGGTTACGTGGGGTATTTTACAGTTTTCCGTGTGTGCTCTAAGAAGGGCTCAAACGGGGGGGACTCGAAGGATGTGCCTCCCGCTTGTTTAAAACATTACTTTGTAGGCTTCATGATTGCTATTCACTCAGGTGATGCGGTTTGGTTACGTGGGGTATTTTACAGTTTTCCGTGTGCGCTATATGGAAGACTCACACGAGGGGGACTCGAAGGATGTGCCTCCCGCTTGTTTAAAACATTGCTTTATAGGCTTCATGATCGCTATTCGCTCAGGTAATGTGTTAATATACAGTATGGTGCTAGGTTATTTTCGTGGACCCGCAGTTCAACTAGACATCCATTGCTGATGCACATCTATTTAGTGATATTACTAAATCATCCCTTATAGTATTGTTTATCACTCCCTTCGCAGTATAGTGCTAGATTATTTTCGCGGAGCAGTAGAATTACTCGACCCAACTTGCTGCTGCGCGTCTGTTTGATGGTATTACTACATCATCCCTTAAAGTATTACTTTCCACTCACTTAACATATAATTCTCTCCTAGAGAGATCCGTGCAATCTTACTCTACCTCCTGTGGTGGGAGGTAAGCTCACGGGTACACAAGTTTTGTTCAGATCTTGTGTATTGGGTATATTTGCCTTGTACGTTCTCTTATCCTTGAATAATTCTCTCCCAATCTTCCTTAGAATTTAAGCCACACCTAACACTATTCAGGGTTGACATAAAAAATTGTTCCCTTCTTTTTCTTTTATTATTCTGATTCCCTCCTCTGATGTTCTCACTTACTTTTTCTAGACCACACCATTTTAGGTCCTCAATTTTATGGCCAGCTTCCCTCCAGTGTTCAGTAAGAGGTGCTCCAATTTTGTTAGTCCTGATGGCTGAGCGATGTTCGTTAAGCCGCAGCCTGAGTTCTCTAGAAGTCTCCCCTACATATGGTTTGTTGCAGGGGCATTGAATAAGGTAGATTGCATTTGTGGTTCTGCAATTGATATAGCTCCTGATGTTGATTGTTTTGTCATTCACTGTGATAGTACCACCTTTTATAATATTAATACAGTTGACACAACCCGCACATGGGTGAGTTCCTGTCGGCAGTGGTTTGCCATCTATGGTGGTTTGAAGGTTCTTGTGGGTCTCCTTGTATGTATGTACAAGGGAATTTCTGATAGTTCTATTTCTCCTATACAAGAACATGGGCTTTGGGATGGGTTCCTGTGCTCTATCTGAGATAAGGTGCCAATTTCTATTTATGATATTTTTTACCTTATAACTAACTTGGGAGAAATTAGTAACAAACATGATAGGCTGTTCTTTATGTTGGCTATTTAGTTCATTGTTGAACAGATTTTCTCTGTTAAAATATTTCGCTCTTTTAAAAGCATGTCGGATCATTCTCTTTGGGTAGCCCCTTTCTAGGAATTTTTCTTTCAATCTATTGGCATGGGTTTCGTAGTCTGTCATTGAGGTACAGTTCCTTCTCAGACGAAGGAACTGGCCAAAAGGAATATTATTTTTCTGTGATGGAGGGTGATTGCTTTTGTAATGCAGCATGCTATTCCTATCGGATGGTTTGGTGTATAATTCCACTATTAGTCTCCCTTCTTGATGTCTAATCAGAATGTCCAAGAATTCTACCTGAGTTCTGCTAATGTGGGATGTGAACCTTAGATTTGCATCTCCCAGGTTCAACCATATCAAAAATTCGTTCAGGGTATCCATTTCACCTGTCCATACAAAGAAAATGTCATCAATATAACGACCCCACTCCGAGATGTTTTCATAGAATGGGGCCGCCACATTGTAGACATGTTTCTCCTCAAATTTGGATACATAAAGACATGCCAAGCTGGGGGCACAAGTGGCCCCCATGCTGGTCCCCTTGATCTGTCTAAATAGGTTGTCCCTGTAAAGAAAGATATTATTCTTAAGAATTATCGTGATGCAGTCAATTATGAAGGTCTGATGATCTGTTAGGTCTTGTTCACCCACTCTTAATATATCCTCCATGATTTCAATAGTGCTATCCTGAGGGATATTGGTATATAAGGCTTCAATATCCAGAGTCACCAATATTTGTGACTCTGGATTGAAGCTCAGGTTTTCTATTTTCTTAATCATTGAGGTGGTGTCCTTAATATAGGCTTTCTGTTGCTGTACAAGTGGTTGCAGGAATACTTCAACGTATTTACTTAAAGGCTCAGTCAGAGACCCTATGCAAGAAACTATGGGTCTCATCGGGGGATCATCAATGTTTTTTATGCACCTTGGGGAGGCCATACAATGCTGGAATTAAAGGGTCCTTATTTAACATGAATGCGAACTCTTCTTCACATATGATATCCTCGTCTCTTGCTAGCCTCAACATCCTTTCAATTTCTACCTTTAGGGTTTGCCATTCCCCTCTGTTGGATTTCTTATAGTGATCACTATTATTTAATAGTTTCAACATCCTATTGTCGTAGTCACTGCTGTTCATCAATACGACACTTCCTCCCTTATCCGCTGGTTTGACTGTCAGGGCGCTGTTCTTCTTAAAGTATTCTAGTGCTTTCTTCTCCTCTCTACTGAGATTATATGAAGTCCAATTTTTTTGTTTTAGGAGATTGTCTATGCTTTTGTCAACCGATCTTTCAAACGCCTCTACATCTTTATGTACAGCACTGATAGGGGGAACCCATGTGGACTTATTTTTTAGGCCCGATTTGTTTTGTCGTTCTGTCTTTTCTTTACCATCGAAAAAAATGTGAAGTCTTATTTTTCGGAAAAAGCTCTGCAGATCTCTTTCCAAGGTGTATCTATCTACATGGGAACATATGGCATAACCTAATCCTTTCTCAAAAAGTTTTATCTCTATTGGGGTCAGTTGGTGGTCTGATAGATTGATGACCGCTAACTTCTTGTTGTTGGTGCTTAATCCCATTGTTTCTGACTGCGAGTGCGAGGACGTTGAGGGTTCTGGGCTTGAGTGTATTGTGTTTGGTTGTAATTGTTTCTGCCCCTCCCCCTCCCCTTCTGTTGTCCAAACATTTGATTGCGCCTCTCTAAAAAAACTAGACCTTCTTTGGTTGTCTGTTGATGTTTATTTGTTTCACTATCTTGTTGTTGTCTGTCATTTACTAGTTCTCCCTCTGAGTCAGTGCTGCTGTAAGAGGAATCAAAAAATCTCACCCGTTTCCTAGATTGATTTCTAGGTTGATTTTGCCACTGCCTACGGGGTTGGAAATTTTCTTTAGGGCGATCATAAAAATCTTTTTGAAGATATGGATAGACAATTTCTGGATTATAATTTTCAATGTCCTTCTTAAGTTTATTACTCTTCTTTTTAATTAAGTACTCACTATAACTATCCACATCATTTTGGATTTCTTTTAATTTGGCCTTAGCATCTTCCAAGGCTATGCTATCTCTCAGTTGACTCTCTAATGTTTCAATTTCCTTCTTTTCTATAAATATAAATTCCTCTGCTGTTTCTATAATAAGCAAGATCCAGTCTCTACTGCACCTATTTGCCACCAGGGTCCATTTGTCTATGAATTTTTTATCCGTGATGAAGATCCCTGGTTCATTCGTCACCTGTAGACCTTTAGGGATTATCCCACTCTTGCAGTACTCCACTAGGAACTCTGCATGTAACTCCGCTCTTATTACTTTCTTTTTAAGGTTCCAGAGTTTTTCCCACTGTTCTTCATCTGTTTTATCCAATCTAATTGTGGTGGTATTACGTGATCTCTTATTTATTAGTCTATCAAACTGATCTTCGGAAAAGCTATACGTTTTTATACCCTCCATATTGAAAATAATTTATATGGTTGTTCTATTCAATCTATGGGTATCTTTTCAATTGTATACCGCTTTGCTGATTTGCAAGTAAAGGACAAGACCTCCTCAGCTCACAAGCCGAGTATTTACGTTAAAAAGAAAAGGAGGACCCCACACAGACTAATAGGGGACTGGGGGGATAGTGAATCTTCAAAATGAGAGACCAGGGCGTCCCCACGAGAGGACAGTCTAGGACTGTCTATCACACCTAGTTCCTGGAATCTAGGGTGAGTGTTCCATTTATCAAGAAGCAACTTTATAAAGCATGCCAATAATCTGGCGGGAAAGGTAAAGTTACAGTGATTCGTGCTTAATTGCTATCCGTGTATGTTCAAAAAGAGCTATGTATATTTACTATTCTAGTTACTTGTATCCCTAAAGATGCCAACTGTTATTGAAAGGGGACTATTGTCTCACCGTATAATCAACATTAGAAATGACAGTTTTCTAGTAATACCCACAATGAACAAACAGGCCTAGTTTTCAACAAAAAATTATGTACATAAGTCAATGTCTTCAATAAATGTTAAAAAAAGGAAAAGTTTACCACACCATGAGTTGCTCTGTTACACATTTATTATACATACAAATTTAAAATTCCATCATTACAAAGTATACAATTAATCAAGGAAACAATGTTAACACATTTGCATAAAAAACAATTAAAAACAAAGAATCACAGGTCGACGCGGCGTTTCGGTTTCTTGTATTTCTACCTTCTTCAGGACAGATTCTACATGAATTTAAAAAGAGATTTTAAAAAAACAAAGAGTTACTCTACTTTGCATTGGTGCAGACCATTATGTGTACATAGTTATGAGTAGTCACGAAATAGTTAACTGAAACTTCATTTTTAGGCATCTCTAGTACAAGCAGACCTTATTCTGTAGCCCAGACTTTTCTATTCCATATTGCTGGTGATGTTTACACACAGTTAGGTTTGAGAACCTCATGCTTATTATTCTAAAAAAACATTAGTTAAGAAAACATATCGACCATATCTTTTCTATTCATACACTTCGTACAAAACTAGTGGTGTTTACCTCTCCCATGGACTATATAGTCCAATGCTTATGTAGCCCACAAGGAGCATTCCTATCAATACAATCTGAATAATTATAGATCTATTGCATACCTTAAAGCAAGTGGAGTAAATTTCCCCACCAGACAGTACTTTCTGTTCAAAACCTTGTTGCCATCTGATTTCTGGGCTTATTTTCGGTTTTTGTTCGGTATATTGCCTCTGGATAGAATAAATTCAATGTAAGGGTAGCACATAATGATTTTATATCTTATAGACTAGACGAGAGGTTTGTGGTAAATTCATACCTCCAGGTATAGTGTATGAATATTATTATGTACCTTCTATTTACACTTTGCACGCTTGGTCGTCGACTACCAGGAGGAGCCACCGTATTCTCCTTTGTGGGTTTCTTCAATGACCCTGGGAAATGTTTTAATTGTTTAGTTATAGGTTTTTGTCAGTCCAACAATGGGCTCTATTTAATTTGCAGTACCTAAATTATCACTCACTATTAAAAGTTGCTGCTAGTTGCAGTTTCTTTTGTGTTCTGGTTCTCAGGCACCTCGTTGTGGATGTCAGAGTTCGTGCTGCATAAAGTGATGGAAAAGACATTTTGCTATATTTTTCTGAGTTCCAGAGAGTTTTTCTTGGTTACTACAGTCTCTGACTTTATTATTGCCAGCGCTGTCAGATTGTTTGTCTTAAGTTCAAACTCGCTTTTTGGATATTGCTGCTAGACTCTTTTTAGGCTATCTATAAGCTTTTAGCGATTTGAATTATGCCCTCTCTTTTTTAGTCGTCTTTACCTTTTAGATTGCAAACGGCCTCCCTGCTCCTGGGTCCTAGTAGTCTGTCCACAGCGCCCCTTCGCCGGTCTTATCCGATCCGTCACGGGAATAGAATGGAATGCTAGTTACCAACGCGGTATTAATATAGTAGCCGCGCGTTGATTGGATTGTTTTTACTCCAATGCTGATTGGTTCTTTATCCTCCTATCAGAGTCCGGTTACCGTGGTAACCGAACGCTTTCCGCCGTGTGCGGAACCGGCATTCGGTTGCTAAGTAACTGAACGCGTTTCTGATTTCCCTGAGCGCATTGGTATGCGGTTTGGTTACGTGGGGTATTTTACAGTTTTCCGTGTGTGCTCTAAGAAAGGCTCAAACGGGGGGGACTCGAAGGATGTGCCTTCCGCTTGTTTAAAACATTACTTTGTAGGCTTCATGATTGCTATTCACTCAGGTGATGTCTTACCCTCTAACCACGAAACCAAAACCGAAAGCGTGCTTCTGCACGTACTACAGTAATGTAAGGCTGGTGCCCTAAAGCTGTTCTCATTGGCCCTGAAGCATCAGGGCCTATGCGAACACTCCTGCAGTGGTTCAGCGAGCACTAGGATTGGCTGAAGGCTTTCAAGCCAATCCTAGGTTCTCCACACACATTCTTGGGCAACCATTTGAGAGTGAAAGTCACAAAATTATTCTATGGCAGGACGGAGGCTCCGATTATGCTTTCTCAACTTCTTTACTGAACAGCAGCCAATAAGCACAGTAAAGCAAAAACTCAGACTACCCATAAACCCTGGGCAACCATAGAGTCCACATAACTATAAATAAGGTGATAGAGGTTACAACTCGCTCTTTCTTTGCTGCTGCGCAGCCAGTTAAGTGCTTTTCCATTATTTACAATGTTTTAAACGTTTGGCTTACCGCTTTATTTGCTTGCATATTTGATACTTGCAGGAATTGTTGTGGCGCTGTGTGCGTTTCTTTTAGGTGCGGCTTGCCGCTTTATTTACTTCATTCATTGCCGGTTTTGTTATTGCGTGCGCGCTGTTCGGCGCGTCTTCGTTACTGGTCCGGCTTTAGTGCCGGTGCTTTGGGAGCGTGTGCAGCACCTCCCGACGGGGTTCTTTATTTATCCCAGGTCTTTCTGTGGAGCGGGAGCGGAGCTGGAAGGGCGCGCGTCTCTCGCACACCTTCCTAGGCGGCAGCGGCTGTTTAGCGCATGCGCGGTGGTTTGTGTACACGTCTCTTCGAGCGTGTAGTTCTTGACGCCGCCTGTGCCTCAGCCTGACAAGAAGCTATTTTTAGCGCGCCCTACTTGCTGCCGCTTGAGCTCCCTGACGCCCTCTGGAGAATTAAACTTGGAGGGTTGTATACAATTTTACATAGGCTTTGCCTAGAGTGGGGGAAATGTATTAATTTTCTTCTATTGTTTGTGCAAGTCTGCTCCCTCCACATTCAATTTGTTGATTTCTTGGCTGACTTTGTTGACATGGCAGACTACTGCGAAGACGAAGGTTATGACTATCATGAGGAAGAGGAATCCTCTACTTCCTTTGATGACTTTATGGGCCAAGCACTTTGTCAGGCAATTGCGCCTCTGAAAAAACATCTGGCAGATTATGCTGCGCAACACAGCTTGGTGCCTCCTTCCTCTGGGCGTTCTAAAAAGTCGCCAAAAAATCCGCATTCCAGACATTTTGAAAAACTTGCGCAAACCCTTTCTGCTCCTTCTTCAAAGAAGCGCAAGGTGTCCTCTCGGTCAGATCCTCCTTCTGATACGGATGATGGTTCGTCCTCGTCTTCATCCTCCGAGCCTTCAAAGCCTCCTCCCTCCAAAAGGTCGAGGAAAGAACATTATGTTGATGCTCCTACTGCACCGCAATTATTGACCTTTAACCCCTCTGACATTATCCATCCTCATTCTTCTTCTTGGATGCCTTCCCCCGAGGTGGCTCTTTACATCCAATCCAACATCCGTCATTCCTTTGATAAGGATGTGAGAGCGCGTTTGCGCTCTGAATGCCCACGTCCTGACTTGGCAGACAAGCTGGCAGCCACTCCTGATGTTGATCCCACTATGATCACTTACATGAGAAAATATTCTAAGGACCCTACCAAAGGTTTGGATAGATCGTGGCATTCGTGCCAAGACAAGCTTTTAGATCTCTTGGGCCCCCTCACAAAAATTCTGGACTTGGGATACAAAGCCAAGGAATCTGGTTCCCTCATTGACCCCGATGAGCTGGTCGGCTGGGCTCAACGGGCTGTCTGTATGTTTGGCAACGCCAACTGTGCCTTGTCCACTGAACGTCGGCGTTCCATCTTAATGAAACTGGATCCAAGACTTACAGATTTGGCCTCCTCGGAATCGGGCCCTCTAGCCCAAGGTTTGCTTTTTGGTGCACCTTTTTTGAAGGAGCTGACGAACTTTGTTTCCACCTTTAGCGGCCTTGACAAGGCCCAATCTAATTTGAAACGGGCATTCCGTCCGATTTTTGGCAGGGCCGGCCGAAGGGGGCGTTCGTCCGGCCGTGGTTCCGACAATGCCCCCCAGCGAGGGAACAAGTCCCAACGAGGCGGTCAACAACAGAACTCCTCAAACAAGTCTTCTTTCTGCCCCTCTAAGAGAAATAGAGGGCAGCCTGGCAAAGGTGTATACTCCGGAGGACAAGGAGGACGTCAAGACTCTTCCCCAGCAGGGGAGCTTGATTCCAGCTGCTACTGTAATCTTGGAGGGCAGGATTCATTTTTTTCTAGACAATTGGCGTTTGATCTCAAACGATGCCTGGATACTGGAGACGGTGCAAGGGTACAAAATAGAATTTTACTCTCACCCTCACCAAGATCTTCGGCCTCGCCCCCTTGTTTTTTCCCGACAAGATCAGGAGTTCATCTCCGCGGAAGTTTCCTCTCTTTTGACAAAGGGAGCCATCGTTCCCACTTCTCCTCATCCCAAAGGTTTTGTCAGCAACGTTTTTCTCGTGGAGAAAAAGGGGGAGGATCGCGTTTAGTCCTGAATTTGAAGGACTTCAATGGCGGAGTGGTTTATCGCCACTTCAAGATGGAGGGCATTCATCTTCTGCGAGACCTTCTTCAAGAAGGAGATTGGATGGTTCGTCTGGACCTAAAAGATGCTTATCTGTCAATTCCAATTTATGCTCCGCATCGCAGATACCTTCAGTTCCAATGGTTAGACAAGTGGTACGAGTACAAAGTTCTTCCTTTCGCCTGTCCTCCGCTCCGTGGTGCTTCACGAAGCTCCTTCGTCCTGTGATGGAGTCTTTGAGGTCACGCGGGGTGCGTCTTATAGTCTATCTAGACGACATTCTCCTTTTGGCTCAATGCCCTTCTCTTCTTCAATCTCACTTACACTGGTCCATAGACCTTTTACAATCGTTGGGTTTTCTTATCAATCCCCTGAAGTTCGACTTTTCTCCATCCCAGTCAATGTCCTTCCTGGTGTTTCAAATAGACTCTGTCTCTTGTCAGCTTCTTCTTCCAGGACAGAAGATAAGGTCCATCAAGAGGGACTTGAGGTCGTTTCTTGCACAACAGACTGTTTCGCTAAGGTCAGTAGCCAGTATTGTAGGTCTCTTATCGTCTTCCATTCAGGCGATCTTTCCGGGCCCTCTGCATTATCGGGCTCTTCAGCGCCTCAAAATACGTAATTTGCAGAAGGGTCTTTGGTATTCCGATCACATTCTCCTGTCGGAGGATGCCAGGGCAAACATGATGTGGTGGTTGGATCACATGGAATCCTGGAACGGCCGAGCTCTCTTTGGGAGCACTCCCGATGTTGTGATAGAGTCCGATGCCAGCCTTTGGGGCTGGGGAGCTCGTTGCGGCTCGGTTTCGATGGGGGGTCGTTGGTCCCCAGAGGAATTGACCCTGCACATCAATTGCCTGGAGTTGCTAGCGGGCTTCTTCGCGATTCGGTGCCTCACCCCTCAGAAAACGTATTGTTGCATTCTTGTTCGAATGGACAATGTTTCAGCGGTTCGTTATGTGAACAAACTGGGGGGTACCAGGTCCTGTGGTATTGGGTTCTCCAGGCCTACATACTCCGCAGAATACCCTCTACACCATAAGAACAGTTGGCACGGAAACTAGAAAATGCAAAAGACAAGTTTATTAAGACCCCATGGGGTGGTGGTACATTCCTACAGCACCCTTCGGCAATGCAAGAAGTATCACACCGAACATCGGTGTAAGTCCTTCTTTTATACAGTTTTACAGACATTAAAAAGATGGGCGGTACATGGTTACAGAGTTTTAAGTACATACAACACCACTGGTCAGTTTGGCGAAACATTCCTAAGCGATGACTGGTCAATCAGAACTGCGCATGTGCGGGCTTGACCGTTACTAAAAATAGCCTGTTGCTGGGCAAACTCAAGTGGTCAGTGGTACAGAGAAAGGACTGAAGGGCATGCTGACCACGAGGTGACGCATTCTCTAAAATGGCCGCCGTAACATACAAAATGGCGTTTAACAACTATAGTCAAGATAAGGGAATAATGTGTAGCAAAGCTTAACGCTAACCCAGTCATTGTCAAATTACGACAGACGACCCTTTTAGCGTCTAGCTGAAGCTACCTCATAATGGACATAATCAGGATACTCATCTTCTATATCGATGGACATAATCTGGGCCACTTCTTTATGAATCATTTGTTCATTTTTAGCAAAAGCTCGTCTGGATGGAATACAAGCTGATAGACACATAGAACACAATGTAGGGCCACATTGAATACATAAGCATAAGAAGAATAATATCCCAATTATTATACATAGAATCGTCAGTAACTTCCAGCCCCATGTACTAAGCATTGACCAAAATCACCCCGAAAAGGTCCACGTACCATTGTCAGGATGTATCTCAGCAGCAATTTTATGTAATTTGGATATGGCATCATACACAGATGGTGAATTATCTGGCATGTAAACACAGCAACTACTTCCGATAATGCGGCATGCCCCCCCTCGGTCGGCTAGAACTACATCTAGAACCATCCGGTTCTGGAGCGTTACAATTCTAGAGATCCGAAGCTCTTCAGTTAAATTCCCTAATGAAAAAGCAGTATCATTGGCAACAGCTTCAACAACACGAGTTAATCGTCGTATTTTTCGGCTATTTAGAGCAGCTCCCACAAAAGAAAACAAACCCAAATTGAAATCAACATATTGTTGCAACGCAGTGTCTGTTTGGTCTATCTCATCAAGAACTACTGCTCTCTTGACTCTATTCAATATAAAATCATGGTACAATACATAATCATTATGATACATAGGCGGAGCAATAAATACAGGGGGCAATACAAAAGAGATGTAGCATGTTCCTAACCATCCTAAAGGGAGACGATGATAACCTTTATTGCCACATATGAAGTACGTATTTCGGGAGGCCACAAATGAAATGCCATTCGGGGTATCAAAGGTGAGAGTGGTGTTACATTCACTTCTGCCAACTGGGATTGTACCTTTATTACGTACACAGAGATCGGCTTTTGTATCAATAACATTAATAACATGAGAATTGGACATGTTAACACTTCGATGATTACTGTAAACTCGTGGTGCAGACACATTGTCCGGGCGGTATTCCTCCCATTCAAACTTAGTTCCTTCAGCTTGTGGATAGCCATCTCGATCATTGAAACAAATTTTATTTAAACAAAAAAGCAGCCCCCCTTTTGTTGGCCATCGCAAAGTAAACAGGAGGGTGTAGCAGGCATTGCAAGATCCATTGTGAGAAAATGGGAGTGGGATAAGCGGTGTGCCTCCTTTCTTCTGATGTCCAGGCAACATCCCACATACCCAGCAGTTAGAAGTGTTCGTCATATTATGAGTGTGATGCAGAATTTGAACGAAACTATTGTTCAAGTAAGTCTGTCGGTGCCGTTCTTCATGATATGGTAGAGTGAAATGAAAATGTTCAGATGGAGCCGGGGTAGTCGGTAGCAAATGTTCTCGCACAGGTACCACAAGTTCTACTACCCAGGCTATCACAGCTATTACCACAATTGTCAACACGGATAATACAGCACCAAGAATTCTTTTGTCTCGTGCTGCAGAAGACGCCATAGTTCAAAGTTCACAATGTCTCAAAAGTACAACTAAAAAAAATAAAAATATGAGTGCTGAGCTCCGAGGTAGCCGTTGGTTTCTTCTCCGGGGTCAAGACGGGTGTCGCTACACTTGGCAGAACGGATCCCCCCCCTTGAGATTCCCGGCTTCCGTTTCACAAACCTGGAGCGGTAACTCAACCAGTCTCGCACCAAAAAAAATTCTTCTTATCGTGGTCGCAGATTGTATCTTTCTCGTCCAGAAACAGTGTGGTCCGGGAAGGCTCCCTCCGATTCGGCAGCCGTTACAGCTGGGCTCTTCTCCTCGTCCAAGATGTCTCGGTAGTCAGACAACGAAGTCGGGCTCACCAGATCCGGAGAGACACGACGGCAGTGAGTAGAGTGGACCCACCGCTTCCTGTTGGTAACTCGCACAGCCGTTCGAGTTGCGAGCAATACCTGCTCGGGGCCACGCCACCTCGGTTCCAAGCTGTTCGTCCTCTCAAACGAGCGAATCATCACATGGTCGCCAGGACGAAGATTGTGAGCCTCTCCAATGGAATTGTCAGGGAGCGCTTCTCGAACCTTTTGATGAATGGAAAGTAAATCATTTGTTAATCGTGCCAAATAATCGTTCATCATTATACAAGGCACATCATGTAACAATCGAGGCTTAGGAACTCCCCATATGTTCATCGGCCTTCCAAACACCACTTCATAAGGTGTGAGGCCAGTTCGGGAATGGGGCACTGATCTAATAGAGAGTAATGCTAAAGGCAGGGCATCCAGCCACTTCAAAGATGTGGATGCCACAATCTTTGCTAACTTTAGTTTCAGAGTAGCATTGTACCGTTCAACAAGACCTGCCGACTGAGGATGGAACACAGCATGAAACTTCTGCTGGATTCCCAATCCCTTCAACACGTACTCCACAATTTTCCCAACAAAATGAGTACCATTGTCGCTCCACAAAAATTTGCAAACGCCGTATCGAGGGAAGTACTCCTTGAGCAAAACCTTAGCTGTTGTCAACGCTGTATTATCCTTCGTGGGGAAGGCCTCAACCCATTTGCTGAAAGCACACACCACCACTAAGACATACTTAAGGTTATTGCAACGCTCAAGCTGGATGTTATCCATTTGCAGTACTTCAAACGGTGCAGTAGGTGGAACGAACCCTCCTTTCGGAGTATGCGTCCCTTTTTCAGGATTGTGCTGTAAACATATCAAACAGGTCTGCACTACTCTCTTGGCCGTATTGGCAATCTCAGGATGCTCCCAAACTCGCGTTAGCAATCGAGTAATTGCAAGAGCTCCAACATGTGCCAACCCATGTGTCATCTGGACCATCGCTTGCAAGTAAGCTGCAGGCAATTTCCATCGTTCCATATCTTTGCTCCTCCAACAACCCTCATCATCCAGTACTCCCTCTGCTGCCCAGGTTGCAAGTTCTGCTTCAGTCGCTGATTTCTGAATGTCTAATATCTCCGCTCTAGCATCATGCCATAGCTCAGCCTGCGACTTCACCACATACATTGGGGAGTCATTTCGTGACATAGCTGTTTGTCTTGCTATACTGTCTGCAAAAGCATTGCCTTGTCCCACTTTGTCAGTGACCTTTTTATGTGCACTGCATTTGATTATCGCCACTTTCTTTGGACAAAGTAACGCATTCAGGAGATCACGCACTAGCTCTCCGTGCATAATGTGTACTCCATGCGAAATCAAAAACCCACGCTCTCTCCAGAGTAGGCCAAAATCATGCGCTACTCCGAAGGCGTACTTGCTGTCTGTGTAGATATTCACACATAAGCCAGCACTCAATTCGCAGGCTCTTGTCAAAGCTATCAGCTCCGCTGCTTGGGCCGATTTCTGTGGTATTTGTGCTGTTTCTACCACTGTCTTAACCCCTTCGACACTGATGACGAGCTGGGCTCGTCATGGTGTAGCCCGCTCGCACACTGATGACGAGCCCAGCTCGTCACGCAAAGTGCGATTTTGAAAAACCCAGCGCGCTAGCGGAATTCCGCTAGCGCGCATGCGGTTAAGTGTCGTGATCGCATATGCTGCAGAAGTTGTGCCATCTGGCAGCCTTAAACACGATCCATCAACCCACAGTTCCCCATCCACATCTAGAAGTGGCGTATCCTGTAAGTCGACACGACCCTTTGTTTGTTCTTCAGTCAGGAAAACACAGTCATGGTGTTCTTCCTCTTGGCCCTCCGCAACCGGATACGGCAATAAAGTGGCAGGGTTCAGGGTAGCACATCTTTTTAGTGTGATATGTGGCACCAAAAGTGTAAGCTCATATCCTGTTAAACGTGCACTCGTAAGATACTGGGTTTTCATTTGGTTTAGCAGAGCGTCCACCGCATGGGGAACGAACACCAACAGTTTGTGTGACAAAACTATTCCCTCACTCTGTCGTATAGCTACTGCTGTTGCTGCTACTGCTCGGAAACACCCAGGTAACCCTCGTGCTACAGGATCAAGAATGGCCGAAAAGTACGCACAGGGCCTCTGCTTATCCCCGTGTGTCTGCACTAACACTGATAATGCGCACCCATCTTTCTCGTGCACATACAACGTGAAAATCTTTGTGTAATCTGGTGTACCTAACACGGGTGCAGAACAAAGGGCCTGTCTCAATTGTTCAAAAGCATTCTGACATTCATCTGTCCATTCAAGGGGCATTGGTGTAGTTTTGGACAGTAACGCTAACAAAGGTTGTATAATATGCGAAAACCCCATTAGCCACTGTCTACAAAAGGACGTTAATCCTATGAAGGCACGTACATCTCTCTGAGTGCGGGGGACTGGTGTATCTAAAATTGCTTGAATTCGATCAGATGTTAATGCACGTCCCTCCTTAGACAAAAGATGACCGAGGTAGGTCACCTTTGGTCTACAATATTGTAACTTTTTCCTAGAGACTTTGTGATTATTCTGAGCCAAAAAGGAGAGCAAGGCAAGAGTACTCTCCTCACATTGTGCATAGGTGTCTGCAGCCAATAGGAGGTCATCAACGTATTGAATAAGAGCTACTCCAGATCGCAATTCAAAAGAATCGAGCTGTCTTTTTAAAGCCTGGCTATAAATGCTAGGACTTTCTGTGTAACCTTGAGGAACACGACAAAATCTATACGATTTATTATTTAACGTGAAGCCAAATAGCTATCTGCTGTCGGGATGGATGGGAATGGAAAAGAACGCATTCTTGAGATCAATGACAGAGAAAGTAGTGGCAGTGAGGGGGACCAAAGTAAGTAAGGTGGTGATGTCAGACACCACCGGGTACTGGGGTACTACAATTTTGTTTATTTCTCTCAAATCAATAATAAATCGATAGACTTTGTCGTCAGTATCTTTCTTAAGGATCGGAAGAATAGGGCTGTTACAAACATTGTAGGGAACTTCCTCCACTACTCCTGCAATAATCAAATCCTGAACGATGTGCGTCAGGGCAATCTCACCTTCTCTGGATATCTTATACTGCGGTACACGTGGCAAAGATACTCCCTCCTTGACAGTAATTCGAATAGGCGGGATGAGCATCTGTCCCACATCCGTATCTGATGTCGCCCATAACGTGTGTGGGAGAGAGGCTAACGCTTCAATTTCTTGCATGGTACATAGTCTGCCTGCATCTGGATAATTGTCATTCAGAATAACCCGCACTCCTTCAGGAGCGCAGCGTATCGTTGCTCGAAAATACTTGAGCAAATCTATGCCCATAATATTGTCTGGGGTATGAGGCGACAACAAAAATGGGCATAGACCAAAAAATTTATCAATGCAAAATGCAAGAGGTTGTGATAATGGGCTTGGAGAGGGTGTGCCATCGAACCCTATACATGTAATCGTTTCGCCAGACAGGGGAGCCCTAGGAACCAAGTTTTTAGACAGAGCACTACGAGTAGCTCCTGTGTCAACTAAAAACTGATCAGTAGAACCCAAAACGCCCGCTGATACATATGGACCTCTTTGATCTACTGGCACTTCAACCGATTCCACACCCCATCCTACGCAATCCTATGCGTGCACATAATCCCGACTCTCCACATTTTCACCCTCCGATATCTGATACTGATTTCGTCGATCAAAAGTATTTCGTTCATCCTGACCACGACCCCTCGCCTCAAACCTACCACGATCACTCCCTCCACCTCTCGCTCCCGAATAACTATTCCATGACCTTCCACCACCTCGACCACGCTGGCTACGTTGCTCACAAAGCACCGGACAATCTTCAGCCCAATGCCCAAACTCTTTACAATATGCACATTGGTCCTCAGCAATATCGGTACGACCATACGACGCATTACCCCCTCCTCGCCTGCCCCTATCATTCCCTCTAGATTGCGCACCACGAACCTGCGCCAACATCACCTTTGTCTTTAACTCCTTCGCTTTCTTGTCGACACTTTCTTTAGCCTCTAATTCCTGTCGCTCGTAATACTGAGCCATAGTTAACAAAGACGCAGGGGTCGCCGTGGTCCAAGAACTTTCACTAGTTTTCAACCGCTTTGCAATCTCCGGTAGGAGATTAGCCACATACTTGTCGACAAACAGATGCCTAACCGTATCATCTGTTAACAATTGTCCACTGTAATCATGAAACGCTTCTTCAAAACGTGTGAAGAAGTCAGATACCGACTCGTCTTGTTTCTGTTTGCACGAGGCTAACATAGTCCAATCAATCTTTTTAGGGGGAACAAGCGTTTTCAATTTATTCAAAATACCTGTTGGGAGATCTAAAATCAGCTGACAGGGTTTACATGCAGGCTCCCTGTCTAAATCAGCTTGGCTTATATCTTTCCAATTTGCTCCTAACATCGTTTGATCATCAAACTTACGAATCGCTCGCCACATATCAGGGGGGAGTATTAGTCCAAAGAAAAGATCTATATCAACTAGCGTCATAACACAGGAAGAAATAGCCCCCTCCACTCCTTCATAAAAAGCTGCCGGATTTTTACGGGGATCAGGTAAAGCATTTTTCAATGCCATCACATCAGCTCCATTCCAAGGCGTATACACCCAATTATATATGAAATACCCTTTTGCATCCCCAGACAATTTATCATCACTAGTACCTTGCCCTTTAGGGGGAACATACAAAGGTGCAGCTTCACGCATAGGCATAACATGCACTTTAGAACTCTTATCTGCTCCAAAGATAGGACACTCTTTGGATTGCTCCGTCGACCCCAGCACGGACTTCTCTGATGCTTTTCATGCTTCCCGCAATCTGGGCCCCTCATCCCGTAGCTGGACCAATCGTAGGAAAAAGGCATCCGCATCTGAAATATCAAATAGACCTTTACGCATATTCTCATGATGGACTGATATATCCTTAGATTTTAAATCCTCTGAATTCTTACGAAATCATTCAACAACTTCATCTGCAAAGGTACTTAAAAAACACAACTGTTCTCGTTCTGACCACTTATTCCTTTCAGCATTAATCTCTGACATAGTTATTTTATTCAAATTCAGTTTCCTAGCGAAACTGTGCAAATCCGCGGCTCTACCAGCAGTTAACCTCGTACTCACACTATCTCGATCTTCATCACCAAAGTCCTCGTCCGGAGCCGTAGGCAGAGCATACGGAGGCGGAGACCGATCTAATAACGAAAAATCATCAACTTCATTAGTAAAGACAGGATAAAGCGGACGTCGAATAGGAAATTGACCACTCGTTTGCAAATTACGTTCCCGTGCCTCCCTCTCTTTCTTCTCTTGCAACTCCTTCTCCTCCAGCTGTAAAGCTTTATCTCGAGCAGCCTTGCGCTGCTCTTTTTCCGCCAAGGCAATTTCACGCTTCATACGTTCACGCACTGCTTTCTCCCACATTCGCACACAGTCAAACATATCCTGTCTAGACTTGCGTTGAAACAAACATTGCTCCACAAACTGAACCTTTCGTAAATCAAACGACCCATGTAGTGGCCATTGCAACTCGGGATCAGACTTGGTGTATTTGTTCCATAATTTACTATACAATATAGGGGGAAGGCCGAATTTAATATACATTTCACGGTTAGGAGTCCCCTCTGGGGGAGCCGGATGAGACTCGTTTAATCGGTATGTGGTACCATTCCCAAGACAGCACATCCCTCGGAGTGTGCTTAAAACAGGCATGTTCAAAAAGTACCACGGAAACGTGATACCGTAAAAATGGCACTTACTATACTTCACACAAATGTGCCGCTCAAAATACAAACAAAGTTAGAGAAACATCTCTACATGCCTGCCTATGTGAAGTGCACTACACATATAGGATCAATTCATAGAACCAAATGTTAGCTAACTCAAAACTTATTCATATTCATAGAACCACAGTAAGCGTCCGCAGACTACCTTACCAATCACAATTCTTACCCAAATCTCAAATATCCAGGTTCCAACTGCCAATGTCTTTGATCAAATCAGCCAAACCGGCACTGTACGACAACGCAGACGAGCACGATCTCAGTCGGGGACCGGCGCCACCTGGAAGGTCAGATCAGAAGGAAGGGAAGAAAACACCGTGGGTGCCAAGACTCGGGTCACTCAGTGGCAGCGTACGCGTCCATGGCAAGTTTCCAATCCTTCGTCACGACCTCTCCTTCGGGCATCCGAGTCGCCGATGAGTCCCTTCGTGGTCGCCAATTTGTGGTATTGGGTTCTCCAGGCCTACATACTCCGCAGAATACCCTCTACAGCATAAGAACAGTTGGCACGGAAACTAGAAAATGCAAAAGACAAGTTTATTAAGACCCCATGGGGTGGTGGTACATTCCTACAGCACCCTTCGGCAATGCAAGAAGTATCACACCGAACATCGGTGTAAGTCCTTCTTTTATACAGTTTTACAGACATTAAAAAGATGGGCGGTACATGGTTACAGAGTTTTAAGTACATATATGGTCATTTTTGGAACACAGCCAACTCATGGGAGGGGTACACCACTGGTCAGTTTGGTGAAACCTTCCTAAGCGATGACTGGTCAATCGGAACTGCGCATGTGCGGGCTTGACCGTTACTAAAAATAGCCTGTTGCTGGGCAAACTCAAGTGGTCAGTGGTACAGAGAAAGGACTGAAGGGCATGCTGACCACGAGGCGACGCATTCTCTAAAATGGCCGCCGTAACATACAAAATGGCGTTTAACAACTATAGTCAAGATAAGGGAATAATGTGTAGCAAAGCTTAACGCTAACCCAGTCATTGTCAAATTACGACAGTCCAAGCTTCTCTTGGAGATTGCGAAGGACTTCTGGCACCTTTGTCTGGAGTGCAAGATCACGATTATTGCAGAATACCTGCCGGGTTCTTGCAATCAGATCGCGGACTGGAACTCTCGTCACCTGAGAGACTTCAGCGATTGGAGGCTCCATCCTCGTGTGTTCCGCAAGCTGTCCCGCTTTTGGGGGACTTGTCATCTGGATCTCTCTGCCTCCCGGCTCAACACCCAGCTTCCCCGCTTCTACAGCTGGCGTCCGGATCCGGAGGCTCTGGCCACGGACGCATTTCTCCAGACCTGGCCTCGCCATCTGTGCTATGCCTTCCCACTGTTCCTCATGATTCCCCGGGTGCTGGCCCGAGCACGTCTATTCTTGGCGGAACTGGTTCTAATAACCCCTCTTTGGAGGGCTCAAGCATGGTTTCCAGTTCTTCTGGAGATGAGCTGCTCCACGCCGCTTCTTCTTCCCCACATGTGGAACCTGCTATTGGATCCGCTTTGCGAGCCTCACCCTCTGGTGCTGTCCGGTCAACTCCTTCTGGTAGCATGGAGAATTTCGGGGGACGCTGGCAAATCCAGGGCTTATCGAGAGACGCTACCAGATATATCAATGAGGCTTGGGCACCCAACACAAGCAACCGTTATGCATCAAGTTGGAAGCGCTGGTGTGATTGGTGCTCACAGCGGTCGGTGGATCCCGTTTCAGCGGATCTTTCTTTAATCCTTAATTTTCTGGCATCCCTAGCATCCTCTGGGCTAGCTTACAGAACAGTTAATAACTTTCGTTCTGCAATTTCTGCAGGCCATGTGCCTTTGGACAGTAAACCAGCGGGAGAACATCCCTTGATCTCTAAATTGTTAAGGGGCATCCGGATGGAAAAACCTCCTTGTCCCAAATATGTAGCCCTTTGGGATGTCTCAGTTGTCTTGCGTTTTCTGTCAGCCAGGCCTGGCCTTCTAACTCTCTTTTGACACGCAAACAACTTTCAGCCAAGCTCACTATGCTTTTGTGCTTGGTCTCTTGCAAAAGGGTTTCTGATGTGCGAGCCTTGGATCTTGCTGGTCGGTCTTTTTCTCCTGAAGGTGTTACCTTTATTATCTCAAGGAGGACTAAGTGTAATACGCCTTCAGTCTCTTACCCTTCTTTCCCCCACAATCCTCAATTGTGTGTAGTTCAATGTATTAAAGATTATGAGGTAAGCACTGCACCTTTTCGGCATGATTTACAGGGACAATTACTTATTGCTTTGCAGAAACCTTTCAAGCCGGTAACTCCAGCGACTTTGGCACGTTGGTTACGTTGGCTCATGCATGAAGCGGGCATTGACACTTCTCTGTTTGGTGCTCATTCTACTAGGGGAGCCATGGCTTCCAAAGCTTTTTCCATGGGTGCCAGCCTTCAGGACATCATGAAGGCTGCAGATTGGTCATCTGAAACTGTGTTTAAGACCTTTTACTTTAAACCTATTATTGATGTTGCATCTGTTGTGGTGGATAAGCTTTAAACAAGCATAATCGGAGCCTCCGTCCTGCCATAGAATAGAAAATTTGCTAACATTCATGCCAAGAATTTTCAATTCTATTAAGGACAGGAGGCGAGGATTATCCCACCCTTCTATTTTTATGTTAATGAAATATTTTGTACATTTCTACTGCTTTATGATACTGTTTATGCATGTACTCTTTCCCGCCCTGTTGTGATTCTAATGATCCGTTGGGGATGGTCTTTACGGCTTTGTTCTTACTCCTTTCAGGCTCCGGCTTTAAATGAGATGTGTGCCGAGTTTCTCCTGTTGGTTGGACTTTTGCTGTTCCTTTGGCTCTGGGAGGTTCCAGTTTCTCCTACCTTTGGATGATCTCTCCGTTGGACGTCTTGGCCTCTGGATCTTACTGTTGAACTTTATTACTGTTTGCAAAGAAAGAGGAAGTTGTAACCTCTATCACCTTATTTATAGTTATGTGGACTCTATGGTTGCCCAGGGTTTATGGGTAATGTAGTCTGAGTTTTTGCTTTACTGTGCTGATTGGCTGCTGTTCAGTAAAGAAATTGAGAAAGCATAATCCTCTCCTCCTGTCCTTAATAGAATTGAAAATTCTTGGCACGAATGTTAGCAAATTTTCTATTGTCTGTCACTCAAATGACCAGAATTACGGACAAATGGAGTCCGTTAAAGATATTGTCAAGGGCAACGGACAGAAGGAAAAAAATACAGACTGTCCGTGAAATTTACGGACGGTTGGTCACCGACGGGGCCCGATCGTCGCTGCTCCGTAAAGTGGGGCCACTGCCGCGCGAGCAAAGGTTCAGTTCCCCTCCAGGTGGCCCTGCCCCAAAGTGGAGCGGTCCAGACAGCCCCTCCCTCGCCACGGGTCCCGCCCGGTCCAGCGCCCACTATGCCAGGCCTCCTCACCTGCAAATACGTGACCAGTGGAACCTCTCAGCTTAGCCGGCACCGCACTGGAGCTGCCATAGAGGCCGCACGGGGAGCCTCGAGGGGCCCATGCAGGTTGTGGCCTGCTGCCGATCTGCTGGCCGATTGCCCGCCTCCCCTCGTGTGTGTGGTTGAGTGCTTGGCAGTCAGGGGTGCCTCAGCGCAGTTCTTAGCGCTCGGGCCAGGCCAGCAGTGTCCCTGCTGGTTTTGGGATCTCCCCACAGAAATCCGCAGCAGGTGAGTCGCACAGACCATTTTACCCCATTGCGTCTGCTGTTCAATGTGGCAGCAGTCTCTACAGTACGTAGGAGTCCTCTGCAGTGACGGTATCAGCGCAGACAGGTCACTCGTCCATTTTGGAGCAGTTGGAAGTGTCCCTCACTCCCAGAGTTCTGTGTGGATGCGAGTGGATTATTTAGGGGTCTGGAGCACTCCTAGAGGACGACCACCATCTTGACGCTCGTATCCAGGCCCAGACACTTTACTTAGTAATGTGGAAATTATAAATATTTGCCGAAACCTGATTTCCACACATTGTCGTTTGGTTGTTATAAAATTTTATCAACAAAACTTCATGTCTGAAAATGTTGTGACAATATCAATGAAAACTGTACTGTTTATAAATGATGTTGTGCTACCGCACCATACTTTAGTAATATATTTGAAACAGTGTGCTCCAAAATGCACCAATGGCTACAAACCACAACCTTATCATTGTAATGGTGAATGTTCATGGTTACTTTGCCATACTTGTTCATTGTGCGACGCTTGCATTTTTCACAATACCTACGACTTCCGTTATGTAACACTGATGGCAGCACCCCCACTCTGAAAATTGTAACAGCACCACTGCTTGACCGAAAGAGAAAAGGGCAATCAATCAAGGATCTCAAGGTGGCCACAATAGTGTCATTCATAAACCTGTGTAACAGCCATTATAACGCTGCCTTTACCACACATGGTAAGTATTGGTAAGATCTATATATATAACGGTTAGGGGTGGGCAGTGATAAAGGTTGATAAGGGTAATATTAGAGTTTAAGGGCGGTAGAGGTCATTTTAGGGTTTAGGATGGGTAGTGGTAAGAGTACATTTAGGCTTTAAGGGTGAGTAGTGGGAAAGGTTAATAAGAGTAATTTTAGGGTTGAGGGTAGGGTAGTGGTACTGGGTGTTAATGGTGTTTTTAGGACTTAGCGGCGAGTAGTAAAAGAAGGCTTGGAGTAAATTGAATAGAAGGGGTGGGGATGGTTTCTCCCCTCCCCAAAAAATACATATAATAATTAATATGAATATTTTATTATACTTACCACACATGGTAAAGGCTGCGTGGAAAAGCATGCATGGCAAAGGCATGCATTGTATTGTCAGACATCCCCCAGGATGAATGTTCATTGTACAGGCCAATTTCTCTCTTGCATGTGGAAACTAGGATCTTGGACAACGTATGGTAGCCCGACTGGAAGAGGTAATAACTGCATTCATGCATCCAGACCAATCAGGTGTTGTGCCCCCACATAAGTACTACAAAGTTTATAAGGAGATTTTGTTGTGTGATATATACTGAGAAGGTAACTAAACCAGCAGTAGTGTTGTCACTGAATGCATCAAAGGCAGTTGACTCCCTTCAGAAACCCTACTTATTAGAGGTCCTTAAAAATATGGGTCTTTAACCTCTTGGGTCGTGGCCCAAATCTCCAGCTGTCCACTAGAGTAAATCAGAAGGGGTTCACATTCCTGTGTATACAGATCACACATGACTCAGACAAATTATTTAATTGTAATCTGTACAATTTACTGAATAGATTAAGGGATAAAGTAAAATGCACCTTTTATCATTGGAGCGAACAGACATCTTAAAAATAATAGTGCTTTCTAAGTCCCTATATGCCCTCAGACAAAAACAACTTACTAGGTTCCCAGATGTGTTTCCTTCAGAAACTGGAGTGTGAAATCAGATAACTTCTATGGGATGGGGGTTCACTACTAATATCACTTCAGAAGTTGGTCAGGGGTGCCTACGACTGAGCAACTGCACTTTTGGACTTCCGGGCATACTACTGGCTTCACAACTTGCATTTCTGGAAGAAAGTTTTTTTCTCCTTGGGAGGGACCATGGATCATTGGGGACGCCTTTGGGTCACAAGATTACATAGCTGCACTATGTGTGTGTGTGTGGGGGGTGGTAGGGGGAGAAGACGTAGGGAAACAACTGATCGGCCCAGGGGAAGTGGGAAGAGCCTAGCAGGCTGTGACAAAACACCTTGAATGGGAGGAGTTCTGACAAAAGAAATCCTCTATAGGACAGAAGTTGAAAAGAACTGAGCAATTTCCAAGAATTTTAAAAAATGGGACCTAGTAGGAATAAATGACGTAGGTGATGTGAGACCCGAGCACAAAGTTCTTAAAAATTGAATATGAAGTGACAGATGCAGAGATGTTTCGCTACATGGAGCGTAAGTCTGCCACTGCAGTACATGGTGTTAAAACAACAAATAGAAGAAATTAACAACTCAAAGGTATCACAAACTGATGGAAAAGTGGATAGTATATCTAAAAAGAGGAGGAATAGATCGAAGCAATAAGACGGTCTAGGGAGGTGGCAATCAAAGCAGGTTGCACATTTAAACAATTAGGAATCCTTTGCAGGAGTTAAAATTTTAGAGGACAAGTTGTTAGATCTAGTAAAACTAGTACTGATAATAAATGTCTCAGGGGGTGCGTTCTAACTTCTGGCAGGCCCCTTCCTACACACACTATAGGACTGCCCCCACCCCCCATTTAAACCCTTGTTGGGAAAGTGTAAAATCATGCCTAGCGAGTATTACGGAGTTTCCAATGGATCTAAAAGTGAAGCTGTTTGTAGTGGGAATGTGGCCAGAAGAAACACAATTAGGAGGGAACGCTCCTATCACGCCCCCTCTTGGGCCCAAATTTCTTTTTAAAAAGGTAATCATAGAGGAGGGTCAAATGGAGTGAAACTCCCAAAACGTACTCTATGATTTATAGCCCACCCTATGAACATGTCTGCAGTACAATGGTGAATGTGTTCATGCTATATTTTCTGAACACAGACTACAAAAGTGAGCTTCTGTCTTCAGAAAATAACAAAAGGAGGACATTTCTCTTATGTGCGTTTTCTCCAAGAGCTTATGGGCCACTTTCTGTCTGGAACCACCATGGATTAGATGGCTGACTTAGACAGAGAAGAAGCTGTCGCATATTAAGGAATCCCTTACTATGCAACGTCTAAGTACCAGCAGATGCCCAGTAAAGAGTTTTTTCCATAGGCAGAGCCTGTGCCAGCTCCACCTCTGTAAAACCAATATTGCAGCACCGCACGGGATGCAAAAGGTGTGTTTATGACAGGCAGCCAATGTTTGGCAGCTATCCCTTTGCCACCCACATTTGAGCCCCCAAGTCTGTTTTCTACCTAACACAAACATACCAATATTTGAAATGTTTTTTTTAAATTTTATTATTTTCAAGTGGTTTTGGGCAGGAAATTTCTGAAGGTGGCACCTGTACTTCTGCAAGTGTGATGTTCGCTCCTAGATCTCTGCCATGTGGTCTTCAAGAAAGCTGCAATTCTTATGCACCAAAAACATTAGGCACTGGCGGTGGGAATTCTTGATACGATTCCAGCTGAAAGCAACAAATTCCAAAAGCGTCATTTCAGCAAAAGTGATATTATGCACCAGAGACCACATCAACTAATCACAAAAGCCATGAGTGCAGGCAGGCCCTATAAGGCCATTGCGTCTATTACAAAAAAACATCGGACAGCCACTGTTAATTAGTAAACCTAGCAATGTACAAACTCTTGTTTCATTTAGCACGCTCATGACCAAGGCAATGTTTTAAAACATTCGTCAAAAGTTGTAATTTTACCAAAAAAGGGATTAAACATTGTAAATAAGAAAATGAGTTACTTACCTGTAACTACGGTTCTCCAGTATTGGTATCTTTCATAGATTCACATGCTTGAATCATCCCTGTGGTTGTAGTGGGAGTCCCACGGAGGCGTGGCTACGGGGCCGATGCGGATGGCAGCGTGAGCTCCGTGCCAACCCCATCATTTATCCTGCTGGGGGCTGTTTTCTTAAGGCCAAAAAGACTCCTGGTAGCATGGCACACGATTCCAGAAGTGCTGGTGCCACTTGCTTCTGGACATGACTTCGCCGCTGAGGACCGGTAACTGCAGTGCGGCGGGACCCTGGTCGCTCAAAATGGTGCCGGGTCTGGCCGCAGAGAATGGAGCTGCAGAGGAAGCGGCGATAAATCAGCTGAGCCGCTGCTGCCTGCTGAAAGCTCAGGACACTCGGTGTGTACTAGGGCAGGTGCAGCGGGGGCGGTGCTGGAGCGGCGGCGACCGCAGAGAGAAGCGGAGCCTTCCCCCTCCCCTCCCGTTCGTCCTCCCCCTCTCGGCAACGCAAGGAGTGCCCGAGAGGGCAATAACGGGTGATGGGTGGCTGCAGGGGGGCCCCGGCGCCCACAGGAACTTATTGAGGGCACGAATCAGAGGAGCTCCCCTGCCTGAGGTCACAGGCTGAGTGGGACACAGACTGCTTGCGGCCCCTGCGCGGCCGCCATTTTGTGTCTCGGCGGAGCGGCGCTGCAGGACAGTCGACTACAGGGACAGGCTCGTACTGCATCAGCAGTCAGATTGCAGGGGGGAAGACTCCTGTGGCATTGGATCCAGCAGGGCGAGGCAGCGCACTTGTGCCTCACGTTGGAGCCCCCCATCACTGATTCAGAGCTTGGGGAACCACCCGGACCTTGCAGCTGTGGCAGGAGGAAGAAGTGAAAAGGTATGTGCAGACATACTGGGGCATGAAGAGGACTATCTGGAGTTGGCACTGGAGCTGCCCCCTCTGGTGATGGAGGGTCCCCAGCGACCTGGAGATGACGACATCGGTTTGCTGGTCTGAGGGTATCCAGCCCCAGCGCAGTGCCAGGAGAGGAAGCAGAGACTTCTGCCTGCTGGTTCGGACCTGGGCGCAGGGATTGAGGACCCTGGAACACCACATACAGCCGGGTGTGATGGCGGACAGGTTGAGCATTCTTTGCCAGGAGCATCACATTTACGACAGGGATGGTTACTACCATTGATGCCACCCATAGTACTGAGGGGAGCTCCTGAGAGTGGACCCGCCTGGAGGACCACAGGTCTGGTTGAGCGCTGCACTGGGAGGAGTCGTGACTGGCAGAAGGGACCCTGGAGGGTGCCCCGAGAGCCTTGCAGGCCGTGGGGTGTCCGGCTTCTACTGAGAGGTGAGGGGACAACACTGAGGATTGGTGGTGATCCGGTAGTCAGCCACCATGGTCACCGGGCATGGGGAACGGGCAAAGATTGGAAAACCACAAGGCAAACAGGGGGGTTCACCCCGGAACAAGAAGAGGTTACTACGGATGACCGGAGGACAGAGGCGTCGGAGTTGCAGCCTGAGGGGATGGCGCAGCAGCAAGTGGATATGATACTTAAGGGCATCACGGATACTAGAAATGCCCTTCAGCAGGACATAGCACAGGTGTCAGTGGGGCTGGGCCTTCTCCGGGCGAACCATGTAAAATTAGCGGACCGGGTAAAGCAAACCGAGGCCACTCTGGAAGTATTGGATCCAGCACAGAAGGCGCTTGAGACACAGATGGGGGATGTGCACCGTCGCTTGCAGATCTTGGAAAAGAGAGCTGAGAACGTCGAAGGGCGGAACAGAAGGAACAACATACGGGTGATTGGACTGCCTGAAGGAGTGGAATGAACCGATATGGCGACTTATCTGTAGGCCTGGTTGAAGTCAGAAGTCGCCCTGGACGGACTGTCCCCTTTCTTCACCTTGGAAAGGGCGCATAGAGTACTGGCGCGTCTGCTGAATCCTGGGAGGCCACCCAGACCTGTGGTGGCACGTTTGCTCCACTAAAAGGACAGAGATCTGCTTTTGAATAGAGCGCGCACCGTGGGACCCTTCAAGGTGGATAACAGTAGTGTGATGCTGTTTCCCGACTATACCTTTGATGTGCAGCAACAGCGATCCTCCTTCTTGAAGGTCAAGAAAGCACTCCGCACAAAAGGTTTGCAATACTCTTTGATGTTTCCGGCTTGCTTAAGAGTGGCCATGGACGGTGAAACCTTTTTCTTCAACACCTCTGAGGAAGCATGGGACTGGCTGGAATCTTACAAAGCGGGACAGGGAGAAGCCGGTCGAGGCCGGTGGGCCGCTGAGGGGATGCCGCGTCCCCCTCGGCCGCGGCATGCAGAGACGGCAGCTCTGCTCCCAGAGACCAACGAAATCCCAGACGGAGAAAGGAAGAACAGCAGAGCTCAAGGCGGTGAAGGAGCTATCTCAAGAGCAAGGGCAGGATTCGTGGGGAGTGACTTAATCTGAGACGGGGTCAGCTGGGACAGCATCAGAGGAATCGGATTCAGCGAGCGTCGCTCTGCCACATGACCAGGACTGAGGATGAGCTGGTCGATGCGTAGCACAGTAAGACATTATCCAGGACTGGGTGGTGCTTTTGTATATTGACATTCCCCATTGTCTTCTTAATGGTGTGGATTGTGGGGTGCTGGTGGGGGGGTGCGAGTAGAGGGGTGGGGGGGAGGGCATTGGGGTGGTGGCCCCCCTAATCTGGGGTACCGCAGCAGTAGCTGTGGCGCTACAGGGAATGGGGTATGGTGTGAGATGGTTGTTTAATTTTTGATTTAGCGGCGTTTGGCCCCTAGCCACCCCCCTGTTATTATCGTTAGTGTTCCCCGGTAGCTACAGAGGAAGCTGTTTAGTGGAGAATTTAGATAGGAGCTGTTTTGTTAGGACCTGTTCTGGGGAGGGGTAGTTGGGGAAGTTGTTTGGGGTTATAGGGGCTGATGGTGTGTCCATGGTAAAGATGCAGAGGTACCCAGAAGTGGAAGAACAATATGGGGACCCTACTTGATCTTAAGTACCTAACGTGGAATATGAGAGTGATGCATACAATGCGGAAGCATTACAAGGTGCATGCCTATTTGGTGCGGAGGGGGGTGCATATAGCCTTCCTGCAGGAGACCCATATTGATCGGGTGGAGAGCAGCGCATTGCAGCGAAGGAGGCAGGTCCAGGTCTATTGTACGACGTACTAGGCTTTTGCTAGGGGAGCATTTATATGGGTTCGAGCGGGGGTGCCCTTCCAAATGACTCGCCAGTTTGCTGAGCCAGATGGGAGGTTCGGTGTGGGGGGGGGGTGACTGAATGGTTTAGATGTAACATTATGTAGCGTATATGCCCCAAATGTTGACCAGATGTCCTTTTTTACCCTCCGCCCTACTTGACTGGTCCTGTGATGTTCGGAGGAGATTTCAACTCAATAGCTGATGTAGATATGGATAGGTCGCATCCCCCATTTCCGGAGGCCCCATCATATAAAATATCTAAGGGGAGAAGAGACTGGCAGGACAGATGGGGATAGATAGGGACTGGTAGATACCTGGTGAATGCATCATTTTGAGGAACGTGACTTATTCTTTTCTTTCTGCATTGCATGACCTGCATGTGCGCTTGGATGCCGTATTGTGCACACATGATATACCTGAAAAGGTGCTACACAGCGAGTACTTGGCTAGAACAATATCGGACCATAATCCTCTGCTCCTAACGATTTGGTGGGTTCAGGAGAGGCCTGCAATTCCAATGTGGTGCCTACCACTGGAGACGTTAGAGGACGCTGTCTTCCGTGGTGATATAGAAATGGGCATTGAGCAATATTTTGCTGAGAATGAAGGAACCGCATCTGCAATAGCGATAGAGTGGGATGCTTTTAAGGTGGTGATGAGGAGAATGTGATTGCCAAACAAGCAGGTGTAAGGAAGACGTTACTATGGGAAGTGGAAGTGTCAGAAGCTCGGCTGCGAGGAGTAGAGAGAGAGCGGCCTGAGCACCCCAAAGTGCAGGGTGAACTATCGGGTGCAAGGGAGGAAGTGGCGAATCAGATAGAGAGGTTTTGTTATGATTATAGAGCTTATTTAGCACGGGCGCACGCAGAACGTGACAAGACGAGTACACTGCTGGCTTGGCTAGCTAATCCGGCACCCCTATAATGGTGCTGAACTCTTCCCTAGGAGTTCCAGTCTACACCCAGAGAGGGATTAATGACCTGTTTCTAGAATATTATGCTGGGTTGTATAGGAGTCGCGTGGGGGGCCCTGATGATACGCTGGAGTAATTTTTGGCGGGTATACAACTGCCCCGGCTGAAGGAAGAACAAGCGACGCTGCTAGGGCAGGACATTACATTGGGGGAAATATAGAGTGCCATTAAGCACATGGCACGTATTAAGACGCCAGGATCGAACGGCCTGCCTATTGAGTTTTATTTAACTTATATTGATAAACTGGCTCCAAAATTGGTGAGGGTCTATAAGGAGGCCCGAGCAGTGGGGAGGCTTCCAACTTCTATGAGGGAGGCTGTTGTTATCCCACTACCGAAACTGGGAAGGGACTCAATGGATAGGTGGGCGTACCGCCCGTTATCCATGCTGACATCAGACTACAAGATATTAAGTAGGATTCTGTTGACTCGACTCTTGCCCCGTATGGTACATTTGGTACACCGTGATCAGGCGGGTTTTATTCCAACTCGGAACACAGCCGTTAATATATGTTACCTCCACCGCATATTGTATGCAGATCCAGGAGACGCTCCTGGTACTGTAGTACTCTCAGTAGACATAGAGAAGGCCTTTGATAGCCTAGAGTGGCCGTATCTGTACCATGCTATGCGTGCATTTGGCCTTGGTGAGGCGATTGAGGGATGCATGGGCTTATTGTATGGAGATGCGACAGCTAGGGTGTGGGCAGGGTCGACAATATCCTCCCCCTGTGCGGTAGGTCGAGGAACGCGACAGGGATGCCCGCTGTTATTTGCATTAGCTATCGAGCCATTGGCTGTACAGGCTAGACTGGGGCGCCATTACCAGGGCCTGGCCCTGCGGGGCATTGAACAGTATATATATATCCCTGTACGCTGATGATCTACTAATTATTTGGGCCAACACAGGGGTAGCACTGGGCGATGCGACACACCTGCTGCAGGCGTTCTGTGAAATGTCAGGACTGGGGGTTAGTTAGGGGAAGACATGCCTCTTCCTGGTGTTTCCAAAAGCGGGAGGCCCTGATCGATTAGCTGGAATTCGGTGGGAACCACCCCGTTTGCCCTATTTGGGACTAATATCTATCATTCCCTTGCGGATCTGCTGGAAGGGAGCATGGGAAGGTCCCTGTAAGGGCTGCAAGGGAATCTGGCTTTCGGAAGTGCTCTGCCACTCTCCGTTGCCGGAAGGGTGGCGCTCCTGAAGATGGTGGTGCTCCCCCGCCTGCTATATTATTTTCGGACATTGCCGATTTGGATACCGGGGCAATTTTTAGGCAGATTAGGTCGATGGTTAGCGGTTTCTTATTCGGAAAAGGCAGGAAGCGGTGGCGTTACCCACCATGACGAGACCCAGAGTGGACGGGGGGCTAGCGGTACCTGATTCTGAATTTTGGGGTTCAGTGGGCCAGGAGGGTCGGTGGATCCTGCGGCATGTACTCTCATTTACCATATTGCAGTAACCCTTGCATCTTGGGTCGCTCACTGCTGAGGAGCGGACATTTAGACAATGCTGGAATCGGAGCCACCGCAGAGTCAAGATTAGTCGCCCATATGCCTCGGAGATCCCCCTGGGCATGTACACCGCCGTCCCCACACAGGGGGATTGGTCGGCACTAGCAGACTGGGAAGCGGTGGGAGTCCAGGTTGTGGGGGATTTGAATGAAGACGGGTTGCTACTACCTTTTCACACATTACCGGAAAGGTATGATCTGCTGCAAGGAGACTATTTTCTACATGCCGCTTTGATCTCAGCTATACAGCGCCACTGTAAGGAAGGGCTCTCGGAACCCCAGACTTTTATGACGTGTCAATACGTGGTGATGGCTGCAGGGACGTTTAGGGTGATTACATGTCTCTACAGGCGCTTCACTACAGAAAGCCTGCACCCACTGATGGAGTTACAAGTAAAATGGGAGAAGGATTTTGGGAAGGAAATACCGGAAGTAACGTGGGCTCAATTGATCCGAAGGGCCTGGAAGAGCACACGGAGTGCAGGTTTCAATTAATAGATTTCTTTATATTGCATAGGGCTTATTTAACCCCAGCCAGAATCAATCGATATTTCCAGATGGATACCGCCCAGTGTCCGCGTTGCGGCCTGGAGGAGGCAGAGTTACCTCATATGCTGTGGACTTGTGGACAATTGGGAACTTATTGGGAGGAAGTAGTCGAACGGCTTTGTGGCGTTACAGAGCACAGTATAGAAACTGATATGGGTACCTGCATATTACATTGGTTTCCACACACCTCTGAGGCAAAAATTACAAGCAAGTTTCTGGACATAGATATACTGCTGGCTAAGAGAGAGAGAGAACACGGCCCAATGGAAGTCGCGCCGGGGTTCCTACGATAGGGAAGGGGAAATCGGAGTTACTCAAATGGGCTAAAAGTGTGAGTACGGTTAGATTGCAACAAGCTATAGGCACTAATAATGAGAAGGCGCTGGAAGAAGCCAGAGTGTGGGAAGCATTAGTGATAGCACTACAAATGCCGGAAACTGATTTGGAGGTGGCCCCTGCTGAGGATGCCCCAGAGGGTTCCCCTTGATCAGCCGTAAGTAGGGAAGGTTAGGGACCAAGTCCGGGGGTGAGTGAAAATGATACAGTGGAACGCATGGCTATGGGCAGGTATAGTCCCCAAAGTATCCCGAAAAGAGATGAGAAGATTCTGATGTACATATTGGATTCTGCGATTGGGAACTTGGACACACCGGAGGCTGAGGGGGGGCGGGGGAGGAAGTTTGATTGGGTTTGCCTATTGCTCATTTTTTGGCTTACACTGTTAAGAAGTAGACATAACACGATTGACAATGTGCTCCTATTATTATGGATATGGGTACGACAGGATGATTATTGAGAAATAACCTATATTGTGTCAGATTTTGGAGGGACCATAACTCATAATGCGTAATTATGGGTGCACAGACATTGTTGATATGATGTAAGGTATTATGTTATACATTGATGTATGATTGTTAAATGTGGCTTATAAAACAATAAAAACAGAGTTACAAAAAAAAAGTAGTGGGAGTTCTACGGTATACATATAAAAGCAGTAGATAAAATCACCAGAGGCTACCATACAATGAAAAGTCAGGGCAATTGCCTATTGACATTCTTGTGTAAAAAAAGAATCAAAACTAACCAACATTCAATCAGGCTATGGCACCCTCTAGAACAATCCCAAGAGAGGCTAGGTTCCTCAGGATTTTCTAGCACAAGTGTGCAAGCATAAACCTTAGAGAATAAAGGAAGCCTCTCCGGTGAGGAGGGTGGGTCGCATGTGAATCTATGAACGATAACAATACTGCAGAACCGTTACAGGTAAGTAACTAATTTTCTTCTCCAGTATTGGATCTTTCATAGATTCACATGCATGAATCAGAGTAGATAGCAGTTTTATAAACATGCATGGTTAGTAGCACTATAATATGAACTCTTGCACCTTAGAGTATGGTGGGTTATAACATACATGCCAATATAAAATACCTAATGAGATAATACTGAACAACATATCAATCATATAAACATATACATACGTGTGTTCAAGATCGCACTGGAGCGATCGAAATGCGGCATGGCGGAGATTTGTCTGATTTCACTATGCGGTGATATCATGAATAAAAACATTCCTGCGAAAAAGCATTAATCGAGCAGGGGCATTTCGTGCTCTGTACCTGGAAGGAACCCCCTCAGAGAAGAAGGTGAGCCAGGATTGCTCAAACTTGTGTATATATATATATATATATATATGTATATATATATATCTATATGTGAAGAAAAGCTGAGACAACGCAGAGAGGCCGCGGCAATGCACGGAGCATTGCTTGATGTTCGATGTTCCACGATAAAGTCAGCTCCGCTCCCTGCTCATCACCCCTACTTAAGGGGATTAATACGGATGTCAAATTGAAATTTAACAGGCAACCTACTCAAGGATTATTATACACTCACCCCAAGGACTACAAATACCATCATTCCCGATGGACAAGTTGAGAAGCCACACCCACTAAGGGCAGTTACAGTCAAATCAAATAAAAGTTGATTGAAAAGGATGAGTTATAAAAAACAACAAGGGCACCCAATCGAGTCAGCACAGGACCTTGGGGAACATATGAGTAAAGACAACAGCGGTCCTATGCAAGGAGGGATATAGTCAATAGGTAAATATAGACACAATGGAAACTATATTGTAAATTGACTTGCCCAGCCGGGCAGAGGTCTAATATTTAATTTAGAACCACAATATTAGGAGATACCTTCAACAATTTCTTGGAGATGGGCACAAGCCTGTGCCCAGACGATTACAAATTGTCATGGTTAGCGGAGTGGATAGAAGGTAGAGAAAGGTTTTTAGGCAAAAGCTATTGTTTTCTGTGCATATAGCAATAACAGAATTCGCATTTACACCAATACTTGAAATATAGTAACAGATACACAACAGAGTATATGGTGTAGAAGTTGTCGACGGCGTTTCGATCCCATTACATAGTTACAGGGATCATCATCAGGACTGAGTAAAGCCTAATCATTCCTAGCCATGATAGCCGCATTGGGCGAGGCGCACACAGTGGGTGCCGGCCGGTGGCAGGGAGTGGGGGGCAGCCGTTTTCCGCGGAGGAACCGGATAGTCCCAATTTAAACGGGCAGCTTAAACGGTGATTACGTTTCTGGCCCCTACTCCCTGCCACCGGCCGGCACCCACTGTGTGCGCCTCGCCCAATGCGGCTATCATCGGCAACTTCTACACCATATACTCTGTTGTGTATTTGTTACTATATTTCAAGTATTGGTGTAAATGTGAATTCTGTTATTGCTATATGCACAGAAAACAATAGCTTTTGCCTAAAAACCTTTCTCTACCTTCTATCCACTCCGCTATCCATGACAATTTGTAATCGTCTGGGCACAGGCTTGTGCCCATCTCCAAGAAATTGTTGAAGGTATCTCCTAATATTGTGGTTCTAAATTAAATATTAGACCTCTGCCCGGCTGGGCAAGTCAATTTACAATATAGTTTCCATTGTGTCTATATTTACCTATTGACTATATCCCTCCTTGCATAGGACCGCTGTTGTCTTTACTGAAAAGGATGAGTGTCATGCCTGTATACTTCTGAAGACCCCATGAAGAAGAGGAGTAGCAGCCTTGAAACGCGTCGGGCGCATGGCACACAAGAGTGGAGAACAAAGTTTGCGGAGCTACGAGGGGCTTACATAGCTGGATGGCAGGAGGATCGAGAGGGCCTTTCGGAAGAGCAGGAGCGCATTGCTTGGTTTGAAAATATATATATATATATATATATATATCCGAAAAAACTCCAAACACCGCTTCCAGGTCAACCAACGTCGGACCGGCGAGGGAACATAGGAGACGGACCACAGAATGCGCTGCACAGGATCTTTTATTTGCAGAGAAGCCGGTAAGCCAGAGGGCACTATGCGTTTCGGGCTGGAAAAGCCCCTGTTCACATGCAAATGAACCAGTTTCAACTTTTTAATTTTATACTGCTGTGCACACCCAATTGGCCCGCCCTGTCACATGGTATAAATCTGCATAGACATAGAAAACATTTTACTCCTACATTTTGAGGAGAGAAGTACTGCCAAGTCTACATTTTTCCCTTTGTTTTCAAACAAACCACATTTCAATGTTATATATTATATAATATTTGCATACAAATTAATGTAAATAAAATGGGATGTCATGTTTTAAAACCAAGATTATAGGAAAAAATAGCAGATTTGATGAATACGGTATCACAAAATTAATACCAGGATAAATCCTTATATACATAACCGTTAAAATGTCTATATACAGTATTGTAGTGACTGGGGAATTGTAGGATTTGCTGAAGGTGCCAATATTTACAATTTAGACTGGTTCCAAGTCTGCGAATGGTGGAGAGTGATAAAGTGCATAGGGAAGAGAGGTAGGTGAGAATAAAGTGCTGAATCCACATGTTGTTAAGTACCTTTTGTCATCATTGCATAAATGCAGAAAGTTAGAGATAGGAACATGAACCTATATAAATCTCATACAAAAGTTTAAAACAATGGATACTTAATAAAACCACCATGTGTAGAATTCATAATTGCTAAAAATACCCGGTGTAAAATACAGTGATAAAAAGTGTACAAAAATATTTTTTCATTTTTTTGATAAAACACGTGTATCTAAATTATTATATAACAATATTTACAACATTAGAGGAAGGTAAGGAGTTACATTTATCAATGGTAGGTTGACCAACAAGGAACTTGACTGGTCAACTATACAGCTAGTGAATTCGGCACCGTCATAAATTACTTGGACTTAGAAGATTTGACCCACTAGATAACAGGGAACCTGACTATCTAGGGGAAAAGAAACCAAGGTACTGTTTGTTAAAGAGCATCTCATAGAAAGTCACGGAGATCCTCAGTAATGTTAAGCCCGTTAGGCCATTTACTGTCGAATTCGAGGATCATTCGTGATTCCAATTGCCTGAGTTTGAGCTCACGGTTGCCTCCACGTCTTAGCTTGGGAATCGAGGCTATCACGTAGTAAGATAGACAATTAATATTTTTACTGTGAGTGCTCAAAAAGTGACGTGCTACTGGGTATGCTGGATCCGAGTGCAAAATTGCTTGTATATGCTGTAGAATTCTGACATGTACAGGTTGTATGGTGCTGCCTACATAATTGAGGCCACACGTACATGTCAGGACGTATACTGCATATTCTGTTTTGCAAGTATGCTGGCCTTTAATTGGGGTCTCTGTATCACTGAAGGGAGTTTTATAGTGAGTCTTATTTATTCCGAATTTACATGCTCTACAAGTAGAGCATTTCCGGAATCCCTCCTTGATTAGCCAGTTCTGTTTGCACTTGAGTTCAGGGCTACTTTGATCAAGCACTGCGCCCATACTGAGAGCACGTCGAAAAGTAACCATGGGTTTGTTAGGAAGCATATTTCCTAATACGTTGTCCGTTAGTACAATAGGCCAATTATGATTAATGATCTGTCTTATTTTATTTTGTTGGCTACTGTAATTGGTGATGAACCTGGGACATTCCTGTTTGGTGGTATCTATTGTCTCATCAGGTAAGTTAGTAGTTTCAGAAGGTGTGCTTAACAGACTTGCCCGGGTTCTGTCTTGTGATTTTGCTAATGCTTGGTTAAACATTTTTTCTGTATAACCTCGGGCTTTCATGCGAATGCGTAGGTCATTAACACTACTCTCAAAATCATTAGTACTGCTGCAGATTCTTTTCAGCCTAAGTATTTCCCCATAGGGAATACTTTGGATCGTGTGCCTTGGGTGTAAACTAGAGGCATGAAGAGTAGTGTTGCCTGCAGTAGCTTTGCGATGGAGAGTAGTTTGCACTCTATCATGTTCATCAATGTATACAGTAACATCCAAAAATTCTGCTTGTTTATTGCTTATTTTGGATGTAAACTTGAGGTTATATGGGTTATCATTGATGGCATTTATAAACGCACAAGCTTCTGTTTCATCACCTTGCCACACTAAGAAGATATCATCAATGTAGCGAAGGTAACGGACAATTTTTTCACGTACCCACACATGATGCGTGACATTGAGGACCCGCTCCTCCCACCAGCCAACGTGCAAGCACGCATAGCTAGGGGAGAAGCAGGCCCCCATAGCCACGCCCCTCAGTTGCTTCCAAATCTCTTTGCCAAATAAAAAATAGTTGTTATACAAACACCACTCTATTAAGCCCAAAATCACTTTTTTGTGTTCATAGAAATCTATTGGCCGTTGGCCTAGAAAGTGAGAAACTGCATTTATACCATCTGTATGTGCAATGCTGGTATATAATTGTTCAACATCCAAAGTTATTAGGAGCATATCATTCTGCCATTCTAAATCCTCTATTTTAGCAAGAAAGTCTCCAGTGTCGCGTACAAAACTAGGTAGTCCGCTTACCCACTTTTGCAGAAAGAAATCCACGTATTGACCAACTCTTTCACCACAGCTGTTAATTGCCGAGATTATTGGCCTCCCGGGTATCGGTGATTGTCCTTTATGCACTTTCGGGATCAAGTACATAGTAGGTAGAGTTGGATGTTCATTGAGCATAAATAAATACTCTTCCTCTGAGATAAGGCCCTCTCTTCGATGTTTCTGTAGGAGTTTGTTCAAATTCTCATTAGCCTTAATGTATTCTTTGTTTGTAGATTTTTGATAACAAACTGGATCCGATAACTGTCTTTGAGCCTCTTGAATATATGCTGCCTTTGGCCAAATAACAAGGTTGCCACCTTTATCTGCCGTTTTAACAACAATGTCCGGATTGTCTTTCAATTTTTTCATTAGTGCAGTGTATTGCGCTTGTTTGGCATCAAATTTCTTTCTTTTTTTATGGATGTTGGTGGTTTTGTGCAGTTCCTTCATTTCAGTAATGACACAATCTTGAAAAACATCAACTGCATCACGGGTCATAATAGGTACAAAGTCCGATTTACGCTTAAAAGGAGTAATGCCAGCTCCTGATTTAGCGATATTGATTCTTTCTAATCGGATTTGCGTACTCTCCATTTCACTTTCTCCGGTTACTTCCGCATTGTCATCATTCATTAAATCATGAATTGCAAGAAGCGCCGGGGCATCCGACACTGCAAAAGGTTGATTTGTGTCAGTAGTATTTGAATTGGCAGAGCTGTTAGTGCCTATCGGAGTTTTAAGTCGTTGTAGAGCAAAAAATTTCTGAAGTTTTAATTTTCGGATGTAACAGTAAACATCCACCCTGGTGGAAGCATAGTTGAATTTTTGTTTTGGACAGTAGTTTAAGCCCAGAGCGAGAAGTTGTTGCTCCGCCTTGGTCAGAACTACATTAGACAGGTTGATAATTGATCTGTCCATTACTGTTTCTTTTTCTTCCATTGCTGATTGTTTTTTTGTGGTTTCTTGGACCTTTTGTTTTCTTCTTCTTCGCCTTTCCCGGCGTTTTTGGTTGCGGCGGGTTTTGCTGTTGCTTTTTGGCGTGGCCTCAATGTGCGCAGTTTTTCTTCCACTAAAAAACCCAGCTCCTCATCAATTTCCAAAACAGGCAGAGGTTGGTTGTTGACACTTAGATCTGTGCTAGATCCACTTGATCCACTGTAGCTAGACAGCGAGTCACTACTGGCGCCACCTGCAGCTTCCTCGTGAGTATTAATTTCAGATACTGTAGGTTGTGCATTGGGTGTGGAATTGGATGCACCTCTGAATTGTTGCCTCTTAGTAGCATTGTATTTTCTAGCAAAGGTGAATATTTGTCCATTTGCGTAGTCAGAGGCATCTCGGGCAAATTTGCTGATTTTTCTCGTTTTAATTTTATCAGCATGCTTTTTTAAGCGGTCATTCATGGCTTCTTTCAACTGTTTTGCCCCTTCCACTTCCCCCAATGCGTTTATCTGCTCTTCCAACTCCGTGATTGTTTTAAGAATGGCATCTCTGTCAATGGCGGCATATTTAATGAGAATGAGAACTAAATTCATTGAAGCCGCAAGGTTGTTCTGACCCCACTCTTTTAACATGGATGGGTTGGGATTTTCGAAGCTTGGTGCTAGCATAATTCTCAGTCCTCGTGGCACCCTTTTTACTTCTGCATATTTGGAAAGGGAATAGTGCTCCCACCATTTCGTTATTTCCAGCCTTTTTTGTTTTTCCAGTTCTTTGTATAATGATTTTAAGTTAGGTTTGTCCTGTGCTTCTGTGTTTGTAATCGGCGCACTGGTGTTGTTAGTTGGCGCCATCACTCCACTGAACAGTAACTCCGCCTCCTCCTCCCTTGCACGGAACTCCTCCGCAGACATCACCTCTGGTTACCCGGCTAAACACAATTTGCAAATTGACACCACCGAGATGATTTGGCGTTTCAAGTGGTGTGTATGATATGCGCTGTTTCCCTACAAACGGGAAAAACCCTTCCACCTCCGCTTCTTTTGACAATTTCAAACTCACCGCGTATACCGCAGTCACTCGTCAGGCGGAGCCTTCCGAATCCGCCGATGAATGCTCGCGTTACACAGCCGGTTCAGAGTGTCTTCTTCCAGGTTGCGTGAGGGGGCTGCCACATTTAACTTCCTCCAGGAAACGTGGAAAACGAAGTGGCTTGCAGTGGCGCCTCAAATTGGAAAGGGGGTCCGAAACGAAAGCAAGCCGGCTTCCGTAATTTGCATCCGAAAAAACTCCAAACACCGCTTCCAGGTCAACCAACGTCGGACCGGCGAGGGAACATAGGAGACGGACCACAGAATGCGCTGCACAGGATCTTTTATTTGCAGAGAAGCCGGTAAGCCAGAGGGCACTACGCGTTTCGGGCTGGAAAAGCCCTTGTTCACGTGCAAATGAACCAGTTTCAACTTTTTAATTTTATACTGCTGTGCACACCCAATTGGCCCGCCCTGTCACATGGTATAAATCTGCATAGACATAGAAAACATTTTACTCCTACATTTTGAGGAGAGAAGTACTGCCAAGTCTACATTTTTCCCTTTGTTTTCAAACAAACCACATTTCAATGTTATATATTATATAATATTTGCATACAAATTAATGTAAATAAAATGGGATGTCATGTTTTAAAACCAAGATTATAGGAAAAAATAGCAGATTTGATGAATACGGTATCACAAAATTAATATATATATATAATTTCCAAAAACCAGAGTTTGCTCTGCATAGAGACGTCACACAGTTTGTGAAGTTTCACCTTCCTTTAATGCAGGCAGCGAGACAAAGCGTGTCAACCCCTCCACAAAGTTGCGCCACTTGGGATTTATTTTTTATGTTAGAAGCCATCTCAGCTTCCACTATGGTTCCTGCAATGACTACTGGCCCCAGAAAGCAATGGTGCAATACGAAGTCTCATTTGGGCGGGGTTAACAAGTAAGTATATAGTCTGCAATTGCTGTTGGGACTTCTTTCATATTACCAATGATTAAGGGCATGGAGCCCGAAACGCATCTGGCGCAACTTTGTGGAGGGGTTGACACGCTTTGTCTCGCTGCCTGCATTAAAGGAAGGTGAAACTTCACAAACTGTGTGGCGTCTCTATGCAAGGGCAAACTCTGGTTTTTGGAAATTAAATTGCGGCGCGCCTCGCAGCGGAGACACCCCGCCGCACAACCAGCGGCCCTCAGCGCCTGGAATGGTGGGCGCTTGGAGAGGAGTTGTGAAATCGCCGCTGATGTGGGGATAAACATTGGTGAGAACAGCGCTGTTTCCCGTCCACATAACCCACTTGGGATTTATTTTTTATGTTAGAAGCCGTCTCAGCTTCCACTATGGTTCCTGTAATGACTACTGGCCCCAGAAAGCAATGGTGCAATACGAAGTCTCATTTGGGCGGGGCTAACAAGTATATAGTCTGCAATTGCTGTTGGGACTTCTTTCATATTGCCAATGATTAAGGGCATGGAGCCCGAAACGCGTCTGGCGCAACTTTGTGGAGGGGTTGACACGCTTTGTCTCGCTGCCTGCATTAAAGGAAGGAGAAACTTCACAAACTGTGTGGCGTCTCTATGCAGGGCAAACTGATTTTTGGAAATATATATATATATCTCCTACTGGCAGTCGCCATTAGGTAGTTATAGTTAGGACCTAGTTACCATAGGAAAATGGCAACATTCTAGTCCCAATAACTTTGGCGCCGATTGACGAATCTTCGTGAAATTTACAAAACAAATTCTTTGTTGAGGTCAGCTCCTATGTTCGGGGTGATTCCTCAAGGGGAGGGCCGAAAAAAAGGGGGGTCTCAAAACGTGTTTTTTCAATGTTAATTTTCATAGGAAACTTTAGACAATGCTACAGGTCGAACGGGTGAACGGAGCCCCAAATTTGGCAGGGAGAAGGGTCTTGGTCTAGAAAGCACGCTTTTATTCATTTGGTGCAAATCCGTTCAGTAGTCTTTGAGAAATATCAAAAGTTACAGATATCGATATTTGGGAATTCTACCGTCTGATTGGCTGAGGCATTCCGAGCCCGAGCTTGCTGCTGATTGCCTGCGAGCAGTGCAAGCAGTTGCAACTAGGAAGTGTTGGCCGCCATTTTGTGATTCTGTTGAAGTGAGTAAGGGGAAATAAGGGCGAAAAATGTGGGAAAGAGGAGGGTAGGAGCACTGTAACCTCTGTGGAGTGTTTAGCGTGTGCTATAGAGGAGGTGCGAAGCAAAGTATTCACCCCTACCGGTGTGAAAGCGCTGGTTTCATTCTTGATGAAGTCGGAGCTTTGCATGCAGTGTGTGAGGAAGAAAGAATTCAATGCATGTGTGATATTTGAATTCTGGATAACAACTACAAAGGTGAGTTAGAAATGAATAAGGTGTGTTATGTGTTCTATAATAGTGATTACGTATTGGCGGTGATGTTTTTAATTTTGAAAGTATTTTTTATTTCAAAGTAATATAGTGTTAGTAAAGGGTGGTGTTTGATATTGGTTATAAAATACGCATAAAATTTGAGCTGTTAAATAAGTACTTTATATATGTTTAGGAATTTTTCGCAGAGAATAAGTAGTTTGTCATCTTTATAGGACTGTATGGTTTCGAAAATGAGGTACAGCGTTAATTTGGGTGTGTAATGTACTCAGGGAGATAAACGAAATGTCGCACGTTTGCAAATGATACTTTTTGTGGAAATAGTGGGGTGGGGAGGTGGTGGTAGGAGATGTATGTGTTATTAAGTTAAAAGCGATAAAACAAAATCTAGAAATGGTATGTGGGAAGGTAGTGCTCTCATATGTGACACTGAGAGGTTGATTTGAATGTAAGTCAAGGTAGGTTGTTGTACAGTGGGGCCGTCTACAGTGTTTGGAGATTACATGGAGAGGAGATGGAGATAGGAAAAGTGATATGTTCCTTTTATATGTACGTATATTTTGAATCATGTGATCCTAGGTTGAGATATAATATGAACATATATAACTGGTTTGCATTTGGGTATAGTTAATAGTTTTCGTAATTTCTGACTAGTGAATAATAAAAAGGTAGATATACTAAAATATATGGTAGTAAACGTATTACTGATTGTCTGTTCTTATGGAGTAAAAGTTGTTGGAGGGTGCTTCTTTAGAAGAGATGTTTTATAAATGTGTGAGATAAAAAAATTAAATGTGCAGCATATTTTCTGTATGACTTTGTTGACATTAGAGAATTAAATGTGAATATAAGTGATACTATTTGTCAGGCTGTATTGCTGTGGTGGATATGTGTAGGTGTTGAAGTGATCAGTGTTTTATTGATGCTGAGCTTTACTATCCCTTTTGAGACGCTTGTCAATTTATTCAACCCATTTAATATCTTTAATATAGATATAGTAAAGGGACGGTATATCAAAGGTTTGGGAATTAGCACTTTGTTTACACCCGTCCATCCCCTGCTATACACTCTACAGAGTGAACAACTTTCGTAACATATAGATGTCTAGCTAGTAAAGGTGGTGTAGTTTGACTGGGTCTATTTATAAACTGTGCTATGGGATGGTTTATGTTTTACTCTACAAATTTGGCTGTTTGAAAACTTTTTGCTGATAAGTATTCCGGCAGACACTTGTTAAAATTAATGCTATATATGGGTATAGTGGCGCTAGTGGGAATGGAGGTTTCTGTTTGATTTCGAATGGTTAACCAAGGGCGGGGTGGGTGTGGAGGAGGTGGTTATGTTGCTGATTAAAACACAGAATATAGTAACGTGCAGATGTCGAGCTACCAAAGGTGATGTAGTACCAGTGGGAGCACTTATAAAGCGCCCTATGGCATGGAATATCTTTTACCCACAAATTTGCATGTTTTAATATGTTTTGTTGATTACCTTTTCGGGAGACATCTGTTGAAATTAAGCATCTGTATGGCTATAGTGGTGCTTCTACGTTTGCAGGAGCTCTTTCTTTTATTGGGTAAAGTTAAGCAAGGGCAGTTGTTGAGGTGGTGTAGTGGTACTGTGAGTATTTATAGACCGTCTTATAGTATGGTGTATGTTTGAGTTGCACAAAAGCAGGTTTGAATAACTTTTGCTGATGAGCGTTCCGGCAGTCACCTGTTGACATTAAGTCTATGTATGGTTATAGTGGCAGTAACGGGAGTGCTGGGGCTCATTGTTTGATTTCGTAAGGTTAAGGAAGGGTATGGGTGGGGGTGGGGGAGTTGTGTATGTTGCTGATTATTAGACAGATATTTGTAACGTGGGCATGTGTAGTTATTAAAGGTTATGTAGTTTCACTGGGCCCATTTATAAACCGTGCTATGGGATGGTTTATGTTTTACCCGCCAATTTGTAGGTAGACACCTGTTAAAATTAAGACTGTGTATGGGTATAGTGGTGCTACTAGGAATGGTGGGGGTTGTTTGATTTTGTATGGTTAACCAAGGGCGGGGGTGGGTGTGGGGGATGTGGTTATGTTGCTGATTGAAACACAGAATGCAGTAACGGGCAGATGTCGAGCTACTGAAGGTATGTAGTACCAGTGGGAGCAAACTTCTATGTTTTAATACGCTTTGCTCATGAGCGTTCTGGTAGACAGTTGTTGAAATTAAGTTCCTGTATTGCTATAGTGTGTCTACTAGGTTTTGTGTAGCTCTTTCTTTTAATTTTGTAAAGTTAAGGAAGGATGGGGAAGAGAGTGGTGCAGTGGCAGTGTGCCCATTTATGAATCGCTTTATGGTATGGTATGTGTTTTTCTGGCACAGTCCCATGTTTTAATACCTTTTGGTGATAAGTGTTCCAGCAGACAGGTACACTAATGACACAATATTTCTGTGGATAAGGAACCTTAGTGCTGATAGATACTCTTGTAGTGTGGTAGAAGGCTGATAGCGTTGATGGAAAAGGATGACACTTGGTGCCATTGTAGATTTCAATAGAAGTTTACACTGTTTCTTTGTTACTACGGTGTAGTTAGGGTTGTAAGTGGGAGAAAAAAGTGGGGGTGCTCTAAAATGGGGGGGCAAAGCTCTTAAAGGAGTGTGGGCTATGCAAGTTGGGCTGTGGTCTAAATCAAGATAAGTATTGTGGGCTTTGGAAAATCCTCTCCAATTATCCTACGTTTGGAAAAAACATTCTTTAAAGGATTTCCCTTCCTTCTTCAACCTAGCATGATGCCTCAAGTTCTCAGTAGTGAGCAAAATAAGCATGCGTACATCGATGTGCATGCTCTCACTGCAGTGCAAAAAAAAATAATTGACTGTTTGCGAGGACTGAAAATAAAATTGACTATGTTTGCGAGGGCCGAAAATAGAGCCCAATAGAGATCTGTTTGGAGGCTCCCTGAAAATAAGTGATGGTCCTCAGACACGGCCCAATTAAAGCCCAGCATCCATCTATCCTAAGCACTGCGCCATCCAACCATCTTTTAATTGATGTATACATTCCTACTTATATATATATACATACATCTGTTCCTGCACTTATCTTAAGCATCTATGAGTCCACTCGCCTATTGTAAACACTGTGCCATTCATGCAGCCATACGCCTATATATCCATAGATACATCTGTCCCATAACCAATCCTAAGCATCTATCAGCCCACCCGTCTATCATAAGTACTGGTCCCTGCATTCATTTATCCTTCCATCCATACATTGATACATCCATCTATGTATCTATGCATTGATGTATCTGGCCATGCATCCACTCGCCCTTTATTCAACTATACGTTCGCCCCGATCCTAAATATGACGTATTATACTCATACATCCAGCCTCTTAAGGGGTCGAAAAGGCTTGCGAAAAGCATTGACAGGCAGATTATTTTATAAAGAATAACAAAGCTTTGAGTTGCTCTATGCGGAGCATTTTTCACCATCCTTCTCTGGTGGTGTTTTAAAGAAAGGTACATATAGCAAGCTTTTAAGTGTAAGATGTTAATTTAGAAACAGAACGTTTTGTCGAGTTTTATATAGGTACACTGTTTAAAAGTGGCTGTGACTGACAGATACTGAATACCTGTATTTCTTACATTTGAGAAAGTATACCAGAGAGGTAATTTGGTGTGGTGAGAACCTTGATTTCTATATTTCCATGTAAAGCACAGTATAGGAATATTAAAGTAATTGGAAAGCTTTTCAGTTTTTATTAAAGTGGGGGTGTGAGAACTAAGTGAGGCAGGCAAAGCGTGTTTTTTCGTAGCACTAAAACAAGAGAATGTTTAAGGTCAGAGCAGGTTCGTGCTGGAGTTGCCTGCTTGTGGTCGTTTCCAGAGGCGCAACCAGAGCGAAATTTCGGGGGAGCCTAATTCTTTCAGCAATAGGCAGAGTGGGAATGTAGGGGTTGTAAAAAGAGGTGAAAAAGAACAGAGTCTTCTTTACCAAAAAATGATCTTTTGAAGACCTGTGAAGTACTCTGGTGCAGCTGTGTGTGTGCACCCAGGAAGCTGTTTGAGAGAGTCTGGGGCAATGGGCGTTGCGCGCATGGTGGTCTGTTTGCTAATTACCCCACGGTGATGTTGCTTTTGCGTTGTAAAAAGAGAAGGGAAATTCTGAGAGAAAATTTGTCTTTTTAAAGGATTTCCCTTCTCCTACAGTGCAAGTCATCTGGCATGATGTCTGCACTTCTAAGTAGTGTGTAATGTGCATGCTTTCACAGTCTCGCTGCAGTGTAATAAAGAAAAAAAAACAGATGAGGTTTGCGAGCCCTGAAAATAGAACCCTCATAAAGACCTGTTTCGAAGCATCCTAAGATAAAGTGCTGGTGCTCAGACCCCTACAGGCCCCCCCTCCACTTAAAGCCAGGGGGCAGTGTTATGTTTGGAAAGTTGTAGATAAAATTGTAGGCTAATAATGGTAATTTTTGTGTGTGCTGTTTGGTTGATATCATCTGAAGTACATAGATTAAACATTTTAAAAATACTATCTATAAAGCTGTCTGCGGTGGGTTGTAGAGAGAGTGGTGTGGGGTGCGGCGGAGAGATGAAAAGTTTGAGGTAGTGTAGTTATATATAAATTGTAAAGGTGTATGTAAATATTAAATAAATACTTGCTGTTTGTTCTATGGCACTACTTGTCATCCTAGTGCTGCTCTGTCGTGCTCAATCACGTTGCAGCACTGGGTGTGGAAGTGGTTAGTGGAAGTTTTGTAAATGTATGTTATTATTTAAACATAATGAAGAATTGTGAAAAATAATTGAATCTATTTTTTGTTTTTCAGAAAATTATTTTGTTTGGATTAAAATTTGGAAATGCCAAGAAGAAGTAAAAAAAGAAAAAAAGAAAAGAAGAAAAATATATATTTCAGGAAAAGGCAAACATTTGCGTTAGAAAAAAATGGGAGTACTACAGAAACAGTTTGTTCTACTATAAGTACAAGATGAAAAAAAAGATCACACGAGGAAAAAGAAGAATTTTCAAGTAAGGTGACACAGAGTTCAATTTCATATACCAGGAAAAGGAAAGATGATAAAGAAATAGTATCTGTTACTCGGAGACAAAAGCAGTTTTATGAAAATTGTCAGAGACTTTTTCGATCTAAAGTGATTCAGAATTCAGTGAAAAGAATGCTGCAAATATAAAATGAACTTTTTTGAATTGAAAGAGAAACAGAGTATTGAAAGTATAGTGGATAGTGCTTTCAATTTAAAACAGAAGTTATTCATTGTGATTTTGAAGAGAAAGTATTAAACAGAACGTTTAGTTGTTACAAGGACCAGATCCATGTCACGTTAGAAAATATACTGAGAATAATAATAATAAAATATCTTTATTCGATTGTTTACATATAACAATCATAAAAGTGCATTTCATAAACATTTATCACACAATAAAATTGATAGGCAGAATGTTTGTAACCACATAAACACGATCACAAGCGGAATTACAAATTTATAATTAAAAAAGATAAAAATACAATTTTAATTTAAAAAAGGTTCCTGTCAGTAGCAACATTAATTAACCTTCCATGCTTTTTCTATGTTTAAGTGCTAGTTTTAAAAAACTGCATACAAACAAGGTACAATCGCTATTTAGCATTTGAAGGTAATAAAGTGCTGGTCTGAATTGTGCAAAATGTAGCTGTTTTAGTAAAGGTTTTAAAAACAGGTTACGAGGAACTGTATAATACAAGCAAAAAAATAAAAAGTGTGCCAGATCTTGCGGAGACTTATTGTCGCAGCCGCAAGCTGGCAACACTTGACCTCTATTGCCCCACTTGGCACAGCTAACAATAGGTGGAACATATCAAATCGGAACCTGGTCAGCAAAAAGCGTTCATAACCCGACAGAGGCCAGACTAAATAGGGTTCCATGTGAAGACTCGTTTTTGTGAGAGCGTGCAATCTCACACTGTTTTTCTTATACTCTCGCTCCTCCCTTGCCAGGTACCTAGATGTCATAAAGGTGTTCTTCACATAGATTACATCTGTTTTGGTTATTTTCTCAGGATCTAGAAAAAGGTCCGGCCGACCTAATTCAGAGAGACATCCACGGGATCTTATGCCTCCCTTCCCACTCTAGTGCCTCTCGCAAAATGTTTCTGGTGAGGGGTATGTCTATGTTTAGCCAGCTATTTAGCCAGCATAGCAAGGGATTTACAGCTATCCTGTCACTTAGATAGGGCATACCAAGTTCCTCATGAACAGAAAAGTTTGCCGTACCCCTAGGGAGCCTTAAAACCTGCTTTAGAAAGTTATTTTCGGTGACCTCAAGGGCATCTAGGGGTTCAGATCCCCAAATTTCACTCCCATAGCACGCAACTGCAATGCTTTTGGCTTGATATAGCTTCAGGACAGCGGCCACCGGGCTATTACCCATTTTCTTAGCAAAATCCATTATTGCTGCGTTAGTGCGCACTACCTCGCCCTTTTTCTTTTGTATTGCAGGTGCCCATATTAATTTATGGTCAAAAAGGACGCCAAGATACGAAAAAGTCTTTGTTGTCGGTATTTTTTCGCCATTTACGGAGTGGGGGTATGTTTTTTTTGGACCTGAGCCTGTCATCATTGCAAAAGATTTCAAATTGTTAATGCTCAGACCACGGGAATTCATAAATATGAAAAAAGAGTCCAACAGAGTTTGAAGGCCAATCGCCGTTCTAGAGATTAGGACGGCATCGTCCGCGTATAGCAGGACGGGCACGCCCTTCCTCCCTATGTATGGATAATCTATTCCAGTTTTTAATAAATGTTCCTCCAATTCGTTAATATAAAGATTAAAAAGGAACGGGGCTAAGATGCACCCTTGTCTAACCCCCCGATTTATCCTAAAATCCCTGGTTACTTTCATATCTTGTGTAAAACGGACATTTGCTCTTGTGTCCGAGTGGAGATCAGCTAGAAAGTTAATAAGATTTTGCTCCACACCCATTTTTTGCAAGACCTCCCAGAGCCTGCTTCTGTCAACGCAATCGAATGCGGACGATAAATCCATAAAGGCCATATATATGGATCCTTTTCTTACCATGGTATATTTGCCGTTTATTAGGTACAGGTTCTACCTCCCCCACTGTAAAACACAACAATTCTTCATCAGGAATATTAAAAACAATGTCCGCTTGTGGCTCGTCACTTTTGAAAATTATACTATAATGTGACATCCACTCTTCCTCAGGTATGTTGGTCCCAAGCGTAAAATTACTGGGGTCGTCGAACAAAGGCTTGTTTATAATATTCCAAAACTTAGAACTATTTCCCAAAATTACGGGATCACACAGAGATTCCCAGATGCCAGCTTTCACTTCTTTTTTCCGAGCAGCTAAAGTTATCTTGTAGTTGGTTCTCAGAGCTTTTATAAGGACGGGATCTCTTGGTTTATCCTTTAGTGCTTTTTTTAAATTACGTCCGACCTTGGAACAGGCTTGGTCGAACCATCTTGGTTGGGATTCACAATGTCCCCTTGCTGGTGTAGTTAGCAATTGACCAACTCTATCGTCCACAACGGAAAAGGCGGTTAAGGTCACTTCAGGCAAGGTGGTAGTAGAAACACAGAGTGCTAGTTCTTGGCCACAGCTGTTATTAATTGAATTATATAGGGTGTCACTGTTGACTTTTGACCACTTCAGGCGACGATTTCCGTTTATTGTCTTTAGAGAGCCACAGTCCTTCCAAGGCTTCCGGAGTTCAAAAAAGCCTCCTCTAATTTGAATAGAAATGGGGTTATGGTCACTGAAAATACTTGTTTGGATTTCAAAGTCAGTAGCTAGATCAGCAAGGTCTCTTGAAAGAAGAATATGATCTATATAAGAACCATTTCCAGGACCTTTATACGTGGGGACATCAAAAATGTGAGAATCCTCCGATATGCTAACAACAAAAGAACCGGGGGTCTATAACGGAGCTTCAAGTACTCCGAGCTGCTGCAAAACTCCTACATAAGTGAGTTAGGCGCTAATAGAGCTACAAAAGTCTCTATATCAAAATGTGTGCCAGGACAAACCTGTCGAAGGACCTACTGAGATTGTTGGTAAGACCCGTACAGAGATGTGTTGGATTCCCATCAAATAGGTATGTAGATCAAGTGTTCTCATTTGGTCATCCAAAAATGGGGAGGTATGTCTCTTGATCAATGAGACCCATCCATCGCCCTTACTCAATTGGGTCGCACCATCAATCGCTAAGGTACCCATGAACACATGATAAAGATGGGATCGAGTGCAGTGCAAAAATCAAAAGATGTGTGAGTCAAAAACAAGGGGTAAAAGGATCAATAGGCGAAAAACTCCAATGTAATTTGTCCTTTCCCTCAAACAAACAAGAACAATGCAGAGGAAGCAGTCTAAACATATAACTGCATTTACAAGGCCAACATGTTTCAGCCGGTAGGGACAAGATCCCATGGCTTTCTTCAGGGCCAGAGTTCTAAGCATTAGCTACTGCATACATAAAGTGAACGTAACGACAATCTGTAAAGGATATACATAAATAGTCCAAAATCGTGTTCCTCTGTACCAAACGGTGTCTCTTACATCTGAATAGTACAGGGAGTGTACCTCACCTTTCCTGGAACCCAGCTCAGGAAAAAGGAGGCCCCGCTCTGTCCGGCGTTGTCTCATCGCTGGACCCGAGCTTTGTGGAGTTTTTCGCCTATTGATCCTTTTACCCCTTGTTTTTGACTCACACATCTTTTGATTTTTGCACTGCACTCGATCCCATCTTTATCATGTGTTCATGGGTACCTTAGCGATTGATGGTGCGACCCAATTGAGTAAGGGCGATGGATGGGTCTCATTGATCAAGAGACATACCTCCCCATTTTTGGATGACCAAATGAGAACACTTGATCTACATACCTATTTGATGGGAATCCAACACATCTCTGTACGGGTCTTACCAACAATCTCAGTAGGTCCTTCGACAGGTTTGTCCTGGCACACATTTTGATATAGAGACTTTTGTAGCTCTATTAGCGCCTAACTCACTTATGTAGGAGTTTTGCAGCAGCTCGGAGTACTTGAAGCTCCGTTATAGACCCCCGGTTCTTTTGTTGTTAGGATTACAGTTAGGGGGATACGAACTGGGCAGGTCTTTAAATTTCCCTCAGACCCTCCTTCAATTGTTTGTGTTTTACTAATCCTCCGATATGGACATTGCAGCAGTCAAATTCCTGTTGTCGATTAAGTTGTTAACGTAGGTACCACGCAGCGTATGGTCAAAATGGAAGCCAGATCTGTTGTTACATCCTAAAAGACCAATAGGTGTCACTACAGGGTTACCGCATGGATGTGTATTAAAGTCTCCAGCAATAAGGGTGCTTCGGGGCAGACTTAATGCTTTAGCTATTAGGAAGTTATGTAGATGGAGAATATTACACTCCCTGTTTGAAGATACAGCATTGTAAAAGTTAATAAGGGTCAATGCCCTTTTGCCCCTCCTGAGCACCAAGACTTGGTTATGTCTGTTATCGGATTCCCTGATTGAGACCTGGCAAATGAGTGCAAGACTGATGTAAATTACCAGGCCCCCCTTTGATCTTCCACTATTCGACGGGGCTGCAGGTTGAAAAAAACTTTGGAAGCCCTCAATATGTACATTTACTTCTTCCAACCATGTTTCTTGGAAACACAGGATGGTATAGTTTTTTATAAATGATATCCATATGGGGTCCTTTACCTTAGTGGCCAGGCCAGCTACATTCCAGGATAAAAGTTTTATAATACATGCTGAAGTATCGCCTAGACCTGCTACCTGGGCGTTGATTGTAGATGGAGATATCACATGCTCCCCTTGAGCAGTTATTATATCTACTTGTGTTTCATCAGTGGTGTATAAGGGGTCTGCATCACTGGGAACTGCACATTGGACTGGAGTGGGAAAATGTAAAGGACTAAGCCCATTTAAGGGCGGCATGCTCTCTAATTGACTTACTGATAAAGCTGCCTTGAATGTTTCCCCTGACTCTTGGATGAAGTTATTTGTGCACTCTGATGTGGTACTCGCTGTTTTATGGGAAACTACTTCCCTGTATGGAAACTCAGAGTGAATAGAGGGGGGAATTAGGGGTACTATTTGTCAATCAATCTCATCCAAATAATCTGGGGCGTAAAGAGTGTCAAATCTGTTTGAGATAGAAACCCCATATTGCGTGTTTAGGTGATGTGGATGTGGGTAATACTGTTGCTGTGGGCAAAATGAGTACTCCCTTCTCTCGTGTTGTCTTGTGGGATAGCAATTTTGCCTACTCGGCCATGGGGGTTCCTGCCTATGGTTTATATAGTCCGTTGAGGTGGACGGGCCATAAGGCCATGAGGTTTCCCTAGGTTGGTAGTAAGCCATTGGTTCGAGCGAACCCCCCTGTCCATGGGTTAACTGTGATTGTTTTACATTATGACTAGGGTTATTAGAAGGATAAAAATAGCTCAAATCCATTGTGCGAATCAAACTATTTGTCGCGCCGTTTTTCCAACTATTGACAAAGCTAGCTGCACGACTATCACCAAAAGTAACCACGATACAGTCACCCTCAGTTGATTTAAATCTGGTACCCACCCAATCTACTCTTTTCACGTGGGAAATATGGCCATTTATATGTTGGGGAATCGGTCTGTGGGTTGTAAGCCAGTGACTCACCTTGATTTTTAATTCCACTTGAGATTCTGTTCTCTCTTCCGTTAATTTAGGTACACCAATCATAACGGTGGTGTACAAACTGGATTCAGGAGGAAGGTTTATGTGGAGTGGTCTTTTAGCTACCACAGGTTTTAACAATTTATCTCCTGTTTGTTTTGTGGGTATACTCAATTGGGGAGTTTTAATTTTGCTCGGTAGTTCTATATGGGTTGGTGCTAGTTTAGCTGGGGAGCTCTCGGCGGCCCATTCACTTTCCTCAGTTTCAGTGTCAGATAGAATTTGGGCATTAGTTAGAGTTGTGGGCACTATATGAGGGGGATTGACTTCTGTGTCTAAGTTTTTATCAGGTTTGGTGGAGAGAGTTTTTTCCTGACGAGCTGGCAAGTTTTGTTTACTAACAATGTTATGAGTAGCTTTCTTTGTCTGTGCCTTTTTGTTGTTGATTGAAACAAGGGAGCTACTAGCTGGTACAAAGGTGGAAGTTGTTTTTGGTGCGTTCAGTATTTTGAGCAAGGTAGATGATGCATCATTTTGGGCCCTTTCAAATTTTCCTAAAGCCTTCTCGATGTTAATAACTCTCTCGCTAATGGGCATCAAGAGAGTCTTAAGTAGGACTTCTAGTTCACTCAGAAGTAGTTTGTTATTTATCAATGGGTGATCTGTCTGCTCTGTATGGTCTATGGTCATGTGTGTAAGATCTGTCTGCTTTTTGCTCAAGAGCGGACCTGAAACCTGGCTAGTTGTAGATGGACACAAGTTTACTGTTTTTGATATGGGATTAGCCAATCTAAACGTGGACCAAATATCCTTAGCTGAGTGATGTTGTTTAGCCTTTAGGCGAGACATTTTTTTGGCTAAAGAGGTTTTTTTACTTCGTGTTCCAAGACACCTATTTATGTTTTTAATCGCTTGACTTTTCCCTGGGACAGATTCTATTGCTGTAGATGTTAAACCTACCATAAGTAGGGGTCCTTGTTCTGGGCGGACCATAGGCGACAAACATATGTTGGTGCCGTTTTCACTAAGCAGCATAAGACTATTGTCCTTACTATTGCCTATAGAGGGTATAGACAAGGCTGTTGAGGTGTTGTCTCTGGTTTGGGGACTAGGAAGCCCCGTAAAAATCAACATTAAGATGAACTCTTGAGAATTCATTGTATTGTCCTTAGAATTAACATTTTCAGTAGTATGTAGAGAAAGGTCCGGAAAACACAGGTCTGGAGTTAAAGATAGACGTCTTTCTGTATCCTGGATAGCATCTGCCACTACGCTAATCGTTTTCTGTAACATTAGATCGATAGCGGTTATTGTAGGAAGAGGGGTAGTGGAGACACTTTTTATTCTTGTTGCAGATCTCGTGGCCACAAGTGTCTTTCTAGTTTTAGACATCTTGACTTGAATTAACTAATGACTAACAGTTGTAAAAAGCTCCTTTAGTACGCAATATATAGGATACAAGTCAAATTAATCACCTTTGCACAGGATATCAAGGGGGGTGGCCCGTCCCGTCCTCCTCGGTCCCCTGAGGGCCACAGAGGGCCCGCCCTTTGCCCGGGCTTAGCCCGGCGCTGCCCCGCGCGCTCCCGCGACGCGGGAGGTGAGTGCCGTTTCATAGCGCCTCCTGGCCCGCTCCGCCTCAACGCGACTTCCGGTCGCGGAGGCCGCTGGGAGTTGTGGTTTTTCTCTGTGTCTCCCCCTCACTGCGGCAGCATGTTGGAGTGAGGCTGCGGCGGGGGGATGACAGGCAGCGGTGGAGCGGCGTCGTAGGCAGCAGTCCCGGTGTCACAGGAGTCCCTCAGGCAAATTAGGCATCCGTTTACTGTGTGGCAGGAAATAGTTTTACAAGCGCCCGCTCCTCAGCAGGTGAGTGCCGATTTATAGCGCCTCCTGGCGCGCTCCGCCTCAACGCGACTTCCGGTCGCGGAGGCCGCTGGGAGTTGTGGTTTTTCTCTGTGTCTCCCCCTCACTGCGGCAGCGCTGTTGGAGTGAGGCTGCGGCGGGGGGATGACAGGCAGCGGTGGAGCGGCGTCGTAGGCAGCAGTCCCGGTGTCACAGGAGTCCCTCAGGCAAATTAGGCATCCGTTTAACAATGTAAAAAATGTCCAATGGGACTCTCGTCACGATTGTTTGGTGTAACAGTTGTATAAGGCGTCCAAAGATGATCTTTCTGTACACAGTAAAAACTCTTCCGATAGTAGCTTGTATCGATTCTTCACAGTAACAGGGGCAGAAGTGTTGTCAAACAAAGTTATTTCAGTACCTTGAATTCGATTAAAGTCGCGCGCCGCCCGCACCCACAGTCTGCAGCAGGACCAGGCAAGAAGAATGGTGGACTCCACGCGCGACGGGAGGGGCGGGGCGGGGAGCGCGCGGCGCGTAACGCGTCACACTGGCTGGATACTGAGAAGTATGGGCATTCTCTGGTTTGTCTTTGAAGAAAAGTTTGTAGAAGTGTTTTTGATCAGTTGAGGATGTTAGCAGTATGTGATTCACAAACACAGAAGTTTATGAGGAAAGTGTACTATTTAAAAAGTTCTGCAATATTTTTAAGTGAACGGAGTACAAGTCTTTTATATGCTTCTTTATCACTTGTTCCAAAAAAGTGTGATGATATCGAAATGTGATATTTTGGTTCAGAGGGGCAGTTCAGATGTTGGAGGAGATGGGAAAGTGATTAGCACAGTTTGAAAAAGAAATTGGAAAGTTTAATGTAGTGTGGTCTGAAATACGAAACTATGTTTGTGTTTGTTGTTGACGTACTGATTATAAAAGTCAAAGTAGGAATGTTGATTTGTATTGGAAAAGTGAAAAGGCGAACAATGTAAGTGGCTAGAATTTACAATGTACTTGTTGGTGGAAGGTCAATTTGAGTTAGGTAGTGATCAACGTATATGTAAATATTGTTATAACAAATTAGAAGAGAACAAAATGCCTTTTAGAGCGGTACATAATAACTTAGAATTAGCAGCTATTCCGGAGGAACTGGCAGAATTGAATACATACGAGTCTGTTCTAATTCAATGTGTTCATTCTTTTCAAAGTATAATTTGGATGGAACCTAAAACAGGTAAACTGCAATCAACAGACTTGCAAAGATGTTTGAAGGAAGAGTGGTGTAGTTACATTTGGTTTTTAAGAAACATTTTTAAACTATTGCTGGAGTGAAAGAAGAAAATTAGGCATTAGTCATTCTAGGAAATGGTGTAGTAACAAAAAGTCGGAAAATATGGCAAGAATTTGCGGGTGTTATTAAAGTTGAAAAGGCTACCTTATATCTTATAGAGAACAATATTTATTACAAAACTGTAAATGTGGGTGAACAGGTAATACGTATAGAAGATGAATCTTGTTGACCGATATTCTGAAGCCGCAATCTATGTAGTTTGGTCATTAAACCTTCCACCTTCTCCTGTAGGAAACAGCTGTGGAAAATAATGATCTTCCACAGTTTTCTCCCATACACTCATTAGAGTTCCCTGTGCTTTTTTTATTTCAAATAACTTAATGTTGCTTCCTATTACTTCTTTTAAATGCAAAGATATACTGTGTAAGGTTCATAAATATCAATGCTTGACTTGTCCACTTTCTCAATATGATCACTTGAAATTTCAGAATATATTCTGAAGAGCATAGATTTCGACAGTGCATTTTATAAATATTTCACCTTTTGTTTGAAAGTGTTGTGTCTTCTGTGTTGTTTGCAGTGACCAACATACTTAAAACTAAAGTTCATCAATAAGTTCCTTCTGCGAAAGAATTTGTGGAGAATGTTCAAGAAAGAGATGGAAATTTAGAAGGACACTTACTCAATTTGATGGCATGTCAACGTGGAACAAATGAGTATTGGTATTGTCGTCATGAAGAACTCATGTGTATGTTATGGAACGTAGGTACAAGAACATGGTTTGTCTCACTTAGTTGTGCAGAGTATGCATGGGAAGATTTGATTGACGTTGTAAGAGAAGCAAATTCCAATACAAAAAAATTTGAAATAAAGACTAGTGGTGAACTGTGTTCATGGGATCCTGTAAATGTGTTGCAGATATGGATAAGTTACTTACCTGTAATCCTAGTTCTCTTCCAGGGGTATCCGCATCAAAGTCATAAGCACTGATTATTCCCGCCCATGTGCGGGACCCCGGAAACAATATAAAAATATATATGTAAAGAGCACATATATCTCGCTCCACATATATGTATGTACATATACTATTTTTCTCACCACAATGCAGCTCCATAACTGAGGGTAAAAACAATGTAAACACATATACATGCACTGCAATTATTTAGGAAACAAAAGAAAGCAAACACATTAGGTCAAATAATCTTTGAACTTTGTGTTTTAATGAGTAAACCACTCATAAATCCTGAAAATTGCTTATAAATAGACATTGTTAGCCCTCAGGCTGCATTGTAAAAACAATAGCATAGAAAATGAAACCATTATCAACAAAAAACTGGCACCGTGCCTTTAAGGCAGCCATGACCCCAGGCTTCCCATCATGCCTCAGGGGTGACAGTTAGGTCAGTTGTTCTTTGCATAACCCTGAAGACAGGGCTCAACCACAAGATTGAAAAACAGTACCGAATCTCATTTACCTGGGGAGGCGGGTGGGTTGCTTATGACTTTGATGAGGATACCCCTGGAAGAGAACTAGGATTACAGGAAAGTAACTTATCCTTCTCTTCCAGGGGATCCTCATCAATAGTCATAAGCACTGAATAGAATAGCAAGCCCATCAACCCCCTGCAGGTAAATGAGAAGTACATGACCCAACCAAATTATAACAGCCAAATCCTCAGCTGTTAAACAGATTCCTCAGGGAGGCCTGGCCCACCTGGGTATCGGCTCTCGTGTCAGAATCTAGACAGTAATGTCTGGCAAATGTATGGACGGGCCTTCAGGTCGCCGCTTTACAAATCTCAGACATGGGCACATCATGCAGGTAAGCTGCCGTGGCTGCTCTACCTCTAGTGGAATGCGCCTTAGGAGTACCCCCTAAAGGCTTCTGCGCCAATTGGTAAGCAAGCTTGATACACGAAACGATCCACCTGGAGATAGAACGTTTCGAGGCAGCATGACCAGTTCTGATCGATCCCTAGTTAACAAACAATTGATCAGAATGTCGAATAGACTTGGACCTGTCCAGATAGAACTTTAAAACCCTTTTCAGGTCCAAAGAGTGTAACGCCCTCTCAGCTGGTGTAGAGGGATTAGGAAAGAAAGTGGGTAAAGAGATAGCCTGATTGACATGAAAATCTGATACCACTTTCGGCAGGAAAGAAGGGTGCGTTCTAAGCACCCCTCTGTTCAAATGAAAAACTGTATACGGTTCTTTAGTACAGAGAGCCTGAATTTCGCTCACCCTACGGGCTGACGTAATCGCTACCAAAAAAGCCACTTTCCAGGAAATATGCTGTAAAGTAGCTTTATGAATGGGCTCAAAAGGAGGGCCCATCAATTTTGATAGGACTAGGTTCAGCTCCCAGGGCGGAGCAGGAGGCCGTGCAGGAGGGTACACCTTTTTCAGACCTTGCAGGAAATCTTTTACTGCTGGAAGCTGAAAAAAAGAAGTTTGTGAAGGTGATCGCCTATAAGCTGTTGTAGCGGCTAAATGCACCTTAATGGAATTAAACTTCAAACCTGCTTTAGTCAGGTACAACAAGTATGGGAGAACTGCTTCTTCCTGACTCTTTACTGGATTGTGACCATTCTGCATGCACCACATATAGAATCTCTTCCACTTGCATGCATAAGAATGTCTTGTGGAAGGCCGTCGTGCTTCTTTCAGAATGGACATGCAGCCCTGTGGCAGTCCTAGATGGCCGTACTGGATGACCTCAGGAGCCATACTGCCAAGTTCAGTGACGGAAGGTTAGGATGGTGAATCCTCCCGTTCATCTTCGATAACAGGTCCTGCCTGCATGGAAGCCTCTTGTGAGGAGACACTGACAGGTGAAGTAGGTCCGTGTACCACCATTGCCTCGGCCAGTCGGGGGCAATCAGGATCATTGTTGTGCACGAGTTGTTCAGCTTGCTCACCACCTTCGGGATCAGCGGAAGGGGTGGAAAGGCGTACACAAACTGCCCTGACCAGTCGATTAAAAGAGCATTCCCTCTCGTTCCTGGTCGATAGAACCTGGAGGCGAAGCTTGGGCATTTGGTGTTTTCGTCGTCCGCGAAGAGATCTATGGAAGAACGACCCCATGACTGGAAAATGTTGTCTAGCACTTCGTCGTTGAGAACCCAGTCTTCTTTGTCTTCGAAGTGCCGACTTAGTGCGTCCGCCCTCACGTTCTGCTCTCCTGGGAGGTGGACTGCCTGAACAGACAACTTGCGAGCCAGAAGCCAATGCCAGATGCGCTGAGCTTCCAGAGACAGAGTCCTTGAGCGTGTTCCTCCCTGCTTGTTCAAATAGTACATCGTGGTGGTGTTGTCCGTCTGTACTAGAACCATTTTCTCCTGAAGCGAGGGAAGGAACGCTTTGAGAGCCAGGTGAACCGCTCTCAATTCCAGCAAGTTGATGTGATATGTGCTTTCTTTGGAAGACCACAGAACCTGCACTTGTAGAGGACCCATATGCGCCCCCCATCCTTGTAACAATGCGTCTGTGATGATCGTTTGTGTGGGAGGAGATTGATGGAACAGAATCCCCACCTGCATGTTCTGTCTCTTCGTCCACCACTTGAGGGAAGATTGAGCTACCTCCGACAAAGTGATCTGATCGTCCCATCGATCTGAGTATTGGTCCCATTTGTCCTCCAGATCCTGCTGAAGAGGACGCATCCGAAGTCTGGCGTTCGGTACCAGGAAAATGCAGGAAGCCATCGACCCCAAGAGTGAGGCTATCTTCCGCACCTTCTGAGACCTGTGGTGAAGAATTGTCTGGCATTTGAGGGCTATCGAAAACTGTCTCTCCTCCGAAGGAAACACTTTTCCTAGCTCGGAGTCTAGCAGAGCTCCTAGGAAGTGGATCTTCTGAGTGGGTTGAGAAACAGACTTGCTGTAATTGACATGCAGTCCGATACGCTGACACAGTTCTATGCATGTCTGGAATTGATTCCTTACGTTGTCTGGAGTTGGACCTTTCAACAGCCAATCGTCTAAGTATGGGTATACGAAGACTCCCCTGCGGCGTAGAGCTGCCGCCACCACTGCGACACACTTCGTGAACACCCTGGAAGCCGACTTCAACCCAAACGGAAGGACTTTGAACTGGTAGTGGGAGGTCCCCACCCGGAACCGAAGGAATCTCCTGTGATCGGGCCGTATTGGTATATGAAAGTACGCATCTTGAAGGTGCATCGAACACATCCAATCCCCCTTCTTGAGATGTGGATATATTTGGTGAAGCGCCAACATGCGAAACTTTTCTTTTCGTACATGCAGATTGAGTGTTCTCAAGTCCAGAATGGGCCTGTATTCTTCCTTTTGGCCCTTTTTTCTGACCAGAAAATACCTCGAGTACACTCCTTTCCCCCTTTGGGACACCGGCACTCTCTCGATGGCTTCTTTTTCGAGGAGTGTAGCTACTTCCTTCTTTAACCTTTGTAGCTGGTGGCTCGATGTTGACATCGGGGAAACGGGTGGAGGTAGACGATGGAAACGAAGACAGTACCCATTCTGCAGCGTAGACAACACCCATTGATCTTTTATGATGGCCTGCCACTCTGTCCTGTGATGCGCAATGCTTCCCCCCTCTGGAGTGGGTAACGGCGCTGGGGGAAGTGAATACTCATTGCTTCTGCTGAGATTTATTGGAAGTTGTTGCCTTGGCGCTGATTTCCATTTCCTTTGGAATTGCCCTTGCCCTTGTATTGAGACTTTTGTTGGCTCTGCTGGTTCTGGCCTTTCTGCCAGTGAGGGTTTGAACCCTCTGTTTCGAAGAACCCTTGTTGTTCGAACAGAATTTCTTCCTGAATTCCTTTTTCTTCTCAAGCCCCACGGCTTTGAGGGTGTCCAACTCAGTCTTCATGCGTTGCATCTCCTCATCCGCACTTGCTCCAAAAAGAGATGTGCCTGAAAAAGGATTGTTTAGGATTCTGGCTTGAGCCTCTGGTTTCAATGCTGTGAGGCGTGACCAAGAGGTTCTCCTTGCTGTGATTCCATGTACATAGCCATGCGCAGCCAGCGTTGCCCCATCTTCCGCCGCTCCTATAATCTGATTGGAGACTTGACCGCCCTCCATCAGAACCTCCTCAAAATCCTTTCTATCTTCCTGAGGAAGTTTAGCAGTAAATCTCTGAAGTGAGTCCCACAGAGCTCTGTCATACCTGCCGAGCAGTGCTTCCGCATTGGAGACTTTGAGGAAAGAGGCTGAGGTGTTACAAACTCTTCTCCCCCATGAGTCTTGCACCTTGCTATCCTTGTCCGGAGGTACCGTGGATGAGGAAGCTACCGCATTGGATTTTCTAGCCGCCGCAATGATTACTGAATCTGGCGGGGGATCAGCCTTGAGGAACAGAGGATCCTCCTCCGGAGGGCGATACTTTTTGAGAATCCTCGCTGGAACGGACTTCACCGTTGCCGGAGTGAGGAAGACTTTGTTTACAGGTTCCATTATACCCGGAACCATCGGCAACAACGGTTTGGGTGCTGTTCTGTGTTGCAGGGTTTCAAATATGACAGTCGTCTTGATTTGTGGAGCTGTCATCGGTACTCCCAGCTTCAGGGCTCCCCTGCCCAAGATATCCTGGAACGAGAAAATATCTTCAATTGGAGATACCCTCGAGCGTGGGCTGCTTGTAAGGGTCGGAGAGTAAGCTCTGTGAGAACGGGTTCTGGAAGAACTTGAAGAACTACGTGACCTCCTGGACCTAGATCTTCTGCTTGAACGCATTTTAGAACGAGAACGCTCTCTGTGACGAGAATGTCTCTTACTGGAATGCTTAGAACAAGACCGTCTCTGCAGGGCAGAGTTTGGTCTCGATATCTTTTTAGGCGATCTGCCGTCTCCTTGTCCTTTGCCCAGTGGTGAAGAGGTCTATTCCACCTTGGGGAAAGATGAATAGAAGGAGATTTGTGGATGGGATCCTTCACTGGTGAACGTGACCGTGGAGGTCGATCCGTTCGATCCTGTTGCGATCTTGCAGGAGATTTGGACCTCTCCCTATTCGATGCGCAGCTTTGTGCATCCGAGTATCTGCCACTGCAAGATGATGAGGAAGATGAAGAAAGACTCACTAGAGATCCAGAGGAAGACCTCGACCGAGATCTCTCTTCCGCAATCCTCCGTCTCTTGGCAGGGGGATCTTGCACTGGAGATTGTCCCACCTCCACAGCCGATGCTGAACCTGGAGAACCCAACTGTGGTCCTAGGACTTGAGCCTGGTCCAATGAGCCACTTTCCTTGACCTGAACCACCTGTGCCAAAGGTGACGTCTCCTTTGATCTTGCAGGAGAAATGTTCTCTGGCTGCGAAGAGCTCCGTTCCCTGGATCTTTGCTGATCCATTGACGGTGGTCGTAACAACGTCGAGCGCCGAGCAGGCAGACGCTCTCTCGACGTCGACCGTGCTTTCTGTAAAGTCGACCTCGGGTGGCGATGACTGTCCTTCGACGTTGAAGGTTGTTTGCTCGACGTCGATGGAGGCTGTTTCGACGCCGATCGCCGTTGGTTCGTCGGCGACTGGGCGTGCCTCGAGTGTGAATGACGCTTCGACGTCGAACGCTCTTGACCAGGCGTTGACGTTGGCTGCATCGACGTAGACCGATGATGTGTCGACAGAGGCTCCCTCGACGCCGAACGACCATGACTAGTCGTCGACGGAGGATGACTCGACGTCGAACGCCGATGGCCCGGCGTCGACGGAGAATGCCTCGATGTCATAGCATGACGATGCTGCTTCAACGTCATATGACTCGCCGTCGAGCTCTTCCGCTTCGACGGGGATCTGTCCCTCGACGCTGACTGTAGCGGAGGTACCTTAGATGTAGACGCTGAAGACATCTTCTTCGTCGCCGTCGACTGCTTCTCCAACGCCGATCCCAACGTCGAATGTGAACCAGTCGGGGCTTCTCTCGACGTCGACCGCGTCTTCCGACTTTTCTGCTTCTTGGGAGATCTTCCTCTCTCAGAAAGCCCATAAACTCGAATCCTCTCACGTTCCTTAAGAGTCCTGGAAGTTAAAACCTGGCAGTGTTCACAGGTTTTAGAGGAATGAGAATCTGGTAAGCACAGGATACAGACTGAATGAGTGTCTGTCTTGGCCATCTTCCTTCCACACGAAGGACGTTTGTCAAAGAGAGATGGCATCTTTGACAGGAAAAACACCTTTTTTAAGCCTAAAAAAGGTTTAAGCAACACCCTATGTCAAAAAGACATCGAGTGAAAGCAAAAATTGTAGATTAGTTGTAATATTTTTTGACAGAAAGTCAAAAAAGAAAGGAGCTGTTTCACCAGGGTCCTGACTGAAGGAGCTGGAAAGAACAACTGACCTAACTGTCACCCCTGAGGCATGATGGGAAGCCTGGGGTCATGGCTGCCTTAAAGGCACGGTGCCAGTTTTTTGTTGAAAATGGTTTCATTTTCTATGCTATTGTTTTTGCAATGCAGCCTGAGGGCTAACAATGTCTATTTATAAGCAATTTTCAGGATTTATGAGTGGTTTACTCATTAAAACACAAAGTTCAAAGATTATTTGACCTAATGTGTTTGCTTTCTTTTGTTTCCTAAATAATTGCAGTGCATGTATATGTGTTTACATTATTTTTACCCTCAGTTATGGAGCTGCATTGTGGTGAGAAAAATAGTATATGTACATACATATAAGTGGAGCGAGATATATGTGTTCTTTACATATATATTTTTATATTGTTTTTCCGGGGTCCCGCACAGGGGCGGGAATATTCAGTGCTTATGACTATTGATGAGGATCCCCTGGAAGAGAATGTAATGATAGGTTTCAACCTATCATATCTGCAATAAAAAGAATACACCTCTTGGAGAGGTTACCGATTTCCTTTGAAGAAAGGAGTATCAAGCAAGAGGTGCACCTCATATACATATTCTATTATGGATCAAGGATGAATCTAAATTTGGAAATGATTCTGATGGAACAGTATTGTCTTTCATTGAATAGTATGTGACGTGTGAGATACCAAGAGAAGAAGGAGATAGAAGCTTGAGATAGCAAGTGTTACGTTTCCAAAGTCACAGTTGTTGAAAGTATTGGAGAAGAAAATACAAGTCTAAAGGAACATTTTACACCAGATGTTGATTTGATTTTTCCTGTCCAGTCTTTTGTAAAGGAAGAGTAAATATTTTTTGTATTCTGAAAAGCACACAATAACTTGGAAATTTCCGAAGATTAACTACAAGTTAAAAAGAAGAGAAGTGTCAAAGTATATCAAATATTACAATCCAGTAATTTTTAAAATGTGGAATGCGAACATGGACATTCAGTAAGTTGCAGATAACTCAATTGCTGTTGCATGTTATGTTACATCGTACATAACAAAATCAGAAAAAAAAGAGATGAATGAACTGTGGGAAGAAATTGCACAAGAGAAAAGCCTTAGTAAAGAATTGTCCAGCTTTACTTTGAAAATGTTTTCCTACCGAGAAATTGGATTGTATGTATGTTCAGACTGATTGTGCTCTTCAAGTTTAAATTCAAAGTTACGAGGAATCATTTGGGTAAGTTTAAATCTTGCCTTCAAATGAAATTGAGTCTTGAAATCATTTAAAGAAATTGAACAATTAGCAGTAAATGAAGCAGACAGTACAGACAATCTTAAAACTAATATGTTGGACACGTACTAACCAAAAAGGAGTCAGCATCTGGAACAGCTATTTCTGTATGAAGTACTTCAACATTATAGCTTCAAAAGAAATGTGAAAGAGAATGTAAAAGAAGGAAAATATGCAGTAGTTGGATGCCATGGTTGTTTAGAAAAACATGCAAAGAGTAATCTCATAAACCACAAGAAAGTTAGTTGTGAAACTTTAGATAAGAGAGAATTTTACTATTTAGCACTTCTGCAAGGTATAGTGAAAGTAAATTATTTGGAGACTTTGACGGTTACGAAGATTTTTGTAATACATGTGGAGTTGCATGTACAATTTTCGCTATGTATTTAAAAATGTTGAATGATGAAGTTGAACAGGAAAAGACTATTACAGCTGAAATTAGTAATGAAAGTGCTCAAGATAGTGAAACTAATGGTCCATGTAGTCACAATCTTCTTGGATGACCAATACTGGAAAATGAAGCAGCGATTGCTATGCATGAAGTTGAAATTGCAATGCGGTACAGCAGGTCCGAACAATGAAACAGTGCCTTGATTCTATGATTGAGAATGACAGAAGTTAAAGTCTGTGATAATTTTTGTGTACCCCCTCTTACCAGGTGCAATCAACTGTAGGTCCCAACAGTGGAATGGTGTCTTGATCCCACAATGGATGATGTTAGAATTGAATCTGGGAGTGGAGATGAAGGTACTCCCTTTAACTGTGTGTAACCAACTCCAGCCACACAGGAGGAGGAATCGCTATAGTCCATAAGAAATCTATCCGCATCTCAACCAGCTCTGACGCCAACCTCGCCAACTCCGAACACCTTCACTTCCAGATCCACATCGACCCCAAGACCACACTCAGAGGCACCCTCCTCTACAGACCACCAGGACCCCGCGCAAAATTCAGTGAAGACATCACGGACTTCATCACTCCTCACGCGCTCCCCTCCAAAGACTACATCCTTCTGGGAGACCTCAACTTTCACCTCGATAAGATCAACGACCGCAACACCGCCACCCTCGTGGACAACCTCACCAACCTCGGACTTAAACAACTGGTCACTTCCCCCACCCACATCGCAGGCCACACACTCGACCCCATCTTCACCTCCAGCAACCATGTCTCCTTCAGCCACACTACGGACCTCATCTGGACTGACCACAGATGCATTCACTTCACCTACAGTATGGCTATGATTAATTTCATAGAAGACTAGAAGACTATCCCTTCGATCCCACATCCAGCACTATGTGTACGCTGGATGTGGAATCTTTGTACACGAATATCCCACAATTTGAATCTCTACGTGTAATAGAGAAGGTCCTTGAATCAAGAGAACGACCCCATAATGTACCTTCCCTGTTCATTCTGGAACTATTAGAAATTTGTCTCACAAAAAACTTTTTTCTCTTTGAGGGACAATTTTACGGCCAAGTGAAAGGGACATCCATGGGAGCAATTTTTGCTCCCAACCTGGCCATTCTGTACATGGACCATCTGGAGACCAACAACATCCTTCATACATCGAATCCTTTCCACAATGGCATCGCCTTGTGGAAAAGATATATCGATGATATCTTCTTACTATGGAATGACTCCCCTGAAAACCTTACAGGCTTCCAACACTGGCTTAATAACAACAGCGGTGGACTCAGCTATACCCTGTCCACAAGCAAGGATTCCATCCCTTTCCTTGACCTTCAAATAAGACACACAGAAGGCCGGCTTACAACCACATTACATCGTAAGCCGACTGAGCGTAACACCTTGCTCGAGTATAACAGCCATCACCCAAGGGCCCTACGTGATTCTCTACCTTTTTCACAATTCCTCCGCATCAGGCGCAATTGCTACTTCAAGGACAACTATTTTGCTGAGGCGAAAATACTCAGCAGAAAATTGAGAAATAGAGGTTACCCACGAAAATTGGTACGTAATTCCCTAAAAAGAGCGTGGTACTGCCCAAGAGAGAACCTTCTAGAACCTAAAGAAAAAAATGCACAAGATAAACTTATTTGTGTGACTACATTCTCACCAGCGTCCAATGCCATCAGAAAAAGCATACTCAAACACTGGCCAGTTATCAATACAGGCCTCCTGACACTAGAGAAACCAATGTTCGCTTTCAAACGGTCCAAAAATGTTAAAGATCATCTTGTTAGAGCAGCCCTCCCTTCAAAAACACAAAAAACAACCATAACTGATGCCTGGGGCCTACCACCGGTTCTGGGCCATGTTAAATGTGGGGGTTGTATATGCTGTGATACCACTATAGAGGGTAAAACGTTTGAATTTGGCAACATAAAATTCGACAGGAATTATTTTTCTAATTGTAACTCTGCGAACTTGGTGTATGCTATCCTGTGTCCTTGTAAACTCATTTATATAGGACAAACAAGTCAGAAAATAAAGCTAAGGATTGGACAACATAAAAGCAGGATAAAATGCCAAACAGCTAATGCCCCATTGGTGGAACATTTTATTGCAAAGGGGCATACCGAGAAGGACTTTCTTTGGACAGTGATTACAATCATCAAACCCCCACCAAGAGGAGCAGACATGTCTCAGCTGCTAAACAAGGAAGAATTACACTGGATCCTACGCACTAACAGCATTCGGAATGGGTTAAATCGACTAGAAGATTGGACATCCCTCCTCTGATCCTTCAAAACACCTGCCGAAATGATTGCATCTTGAATTAACTGCGTTCATGTACTGTTTAAACATGCTTACATGCATGACATTTGAGCACTATTCACCACTATAAAATGGCCGCGCTAAAAAATGCCACCTCGCTTCACTCGTGATAGTCCTTCTACGCTGTTCACTATCACTCCTCCCTTTCCTTAAAAATCACTTTCACGCGCACTTTTTTCGAGCACCAGATCGCCAGACCCGTGGCTGCCTCCAAGTCATCCCGAAGTAAGTACAAGTCCTAAACAGACCCTTGGTAATGCCTGACTTCAGCGCATAGTATATAAATCTCTGTGGCATCTTCTCGCCCAAATACAGAGAGCCATTGTGCAATTCGGCGTATCCCTAAAAAATGCTGTGATTAAACCAACACGCGCTTTCCATAACGGACCGCGAAGCTGCAGGTAAACAGTTAAAACCACCACGGGCCACTGCTCGCAGTCACTCCCCAACTCTCCTTCTCTAACCGGAGGTTTTCTCTCGACAGAATATTTTGCGAACAATGCCAGGTTAACCACGAGAATACAGGTTCACCGGCTGTCTTAATTCTGTAGGTGTCAATTTTTGCTGTACCGCACTATGTAAGCATGTTAAACGCTTAGCCACAACTAAACTTGGCGATCACCCCTGATAATCCCCGCTCACTCGCCGTTCTCACATTACGCTCGGCGTCCCTGTTGCACATAAATCACTGGCAAACGATTGTAGATTGACGCCCGTTTGCTCTCGGCGCCACTGCGGCACTAAGACCACCAGTTCACAGTCCCTATTAATAAAGCTGATCAAAATCAAGCTTTTGCCTATTTCACGTACAAACAAATGGTCACTTTTTATTATGCATGTCACCATTCACCCAGTGTATTTGACCAGAAGAACTAAATGAGGATTTAAACTATATGCCTGCCATTCATGTTATTTTTCTTTTTCTTTATTTTTTTCCCTCCTTTTTCCTCCCATTGTAAATAATGTTTATGATGTAAATGTGATGGAAAGGCCAATTAATATGGTTTTAATAATTCAGACAACAATAATGTCATCCAATGTCCTGATGATGATGCCCACAATCTAAGAAAGGCATCGAAACGTCGACACATAAACCCCATATGCAAAAAGTGTATGTAACATGGATAATTGCAATGGTGCGGTCTAAAATTTGAGGTCTGTCGCATTGAAAAGCTAATGTACAGACATATTTTGTGCTTTTTCCATTTCTGTCCCCTTTGTTGTTGTCCTGTAAATGTTGAAGGTCACGGCTGTGCCCGCTTGACATTTTTTACAATCAAAACTATTCTCCAGACTCAAAATAAAATCCTGTCCGGATGGACAGAAGACATTCATTCTATTTTGTGTATGATCATTGCTCATAATAATTCTTGTTATAGGGACCACTGTTCTTTATAATACTTAATGCCCAAGGTCCCTATGTGATACCTTATGGGTTCCCTTGTTTGTTTGACACTTCACTTCACCTACAACAAACCAAAACCCAGCATCCACCTCCAACCTACCTTGAAAAGGAACTGGAACAAAACCACCACGGACCAAATCTCCGCATCGCTCCTTCAACACACCCCAGCCCCCTCCTCCAACGCTAACGAAGCCGCCGCTAACCTCACCCTATGGTTATCCAACACCGCTGACACCTTAGCACCTCTGAAAAAACGTCAAAACAAACCTGGCAGCAAGAAGGCCTCATGGTTCAACAATGATCTCAAGAAGTCCAAGAAACTCTGCCGCTCCCTTGAAAAGGCCTGGAAAAAAGACCCAACCACCAGCACCAAAGACGCCTTGTAATGGCTGGATTTTCTGTTTAGATGGGATCAGCCCCCAGGGGCCCCTATGACCCAGCCAAAACGTACTCACCTTCCCTCCTCAGATCGTATTCACAATGAGTAGATATACAGGTAAATATACAGGTCGCACCTAAGGATGGGGAATGACAATATATGTATGTACGGATTTTCTACAATATCTTATTCACATCAGTTGGTCTCGCGGCCACCCCGACCCAGACCGTTCTACCCTAGGGCAGATCTGACACACAATCCGGTGCGTCTACACATGGGCCTGCAGAACCCAATGCTCTCTTTTCCAAACTGTTCGCAATCCTGCGAAACTACACGCCAGTATCCTCCCTGGCGTTCTCACTTATTCAAGCCACAATCCAGTGGGTATCCACACTGGTCTCCCACCCAGTGTTCTCACTAACGCCGCATATCAACGACGACCACATTCCTATGAATCATTATCGGGATAATATCTCAATGTTCTACTCGGGATAAGACTACAATAATAACTTTGAATAGGGTTCCAGATTGTATAGTGTACTCCCTGCTCTTGACATCGAAAGTCCACCCACTCCCTTCTTATTCACTCACCATTTACCTGATCGGGATTTCTCATCCGTTCACCCAAACAGTTCCTGACTAGAAGTGCGGTTTACCAAGATTGAACATAAGCACCAGGTACACAGTAATTCTATATGAATTAGGGTATTTATTAACAATTAACACAAATCACATTACTATGCCGCATAACTTTAGCAAAGAAAAAGGTAAAGATTAGGGTGCACATTCTATGAGCAATGGACGGACATCACCTGGTTAATATGAAATCTGGACTCGGCAGTCATCTAGGTTCCCTTCTCGTCTCTGTGTCCTGGCTCTCCTTGCAGTCACACCCCAGCCGTCACAAGTACACGTCTGCACCGCTAGGCTCAACCTCGTCTGCTTCCTTCCAGGGCACCGGAACCTTGCTGATTATTAGCTACCGTCTCTCTCTCTCTCTGTATCAGTGCGCTCCGCGCTACTTCTCGTTCAGTCTTTCTCAGAGAGTTTCGGTCTTAAATCTTTCTCGGACTTCAAAGATGGCGACTGTCCACCATAAGATGAATAATAGCAGAGATGCTAACGGCTAGATGCCGCCTACGGACTAACTGACAAACTGACTAACACCTTCGCTAATATCAAAGCCCGTTCCTTCATGGAAATTCACGGCCAGTAACCTGCCGCCCACCAAATTCTTGTACCTCCCCGTACCAAGGACACTTTCCCAGCCGGCCGGCCTGAAGTTGTGTCTTCGGAGTGGAGAAAAATACATTCCTTCGATAAGGGTCAGCCTGAACCGGTTCTCTCCAAGCGAACAACAGCTTGAAACTAAAACATTACACTTGACCTAGAAAGCCTTCTCGAGCTACCGGGCAGAAAGCAAAATGGAGTCTGTCTCATTTAAGGCCTACGGAGCCCATAATATGCATAGCTCCATGAAAAACAGCTCAGCATGTTAGCAAATGAGCGAATCATGACTAATATTTATATATCTATCCCCTAACTTAAATTCATAAGCCTTACTCTAAGGAAAATAATACGAAAATGCCCTTATATATGTAAGACAGGGTCCCTGTCTATCGGCCTAATCCCTATGCTATGGGGGTGATAGGCTGGAGTCACTCTCCATCATTCTCCTTCTCCAAAGAGCTAGCAAAAAGGCAGCCATAACATTACACCCCTTGACTCCAGTCTATTAACCACAAACTAAATGGAGCTAACGTCAGTAGACGAATAATATGAAACAAAATTAACTGATCTACGACCCTTACTAAGTCTAAGAAATTGTAGCAGGGAAGGGATACACTGAATAAAGCAACAAATAGCTATAAGGATACAAATAGTAAGAATAACCCCCCCTAAAATTTGTCGTATGAAATGCATGTCCGGGAGCCAATTAAAAAGCCAGTCAAAGAAACCCTGATCTATATGTTCTCTAATTTCTGCAGTCAAGTCGTGGAGTTTGTTAATGTGGGATTGGATAGCTTTAGAATGGTCAGACAAATTAAAACAGCATAGACCTTCAAAATCAGAACATTCATGTCCATGTTTCAACAATAAGTAATCGATAGCGGCACGATTTTGCAAAATAGCTCTACGTTCACCTTGGGAATCTAATAATAAATCAGTTAAAACAGTAGATGTCTGGTTAATGGACTTGACCATCCAGCAGGCCATTTTGCCGATTGTTTTGGCATTATAAACGGCCAATGCTGGCACTCCAATAATAGAAAAAGCTAAACCAAGATATTCAGATCTAGAATAGAGGTGAACAGAGGAATCACAATCTTCATGTAATGACATCGAATCACGTACAATACGGGAATGTGAAGTAGGATGAGAGGAAAACATTAGCAAACTTAATCTAGTGATGGCACACGGGCCACCAGAAATATTCGCAGGAATATAGGGCCAAGATGAATTCCCACAAGAAAAGAGCCATCCAGCTGGCAATAACATTGGACGATAATGGCTAGTGGCTACTACTAAACGTTTACAGGTCATATTATTCTTAACTGAAAGACATGAATCCGGAAGTCTCTTTGAACATAACAAGCGTTGATGAAATGAAAAAGTAGTAGCGGCTTGGAGCTTCAGCCGCAGGCACTCGGTAATAGCTTTAGGCAGGGTTGCAGGTCATTATGAAGCAAAGATCTCCAGGGGTAATATTAAAAGTAGTAATTCTGGAATTAATAGAGACATCAAGGTCTGGAATAAGAGTACATGAGGGACAAAATTCGTGTGCTGCAAAGTCACCCAGAATAACATTAGATCGGGCATTAGAAAAATTAAAAATATGGTGAAGCGTTTCAGTGGATGCAGGGACAGCTACCAGACAGGTCGCTAAAATGTCAGTAACGCTCTTCATGGGGGTAAGGCAAAAATGCGGAGAGTTCGTCACCCGCTTCGCGAGTGTGATCCAAAAGTTAGACGAAGCAGCCCACGCAGACCGCGGGGCTCGTATTATCCCATCAACCGGCATCGGTAGATCCTCTCCTCTCCCGGCGTAGCAGGCCAAAAGGAGTCCAGCGCCGACACATCCTACAGCAGCAATCCAAAGAATGATCTGAAAGAATACAAACACAGGCCTTAATCATTCTCGTAAATAACATTTATCAGCTGGGACAGCTTCCCAGCCATCTTTCCCTGGCTTCATCACCAAAACGGTGTTGTCATGACCGGTCGCAATAATATCAGCCTGTTCAGGAGGATTTTTAGGCGATTGCACCCATATTTTAGCTCCAGGAAGATCAGACGATCCGAAGCCTTTTTGTCCTCGCACAGTTAGCAACGTTGGAGCAGAGCCTTTTTTGATCTCACCACTGAAGACAGGCATAATCAGTAACTGAGCAACACGGTCAGACTTTTTGATGAACAAATCCGTCTCACTGCTATTAAGCAGGAGAATCTTAATCTCTCCCTGATAATCACTGTCAATCACTCCTCCGAGTACTTGTACACCTTTCAGGGCCAGGCCAGATCTAGGGGCAATTAATCCAAAACTACCGGCAGGTATACAGACACCAATGCCAGTTTCAACAACGATTCGATCTTTTCCTGGAAATTGTGTATCATTTAATGCATGCAGGTCGAGGCCTGCAGCACCTGGGGTTGCTCTACATGGAGCCAAAGCACCGGGGGTAATTTCCCAATACATGACAGTGTTCGCTATAGAATTTGGTTTTGCATCAACATGTGGAGGAAACAAACGCATTAAAGGAGATTCAGCATGTAACAAAGGACGATTATTTAAAATTAACAAAGCTTGAAGTAGGACATCTCTCCACTGGCTGTAACGATCATCAGTCAACTTGCGCAACTGTTCTTTCAACAAGCCATTCATTCTCTCAATCAATCCTGAAGCTTGTGGATAATATGGAATATGAAACACCCAATCAATATTATTTTCCGTACAGAATTCCTGCACCAATCTTCCACGAAAGTGGGATGCATTGTCTGATTGAATCTGGAATGGGACACCATAATACAGAATAATGAGTTCCAGGGTTTTAATTGTGTTCACTTGGGTAGCGTTCTTGCAAGGGAAAGCGACCAAAAGGCCACTAAAAGTATCAACCACTGTGCAAATATATTGACAATTCCTGCTCATAGGGAGCGGACCAATATAATCAATCTGCCAAATTTGGGCGGGCAATTTACCTCGATGTAAGTGGCCTCGAACAATCTGAGGCACCTCTTTTTTCCTAGAATGTTGGCAAATGGGACAATGTAGAATGACATCTTTAATTAAAGAAAAGGGAATATGAATTCCTCTATCGGCAGCCCACCTGCTAGTGGCTTTCTCTCCAAAATGTCCTGCTTTCTGATGGGCCCACTTCGCCAATCCCGCCAAATCAGAATCTTGCATGTCAACCACTGCCTCAGAAATTTTAGACTGTTCATCTGCAATATTATGAAAAAATTTGTCAAGGGAGTCAATTGGAGTATGAGCATCCACGTGAAAGATTGTTACAGTACTCTGCAGGAGCAGCTCCCAAATTTCTTGCCACAATTCTTTTCCCCACAATTCCTTTGAATGCAATTCCCAATTATGAGAATGCCACGTAGGTAGCCACACCGCTAGTCCATTTGCAGTGGACCAGGAATCAGTGAAAATATGACATGTACCTGGCAGTTCCTGTTTCAAAACTTGGTAAACTGCATAGAGTTCAGCATATTGGCTACTCTTACCATCTCCAGTTGTACTCAACAATTTCTGTGTAATCGGGTTATATGAAACAGCTTTCCAATGTCTTTTGTCACCAATGAATTTCGCAGAACCATCCGTAAACCACACATGTTTTCTATCCTCCGCGGACAGATCATCAAATGATTTACCCCACTTCACGGGAGACTCCTGCACTACGGGAACCGAACACTCACTTTCAACCTCATTGGAGGGCGCCTGCGCCACTCGCTCATGTAAAACCGCCACACCTTTCGGACCCACACGTGCCCTGTCCTGAATGTACCATTTCCATTTAATCACACTAGCCTCCTGAGCATGTCCAATTCGATGGGACTTTGGTGAACTCAAAACCCACTGCATAATAGGAATTTCAGGCCTCAAAATCACAGCATGGCCTAGGGTCAATTGCTCGGTATCCACCAGAGCCCAATAACAAGCAAGCAATTGTTTTTCAAAAGGTGAGTAACGCTCACCAGCCTCGGGTAACTTTTTGGTCCAAAAACCTAATGGCACTTTTTGTCTGCCCTGCTTTTGCCATAAACTCCAATTGGCATACAGGCCTTCCACGGACACATTCAAATCCACATCACCTTCACTCACGGGCCACAAATCCAAAGCATACTGAATAGCTTCTTTAGCCAAATTAAAAGCAGTCTGTTGAGGTTCACCCCATTCAAACGCATTCTTTTTACGAGTGACTCGATACAGTGGAGCCAAGATTTGACTCAAATGGGGAATATGCTGACGCCAAAATCCAAACAAACCAATAAAGCATTGAGCTTCCTTCCTGTTTCTGGGAACAGCAAAATCAAGTATCTTTCGTTTAACCTGTGGAATCACTTCTCTGTGACCCTTATGCCAATTAATTCCTAAAAATTTTACAGCTTGGGATGGAGTTTGTAATTTGTCAGGATTAATTTCCCAACCTTTCGCTCGCAAACAGTCAATGATTTGATCTAAATGGGACTGTACCTGGTCTTGCGTTTCACCTTGAATCAAAATGTCGTCAATATAATGACAAATCTGAACTTGTGGATTCGTGGGTACTTCAGACAAATGCTCCGCCACCAGCCGGTGACAGATCGTAGGACTATGTACATAACCTTGAGGAAGACTTCGGAACGTCATTTGACGTCCATTCCATGTAAAACTGAACTGTTCCTGACATTCGGGGGCAATTGGTATTGAAAAGAACGCATTAGCAATATCAATGGAAGCATACCATGTACCTGGATGCTTTTGAATTCTCTGAATCAGTGTGACAATGTCAGGCACTGCAACAGTCAATTTAGGTGTATGTTTATTCAATTCTCGATAATCAACAGTCATGCGCCAAGAGTTGTCACTTTTGCGCACGGGCCAAACGGGATTATTCCAAGCAGATGTGACCGGAGTAATGACTCCTGCGTCAACCAAATCCTGAATCGTAGCGGTAATTTCTTCATGACCACCTGGGATGCGATATTGCTTTTGAGAAATCACTTTCGTTGCTAAAGGTATTTTAATAGGTGGCATGCGTAAACGGCCAACCCGTACGGGTCTGGTCGAAATGTACTGTTGTGTACCAAATTGATAGTACCCATCATCCAAATGCAAAGTCATACCTTTCAAAATGTCAATTCCAATAATGTATTCCAAAAGTGGCACAACCAACACAGAGTATTCTCTACGAGGAATTCTACCAATTTTAATTTCGAGTGCAGTTTGAACTGCGGGTGTCTCTTTACCACCCAGACCGGTAATTGTAAAAGACTGTCCATTAAATTTTCTCGACTTACCATGAATTAAAGTGGCCTCCGCCCCAGTATCAACCAACGCTCGGGCCCTTTGGATATTACGATGTTTCCAAAAAATCTCAATATCTACATAGGGTCTGTAATCTCTGTGGGCCCACTTGCGTACCGGAGCTTGACCTATTTCCTAGTCATTTTTCCTGCGTTCTGTCAACCAAGACAAATCAGGGTAAATGTTCTCAGTTTTCTTTGGTAGTAGAATGTCTTGTTCATATCCGTCTCCAGTACGAAACGGATTAGTGTCAGGTTCAAAAAGTTGTGAGTTGCGGTCAGGGAGTCTGTTACGATCCTCCCTATTTCTTACGTCCGGGGAATAACTCCTTGCATCTCGTCGTCTGCTAGAACCACGATCATCTCTTCCCCTCTCACGATCATCCTCTCTCCCCCTCCCATCATGACGACGAGGGGATCCATCACGTTCATGGCGCCGATCATCACGGCGATCAGAATTCACACGTCGTCTCTCATCACCACTGTCATCCGAACCACGATCATACTCATTCTTTCGCACACGACGGGCACCCTCCTTTCGATCCAAACCACGCTTACGAAACATGTCCCATAAGCGATTATTAGGCTAGCCATCAATGTCTTCTCTTTTGACACCATCAGCAATGAGAGCAAGAAACATGTCACGTCTAGAGAACTTATAGTCCCCACCAGTACGACCCTCAGGTCGAGATTGTCTTTCAGGTTTAAACCATTCACCCAGCTCACCAAGCTGACGAACAGACTCAAGCACAACAGACAAAGGGTTGCCAGTTTGGTTAATCAATAATGTCATCATGACCTGCTTGTAAGCAACAGGAGAAGCACGGATTATGCGATTACGCACAGAAGATGTTAAAAGACCATCCAATAACTTGTCAGCAGTACTAAGGAAGATACACATTTTCATGACTTCCTCTTTCAAACGTTGCGACGCATCGCGCAGAGTATACCACGGTTTTTCATCAGTAGGCCAATCAGATTCAGTTGGATATTTATGATTACAGCCATCAGACGCAAGCTGGAGCAAAGAAATTTGACCAGCACCATTGTAATTCCGAAAATGATCCTGAATCGTAGAATCAGAACTCAAAGAGCAAAATCGTAAGCAATCAACAGCATCGAGCATAATACCGGCAGCGCCAAGCTCATAAAGACGCACCATCCAGGTAAGCAAGGCCTCACCAGGCCGTTGTCGAAATCGTTGTAAAATGTCACTAACCTCCTGCTGAGTAAAGTCTTCAATACAATCAAGAGCTATACCACCCGGATTACCAGGGGCCTGTTGTAATTTTCGTCGAAAAATCGGGTGAGCGGAAACTGCGGGAAGAGCTTCCGAGGAAGCCCGCATCTTAGATTTAACAGCACAATCAGGGCAAGCTACGTCATCCACACGGGAAGAACGAGCACGGTCACAATCGGGAGTTGAATCAATACATGAAGCAGATTTACAATCACGTCCGGAGCGAGAAGACTCGCGCTTGTCACCCTCCTCTGCCGAGGAGTCAGAAGTATGAGAATCCCAGATATTACCGTCCCACTCATCGGGGTTCCAATCCATTCCAGCTTTCGCCACAACCATACGCACTTTGCGGGAAGACACACGTCCACGACGATGTTTGTATTTGTATCGTGCAATACGGACCGCAGCTCTTTCGGCAATGGTCTGATATGTTTCAAGTTTGTCGGCAAGCAATTTATTTTGACAACGCAACAAAGTGTGCGCATTTTGCAACTCAACACACTGACCTTCCATATCTTTAAATTGTTTCTGTAGCTGAACTAACCTCTCATGCAATATCCTGTATGCATTAAGAACAATCCAACCTCTGCGTCCTAAAATAGGAAGCTCATCACCCTTCACTACTGGCGCTCTCTGCAAGCACGACACAACATCGGCAGGCTCCGCCTGCTCCAAGCATGAAGACCAATTTTCACTCAAACCAGTACAATCGGCCCACTCACGGGCCAAAGCCTCGTAAGGGGTACATTCCCAGCCGGGAATCTGAATCGGTAATTTGAAAACCGACGATGATTTTTTCGCAAACATAATGACACGCAAAAAAAAATTATATACACAACTATAAACAAAATTTTATACGTACAAGCCGAGCGCAAACCAACAAAATTAAAACAACACAATGCACACAGGCTTCGTAAACAGTTCGTGACGCCAGATGTAATGGCTGGATTTTCTGTTTAGATGGGATCAGCCCCCAGGGGCCCCTATGACCCAGCCAAAACGTACTCACCTTCCCTCCTCAGATCGTATTCACAATGAGTAGATATACAGGTAAATATACAGGTCGCACCTAAGGATGGGGAATGACAATATATGTATGTACGGATTTTCTACAATATCTTATTCACATCAGTTGGTCTCGCGGCCACCCCGACCCAGACCGTTCTACCCTAGGGCAGATCTGACACACAATCCGGTGCGTCTACACATGGGCCTGCAGAACCCAATGCTCTCTTTTCCAAACTGTTCGCAATCCTGCGAAACTACACGCCAGTATCCTCCCTGGCGTTCTCACTTATTCAAGCCACAATCCAGTGGGTATCCACACTGGTCTCCCACCCAGTGTTCTCACTAACGCCGCATATCAACGACGACCACATTCCTATGAATCATTATCGGGATAATATCTCAATGTTCTACTCGGGATAAGACTACAATAATAACTTTGAATAGGGTTCCAGATTGTATAGTGTACTCCCTGCTCTTGACATCGAAAGTCCACCCACTCCCTTCTTATTCAATCACCATTTACCTGATCGGGATTTCTCATCCGTTCACCCAAACAGTTCCTGACTAGAAGTGCGGTTTACCAAGATTGAACATAAGCACCAGGTACACAGTAATTCTATATGAATTAGGGTATTTATTAACAATTAACACAAATCACATTACTATGCCGCATAACTTTAGCAAAGAAAAAGGTAAAGATTAGGGTGCACATTCTATGAGCAATGGACGGACATCACCTGGTTAATATGAAATCTGGACTCGGCAGTCATCTAGGTTCCCTTCTCGTCTCTGTGTCCTGGCTCTCCTTGCAGTCACACCCCAGCCGTCACAAGTACACGTCTGCACCGCTAGGCTCAACCTCGTCTGCTTCCTTCCAGGGCACCGGAACCTTGCTGATTATTAGCTACCGTCTCTCTCTCTCTCTGTATCAGTGCGCTCCGCGCTACTTCTCGTTCAGTCTTTCTCAGAGAGTTTCGGTCTTAAATCTTTCTCGGACTTCAAAGATGGCGACTGTCCACCATAAGATGAATAATAGCAGAGATGCTAACGGCTAGATGCCGCCTACGGACTAACTGACAAACTGACTAACACCTTCGCTAATATCAAAGCCCGTTCCTTCATGGAAATTCACGGCCAGTAACCTGCCGCCCACCAAATTCTTGTACCTCCCCGTACCAAGGACACTTTCCCAGCCGGCCGGCATGAAGTTGTGTCTTCGGAGTGGAGAAAAATACATTCCTTCGATAAGGGTCAGCCTGAACCGGTTCTCTCCAAGCGAACAACAGCTTGAAACTAAAACATTACACTTGACCTAGAAAGCCTTCTCGAGCTACCGGGCAGAAAGCAAAATGGAGTCTGTCTCGTTTAAGGCCTACGGAGCCCATAATATGCATAGCTCCATGAAAAACAGCTCAGCATGTTAGCAAATGAGCGAATCATGACTAATATTTATATATCTATCCCCTAACTTAAATTCATAAGCCTTACTCTAAGGAAAATAATACGAAAATGCCCTTATATATGTAAGACAGGGTCCCTGTCTATCGGCCTAATCCCTATGCTATGGGGGTGATAGGCTGGAGTCACTCTCCATCATTCTCCTTCTCCAAAGAGCTAGCAAAAAGGCAGCCATAACACGCCTTCAAAAACGCCACCCGCACTCACCACCAACTAATCCGAAAAGCCAAGAAAGCAGCATTCAAGGATCGACTCGACAACAACGCTCACAACAGCAAGGAACTCTTCAACATCGTCAAGGAATTTTCCAATCCCTCGGCCAACTCCAACAACATCACCCCCTCTCAAACCCTCTGCGACTCCCTAGCCTCATTTTTCCACAACAAGATCGCAGACATCCACAACAGCTTTGACAACCAACCCGGAAACCAACCCACCCTACCATCTGCTGATCATCTTCCCCCCGTGAACACCCTCAACGACTGGAACCCAATTTCCACTGAGGACACCATCCGCCTGATGAACTCCATACACTCAGGATCCCCCACAGACCCATGTCCTCACCACATCTTCAACAAAGCAGACTCCGTCATAGCACCGCACCTCCGAGACGTCATCAACTGCTCCTTCATCTCCGCCACCTTCCCGGAAGACTGGAAACACGCTGAACTCACCGCCCTCCTGAAAAAACCCACAGCGGACCCCACCGAACTCAAAAATTACCGCCCCATCTCGCTTCTTCCATTCCCGGCCAAAGTCATCGAGAAAGCAGTCAACAACCAGCTCGCCGCCTTTCTCGAAGCCAACAAATCCCTCGACCCCTCACAATCTGGCTTCCGAGCAAAACACAGCACTGAGACCGCCCTCATCGCAGCAACAGACGACATTCGTACTCTACTGGACAATGGAGACACAGTCGCCCTCATCCTCCTTGACCTCTATGCAGCATTCGACACAGTCTGCCACAGCACCCTTCTACAACGCCTCAATAACATCGGAATCCAAGGAAAAGCACTTGATTGGATCACCTCGTTCCTCACTGGAAGAACCCAGAGAGTCCGCCTTCCACCATTCAAATCTGAGGCCTCTGAAGTCATCTGCGGCGTACCACAAGGATCCTCTCTCAGTCCCACCCTCTTCAACGTATACATGAGCCCCCTCGCGACCATCGCACGCCAACACAACCTCAACATCATCTCTTTCGCGGATGACACTCAACTGATCCTTTCTCTCACCAATGACCCCAGCACCGCCAAAACCAACCTACACGAAGGAATGAAAGAAGTCGCCGAATGGATGAAACAAAGCCGTCTAAAACTGAACTCAGACAAAACAGAAGTCCTCATCTTAGGTACATCCCCCTCCGCATGGGACGACTGCTGGTGGCCGGAAGCCCTCGGAAAAGCACCCATCCCGACAGACCATGCACGGAACCTAGGCGTCATCCTGGACTCTTCACTCTCAATGAACAGACAAGTCAGCGCCGTATCCTCTTCCTGCTTCAACATTCTTCGCATGCTCAGAAAAACATTTCGTTGGATCCCCTCCGAAACAAGGAAAACAGTCACCCACGCTCTGGTCACGAGCCGTCTGGACTACGGAAACACCCTCTACGCAGGTACTACCGCAAAACTCCAGAAGAAACTCCAACGAATCCAAAACGCCTCAGCCAGACTCATATTAGACATCCCACGCAGCGAACACATCTCTGGTCACCTTAAAGACCTCCACTGGCTACCCGTCAAGAAGAGGATCACTTTCCGACTGCTCACCCACGCACACAAATCACTCTACGACATCGGTCCAGAATGCCTCAACTCTCGACTGTCCTTCTACACCCCCTCCCGCCAACTACGTTCTTCCGGCCAAGCCCTCGCCACTGTACCTCGCATCAACAAGACCACCATGGGAGGCAGATCCTTTTCAAACCTGGCTGCTAAAACATGGAACTCACTCCCCGCTTACCTTCGCCTTACCCAGAACCACTTAGCATTCAGAAAGCAACTTAAAACGTGGATATTTGACAAGTAATCCTCCTCCCCTTCCTAAGCGCCTTGAAACCCTCTGGGTATGTAGTGCGCTATATAAATTCTTTGACTTGACTTGACTTGACTTGACTTGACATAGTGGAACGGTGTCTTGATCCCACAGTGGACGATGTGCGATATAACTTGCTGCTTGTTTTTCACAGAACTCCCTCTGTTGAGGTGGATCACAGTGTGTTCTTATGTAGTCAACTGTTGTAAAGGATTATTGGGCTTGGTTGAATGTAGTCGCTGGACTACAGCATGCTATAGCAGGTCCAAGCAACTCTAGGTCACAACACTGGAACGGTGTCTTGATCTCACAATGGAAGAGGTCCGATATTACATGTTTTTTGGTTTTCATCGAACTCTCTCTGTTGAGGTGCTGTACACTCTGTGCTTCCATAGCTAACTGCTGTACAGGATTATTGGGTTTGGTTGATTGTAGTTGTTGGAGTACACTGCGGTACAGCAGGTCTGAACACTGAAACGGGGTCTTGATCTATGATTGAGGATGTCAGAAGTTAAAGTCTGTGTTTATTTCTGTGTACCACGTTCGACCAGGTGCAACCAGCTGTAGGTCCCAATAGTGGAACAGTGTCTTGATCCCAAAATGGAAGATGTCAAATATTATTTGTTGCTTGGTTTTCATAGATCTTCCTCTATTGAGGTGCATCAGACACTGTGTTTGCGTAGCTAACTTTTGCACATAATTATTGTGCTTGGTTGACACCAGTCAGTGGAGTACATTGTGCTACAGCAGGTCCGAATACTGGAACGGGATCTTGATTCTATGATTAACGATGTCAGAAGTTAAAGTTTGTGATGATTTCTGTGTACCCCTTCCGATGACGTACCTCAAACTCTAGGAGTGGAGATGAAGGTACTCCTTTTGACCAGGTGCAACCAACTCTAGGTCCCAATAGTGGAACGGTGTCTTGATCCCACAATGGAGGATGTCCAATATAACGTGCAGGTTAATTTTTACACAGGTCCTTCTGTTGGGTTGCATCAGACGTTGTGCTTCCGTAGTTAGTATTAAATCTGTTTATTCATAGCAAAAATACCGACCCATGCTTATGAAGGCACCGGCCACACAATTACAATGCTAAGTAAAACCATAGCGGGTACCAGTGTCATTCAGGATGCATTAAACACAGCAAGCCGCCTACAACCCAGTTGGGCCGGCCGCGTTGAAAGGCAATGGAGCGTGTCGGATGCTGTAATTATCTGTGCAACAAAACCAAACCCCGAACAACCCCAAACGACCCCCCCCTTCCCTTACCCCCCACCCCCCTTCTTGTCCGCGGAGTAAACCCAAGCAAAACCTCTCCAGCCCAACAGCCCTAAAGGGCCGGTCGTCGAAGTGGATCATATCTGGACTCTGCACCTGCGGGTCGTGGCCTTAGGTTCAGTGAGCGGGGTGTCTGCGAGATGCAGCAGTCGTAGATATCGGGGGCAGCTCAGCTCCCGTAATTCCCCGGTAAGCAAAGTCAAAAATGGCCGCCAGAGATCTGCAAACTCCTCGTTTCGCCCTGCTGCTGTCAGGGACAGCTTCTCCATTCCCAGGATCGTCCAGAGTCGATGTAGCCAACCAAGTTGTATGGGGGGCTGTGGATCTCTCCAGCATGCCACAATGTTCTGCACCGCGGCTCCCAGTGCTATGGCGATCAACCTCTCTCTCATGGATTTCAGGCGATACATCAGCGCATTTGGCAAGCCAAGAATGATCTAGGCAGGGAACCTGGGTGTCTAAGTGCGTGTCTACGAGATCTAGGATGGTGGACAAATGTTGTCGCAGCCGCTCACCGCTCCATAGCAGGTGTTCAAGTGTTCCCCGCTCCCCACATCCCCTCCAACAGCGATCGCCCGCCTGGGGGTCCCAACGATGAATTCTCGCTGGGGTATGGTACCAATATGTGGCTACTTTCGTCAGGGTCTCTGTGAGGCCGGTGTGATAGGCCGAGTGCCTGGCTCTGTGATATATCCCCTCCCACTCCTTACGCGTGAGTTGCCTCCCCAGGTCTTCCTCCCATCTAGCCTTCCCAGGGTGGTAGGTGTATATGTTGGTGAGGAGCAAGTGTTGATATAAATCTGAGAGCAGTTTCTTCTCAGACGTGCGCGTGAGAAGCCATTTCTCGTATGGCCTGAGGAAACGCTGCGCCCCCGGCTTAATGGAGGGGTGTAAGACCCAGTGCCGGACATTCAAGTATGGAAGTTGGTCTGCCTCCTGTATCCCATACTCCTCCTTCACCTTCTGAAAGGAGAGGATGCCCTCCAGATTGAACATGTGGCCCGCTTCCCTACAGGGAGTGGTCCTCCACGTTTTAAAAAGCTGTGGGTCCAAGCCCGGTGTAAAGTCGGGATTCCCGAATATTGGCGTCAGTGGGGAGGGAAACGAGGTGAGTCCTCTCCGGACAGCCACTTGATCCCAAACTTTCATCACCGTGCCCGTGATGTATGACGCATAGAGGTTAGGGGGCCTATGCCGCCGCGGTAGAAAGGGTACACCCTGGAGCTGTCGACCCGCTACGGCTTGGTCCTGGAAGAGCCAATGCTTGCAGGACTCAAGTTGGTACCATTCCACCAGAGTGCGCAGCTGCGCTGCTTGGAAGTACAGGGTGAGGTGCGGCAGGCCAACGCCTCCATGAGCCGGGGGGAGAGTCGCGATCCGCTGCTTAAAGCGGGGACGACGCCCGTTCCAGACATAGCGCGCTAGATCTGCTTGTGTCTTCTGTAGCCATCCGGTCGGTGGGCGTAGAGGAATGGTCTGAAAGATGTAAAGGACCTGTGGTAAAAGGGTAATCTTGACCGCCGCTATACGTCCGAGCCAGGAAAGTGTGAGGCGATTCCATTTCGGCAGCGTCTCACTAATTTGTGTGCTCAGCCTGGCGTAGTTGGCTTCTGCCGTACCCGGCACCGTCGGTGCTAGTAAGATCCCAGATATGGGACCGTGGAGCTGGACCACTGCAGGTCAAACTCGGCTTTGGCATCCGCCAACACTTCGGGGGGCAGGGACACATTCAAGGCCACAGATTTTTCCACGTTAATTTTAAAACCCGAGGCCTGTGCAAAGGAGTGCAGTTCGACCAGAAGCGCCCTCAGAGATTGCATAGGTTCCATTAGGGAGAGCAGGATGTCGTCTGCATATAAGCTGATCTTGTGCGTGTCTCCCCCAAAGGGGATGCCTCTAATGTGGTGGTGATGCCTGACCCTTTGTGCTAGTGGCTCCATGTAGAGCACAAACAGGAGAGGAGAGAGCGGGCAGCCCTGCCTGGTCCCTCTGCCTATCGGGAAACGCGGTGAGGTATGACCATTAACTCGTACCGTCGCGGTGGGCTGTCTATAGCAGTTAAATATCCGGTTTCGGGTAGTCTCCCTTCAGGCCGAATCTCTGAAGCGCCTGTTCTAGATAGGGCCAGTGCACCCGATCGAACGCCTTCTCGGCGTCGATGGTGAGAAGCATACAGCCCGGCCTCGTGCGCGATCCGGCCTCGATAAGGTGAAGGACGTGTCTGGTATTATCGCTCGTTTGCCGCTGAGGGATGAAGCCGGCCTGATCGGGTTCGACCAGCTGCTGCATGTACGGCGCCAGCCGGCTCGCGATGATACCCGTATGCAGCTTAAGGTCGACGTTCAATAGAGATATCGGCCTGTAGGAGCCGCATCGAGTGGAGTCTCTGCCGACTTTGGGAATTACCGAAATCGCTGCCTCCAGCAGTTCGGGGGATAGCCCCGGCCTGGTCGAAGGTGTTGAAGAGATCCCGCAGTAGGGGGGCCACTCGCTGGCAGAATTTCTTGTAAAAAGCCGTGAAGTAGCCATCCGGGCCTGGAGATTTCCCCAGCTTGAGGCGGGAAATCGCGGAGATGACTTCCTCCAGACCTATGGGCCTATCGAGGAACTGAGACTGCGCTTCGGTCAGCGATGGGAGGGTTGCCCCGTCGAGGTAGTCGCTACCACGTTGTATGTCTAGCCTGTTTGCCTCATACAGGTCGGCATAGAAGGTCCCGAATGCAGCCGCTATGGCAGCGTCATTGGTGAGTGTATCCCCTTGTGCGGGTCGGATGGCGTTGATGCGCCACTGCTGCCGCTGTTCGCGTAGTTTGCACGCCAACAGTTTCCCGCAGTGGCCCCCACCTGTATAGTAGGCATGCTTCAGGCGTATCGCGGCGAATTCCTCAACATCCTGATCTAGTGCAGCTAGCATTTTCCGCTCCGTGCAGAGCTGGCGCCATGCCCTGGCCGCCCCGGGGGTTGGTGCAATTGTTCCAGCTCCTTTACGCGCTGTGTGAGGTCAGCCCTTTTCTGCGCTCGCTCCCTATTGTTGGCCGCTGTCAGGGAAATAAACTCGCCACGGAGGACAGCTTTTAGTGTTGCCCATTGGGTAGCTTTGGAAGTGTCACCGTTAGCATTGTGTGTAAGGAATTGGCTGATGGCTGCCTTGATCTTCTCCACAGAAGAGGGGTTCTGCAGCAAGCCGTCTCGCAAGCGCCAGTGACGTTGTGGGCTGGGTGTGTCAGGCACCAAAAAGGATGCTGTAAACGGGGAATGATCAGAGAGCGAGGCCGGGTGGATCTCAACCTCCTGTACGCGTGTCGCAAGTTGGGCGGAGCAAAGCAGGTAATCTAGTCGCGCATAAGATTTATGGGCTGCTGAGTAGTGAGTGTAGGCTGTGGCGTGGGGATGAAAGTGCCTTCACAAATCGATCAGACCCAGGTCTGCAAGGCGTGCGTGGCCCTCCACTGACAATGCCCCTACCTGGCCCACCTCTGGTTGGAGCGATCGGCGACGTTGTGAAACACCAGGTTCAGGTCCCCCCCCTAGTAGCAGGTGTTGGTGCGTGTTAGCTGTGGCCGCCTCAAGCGCGGAGTGCAAGTACTTTTCTTGTCCTTCATTGGGTGCGTATATGGAGCCTATTAGTAGCGTCTGCCCTGCCACAAGGAAGCGGTGGATTAGTAGTCTACCTTTAACTTCCGCCTCCTTCTGCAACACCCATCCCTTAAAGGACCTTGCCACCAGTATGGCTACCCCAGCCACTTTCCTGGACGTGGACGAGAAAAGCTGCTCAGGGAAGGCACGGGACCGAAGCCTGTGGTGGTCCTTGGACAGCAGATGTGTCTCCTGTAGGAGGCAGATGTCGGCCTGCGAGCGCTCTAGGAAGGAGAGGATCGCCCTGCGCTTGTTGGGGCAGTTAAGCCCCCTGACATTTAGGGAAAGAATAGTCAGCGGATGCATCATTCCAGGCACGGAATGGGGGCAAGTGCATGTGTAATGGGGGCCGGTGGCCTGAAGGATAAAAATTCAACTGTACATCTCCGCATCCGTGGACAAGAAGGTTCCCCCCTTGCCCCCCTCCCCCCCTCCGAAGGACCCCCCCACCAAACAACGTACCCCTCCCTGTCCCACCCTGACCCCAACTTGTGGTTCCCAACTCAAAATCATAGTCTCAGGCCTATCCAAAGTCAGTTCAGGCCCGCAGATTAGAAAAGTAAAGGAGACTGTGGCAGTGGCAACCCCCGCCGCTCCCACCCCTCACCCTCCCCCCCACTTTCAGAGAGAGTGCGTTAGGCATGGCCCCTTGTCTGAGGCACACTAGGATTTAGCGGTAGTGTCTTTGACAACCTCTTTGATGGCTGCGGCTTTGTCCTTGGCAATCGTCCCCGGGTCCGGGCGTAGACGCTTTTTGGGCGCGCGGCGTCTCCTAACTTGCTGCCAGTCTCCCCCAGACGGCTGGGCCCGGACCGCCTGCGAGGGTCCCGGAGTGGAGTCCCCGCCCGAGGTGTCGTCGGGGAGCTTGAGGCCCAGTAAGGCACAGGTGTCTTGAAGCGAACGGAGTTGGTGCAAGGCTCCCTCCCATTTGAAGATCAGGCGGAACGGGTGACCCCAGGAATATGGCACTCCTTTTTCTCTGAGGAACGTGGTGACGACCTTGAAGTCTTTGCGCTTCTGGAGAGTGATGGCAGAGAGATCTTGAAAGAGTTCGATGGGGCAGTCTCGGAAGCGGATGGGTTGCGCTTGCCGCGCGTCTCTCAGAATCCTCTCCTTCAGGGGAAAGTCCGGGAGGAACGCCAAGATGTCTGGTGGTAGGGCAGGAGCCCGGTGAGGGAGTCCCACACGGTGTGCCCGGTCGATGCGGATGGGAAAGTCAGCAGGTTCTTTGAGGACCTCCCGAAAGAGGTCTTGAAGATATTCGGTGACGCTATTCCTCTCCGCTTTCAATGGCACTCCCCGCACCCGTATGTTGTTCCGCCGAGAGCGGTTCTCTAGGTCCTCCGCATGGGCCTGGAGGCCCACCTACTGCTCCTGAAGATGGATAACTTCTTGCTGGAGGAGCGGCAAGTCCTCACAGCGCGCATGATTAGATTCCTCCACCGCCACCACTCTTTCCCCTAAACCATCCAAGTCTCGGCGCAGTTCCCTTTGTTCAATCACCAGTTCTTGCTTTAGAGTCTGAAAGTCTTCCCGTAACGTGTTGAAGAGGGTTTCCAAAAAGGATTTAGTGGGCATCTTCAGCCTCCTTGGTTGGAGTGGTTGTCTGCGCCTTTGGTGATGTGGACGCTTGAGATTTCTCCGTTTTAGAGGAAGTCTTCATCAGTAGCTCATTAATCGCCCCCCCCCCCCCCCCTCCGGTTGGCGTTCGACATTGTGGGGTGTCAAGAAGAACAGACTATGCCCGGGAGGAGCTGAAGTATAGCGTCAGGTTAGGGCCTGTAATTCTAGTCCCTTGAGCCCCTCTTCACTGGGCCTCGAGATGTGTGCGAGTGCGGAGTATGCCCTACCCCCGACGGAGGTCCGGTGTGTGCCCCCCCCTGTTGGCAGGGGGCAGCACAGACAAGGGCAACACGCTACTGTCCAGTTGGTCCACAGAGCCCCCAACACGCGCTTGGGGTGTATCCGGAGGTTAGCTCTCGCCCACTTGGGCGCCAAAGGCCGTTTTTACGTGGATCCGGAGGGGGGTCCGGCCCCGGATCGACACCAGCTCTCCTCCCGCCGGGGGCGCGACCTCCAGGCCCCCCGAGTACCCCCAACTCCTCACCTCAGGTGCAGCTGTGCTTCGTATCGTCCACTCCCCAGCCGGGTTGTCGGTGCCACACCAGGATCTCTCACGCCTGGAAGGGAGGCCTGGATGCAGAGGCCGGGGCAGGCCTCGAGTGTGCACAGCAGCCACCTCGGGGTGGGAACCCCACTCCCCGCCTCCTCCTAGCTCATGGTCGCAGCCGGTGAGCCCAGGCCGGGGCTTGGTGGAGGTGCTGGCGTCTGGGGCACACCACTATCGCCCCTGGCGGGCTTCTTGCGTTAGCGCGCCAACTGCTTTTCCCCCCTTCGGCGTAAGCCCAAGCAGGCCCAAGCCGGGGCCTGGCGTGCAGCGCACCCCGACCGCAGTCCGCCTCAGGTGCGCCGGCCACGGCACCCTCCGCTCCACAATTCTTGCCCAGAGGGCAAAGGGCTCGTGTCGATTCCAGGCAGGCCGCCTGGATGGCGCAGTGCAGGAGCCGCGCCCGCCCTCACCACCGGGTCTGAGGTCCGTTTAGGCCATAGCCGGGGGCTAAAGTTGGGGGCCGCCCGGGATCCGGCGTTTCCCCGCTGCGAGGTGGTTCGGCACTCTAGGCAGCTCCCCTGTGCCCTTGAGGGCCCTGCACGTCAGGGATCAGTCTCCGCTCCGCTGCTGTGGCTCCGTAGCGCGAACCAGGCGGCCACAGGGCCGGTGCAGGCCGGCCCGCGCAGGGTCCGTGTCCCGGCCGCGGCCGGCGGCGGTGGCAGGTATGAGCGGCCACAGCTCCGTTGGCTCCCACACCCGAGTTCCGGGTCTGCCCCGCGTTGTGCGGCGTGCGGGGGGGCCAAATCAGCTGCTACAGGGGGCTTTCGTGGGGGTTACTGGGGGTCGGGCGAGGAGCTCTGCGGCTATGCGACTGTCCCGGTCGCTATCTTGGCCACGCTGTGCATCCGTAGTTAACTGCTGCACATGATTAATGACCTTGGTTGACTGTAGTTGGTGGAGTACACCGTGGTACAGCAGGTCCGAACAGTGAAACAGGGTCTTGATTCTATGATTGAGGATGTCAGAAGTTACAGTTTGTGAGGATTTGTGGTAACCCCTCCGATGAGGTGCATCAAACTCTATGTCCCAACAGTGGAACGGTGGCTTAATCCCACAATGAATTATGTTAGAACTTCATTTGAGAGTGGAGATGAAGGTACTCTATTGACCAGGTGCAAGCAACTCTAGGTCTCAACAGTGGATCAGTGTCTTGATTCCACAATGGAAGATGTGCGATATTACTTGTTGCTTGATTTTCAAATAACTTCCTCCATTGAGGAGCATCAGACTTGGTGCTTCTGTAGCTAACTGTTGCACATGATTAATGTGCTTGGTTGACACCAGTCGGTGGAGAACACCGTGGTACAGCAGGTCCGAACAGTGAAACGGGGTCTTGATTGCGGATGTCCGAAATTCAAGTTTGTTATTATTTCTGTGTACCCCCTCTAATCTGCTGCAACCAAGTCCATGCTTTCGAATTGATTGGTACATTGCTGTTAGGTGTTCATAAATAGTGAGTCCGGCCTACAATGCAGACAGAAGTGTCCACAATTCAGATCGAGTGCTGATTGTTTAATTATAGAATCCAGTAGTCAAGTAACTACAACGTGTATTGGAATATACATATTATGTTTTCAGTGTACTTGCTTGAAGACATTTTTTTAAATTACTTATAGGTTTACTACAATGATCAAATTTAATTTGCAAGTGCAAAGGAACACTGAATAGTCTACACTGTAGACAGCAGAAATGGTATTTGAATTGTTTTGTTTTATTGTAGATTTTTCTGCAATTTATGTTGTTGTCTTTTGTAAAGAGGAAGTGAGAAAAAGTATTCATGAATGTCTGTGTGAGTACTGTCTACAATTAACACTGCAGATAGCAGTGTTCACAATTCAGATTGAGTTGGTCTCGTAGATGACGCAGTTCTGTAGGAAAAGACATTGCTGCAGTGCGCTCTGTCTACACCATGCATACCTATTATTACAGGCTCCAGACACTCTTTTTGTTGCTTCACGTATGACAAACTGTGTATCTCAATTCCACCTTACGTAGCTGTGGGCCCTTACTGGCCACTCTCTGTGGCCTACACTGCAAACAGCAGTGTTCACAGTTCAGATCGAGTCGCTATTGCAGATGAAGCTGTGTTGATGGCAACAGATATTAGTCCTAGTACAGCCTGCCCTTAGCACGCATCGATCGATCAAGCGTGGTAGACTTCTGCTACGGGACTGTAGTTTTCTAAAACAAAAAAATTATATACATATTTTTGGGGGAAGATATGTAACATTACATCATTTTTAAAGTTCAAAAAAAGGATAATAGAGTTGCAAAATATAAAAAAACTATTAGAAAAAATATAGGTTTCATAAATATTAAAATATGAAATTAACATTTAGAAAACCTTTGAAATTCACTGAAAAACCCATAGGTTTTACAGACGTTATAGTTAGGAATTAGCATTTAAAAAACATTAGAAATTCACTGAAAAAAACCATAGGTTTCGGAGACATTATAGTTAGTTGGACATTTGACTCATATAAAACCAGAGAAATTCGCGAATTTCCCTGGTTTTATATGAGTAAAATGTCTAACTAACTATAACATCCCTGAAACCTATGTTTTTTCAGTGAATTTCTAATGTTTTTTAAATGCTGATTCCTAACTATAATGTCTGTAAAACCAATGGTCTTTTCAGTATACATATATATATATATATATATATATATATATATATATATATATATATATATATATATATATATATATATATATATATATATATATATATATATATATATATATATAAAAACAAATGCATGTCTGTCTGTTTGTCCTTTATGCTTTACTACACCATTCATCCGATCGCCATGAAACTTTGGAAAGTTGTTGAGAACACTCCGGCGAAGGTTTCTGGCATACATTTTTTTTAAATATCGGCCCTCCAGGGCCCTTATAATCTTTCGAATACTGATGTACGCACCAGACGGAAAAACAAAAAATCGTTATCCACAAGCACTCGAATAAATAAATAGAATTAAAACAACACTTTGAAATGTTTACCATATTAAAATGAATGTGTCAATAAAAATTACACAATGTAAATTGAATGTTATCATAACGAGTTCCCTTGAATTTCCTTTCTTCGGAGATCGCAGCAACGGCGACGGGTAAGCTAGTATATATATAAAATTCTGTTTTGCTCGGGTTTACCCTGCCGCAGCTCCTAAGCGAAGGGCGTGTCGTTAAGAGAGACCTCCAGAGCCTGGTCCCGAATATACAAACAATTCCTCACATAAAGGACGACGACGCCATGTCTCCTTGTGCGTGTGCAATTTAATCACAGCAGTGACCGGTGATTAAATTGCACACACACAAGGAGACATGCCGGCGTTGTCCTTTTTGTGAGGAATTGAATATATATATATATATATATATATATATATATATATATATATATATATATATATATATATATATATATATATATATATATATATATATATATATATATATAACACATATATATGAGAAGAAAGAATACCTCTATAATTAGAGGCCTACCGTATTGATATAGATAGCGCAGGACTGCCTGTCCCACTGCTGCCTTTGAATGGCACAATTGAATAGTGTGATACCAAAGAGGATGATGGACTGAGCGTTAGAGCAAATCAAACACTCACCCCCAGTCAACTGATCTAGGTTAAATCCATCACCATTCTTTAGCTCACTCCACCACCCTAGTTCAGACATGGCCATATGCAAATCAGTCTGACCCTGTGCCTCATGGGAACAGTCCAGCCCGAACTGCCAAGCCATGTCTTCCCTGGACCGGAAAGCATCCTGGGACCGGTTTCGGGTTCACATCCCTCATCAGCCAGGCTATCTTAAATCCAGTGGCAAAGTGAGCAAGGGACCCACGTCCGGGAATACCCTGCCAACTTAGGGCGGACAAACCGATACCAAAGGGAATGATGGGGGGGAGCGTTAGAGCAAATCAAACACTCACCCCCAGTCAACTGATCTGGGTTTAATCCATCATCATTCTTTAGCCCACTCCACCACCCCAGTTCAGACATGGCCATATGCTAATCAGTCTGACCCTGTGCCTCATGGGAACAGTCCAGCCCAAACTGCTAAGCCATGTCTTCCCTGGACCGTAAACAGCATTCTTGGACCGGTTTTGGGTTCATAACCCTCATCAGCCAGGCTATCTTGAATCCAGTAGCAAAGTGAGCAAGGGACCCACGTCTTGGCATACCCTGCCAACTTAGGGTGAACAAAGCGACGGAATGGCATGGTGAGCAAAAAAACGATGGATTTAGGCCCAGATCGCTATCCTGGGGTGAATGTATGTGATTGTTCTGCATTCTGTCCATCAACTTGTTTTTGTATTTGCCACCCCGAGTGGGACCGGTATGCTCAGATGTGGGTCCAAAACCAGTCCTAGTATGCTTGTTTACAGCCCAGGGAGGACCTGGCTTGACAATTCGGGCTGGACTGTTCCCACGAGGCACAGGGTCAAGACTGATTTGCATATGGCTGGGTTCAAACTGGAATGGTATGGTGCACAAAGAAACGATGGATTTAGGCCCAGATCTCTGTATTCAGGTGAATGTATGACATTGTTCTGCATTCTGTCCATCAACTGTTGTTTTTGTATTTGTCACCCCGAGTATGCTCAGACGTGGGTCCCGTGCACTCCATGCCACTGGAATCAAGCTATACTGGCTGAAGAGAGGTGAAACGGCTGGACTGTTCCCATGAGGCACAGGGTCAAGACTGATTTGCATATGGCTGGGTTCAAACTGGCATGATGAGCAAACAAATCGATGGATTTAGGCCCATATCTCTGTATTGGGGTGAATGTATGACATTGTTCTGCATTCTGCCCATCAACTGTTGTTTTTACAATTGAATAGTGGCGGCAATCCATTGTGCGACAGTCCGTTTTGCAACAGCAGATCCTAGTTCAACAGGTACATAGGAAACTAGGAGTTGATCCGTTCTGCGTAGATGCTTTTTCCTTTGTAAATAAAACATCAGGCATCTTTTTACATCTAAACAGTTGAGAGATTTCTCCGCTGAAGATGAAGGATTCGGAAAAAAAGTGTGCGAAATTACAGGTTCATTAAGGTGAAATTGGGATGGCACTTGTGAAATAAATGTAGGATTTGTCCGTAACATAACCTAATCCTCCGTGAAACATAAGTAAGGTTCTTTAATGGTGAAGGCCTGAATTTCACTTACTCTTCTGGCCGATATAATTGCTAGAAGCCAAACTACCTTCCATGAGAGAAATTTGAGCTCTATCTTGTGGATCAGCTCAAAAGGTGGTTTCATTAACTGCGAAAGGACCACATTAAGGTGCCAGTCCGGTGGTGGAGGCCTAATAGGAGGAAATGTTCTTAACAGGCCTTACATGAACTGTTTGATGATGCAAGCAGAACGAAGAGAAGAGATGTCAGACATCCATCTATATCAAGAGATGTCTGCAAGGTGTACCCTTATTGAAGTATACGCCAGACCTGATCTTGCCAGAGATAAGGCAGCATTTTATCTGGGAATAGGGTGAGTATCATTGCAATGGTACCAAGAAAAAAAAACCGTTTCCTTTTCAGCCTGTATGTTTTAGTAGTAGACTCCGCTCTTGCCCTGGACAAAATATCTTTACAATCATGAGGGATCACTAAATCCTTGTACACATTGTACTGAGGTTCCAGGCATGCAATTGAAGAAAAGCTGGGTGCGATTGTAGGATCTGTTCCTTGTTCATGGTTATTAGGGTGGCTGACATAGGAAGACGATAAGGATTGGACTGCAACAGCAGGAGCCGCTGTGAACCAGTGCTGACATGGCCAACGTGGAGCAATGAGGATGAGTTGGCACAGTTCCCGTTTCATTTTCAATAGCACTCTGGAGATTAGGGGATAAGGGGGGAAAAGCGGACGCAAATATTCCTGACCATCTTATCGAAAACGCATTACCCCATGACCCTATATGAGGTTCCCTGCTGGCAAAGAACCAGCATTTCTGGTTCTGAGACGCAAATGGATCCAAGTTGGGTGTTCCCCATTTTTGGAAGATGTGGTTGAGAACCGATTGGTTGAGTTCCCACTCATGATTTGATTGATTCAACCTGCTCAAGGTGTCTGCCAGGTTGTTCTTTATTCCTGGGAGATGCTCCGCTTTGATAGTTATGTGATGTTGTAAAGACCATTCCCATATCTGTTGAGCTTCCCAAGATAGGATTGGAGATCTCGTTCCTCCCTGCTTGTTCAGATAATGCATGCAGGTGGTGTTGTCCATGCGTATGAGGACTGAGGATGCTCTTATCCTTGGGAGGAATGATTGGAGGGCTAGAAAGATTGCCCGTAGTTCGAGAAAATTGATATGCAGTTTGGAGAGGGACAGACACCATTTGTCACTTATTTGGAGGTCTTGCAGATGTGCTCCCCAACCTTCCAAAGATGCATCTGTTGTCAGAACAAACTCTGGAAGAGGAGAAATGAATGACAGTCCCAGAGAGAGATTGCGAGGAGATTGCCTCCAAAGGAGTGCATCCTTCATGATCGGTGTTATCCGAACTATGTTGTTGAATGACCCTGATATTTGAAGCCATTGGGTGTCCAACTGCTCTTGAAGTGGTCTCATCCTTAGTCGGGCATGAGGCACCATGAAAATGTGGGAAGGCATCATCCCTAGAAAGGATTTGAGGAGACATACAGAAGTGCACTTTCTTTTGTAAAGGTAGTGAGCCAGCGATAAGATGGCTTTCAGTCTTTCTGTTGACAAGTATACCCTATTTTGTAGTGTCTATTAGAGCTCCTAGAAACGTTACCAGATGAGAAGGAGCTAGAATGGATTTTTGACAACTGACTGTCAGCCCTAGAGAGCGGAATAGTTGTAAGCAGAAAGTGATGTCTTCTGGAGCCTGACAAAGAGAAGGGGCTTTCACCAGCCAATCGCCGAGGTATGGGAAGATCTGAAGGCCTTTCAGCCATACGAATGCTGCCACGGGAACAAAGCAAAACCAAAGGGGATGATGGACGGAGCGTTGAACATTGCAAGCACTCACCCCCAGTCAACTGATTTGGGTTTAATCCATCATCATTCTTTAGCTCACTCCACCACCCTAGTTCAGACGTGGCCATATGCAAATCAGTCTGACCCTGTGCATCATGGGAACAGTCCAGACCGAACTGCCAAGCCATGTCTTCCCTGCCAAGCATCCTGGGACCGGTTTCTGGCTGATCAGCCATCATCAGCCAGGCTAGCTTGAATCCAGTGGCAAAGTGAGCAAGGGACCCATGCCTGGGTATACCCTGCCAACTTAGGGCGAACAAAGCAAAACCAAAAGGGATGATGGAGGGAGTGTTGAACATTGCAAGCACTCACCCACAGCAGATAGTGTGCCTTTTTGAGAGTGTTCATGTTAATTTGCGGCTCCTGACTTGCTTTTGCTCGGGCTGCATTTAACATAAAAACTTTCAAAAAGGTACACAAACTGCTGCGCTCTGGGATGGGTATGCTCAGACATGAGTCCTGTGCTCTCCATGCCACTGGAATCAAGATATCCTGGCTGATGAGGGCTGAAAACCCGAAACCGGTCCTAGGATGCTTGTTTCCAGTCCAGGGAGGACTGGCTTGGCAGTTCGGGCTAGACTGTTCCCATTGGGCACAGGGTCAAGATTGATTTGCATTTGGCTGGTAATACTAATAATAGAAGTAACCCATTGGAGATAATAGAGGAAGGGTTTGGAGTTGCCTCCACTCTGGAATTCTTCTCAGCCCCATCTGAATTGTATTTTATCAATGTAGCCCAAAGCATCACCTCGGGCTCCCCCCGGGATCCCCTTCCGCCTAGAGTCTGGAAGGTCTTTGGACGGGAATCTTTCTCCTGGCTGCGGGCAATCTGTAACCAGTCCCTGGCAACAGGTGTGGTACCAGAGGCCTGGAAACAGGCAGTAGTCACTCCTCTACTCAAAAAACCGTACCTAGATCCTGGAGTCCCAGCTAATTTTAGACCCATTTCTCTGTTACCGTACCCAGTCAAGATCGTGGAGAAAATAGTTAGCAGGACTCTGTCAGACTACTTATAGGGACAACCATCTATTATACAGGGATCAATTTGGCTTTCGTCCGGGCCATAGTATGGAAACTGCCCTGGTCACCATCATGGACAACTTAAGGATGCAGGCTGACAATGGAGATCGATCAGTGCTGGTGTTACTAGATATGTCAGCCGCATTTGATACGGTGAACCACACCATTCTGGGAGAAAGACTGAATAGCCTAGGGGTCAAAGGACGAGCCCTGCAGTGGCTGCAATCCTACCTATCCGGGAGACAACAGGAGGTGTCAATGCCGCGGTTTGAGTCTAGCAAGTCCCCAGTACATCACGGGGTGCCGCAGGGGTCTGCGATAAGTCCCATTTTGTTCAACATATACCTAGGCCCTCTGCTTACTCTGGTCAAGTCCTTTGGAATTGAAGTGATCAACTACGCGGACAACACCAAATTGGTGTTTTCCCTGGAAGGGAAACGGGCGGTGTCTATGAACAAGTTCCAGGAGTGCATGTGCCAGACAGTAAGCTGGCTCAAACAAAACTCCCTACAATTCAATGGGGGGAAAACAGTGGTGATATTCTGCCTTAACCCGCTAGCCTACAGCTAAGACCGATACCAGAGTTTAGGCTCACCCCTGAAGAGGCTCCTCTTGTCCCTGCAAAAACGGTGCGCAACCTGGGGGTATTAGTGGATGGAAGTCTCCAAATGAAATCTCAGGCTAATAAAATGGTCAGCGTCTGCTTCTCCCTGATGCGGATGTTGCGACAGATTCTTCCTTTTCTGCCTAGAGAAACCCGCTCACTGGTGGTGAGGAGCGTAATACTCAGTAGACTGGACTACTGCAACGCCCTGTACTTGGGTGCCCCAAAATACATCTTACAGAGCTTGCAGAGAGACCAGTCTAGGTAGCCAGGTTGGCGGTAAATCGGCCACGAAGGTCCTCTACAAGCTTAGTCTTAAGGGACCTACATTGGGTGCCTATTAAGGAGAGAATCTGCTTTAAAGCTCTCTGCATCGTGTATAAAGCAGCTCATGAGGAGGGCCCGATTACTCTACAGGAGAGGTTTATATGGTATAACCCAAACAGACAGCTTCGCTCCTCGAATGCAAACCTTATCAATGTCTCCAGGTTCAGGAAAACTAGAATGGGGGGCAGAGCCTTTGGGGTGGCCGCTGCACGAGTATGGAATGATCTGCCCCAGACCATCAGACAGGCCGACTCATGGACCTGTTTCAGAAAGAACCTGAAAACCTGGTTATTTCCCAGGATGGATAACTAGTTCTCCCACTGCCTATTACTGGCTGTTAACGTACTGTCCATCACCATATCTAAAAGCGCCAGGATACCCGTAGGGTGACAGTTTTGCGCTATACAAGTGCTTTTTACATTACATTACATTACAAACTGGAATGGCATGGTGAGTAAAAGAACAATGGATTTAGGCCCAGATCTCTGTACTGGGGTGAATGTATGACATTGTTCTGCATTCTGTCCATCAACTGTTGTTTTTGCATTTGTCACCCCGAGTGGATCGGGTATGCACAGACGTGAGTCCCGTGCTCTCCATGCCATTGGAATCAAGCTATCCTGGCTGATGAGGGCTGAAAGCTTGAAACTGGTCCTAGGATACTTGTTTCCAGTCCAGGGAGGTCCTGGCTTGGCAGTTCGGGCTAGACTGTTCCCATGGGGCACAGGGTCAAGACTGATTTGCATATGGCTGGGTTCAAACTGGAATGGCATGGTGAGCAAAAAAACAGTGGATGTAGGCCCAGATCTCTGTACTGGGGTGAATGTATGACATTGCTCTGCATTCTGTCCATCAACTGTTGTTTTTGCATTTGTCACTCCGAGTGGGACGGGTATGCTCAGACGTGAGTGCCGAGCTCTCCATGCCACTGAAATCAAGCTATCCTGGCTGATGAGGGCTTAAAGCCCGAAACTGGTCCTAGGATGCTTGTTTCCAGTCCAGGGAGGACCTAGCTTGGAAGTTCGGGCCGGACTGTTTCCAAGGGACACAAGGTCAAGACTGTTTTGCATTTGGCTGGGTTCAAACTGGAATGCCATGGTGAGCAAAAGAAAGATGGATTTAGGCCCAGATCTCTGTACTGGGGTGAATGTATGACATTGTTCTGTATTCTGTCCAACAACTGTTGTTTTTGCATTCGTCACCCCGAGTGGGACGGGTATGCTCAAACGTGAGTCCCGTGCTCTCCATGCCACTGGAATCAAGCTATCCTGGCTGATGAGGGCTGAAAGCCCAAAACTGGTCCTAGGATGCTTGTTTCCAGTCCAGGGAGAACCTGGCTTGGCAGTTCGGGCTGGATTGTTCCCATGGGGCACAGGATCAAGACTGATTTGCATATGGCTGGGTTGAAACTGGAATGACATGGTGAGCAAAAAAACAATGGATTTAGGCCCAGATCTCTGTACTGGGGTGAATGTATGACATTGTTCTGTATTCTGTCCATCAACTGTTATTTTTGCATTTGTCACCCCGAGTGGGACGGGTATGCTCAGACGTGAGTCCCGTGCTCTCCATGCCACTGGAATCAAGCTATCCAGGCGGATGAAGGGTGAAAGCCCGAAACTGGTCCTAGGATGCTTGTTTCCAGTCCAGGAGGACCTGGCTTGGAAGTTCGGCCGGACTGTTTCCTAGGGGCACAGGGTTAAGACTGTTTTGCATATGGCTGGGTTCATACTGGAATGGAATGGAATGGTGAGCAAAAAAACGATAGATTTAGTCATAGATCTCTGTACTGGGGTGAATGTATGACATTGTTCTGCATTCTATCCATCAACTGTTGTTTTTGCATATGTGACCCAGAGTGGGACGGGTATGCTCAGACATGAGTCCCGTGTTCTCCATGCCACTGGACTCAATCTATCTTGGCTGATGAGGGCTGAAAGCCCAAAACCTGTCCTAGGATGCTTGTTTCCAGTCCAAGGAGGACCTAGCTTGGCAGTTCGGGCTGGACTGTTCCCATGGGACACAGGATCAAGACTGATTTGCATATGGCTGGGTTCAAACTGGAATGGCATTATGAACAAAAAACCGATGGATTTAGGCCCAGATCTATATACTGGGGTGAATGTACGACATTGTTCTGCATTCTGTCCATCAACTTTTGTTGTTGCATTTGCACGGGAACAAGGCACTTGGGGCCAGATGTATCAAAGGGTTTTGCCCATTCTGTGTCCATGGGGAAATGTGTTGATAATATGGCCTTTGGTGATAACCCGTGGAGCTGAGCGAAGGCCAAAGGGAAGGACCTTAAACTGATAATGCATGCCTGCCACAGAGAAACGTAGACATTTTCGATGTTTGGGGTGGATAAGGATATGGAAGTAGGCATCTTCCAAATCCAGGCTTGATAAAAAATCTGAATGGTTCAGAAGTTGTAAGATCTCCTGAAGAGTAACCATGCAAAAGGATTTCTTAAGCAGGTATTTGTTGTGTTTTCTGAGGTCTAAAATGGGACACCATTCCCCCTTCTTTTTTAATCGGGAAAAAGCGAGAGTAGAAACCTTATCCTTTCTGACATCGTGGAACACGATCTATTGCTCCTTTTTGAAGCATTATCAATGTCTCCTTCTTTAGTAACTGAAGATGGGGTGGTGTTGATCTTTGAGGTGGCTGATGAGGTGGCGTTGTGGTGAACTCCAAGGTATGGCCATACCTACTTATATCTAGGACCCATTTGTCTGATGTTATTTCTTCCCAAAGATGTTAAAAATGTGAGAGAGGGGTTTTCTTCAGAGAAGACTGAGGTGCGGCAGGCGGCGAAGCGTATTCACTGTTTACGGCCCGAATCTCTGGGCTGAGTCTATTGCTTTTGTCTAGGCTAGCCGGAGTAGGTAGCCTGTGGTGGTTCACGATATTGCTGTTGCTGCTGGTAGGACGGCCGGTAAGAGGTGTGGGTTTGAGGCTGGTACCTTTGATAACCTCCTCGAAAAGAATAATTCGGCCGGTAAGAGGTGTGGGTTTGAGGCTGGTGTCTTTGATAACCTCCTCGAAAAGAATAATTTGGCCGGTAACAGATGTGGGTTTGAGGCTGCTACCTTTGATAACCTCCTCGAAAAGAATAATTTCCTCTGCCCTGCGCTCCACGAAAGGGGGTCTTTCTGTATTGGAGAGCTCCTAGAGCCTTAGCCGTGTCTGTATCTGTTTTGATGGTCTGCAAGGCGTCATCGATATGCTTGCCAAAGAGTGAGTCACCATCAAATGGCATATCCAAGATCTTGATTTGAACTTCAGGACAGAACATAGTTGCCTTCAGCCAGCCCTGGCGTCTCAGGACAGCGGCTCCAGCAAGCTGACGGAAAGCCAAAGAAGCAATAGCCATGGAGGCATGAATAATTTCGGATGCTGACTTTTCTCCTTCAAGCAGGATTTTTCTAGCTTCCATTCTCTTGTCTTCCGGAAGGAGATCTAAAAATTGGGCAATGTCTGAACACATCTGTTGATCATAACTGGCTAAAATCGCAAGAGCGTTAGCAGTTCGAACAGTTGCTCCTGATGTATTCGTGAACCTTTTCCCAATATTATCCCAGCGCCTCTCTTTCCTGTCCGGTGGAGCAGTAACGGGCGCGAGAGGGTTCCTCGAGCTCCGCTATTCGGCCTGAGAAATTACGATGTTAGGCTTAGGATGACTTATTAGACACGCTGGAGCATTGTCCGGAGCCTTGTATTTCGTATCAATTCTAGGCAAGACAGGGATAACCGTGGCTGGTGTCCTCATTACTTTAAGTCCCTCTTCCCATGTGTGGTCAACAATAGGTAAAGACCTAACCAATTTTCTAGATAAGTCTTTAAAATCATAAAAAAAAGAAGTCTGATTGCTTTAATGTTAGGGATAGCTGAACATGTGATGCTGCTCTCTCAATTAACAAAAAGGGGAGTTTGGACCAAAAGACAGTAGCCAGGTAGTGCCGAGCTAAGTAATACACAACAATGGACCAGGCTACTCATTCATTTAACTGTTGCACTGTTTAAGCAAAGATCACTGGAACCAATCCAACTTGATCTGGTTATCTATTTAACCTTTTAATATCTCATTCTATATGGAGCTGGCGTTTGGGGACACGCGGACGTTAGTGCTCTACAGGTGGCAGAAAATGTATTCTTAAGATTCCTTCTTGCAGCACCCAGAGGAGTTTCTACATATGCATGCCACATGGAATTATGGATACCACACATAGAGGATCTGGCAAAAATCCAACCTTTGCTACTCTGGCGACGTATATGGACCTCTGGAAAAAACATGCTAACAAAGGCAATTGTGGCAGATACAATGGCCCTAGACTATTCGGTGAAAATCAGGTGGCTTCGTTACATTAGAAATTTCCTCACTGATATAGGCCTAGAGATTTTCTATAACACACCCATAAAGATCAAAGAGATATCTAAGAAGGATCTGAAACTAACGGCCCTGAGCCATTTAGAAGGACTAAGGCTTGCAAATGAGTCAGGTAAAGCCTCTGTCCTCCATTCAACTATGGTTCAGACCACTGTCATGATTCAGCCTTATTTAACGCTTGACATTAGTATCTTTGATCGCTTTCTGTTAACCAGATTTAGACTAAATCTCTTCCATATAACAAGATTACTTACACTTCAAGGGTATTCCTAAAAATTACCTGATGGATGTCGCTTATTGCCATCAGTGAAGTCCCTTGTGAATTATGTGGGGAGTGTTTAAACGGAACCCTTTTTAGTGCAAGAGCTGCTGGAAACAAACATTGTATATGGGTTTTAGTCTCTACATATGCAGAAAAAGTCAAATCCACTAAGGTCCAGAAATTGAAAAGGCTTGTACCTGTGATGCAGTAATTTTTAGAACTGCAGCTTGGCTCCTCTCTATTTTACCCATAAATTCCTTAAGCGACATCCATCAGGTACATTTTGGGAATACCTTTGAGGTGTAAGTAATCTTGTTATATGGCTAGTTTATTAAAAGGGAGGCCTCGCAATATCCCACGTCCTCTTTTTATAGACTACACCATCTCATTTACATATGAAGCCCTGATGAGACCACATGGAGTTGACAAGAGTCTCGAAACGCGTCGGCATTTTAGAATTACAGAGAAAACTGAGCAGAGCTCAGGGAGACTCCCTTGCACACGACGTGCGGTAAAAAATCTGAGGAACCCAGCCTCTCTTGGGATTGTTCTAGAGGGTGCAGTCGCCTGATTGGCTGTTGGTTAGTTTTGGTTCTTTTTTACAAAGAATGTGGATAGCCTATTAAACTGACTTTTCATTGCATGATAGCCTATGGTAATTTTATCTACTACTTGTATATGTATACCGTGGGACTCCCACTGTGACGACGGGGATGATTCAAGCATGTAAATCTATGAAAGATCCAATACTGAAGAACCTATTTCCAGACAGCAAGAGCCTGCCTTCCTTACGGTGGTTGACAAAACCGGTTTGAAAATACCCAGAAAAGGGTACGGCCAAAGTAAAACATCTTAAATATAAAATCAGTACATCCAGGTTTGACTGCCTCCTGGAAATCATTCAATGTCACTGAGTAATTGATGTGACAAAGTTAGAATGGTAAAGAACATGGCACTAGTCCTATAAAAAGAAGTGGTGGGACTGACCAAGATGGGGATTATGCAAGTGACATCATGACACGTGCCATCACAGCTCATGACGTCACGACGCATGACTGTTAGGAATGGGTATCAAGCTAAATAAACAATAACTCAACTGGTATTATTGTATAGACAGTTAAACATGCATGCAGAAAGCATTGCGAGAACATTGCCTCTTCCGGAAGTCGTATCCCGGTTGCGGCCCGATTACACCGCCCCCCACTGATTCATTCAGACCAAGGGTTGGTCCTACACAGGCATCACCCTCTGACCCTCTATGGAACACGCAGCCTCCCGGCCTTACCACCGCCCCCCGAGGATACCAGACGTCCCCCCGCATGTCCCCAAGATCATTCATATCCCGACCTGCCGTCCTGACCTCTTGCCCCAAACTTCGCTGCTCCAGCACCGTTTTTCAGGAATACAACCCGGTCCTGATGAAAATCCTGATTTACAAGGATCGAAACGTCGTCGACCCCTCAGCTCATTAAATGGCGCATCCCCCAGTTTGGCTCATCTGAATCATTGTTGCTAAAAAGAATACTTATCTGTGCATTGTAACTGAATTTGAGTCACACTATGCGCCGTTCACGCTGAACACAATTGTCACTTGCGTCGCCATCCATGTGTCACTTGCACATACCCAGCACCAAGTCCAATTCGGGTTGTTTTGTTATTTATTCATGTACAGTGCTGATACAACTGTGTTTTCTACTGTTATCCTAATTTTGTTGCCAAATATAAGATGCCATGTGCACGTTCTAAAACAATTTGAGTCTCCTGACTTCTGTTCTCGCAATGCTTTCTGCATGCATGTTTAACTGTCTACACAATAATACCAATTGTGATATTGTTTATTTAGCTTGATTGCCTACCCTGATCCCAACATGGTCTATGGGGCATACTCCTGTAGTTAGTTACATGTTGGGAATGGGTAGCAGACAACGTGCAGGAGCTGTTGAATGTGTCCCGCCATCTGAAAAAGACACTGGGACAAGTTCAACATATTTCTGTGGGGCCCTACTTCTTGGCAGGGTGGTCGGTGTCCATCCTGTGAAAATAGTGGGTGGAAGGCGTGTACCTTTACCCCCCCCCCCCACTCGTGCCCTGGTAAAGTCACACAAAAACAACATTGATCCATAATATACGGTTGTCTTCTGGTTCCTTGTTAATCTAATGCCCCAATTACACAAGTATAGGACTACTTTCCAATATGCTCATTAACATTTGTTACGGAATTCATCAGAATTCTGTATCTCGGGGCAAACACTATACACCTGCAATTTTCCCCAGGTAAAGTATAGCACATCAAACCTTCCAACATTTCTCAGGGGGAAAAAATGCAGGTGAAAAATCTGATGCGTGTGAAATTGGTGTGGTTTACATTAAATTCCAGATGTATGACTTCGCTTTTCGCTTCATTTTTTTAGTATCAGATTCTCGTTCATTTAACTGTGACCCAATTCACTCCGCAGCCACCAAATTGTATGTTGGATCATTAAATTAAAAAATACGCCTGGACACTGCCATTCTCACATGCTCTAACGGTCCTCGGGGACCGCAACGCTCACCACTGAATCCCTGTTGCTACCGCTGCCTTGCCACCACCAGCACCGGTCTAAGGACGCCAAGTCCCGGCATCCCTCCTGTGGCGCCTGTCAACCACGCCATCAGCAAGCACCAGGAGGAGCTTGATAAGCAGAGTGGGGCTTCTGCTCTTCGGGCATCGCGAACGCCCGGACACTGCCATTCTCACACGCTCTAACGGTCCTGGGGGACCGCAACGCTCACCACTGGCTCCCTGTTGCTCCTGCTGCCTTGCCACCACCAGCACAGGTCTAAGGACTCGAAGTCCCGGCATCCCTCCTGTGGTGCATGTCAACCACGCCATCAGCAATCGCCAGGAGACGCTTGATAAGCGGAGTGGTGCTTCTGCTCTTCGGGCACCGCTAACGCCTGGACACTGCCATTCTCATGCTCTAACGGTCCTGGGGGACCGCAACGCTCACCACTGGTTCCCTGTTGCTCCCGCTGCCTTTCCACCACCAGCGCGGGTCTAAGGACTCCAAGTCCCGACATCCCTCCTGTGGCGCCTGTCAACCACGCTATCAGCAAGCGCCAGGAGGAGCTTTATAAGCGGAGTAGAGCTCCCGCAGCGGGGACGCTCGCGGGGCGCGCGCCGGGCGAAGCCTGTGCCAAGGGCAAGCCCGTTCGAGACTGGATGAGACTGGACTGGGCCACTCTTCCGACAAGTTGTGTAAAGAGAGTCTCTATGTGACTGTTTGTGCATTTTTAAACTGTTGATGTTCATTATAGCCTGTTGACGGGCCTAGAAAGAGCAAAGATTTTGGCCATTAGTGTTCGAAGCATTGCCTTATTACTTGAGATCAATTACATCCTTTGCCCTTTTCTTGCTCTGAGCAATCCTAGCTATCACATAAGCATGGGGGAGAGCCCGCCTCCGCCTGCAAGGCCCAACACCCGATATAAAGCTTCTGTGCGCACACCCATATCGAAACTAACAGCTATCGATAAAATGTTACGGCAGGCAATAGGGGCTGTCTCTAACGAGATAGAACGCACAGAACGGCGGCTTTCCACGATGCAAAAAATTCCATGCTCTCCCATGGTTTTGGAAACAGGAGTTTCTGATTTGTCACAGATAGTAAATGTATCTAATACTCCTGGTCTAATGCCAGCTTCGTAAATGGCAACTCCTGTAATTGTTCATAAATCTGACACAGTGACAATTAGGAAAGGAGGTCAAAGGAAACAAAAAGCCCACAGGGGGGGAAGCAAGTGTACTCTTCCTTGAGATCAGCGCCAAAGGCTCAGACTGAAGGCAATATAGCTGGTGGAAGTAGCCCACTAGTATTGGAGCCCCCATTATGGGCCACAAATATGGCAAGAGAATTTAAAACTCATATGGAAACCTATATTCGTAGTGAGATAGAAGCCGTAAAGAAACACTCAGAGAAGCTCACATTGTTGGTTGATTTATGGGGAAGCAAAATGGACACTCTTTCTAATACTTTGGTCAATTCCAAAACTCTAGACTCAGCACCCACCCACCATAGCAACCAAGTGACCATATCTGCCCATACTGCCCTTGTAGACTCTAATGCCGTAATGGGGCCCCTCTCCCTAGCTAATCAATCTGCAGACCCGGGTGGGTCAAAACCTGGGGCACCAAAGGAGGGGATTGATGGCCAAGGCCCTTTGAAAATGTTAACAACCTTGGGCCCGCAAGTGGAACTTAATTTTCCTAGTAAAAGTAGAGGATATTATGGGAACAATGGTAATTCTAACAGAACTACACTTAAATCCAATTTGCAATGTATAGATCTACCCACGGCCTCGACCCCCTATACTGTTATCTTAACTGGAGTCCCTGAGCTGGAAACAGATAGAGTGGAGTCATATCCTGAATTAAAAATAACGTCATCTTTTGGTTAAACAAACATAGACCATTGCCCTCCTCAATCCAGAGCGAAATTCTCTTTACTATGCATGTTAGTTGGCTGGGTCAGAGGAAGAAAGATATCCGGGGGGATTGCGTTTTGATCAATTTCAGGGACACCAGGGCGGTTCAATATATCCTAAACTGGGACCAAGTAAGGGAGACTAGCGGCATAAGGACGCTTTCTCTTGGTTATTTTTCTCCTTCTACTCCCTTGATAGAAAGAATGGGAGGTGTATATAAAAAATGAGAAAAGAGAGCCCAGACTGGCCACTTCCTAACATGGGCCGGGCCCTGAAATAATCCAGTCCTTTAACATTCCAATTAGCAATAGATTTAGCAGCTTAGACCTAGTTGATTGACTGGATCCCTCAGTAGAATCAGCCGAAGGTATAGCCATCCAGTCACTACTGCTACAAAATTGTGATAGATTTGAGTTTGGGGTTCGCCCTCTCGGGGGAAACACTTGAGGCTATAGTAGATCCGGGTGGACTGGAAGCCCCGCTGAATACATTGGGGGACCATTCGGGAAACACACAAGACTGGGAGTGGATACTTTGTCAAACACTCCAGCAGGAGGTGGAAACTCTCAATCTTCTGACTGAAAAAACAAAAGACCTACTTAACACTAAGGTTCTATCATGGAACATAGCAGGTCTTGCTTCCAAGTTGGACCATCCTGACTGGGGAGACTACATTTATATGCATGAGCTATGTCTCTTCCAAGAGACATGGTCTGCTGATCCACTATATAGGCTAGGATATGCAGCTTACTCAATCCCAGCCCTGCAAGGCCTTAGAGGGAGACCCTTAGGGGCCTATGTATTTGGGATGCTATCCATCTGGGGTGTACAATTAAAGTCCTTGATACTGGATCCTTGGATATACTGTGTATTCTCCTCTCACTTGACGACCAATTTAAATTGGCTGTCATAAATGTATACTCCCGTCCAGTGAAGTTGGGGAAAACCTCACAGACCCTAGACTCTTGGCTTCTTTTCTGCTTACTCTACCTGAGTCTGTCCACCTAGTTGTAGGGGGGGACTTCAATTGTCACTTCGAACCTCTCAATGGTATAAAAACCAATATCACAAGCGAAGAAGACTGTCTGGTCAATCCCTGATTGTAATATTTATCCAACAAGGGGTTGGTCCCCCCTTGTTCTTCAGATGACCTCACTTACACTTACTTATTCGCTTAGGGCCTGTAATGGTCGATTTCCTTCAGTTAGCCCGGGAAACCCAACTTTTAATAAAATAGGACAGGCCTCCACAATTGATTATATTTTGGTTGATGTTGAGAATTGGTCCAAAATTAGGGATTTCACTGTCCAACCACGATGTGAAAGTGACCATAATCCATTAATACTTGAGATATCCTACCCCCAATTCAGTAACCACCAGGGCTTGCCAATACAACCCCCACCCCCAAAATGTAATTGTGAGAGAAGGTGGCAGAAGAGTTTTCTGGGGTACATTAGCTGCATCAGATGAAAAAATTGCTTCTTTGTACACAGAGATTATCCTTTTTTAGAGTTTGCTTTCTGTGCGACTGAAAATTACCAAGGCCATGAATCTATGCTGTCGATAAATACCAACCATCGTGATATGTTCTTAAAGTTGGCAGACTTTTTCAATAAACAAGAAAATAATAACATGCTCGACCCCAAACCAAAACATCCATGGTTTAATAAAGCGTGCAGGGAAGCTAAAAGCGCAATGATACATGGAGTTGAGAATCAGTATGTCCTAGGTACCAGAGCAGCCAGTTCTCATTATAAAAACACCATGGCTGAAGCCAAAACAGCCTGGGAGAAAGAAAAATGGGCAGCGATCAAGAAAGCTTTGGACACTAAAGATATGAGAGGCTTTTGGAACCTAGTGAAGACAGGCTACTCCGAAAGCAACTCAGCTGCTGCTCCAAATCTAGTGGACGAAGCTTGGAGATTGCATTTTAAAATTGTATACTTTAGGTCCCTAGATGATACTGTAGCACATGGGAAAGTAGATGTTCTTCAAATCCCCTCAAATATTGATCCACCCCCTTGTACACTGCTGGAAGTCACTCTGGCATTGGGCAAGTTACTTCCTAATAAGGCACTGGGTCTGGACAGGATCCCTGGTGACCTGTTCAGAACTGAACAGGCTGTCTCGGCACCCTATCTGCAGACATTATTTAATGCTATTATCCAAGGTATGGAGCACCCCCCTCGACTGGGGCTGGTGCGGAAATTATTCACATTTTAAAAAAAGGCTCCCCATTAGATCCAGAAAATTATCGGCCTATTAGCCTTATTGATGTCACCCAAAAGATATTTGCTCTTGTTCTCCTGGGGCGACTGCAATCATGGATGGACGAGTCAAATGTCCTAACCCCTTTACAAGCAAGATTTAGGTCTAAAATCTCGACTATAGACCAACAGCTAGATTCATGAAAGGAAATTGCGCTCGCAAAGGGCCAGATTCTGAGAAACTGGCCCTTTGCAAGCACAATTTTTGCATTTGGGATTCATCATCACAAATGCAAAAATCGCTATTTGCGAAATCGCATATTTGCGAGGAATTGCATTTAAGGAATCTCTATTAGAGATTCCTTAAATACAATTCATTAACCCATTTTAAATTGCGAATTTGCAATATTTGTCCGCTATTTACCCCGAAGTCTGACTTTGTGGTAAATAGCGAAAAAATAGAAAAATGCACTTTAGTGCATTTTTCTCTGTTGCATGTGACACACACACATGTCCTTTGGACATGTGTGTGCGCAACACCTGTGTAAATTTGCATTTCAGGGGTGCTACAGGGTGTCCTTTGGACACCCCTGGCACCCTTGAAATCGCCATCTTATTTGCGATTAGCAAATTGCTAATCGCAAATAAGGAATACTCCCCATTCATTCCTATGGGCCTGCCTTTAGGCCCTTAGGAATGAATGGGGAGTATTCCTTATTTGCGATTAGCAATTTGCTAATCGCAAATAAGGAATGTGTAGGAATTGCAATTTATTTAGCGATTCCTACATGAATCCCGTTTTGCAAGTCCTTAATAGCGATTCCTTAATAATCGCTATTAAGGACTCGCAAAACGGCTCTTTGATGAATCTGGCTGCTAATCTTTTGATTGCAATTTACTGGAAAACAGAAACCTTGGAAGAGGGTAGCCTTTATCTGAATTTTGTGGACCTTAGGTCCGCCTGTGATATGGTCCACCATGAGCAGTTATGGGGACTCCTACACAACTTGGGGCTGCCGGTTTATCTTTGCCAGCTTTTAAAGCTCTTACTTAAAGGCACTTATGCAAGGGTAAGATTTGGCAAGAAAGGAGAATTGAATGCTCCCTTTCCTGTGGAGAAAGGTGTGAGGCAGGGATGCGTGTTAGCGCCAACCCTCTTCTCCCTCTTCCTGAACGGTTTAATTGATACTCGTTTAGCTGCAAAGGATATAGACTCACCAAGGTTAGCAAATAGGAAAATACCAACCTTAATGTTTGCTGACGAGACGCTACTTTTGTCTAAATCATCTATGGGCATGCAGCGCGTTTTGGATGAGTTTAGTGCATTCTGTAGGAAAAGGAATCTGGTGATAAATGTTAAAAAAACAAATATATGGTCTTCCACTCAAAAACTACCAACTGCCCACATCCCCAAATGGATGGTAGGCCCCTAGAGAGAGTGCCCATCTTCGACTATTTGGGCATTACATTGAATGATAAAATGGACTGGTGGACACAAATAATGAAGGCCAATTTGAAATTAACGCAGTCAATGGGAGGCATCCTGAAAGTCCACAAAAATTGTTCCCAAAAAGTAATTGGTCTCCTTGGCTGAAATCTACAAAATCCAAGCAAGGGGAGCATCCCTATATGGAGCCGAACGTTGGGGTCACTGCCCATCTCACACCTTAATGGTGACTGAGAACACATTCATTAGGCAGTTGTTGGGTCTTCCAAAAAGTACGCCCTTAACTCCACTTAGGATGGATTTGGGTATTGGCCCCATTTCAGATCTAATTGCCTCTCATCCTCTCCTTTTCTGGCGTCGTATTTGGAGCACGCCAGAGTTAATTAGTTTTAGGGAGGAATTGAGGGATGTTATGTGCAAACTGGGGGCTATCAACCTACCATGGCTGTCCTATGTTAGGAGTGTCTGTTTTTCATTGGGGTTTGGTAACTTGTGGTCAAATCCGGAGGAGACCTGTTCCAGTACTTCCAAAAAGACCCTAGCTCTAGCTCTTAAGGAATTTAAACTTGCCCAATTGATTCGAAGTACGATCTCAGGCTTCTTGACATGAAGGTTTCTGGATGCCAAGCAGTAGTTTAAACTGGAATTGACCTTGGACAGTATCCAACCATTCATGGCAAAAAAAATGCTTCTACAATTTTGGCACGGTACACTTCCGTTACGTGCATTTACAAATAAATGGAAGGGTGCAGCCAAATTAGATTGTCCTGGCTGCTCCGCTTCGGAAGAAACAGAACTCCATATAATGCTCTTCTGTAATGCTTAGCATAGGTCTAGATCGAAGTGGGTTATTCAATTATGCAGACATTTGGGGCTCAGAAACCACATTGAGGTTTTCAGGCTACTTAAATTCAAAACATTCCCACTATTTGTAGTCGCTACCTCGAAATTCCTCTTTGCAATGTGGTGCATACGTAGAGGAATCCTAAAGGGGAAAGAGATGGGCAACAGTTGATGCTGCCCTCCAAAGGATATTTGTAGTACCCTTTTCTGCTATATAGTGTCATCCAGAGAATTGTGATGACAATAATTGTTGTTTATTTTTCTTGTGTAGGTAATGTAATTTTGAATGTTTTTCTTTTTAGGTTTTGCCTGTCGTAAGCTGCGCAAGCAGCGTTTCGCGCAGGCGAAATCTTTTGTTTAGAGTATGTGAGTGTAGTCCAGCCGCTCTGTTCCATTGGCTAGCTCCATAAATGGAGGCTAGCCATTGGAACAGAGATCTGTCCGTCAAGCCGGAGCGGATTCGTGGGCGTTCCTGAGACTTTTAGGCTTTTGCCTACATCATGCGGCTGTGGGCGGTGATTTTTTTTTGTCGGGGGAGGTTTGTTTTGGTCATTTCTCCTGGAAGGCACCGCAACGAGGGACGTCTGCCTGCCATCGGCTAGCAGGTAAGCGGCATATTTTACTCCCGTTCCCGCCCCCCCTCCCGCTGTCCGTGAGCCCGCCCGCCCTCCTGCTGTCTGTGTGCCCATCCCCCCTCCCGCTGTCCGTGTGCCCGTCCCCCCTCCCGCTGTCCGTTAACCCATCCCCCTCCCGCTGTCCGTTAGCCCGTCCCCCTCCCGCTGTCCGTGTGCCCGTCCCCCTTCCCGCTGTCTGTGTGCCCGTCCCCCCTCCCGCTGTCCGTGTGCCCACCCCCCCTCCTGCTGTCCGTGTGCCCGTTAACCCGCCCCCCCTCCCGCTGTCCGTGAGCCCATTCACCCACCCCCTCCCGCTGTCCGTGTGCCCGCCCCCCTCCCGCTGTTTGTGTGCCCATTAACCTGCCCCCCCTCCCGCAGTCTGTGAGCCCGTTCACCCGCCCCCCTCCCACTGTCCGTGTGCCCGCCCCCCCTCCCGCTGTCTGCTACTTTCACTCTTGCTCCTTAGAGCACCCGAGCGTGGGAGATGCGCGGGGCGCTGTCCCACCAACTCGGCGACTTCCCTGACCTCTGATCTGGAGGAGGACAGAGCAAACTATGTATATTTCCCCCTTTGTCTTTCAGAGCGCGGTGTTGTTATTCAGCGCCCGTCTTCAGGAATTTATTGTTGCTTTCAAAGTAAACTGCTGGGGGAGGAAAAGAAAAGCGGCCGAGGGGCTGACGAGGAGAGGGCAGGCTCCCCCCAGCAGGATACGACACCAGGAGTGCTGTAAAGGCTGTCTGTCCCCCTAGAGAAGGTGCTATTGTGCCGGCTGCCTTTATCTAAGCGCTTGGTGAGTGCAAGCGAGCCCGTCTCATTCAGACTCCCCAGTTCCTTCCACGGGCCTCTTTATTTGCAAGGGGACCATTCAGAGACTGTCACTCGGCGCTCCCCACTTATTCACCAGCGTCATCAATCAAAAGGACGAGCAGCGGGCAGGTTCCCCCTTTGAAATGGGAGGACAATGGGGTTCTGAGCTGAAAGCAACCCTCTCCACTTCTTCTTCAGAGAGAACGCAGTAAGTGGCTGGGACCTTTAAAACCCAATATATCAAAATGAGCCAGTCGAAAAATAAGGAGCATCGACCTAACGCCGCAAAATCGTGTGCGGTGTGTGTAGTTCGTATGTGGGTCATGTTGGTATGTACGTGCATGCCACATTTGCTCTTTGTAGTCTGCATTTTATCTCGATGCGGGGTAGGCCGGTTTATGTGTGTCACTTTTGCTTTGTGAGTATGTGGGCTTTGTGTAGGGAACGTCAGGGTGTGCACCTTTGTGTAGTTGTGCATGGCACCTTTGCTTTGTTTAGTCTATGTTGTGTCTCTCTCGATATAGGGAGACTGCTCACTTCTTTGCATAACTTTGGATGGAAAATGTTTAAAGATGTCCGTGACGCCAGTTTGGTAGCAGCAGTGTTAGTGTGGGCTAAATGCAGAACTCTGTGTCTGACACTTACACCTGTTGTTGGAAACTCGCGTCCCCTGTTGCGGCAGACGTATCCCATGCCGTTGAGTGTGCAAGTACCCACTCAAAGGTTTGATCCGACACGGACTAAAAATCTTATTTCCTCAAACATGGAGTAGGCTCATGTATTTCACGTCACGTTGCTGCTTTCTGCAACCTCTCACCGAACTCCCTCCACCTTGCCACCAACTTTTTTGCACTCATTCTTGAGCCTTGCTCTACTCATAAACATAAACCCTCTGGTGCTTCCTAGTTAGGTGCTTCCTGTACCTCCAATTCACGTGTAAAGGTGCTATGATTGTGAGTTGCCTCACCCTTTTATGCGCAGGGATTATTAAAGCGAGGCTCTACTACTGCTGGCCAGTTGAGTTTTTGTGGGAAGCGGTGGTCAAGAAGTGGGTGGATAAACCTTTATGTTAAATTTGTGATTTTGTGTACACACTTCTCATATTCTTTCCATGAGACAGTCAAAAGCATTTAAAGTGATTTTCAGTCCGTAGAACAGACTGCACTTTTTTTGTAATGTTCAGGTTAGCACTGTTGTGGTTCTGCTACAGTAGTTTGTAAAAAGAGGTTGTACATTTTGTATATTGCCTATTCCTTCTGCATTTTCATTTGTTATACTTTTTAGGTTTCGCCTTGCGTGTGTGTGTGTGTGTGGGGGGCTCTGGGTGTGTGTGTGTGGGTGTGTGTGGTTCTGGGTGTGTGTGTGTGGCTCTAGGTGTGTGTGTGTGTGTGGGGCTCTGGGTGTGTGTGTGTGTGTGGGGGGGGCTCTGGGGTGTGTGTGTGTGTGGGGCTCTGAGTGTGTGTGGGGGGGGCTCTGGGTGTGTGTGGGGCTCTGGGGGTGTGTGGGGCTCTGGGTGTGTGTGTGTGTGGCTCTGGGTGTGTGTGTGTGGTAGTAATTGCTGTCTGCTGAGCTCGTCCGTAGGGTACAATAGGTCTCACATTGCGAGAGATTAAGCTAATGGCAATCTAAATGACAAAACCAACACATAAATACAAATTTTGTCATTTACAATGCCAATAGCTCTAACTTTTCTAAAGTCGAAACCATTGCATTGTAAATGCTTGTTAATTTATCTTTTTAACAAGTAGTGCAATAAAATCTGAAAATGTATTGATACTGGTTTTAATAGTTTTATAATCCTTAAGTAAGAGACCCCGGATTTACTGACGATTCGCAAGCCATTATCTCGGGTAGTTATTTAATGACCGCTAACGCTGTGGTAAATATGTAATCTATCTTTGTTTATTAAGGAATGTCTGTTTTTTGAATATTTACTCCTAAATGCCCTTTTCAATGTAATATCCTATTCTATTTTATTGATTGTAACATCTGTTGTGCTTTTAAGACTGTATAGCCGGAGTGAGGGTTGCTGGGGAAGCCAATAGTAGGTCTACAGATACAGCTATTGGCGAAGCTTTTAATGAGTTCTTTCAGAATATTTACACAGAGGAGCTCAATGTTAACCGGAACGAAAGGAACGAATGGTTGAGTAATATAACTCTCCCAGAATTGGAAAATCACCAAATGGAAAAAATAGATAAAGCTATAACAGAGTTGGAAGTTTCTAACACTATTAAGCAACTAGCTCAGGGCAAAGCTGCGGGCCCAGATGGTCTCCCAGGAGAATTATATAGGGTACTCAATTCTACTCTTACCCCTGTCCTTACGAATCTTTTCAACAACATAATGATTAGGGGGGAGACACCACCAAGCTCTTGGGGAGAAGCCAATATAGCTTTAATATTGAAAACAGGTAAAGACCCAGCTGACTGTGGATCATACCGCCCAATCTCGCTCCTCAACAACGATTACAAAATCTTTACTTCAATCTTGGCTGAGAGATTGGGAAGCGAGATTGGCACAATTATCCACCCTGATCAAAAGGGATTTATTAGGGGCCGGCAATTGGCCGACCTAACCTATGACTTGGTGGGAGCTGTCGATATTGCCTCAACTTTCGGCCTACCCCTGGCCATCATGACCCTAGATGCTACTAAAGCATTTGATAGGGTAAACTGGGAATATTTAAACTTAATTATGAAAAAATACCATCTGGGCCCTAAGTTTTGCAGGGCTATAAGTTTATTATAAAATAATCCTAGAGCATCCCTATTAATTAATGGTACACGGACCACTCCTTTCAAAATTAGTCGAGGAACAAGGCAGGGCTGTCCCTTATCCCCACTTCTTTTTAATTTGTATGTAGAACCATTTGCTCAGTCAATTAGGGAGGATACTAATATACCACATTTTAATTTTTCGGGTTGGGGAAAAAAGATTGGTTTGTACGCCGATGATATAATTATTTATACAACTGATCCTGCGTTGGCATTTCCAATTATTATAAAGAGAGCGGAGGACTTCAGTAGATTTTCAGGATATGAAATTAACGCAGGGAAAACCGAAATTATGGTCTCGAACATTCAAAATCTTCAGCTTCCGATAAAATCTTCGTTGAGGTATCTGGGAATTACAATTACCAAAGAGTTAGAACATCTGGCCCAAAACAATTTAGCTCGTATTTCTCGAGAATCTCAAACCTTGATGAAAGCTTGGTCCTTTCTCCCGCTTACCATCTATGGGAGAACCAGCTTGATAAAAATGAGTATCCTCCCGAAATTTACTTTTATTTTTAATTCCATCCCGTTATCTTTTGACACTAAACAGCTTGTAAAATGTCAGCAAAATATCAATTCATTTGTTTGGGGGTATAAATCCAGCAGATTATCCTGTAAAAAACTGAGAAGGAGAAGAGAAAAAGGAGGGCTCGCACTGCCAGACCTAGAATATTACTCCTGGGCATTCCATCTGACCCACTCTAGGATGTTGCTTAAGATTCCTTGGGAAAATGCAAATGGGCTTATGTATAAGGCTATGCTAATAGGTTCGGACCTTCCTGTGAACGGATTCCTCTTCAAGTTCGGGCACCAGAAGTTCTTCAAAAAAATTAGATTAAAAACATTATCAGGCACTGCAAAAGAATGGTTTCGAATAAAATCTAAGATTGGGATAGGTTACCTATCCAAACATGCCCCGATTTGGGATTTACCGGGATTAACATCACAAGAAGCCAACACAGTTAAAAGAGTTTTGTTAGATGCGGATATCACACAGTGGGGCGATATACTGGTGGAAAGATCAATCATAAGCTGGGATATTTTCAATCTTAAGGTAACATCACCACTCTCTTGGTTAGTATATTTGCAATTAAGTAGCTGGCTTCAGGCTCAAACTAAGAAGAAAGCAATGATGGGCGAGGAGAGCTTGTTAGAAAACACCCTAGTTGAAAGACCTCCTGGGAAAAAGGAAGTAGCACTTTTTTACTGGCATATCATAGAGGATGGAGAGAGAGACCTCAACCTACCGGAAAAACTCTAGGGTGCGGAGGGGGAATCACATATGGAGGACACATGGGAGGAATCTTTTCTCCTTCTCTATAAAATTATCAAGCCTGCATGGTTGCGGCGCAACCACTTTTATACACTTCATAGAGCATATTATTCTCCTAAACGCTTGTCAAAATTTCAACCAGGGAAGTGCTGTTCCAAATGCTCTCTTCCAGCTGCCTCGGACCTCCACATGTTTTGGGAATGCCCGAACATTGCTACTTTCTGGAACGAAGTTAGAGCAACACTTGAATCTATTCTTGGCTTATCTATCCTGTGCTCATGGCTTTTGATCATTTTTGGAACCAACGATAACATCAAGGGACTAGAGAGAGAATTTCTGTTTTACGCCATTTTAATGGCAAGAAGGGAGATCTGCAAAAATTGAATAAGCATAAACCCCCCAACACATGCAGAGTGGCTGTCCTCATTATATGTAATATCAAAGCAGGACTTATCCAGAACATGTAGCCCCCGATCGTTGAGATTTTGGGATTTTTTGGTCAATTGGAAAAGGGACAGTTAGCCAACCCCGGGGTTTTTTTTTTTTTCTTTCCCCAGGTCCGATGATTAGACCTAAAATCTCCTTGTCCAAAGGGAGGCACAGTACAGATATTGGACAACTGGTCAAACTGGCCTGAAGGGAGAAGGTTCGTCCAAGCTCTGCGGGCGACATCGGGGCGGACTTTCGGTGTACTGGGAGTTCATTGTTGGGCTTCGCGGTGCTGAGTAGAGAGCTGCCCCGATGGCTATGCGGTTAGGAGCACAATTGGACCAATCCAAGGGCTAATGAGGACTAATAAAAAAAAAAAAAAAAAAAAAAATTAAAAAAAAGACTGTATAGCCGAAATAAAGTATCTTTTGACTGACTTGAATGACTGTATATGCGATCGGGTGCTTTAATTTCAACATCCCTCCGTTCAGTTACTGTGCCTATTTAAATTGTGCCACCTCGCCTCAACACACACAATCCGATATTTGAGGCCTTCTTAGAACCAATCCATTACCTTCAGCTGTACTGCAACGATTTTAAAGCAGTCCCATGGAGAAGATAATACTGCATTTGACCCCACACCTGCTCTCCAAGTGAGGTCACGCGCTATGAAAAGAATTGCATAGTAGAACTAGTTTAAACCCTTAAATTCAGCTGTGACAATTAATGCAGAAACATTTTCATTCCATACGTTAATTATTTCCCTTTTTCTAAAGAGAAAAGTGGTTATTAAATCGACGGCTTACACACACTCTCCTCTCATCGCACAATTGGCCCCAGTACCCACTGTATAAAACTCATATGGTGTACACCGCAGTTGTCATCATACCATTATATCTGTTTGACATGTTTTAACAAAAACTTTTGGCTTTTTGTTTAATAGCTGTACATATCGACGCTTCACGTTTTTTCTTTTGTTTCTTCACCTTTTAGAATCATATCATCTGAGAAACGCTCAATGTATCGTGATGTAAGTATTATAGTTTTTTTTCTTTTCTCTTTTTCCCCAAATAATTGTGATTTTATTTTAAATTCAAATATGGAATTACTATATAGTAAATCATTAATGCCCACATGCATCAAAGTCAATTGCATTCGCAAACGGTGCGAATCGCATTTTTCGGCCGTTTGCGAATGCAATTGACCAATTTGGAATGCATCATGCATTTCGCAATTTTAGGAATCGCAACCATGTTGCGATTTCTAAAATTGCGATTGCATTTAAGAAATCGCAATTTCAGATTTCTTAAATGCAATGCATGATCATTTTGTAATTGCGAATTCGCAATTTGGAAGTGGTAAATTAGCATGAAGTTGAACTTCATGCTAATTTGGAAGCGGTAAATTAGCATGAAGTTGAACTTCATGCTAATTTACAGAAAACTTTCAAATATGCACAAATTGCATTTTTGACACTTTTAATTTACACACGCCCTTGAGGCATGTGTGTGGGTAAATTGCATTCAAAGTTAAATTTCAGGGGTGCAGGGAGGCGTTCTTCGGACCCCCCCCCTGCACCCTTGAAATTGCATTCACATTTTGCGATTCGCAATTTGAAATTCGCAAAATTTGAATGCCTTCCCATTCATTCCTATGGGCCTTTTGGCCCATGGGAATCAATGGGAAGGGTTTTCCTTAATTGCGATTCGCAAATTGTGAATCGCAATTAAGGAAAAATACTGAATTGCAAAAAATATTGCGATTTTTTTTAATGCATAGCATTTTGCGATTTCTTAATTGTGATTCCTTAATTAAGAAATCGCAAAATGTAACAATGATGCATGTGGGCCCAAGCTCCCTCAAATACAATGAATTGGAACTCAGTCAGGTAGCAATGAAGAGAATCAACTGTAATATTCTGTAGAAATATAATTTCCATATCTAGTATACAATAATATTGTTACCCAGATTAGTCACCATAATATTGATATCCTAGTATTTAGTAGTATTCCTCTTTTTTTGTCAGTAATCCACCATTTCGGTTTAACCTTGTTTGAAAGCAACTTTATGTCAACACTATATTACGTTTTACGTACCTGCAACCTATATCTCTGCAACTCTATCAAGGTACATATAATGGTAAACCATAAATATAACATTATTACATCACTGCATGATGGACTCACATGGATGTCATGTTTTTAACTTTTAGTTTATAAAGGTTACAGTTTTGAGCAGATATTGCGCTGTACAACTGACAGATACAACTTGGTGACCACTATCATAAAAATAGGGTAAATTCAAATTTTCTTTTACCCTCCCCTTATTCATCCAATTGGTGTCCACAAGTAGACACATATAGGTTTCAGTTGTGTGAAGCCTTGATTCATATCTTGCAGGTTGGGGCTTTTCTATTAGTCACTATGCACGTCATTCATCCACAGTTTTAAATCCCTCTTATATTATTTTCAGACTATCAACACCCATCTCACTCGGAGATAGCTGAAGAAATTCCTTCTCTCCACCTCTGATATATTTTCCATTCATCACCTTAATTCAGTTAACTGCAAACATAAAAATTAATTTTGCACACTATCTAGATGCTTTGTATCAATTATTTGAAAGAACCATTTATATGAAATATTGTCTTTTCCGATATCATCGTTGTCTGATTGTGGCCTTTCCTGATGAAGGCACCCCTCCAGTGCGCGTAGAATACAACAGTCAAAAATTATTGTGCCACACTGCTTGTCTATGAAAATGAATGCTAACTATCAATCTATATGAACAATTTTTTGTCATTAGAATGCTGTTTTTCTTGAACATATGCAGAAATGGGCACGCAAATTCTTTGATGCCAATCGGTACAGCGCATCAAGGAATTCTGTGTGGGATTCATTTAAAGCAGTATTAAGGGGGGAGGTTATTAGTTACTCTGCGCAGTCTAGGAAAAAAGAGCAAGCCACTAAGGTCAGGCTTTTGGGGGAGCTAGGCAAGGCAGAAGAACAACACTGCCAGGATGGTACACAGACAAAATATCGATTTTTAAATATCGATATACAAAAATATCGAAGTTTAAATATTGATGGGACAAAATATCGAAGGTAAGTAATATCGACAGTCTTAATATCGATATTGGTATGATATCAGTAATATCGAAGTTGTAAATATCGATGTTAATAATATCGAAATTAATAACTTTGATGTTACTAATATCAATTTTTAAATACATTTAGTGTATATTATATTGTATTTATTATGTTTTATTATTTATTTTTAATGTCATTTAATTAAATATTGTCTTTTACTACTGTAGCGGGTTGTGGGTTTATAGGGGAATAGGGTGGGAAGTAATTTAATTATGTTTAATTAATTATTAATTAGTAGGAATTATGTTTAATTAATTGAGAAATAATTTTTAATAATTTTTAATTAATTGATTAATTGATAAATATGTTCTGTAGCGAGTTATGGGTTTATAGGGGAATAGGGGAATAGGGTGGGAAGTAATTTAATAATAATTAATTAATTGATATATGTTTGTACATATTTTAATTAATAATTAATTGGTGATTAATTTTTATTAATTAGTTAATTAATTAATATAATTTTTGACATATTTATAATTATTAATTAGTTGATAATTAATTAATAATAATTATTTAATTACATTAATTATAGTAATGTTTTTATATATAATTTATTGTTATTCTTAATTAATTAATTGGGAAAAATAATATTAATTATTAAATTAAATTAACTACAGCAAATGTGCTAATATATTTACTTTATTGTTATTGTTAATTAATAATTAATTGGTAATTAAATAATATTAATTAATTTTGGGTAAAGGAGTATTTTTAGGGTTCAGGGTCAGTTTTCAGTTTTTGGGTAAAGAGGTATTTTTAGGGTTCTGGGTCAGTTTTCAGTTTTTGGGTAAAGGGGTATTTTTAGGGTTCAGGGTCAGTTTTCAGTTCATGGGTAAAGGTGTATTTTTAGGGTTCAGGGTCAGTTTTCAGTTTTTGGGTAAAGGGGTATTTTTAGGGTTCAGGGTCAGTTTTCAGTTTTTGGGTGAAGGGGTATTTTTAGGGTTCTGGGTCAGTTTTCAGTTTTTGGGCAAAGGGGTATTTTTAGGGTACTGGGTCAGTTTTCAGTTCATGGGTAAAGGGGTATTTTTAGGGTTCAGGGTCAGTTTTCAGTTTTTGGGTAAAGGGGTATTTTTAGGGTTTAGGGTCAGTTTTTAGTTTTTGGGTAAAGGGGTATTTTTAGGGTTCAGGGTCAGTTTTCAGTTTTTGGGTAAAGGGGTATTTTAAGGGATAAGGGTCAGTTTTCAGTTTTTGGGTAAAGGGGTATTTTTAGGTTTCAGGGTCAGTTTTGGGTTTTTGGGGTACAGGGATATTTTTAGGGTTCAGGGTCAGTTTTGGGTTTTTGGAGTACAGGCGTACAGGGTAAAAACAAAAAAAAATTACATTAAATCAAATAAATTACATGAAAAAAATTAAAATTACTTTAAATTATTAAGTGCTTTATTTATTTTAAATGTATATGTATTAGTTTTAATTTTGTTTTAATATTTTTATTTAATAGTTGTAAAATTATATGTATTTTAAATTTATTTTTACATTATTATTAATACATTTAAAAAAACGATATTTTTGATTCCGATATTTTTGTACTTCGATATTATTTTTTCGATATTTTTGTACTTACCTTAATGAAGATAGGATTCCGATATTTTTGCTGTCGATATTTTTGCTCCGATATTTTTGCATATCGATATTCTGTCTGTCGATATTATGCCAGACATTCTGCCAGGATATAACCCAAGGGAGGGAAGGTAGAGAGAGCCAAATTAACATCTGCCTAATTAAAGCCGAATTACAAAAATACTTTGCAGAAAAGGCGGCAGCAGAATATTGGACATACAGGGGGAGGGTATATGAAACTGGGGAGCAGGCTGGTAAGGAATTAGCGCTAAGGATCAGACAAGATTATACTAAGAGCATAATAACAAGCATTCGTGAGAATGGACGGGATGAGGTGGAACCCCAGGGCATCCTTTCAGTCTTTGATAATTTCTACGAAACCCTGTTTAAGGAGGAAATGGATGGGACATACGTAACCAGCGGTTATCCAGATAATGGGCCTAAACTGGGACCAGTAGAGAGAGAAAAATTGGAGCTGGATATAACGGGGGATGAGATCCGCGAGGCATTATCTGACCTGGCTGCTGGCAAGGCGGCTGGGCCAGATGGCATCCCTCTCGAGATGTATAAATGCCTCTCAGGAGAGCTGGGTCCAATATTATTGGACCTATTCAATGGCATCATAGGTACGGGTAAGATCCCGGAAACATGGAAAGATACCAACATCATAGTTTTCCATAAAAAAGGAAAGCAGAGGGAAAACCCAGAGTCATACAGGCCTATATCTTTGATAGACTCTGATAACAAGCTTTATGCCAAGATCCTGGCTATGCGGTTGGGGAGGGTTATTGGCGAACTCGTCTCCCAATGGCAGCATGGGTTTATCCCCGGTCGTGGAACGGCGGACCATGTTAGAAGAGCAATCTCACTGTTTGAGGCCTATGCTGCTGGGGGGAGAGGAGTCGCCATGATCCTCCTCGGCGCAGAAAAAGCGTTCGACCGCGTCAGGTGGGTCTATCTATGGAATGTATTGATGGCGAGAGGGTTTGGCCCAAAAATTAGGACGGCCATTATCGCCATGTATTGCGACCCAATGGCCCGAATACAGCTGATGGGCCAGAGTTCGGAGGGGATTGTGATAAGCAGGGGCACCCGTCAAGGGTGTCCCTGCTCACCCATCCTGTTTGCTCTGTATATCGACCCCCTGGTTAGGCAGAATCTTGAGAACGGGGGAATACAGCCGGCAGTAACAAATGGATTTACGAGCAAAATATTGGCATACGCCGATGACCTGGCAGTAATTACACCAAAGCCAGCTGAGGCTATGCAGATATTGGTAGAGATCGCTAGCGAGTTTGGTATGTATTCGGGGTATCGCTTGAATGAGTCGAAGACCCAGGTAATTTGTTCTAGGGGGATAGTTAAAATCGATCAATCGACTCGGCCACTTATCTCGGGGTAATAATTAATGCTGAAATAGGCTCTATTATACAAGATAATTACCTCCCGCTTTTTAAGAAAATCAAATCGGATTTAAAGCGGATGGACTCATTGCACCTTACACTCATTGGGAGAGCCAATGTGTTAAAGATGACCATGCTACCTAAATTACTGTATCTGTTTAGATGTATACCATATTTAATTGAGGAGGGTATGTTAAAAAAGATCGAGTCTATCTTTAACAGTTTTTTATGGCAATATGGTAAAACCAGGAGGGCATTAAAATTTATGACCCTCCCCCAGGAACGCGGAGGCTTGGCGATTCCAAATATCAGATTCTACCACTGGGCTGGTTTGTTAACTCAGATGTCCATATTATTTGAGCCAACTTCCAGAGAGAGATATACAAATAATCCTACCTCAGATTTATATGTTTTACCTTCAATTTACGAACTACTGATGGGAAAGGAGGCTGTGGGGGTTTTGTTGAGAAAAACCAGTCGCAGATTTTTTAAAAAATCCTGCTATAAGGCGGCTTTAAGTGCCTGGGATTTGTGGAAAAATCTGCAGAAACTGTTCCATATCCCTAAGATAAATATATATACCCCGCTGTGGAACTCAGGGTATACACCAAATTTGGGTGTGGATGGGGCTTGGAAGTGCTGGGAGCAGTTGGGTATTCGGACTGTGGGCAAAGTGACGTTGAATGGAAGCGTCGCTAGCTTCAACTGGCTGCAAGAGAAATATGGTCTCCCCACCGACCAAATCTTTAAGTACTTCCAGGTTTCACAAACACTTAAATCGGCTATGTCTGATATCTTGCCTGAGTCATATTGCCCTGTGCTGGGGTATTTGCTAGGAGGAGGAGATAGGATCAGCAGTATATTTCAAGCACTTATTGAAAAATCCCCCGACGATCTTGAGAAACACGAGGTTGCCTGGGCAGTTAGACTTCAAGATCCAGATACCGATTTCGACAAGGCCCTGAACTTGGATAAGCAGGTACTTCGATCCTCAAATTTGAAGGTTCAGCATTTTAAAACACTTTTTAACCTGTATTATACACCATCCAAGCTACATGATTGGGGCATGAGAAATGACAGTAACTGCCCCAGGTGTCAGAAAGGTCCAGGGGACTTATTACATATGTTCTTTTACTGTGAGCAGCTTAGTTCGATTAAATCTGAGATAGAGAAATTTTTAGAGGGGCTGCTAGGCTTAAAGATCTGCCTATCTCCGACAATAATGATTCTCGGGAGTGACAGTAAAACGGCTCGTCTGAATAAAGAAACAGAGGCTTTTATCTTTATAGCTGTTGCTGTTTTACGTATCCTACTATCAGCTGCTTGGAAGGATCCTAATGCCCCAACCTTCCAATTGTGGCTGACCAGGCTTCTTGGTATTCACAATATCGAATCTACTCTATATTCTTATAAGGGTAAGAAAAAGCGGGATTTTGGAAATAAGATATGGGACCCCTTTAAAATTTGGAGGGAGGGGCAGCTTTGATCACCGGACGATGAGTTTCTAATATGTATATTTATTCGTATATGCAAACCCCGGCACATTTATTTATTGAATGACTAGCGTTATGTATGATGTTTTAAATGTATACTGAAACGTATTATGAAATAATGGAATTTTTCTTCATTAAGATGTATCTGTTTTTTGTACCAATGAATTTTCAATAAAAAAAAAAAAGAATGCTGTTTTTAAGTGTAGACTGTATCAGATGCGTGATTGGGTAAACAACCTTTACAACAAAACTTTTACAACGCACTACCATTACGACGCAACTTTTACAAAGCAAACCATTACAACGCATTGCGCTGGGGGGCGCTCTAGGATAGGGAATAGGTTTAATGTACTATCCAACACCTTCCCAACTATCCACGGGGACTGGAGTTGGAATAGTAAATTAAACTATTCACTATCCAGCGCCCCAAAGCACTATGCGTTGTAAAGGCATGCGTTACAAAAACCGCGTTGTAAAGGCATGCGTTGTAAAAGCATGCGTTGTAACGTCATACATCCGCGTGATTGTAGACTCGATTGGAACAGTTTGATTGGGGTTTCTTATTTCTGAAATGATTACTAATAAAATATATTTTGTACTTTTGAAGATAAATAGTTTCGTTGGTTCTTCCTTTTAACCAATCCTTCTGTTATTATTGATCACTCAAATGTTTATTGTTCTGTATTATTATTGTTGCCTTAAATATTTACACTGACTTCGCTATTTACTGCACCCGGTAAATACCCCATGTTTTTCCTGGCCACTAGTAGGCTAATCTCTGACACTAATGTAAACTTCCGTTGCTGGTTGTCTTTACAGACTGAACATTTGATAAACACTATGGTTCATGGATGAGTACAGATAGCAATCTGTGCTAAACAGGAAATTTTACGAAAACGTGATAAACACAGAGAAAAAAACAAAGATCAGAATTCCGAGTTTGGTAGTACTTATCAAATTCAGTAATTACCTGTTGTAAAATTGGCAGGACAAACCTGCCAACATTTATCAAGGGGAAAATGTACGTTATTTACCTTCCCATGTAGTGTCTGGCGGGGTAAGCATCAAATTCTGCATGTCATTCCCCAAAAACTTGTGAGGAACAAATTACTTACCTTCGGTAACGCATTTTCTGGTAGAGACTCTATCCAGCTGCAGATTCCTTACCTTTGAATTTGCACAGGCGTTAGGCTGGATCTGGAAACATTTAATTGAGCAATACCTCTTGTGCGCAGTGGCAGGTGGCTCAAATCAGCTCCAAGTAACCTAGTCACCTGTCACCTATATAGGCGCTACCCAGGCACGTGGACATCAGTAATTTTCTTTTTTCCTCAGCAGAAGCGCAGAGTCATGAGTAACTGACTAAAATGTGTGCTAACTAGGGCCCTGAAAAAGGGGACAACCCTAGTTCTAACAAAGTCAGTCCGCAAAGTGGGGAGGTATGAGTGTGCCTGTAAGGATTCTGCAGCTAGATAGAGTCTCCACCAGATAATGCGTTACCAAAGGTAAGAAACTTGTTCATCTGATAAAGGCTACAAGCCACAGATTCCTTACCTTTGAATTAGATACCCAAGTCATACCATTCCGGAGGTAGGTTGCGGACTAGGAAGTCCTGCAGGACCGAACAGGCAAAATACCCGGTCCTAGAGACCCTACTTCCAGGCAGAGGCGCTTGGCAAACGTGGGCAAAGATTCCCACGTTGCTGCAGATCTTAATGCAGAGAACGACCCAGCAAGAGATCTTCCTAATCTACATTGCCCACCCCTTCTTAGCACCAACTTACCCCACAAAGAGTTGGTTGTCCACCAAGAACTCTTTGGCTGTCCACCAGGAACTCTTTTGTGCAGTCAAGGTAAAACAACAACGTTCTTTTTGGGTCCAGGCAGTGGAGACTCTCCTCTTCCTTAGAGGGATACGTCATGAGCGTACGCACATGATTGACATCAGACTGCACTGACTGCTGTAGGGGATGTAAGCTGGAATCTGGAGATGCCGATGGAGTTCCAGGCTTCCGATGGGGTTCCAGACTCCAGTTGTAGCTCGTCGCGTGCACCGTTGTGTACTTTCCAATATACACACGCTCCTCTCCAACCGTCATCAACAGGAAAGAAGTGAATCCAAAGTAATTTAAGTAAAATACATTATATGAATCAGCAATTGTACGCAGTCGTATCGATGTCAATCTTCCTTCAGACAAATTCCATTGAATTTCACTTCATTTTATCGAAAAATGCGAAAAATCATTAAATCGTGGTAACAGTTGCATAAATTCTCGTATCACCAGACAGCAGTCATTTGTGGCTGGAATCGTCAACAATTTTGTTAAGATAACTAAGTTTTAGGATATTTAATTAAGAAGCAAATGACTGCAGGAGATGCTCCCTTTCCAGGCAGCAATCAACTGTCTGTCAAAGGAACACACACTGCAGGAACTACAAAAAATATTCTAATGCAGACCCAAAGTACATCATATCAATTAAAGCTGTACAACAGATCATAACATATATACAATGAGGGACAGCCGGGTTTCCCCACTATGCAATGGCATTCCATTATGCTACAAAATGAGATACACTATGTGAGCTGCTATTCACCCAAAAACAACAGTAACTATCCGTGTCGCAAGGCCCATCATAAACACGTTCTAAATCAAAAATGTCATTGTTCTCTTATTTTGGCAGGAGGTTGTTACTCATTAACAATAACTTTTACCCTTGGTTTGTTCTCAAACTTTATTTAAAATTAAGAGAACACTTATGGAAATGTGCAGCGTCAAGACACAAAGTTGATGCTCTGGAAGTAGGAACTGACATTTGCAGTTATAGTTAACAACTTTTTTTAAATGGGGTTCAGTCTGATATGCAAATAATCCCCTAGTACCACGGCGGCCTCATGGACAGATCCTCCTCACCCCCACCCAATCCACAGGAAATAAGTAAAAGAGCAGTTGCACAGATGCATAGAGAGTGGGCTCAGATCCTACAACCAGCAACTATATTGGCTTACAAATCTATGCACTACTGTGCATTTGAAGTTTGTCCTCCCTACGCGTGTGATAGCCACAGACATGAAAACTAAGATTCCCTTCAAGTAATGCAAACTTTTGTAAAATACAGGAACAATGCCTGCCCAGAGTATGAGAACTGAGCAGTAGCATCTTTGCAGCTCCTGCTGCTGTTCAGCAGCGGGAGACAATCACCCATCATGGATGCCACTGGGGAGCCAATACACTGCTGTTAAAACACTCACGATGCCCGCCCTAACTGCTAAAAAGTCAACAGAAACACAAAATAAAATAAAAACATTGCAGTCAGTAAAGCAGGAGGGCATGTCACATGGCACTTAGAGCCCGTGACCAATCAAAACCTGGGCTGCACTTATTGCCTGCAGGACCAGAAATTCATTAAAGGAAATAGTGCTCACTCACTAGATAAAGCAGTCCGTGTTACGAGCCAAGTAAAAGGTCCAGCCCTTATGGGCAGTAACACATGGAGATAGGGCAGTCTCAAATGGAGACAGAGCGGTAACAAGGAGGGACTAACAAGCCTCATAATGAATCGGAAGCCGGCGTTTACAATGACACCAGCCAATAAAAAATATGGACAGCATACCCTACTACAGCATGCCTCGCAGAGCGAGCAGCGCATGCACGCTGCTGCTAGGCTCGACCTAAAAACAGGGTTGTCTGAAAAAGAAACAAAACAAGCACTTTCAATGCAATAGGTCTTGCATTTGTGAAACTTAGAGCTATCGGTGCTGTAAATGACAATGTCTTTTACTTAAGTGTTTTGATCTGGAGTGTATGGATGTGGTGTGGAGCGACCCTTGACCCTGCTCCAGGCAGGTCACTCCCCACGCCGCACAGCACCACCTGTTGTGCTTGTGTCACTCAGCTCGCTACTGCTACCATGCCATGAGTTCGAGGCCCTCCTCAACCCGCTGGCTACAACCTGCGCCTCATCCCTGGTGGCCAAGTGGTGGGCCATCGGTATTGGGATACTCGCGCTGCCACTGTTTCCTGTTTGCCTTATTTTTTAACTCGGCACTCTGTCCTTATTATTGTATTCAGTCTGTTTCTGCTTGTATTATGTTTTAGTCCTTGTATTTCCTTTGCTTGTTGTGCCTTGTTTTTCCTCTGCCCGTTCCGATCTCCAGTTTCCCGCCGCTGCGTCCCCTGCGGCCTGCCACCCGCTCGCCCATTTGTACCACTCCCGCCTCCCAGCAGCTCCTCCCCCCCACCTCCCCTTCTTATGGCGGCCGCTGTGTGGTGAGGAGAGCGACCCTTGACCCTGCTCCAGGCAGGTCGCTCCCCACGCTGCACAGCACCACCTATTGTGCTTGTGTCACTCAGCTCGCTACTGCTGCCCTGCCGTGAGTTTGAGGCCCTCCTCCGCCCGCAGGCTACCACCTGCGCCTCATCCCTGGTGGCCCAGTGGTGGGCCGTAGGTATCTGGGTACTTGCGCTACTCCGGTTTCCTGTTTGCCTTCTTTTTTAACTCTGCACTCTGTCCATATTTTTGTATTCAGTCTGTTTCTGCTTGTATTGTTTTAGTCCTTGTACTACCTTTGCTTGTTGTGCCTCGTTTTTTTCCCCTGCCCGTTCCGATCTCCAGTTTCCCGAAGCTGCGTCCCCGCCCCCTGCTTGCCCATTCGTACCTCTCCCGTCTTCCAGCTGCTCCTCCCTCCCACCTCTCCTTCTTATGGCGGCCACTACGCGGCCGCACCGCTGGCGCACCGAAGGCAAGCCCGTCTGTGCCCATCTGCACCTGGACCGCGCCCAGTGCCAGAACCCCTGGCCCCTGCGAACACCATGACACCCGATGCCACTACGACGCCAGCAGCCTCCACGCACTCAATGCTGGCCGATCACACACCTGCTACCAGGCCACCCCAAAGCGGACCCATGGACCCTTCTCCTGCCGGATCTTCAGCTACACCAGCCTCCAAACCACCACCACGCCCAGAGGGGTAGGTCGCAACATCCTCTGATGCATTCTACTCGACACCTGCTCCACCCGCAAACATGCCATTGAACTCTGGGACCTGGATGAACCCCTCCTCTGCACCCGACATCGCCATAGCCATCCCTGATGGCTACAAGATCACATACAGGGACTGCACCAACCGAACAAGAGGCGGAATCTCCATCGTCCACAGAAACACCCTCAGAATCTCAACCAGCACCGACGACACGCTTATCACCGCCAAACACCTGCACTTCCAGATCCACAACGACCCAACACCACCCTCAGAGGAACCCTCATCTACAGACCACCCGGCCGCCGGCCGCAGTTCAGTGACTCCATCGCCGGCTTCGTCAGCATGCACGCCCTTGCATCCACGTACTACATCCTCCTCGAAGACCTGAACTTCCACCTCGAGAACACCAACAACAGCAACACCACCACTCTGCTCGACAACCTCACCAACCTCGGACTCGAACAGCTCGTCACGACTCCCATCCACTCCGCCGGACACACACTCGACCCCATATTCTCAGCCAGCAACTACATCACCTTCAGCCACATCACCAAACTCCACTGGACCGACCACCGCTGCGTCCACTTCACCTTCGAGAAGCCTACTACGCACCACCCTTGCCTGAAACCCACCAAAGGACACTACAGACACCAACACCGTCGCCCTCAACCTCAAGCAATAGATCGACGACACTCTCGCCCCGATCAAGAAACCCTCGAACAGACGCACCAACAGAAAAGTCATCTGGTACACCACCGACCTCCAGGCATCCAAGCAGGCCTGCCGTAGGCTCGAGAAGAAGTGGCACCACAAACAGACACCGGACAGCAACACAGTCTACAAGAGCGCCATCCGAAGACACCACCAATTCTTCCAAACTGCCAAAAGGACCTCCTTCAAAGAGCGCATTGACAACAATGCACACAACAGCAAAGAGCTCTTCAACATGGTGAAGGAACTCCCCAACCCCAGCTCCAACTCCAACGACATCCCTCCATCAAAAGACATCTGCGACTCCCTAGCCACCTTCTTTCACCGCAAGATTGCAGACATCCACAACAGCTTCAGCAACCAGGCCCCCCCCCGACAGACACAGAAACTTCAGACTCACCGCCTCCCAGCCACATCAACCCCTGCTTTCCTGGACCCCCGTAAATGACGAAGACACCATCAAAATAATGAACACCATTCACTCCAGTTCACCATCCCAACCCTGCACGCACCACATCTTCAACAAAGCAAGCACCATCATCACATCCCATCTCCGCAAGATCATCAACAGATCCTTCGAGACCGCCACCTTCCCGGAGAGCTGGAAGCACGCCGAGATCAACGCCCTACTCAAGAAACCCTACGCTGACCCCAAGGACCTCATGAACTTCCAGCCCATCTCCCTCCTCCCGTTCCCGGCAAAAATAATCGAGAAGATAGTCAACAGGCAACTGACCTCCTTCCTGGACCCATCCAAATCCGGATTCCGCAGCAACCACAGCAACAAAACAGCGCTCATTGCCGCCACTGACGACATTAGGGCCATGATGGGCAATGGAGAAGCAGCGGGCCTCATCCTCCTGGACCTGTCGGCTGCCTTCGACACTGTCTGCCACCAAACCCTCTGCACACGCCTCCACAACACAGGGATCCGCATCAAAGCACTGGACCACCTCCTTCCTCACCGGCAGAACCCAGAGTGTCCGCCTCCCCCCATTCTGCTCTAAAGACTCCAAGATCATCTGCGGCTTACCCCAAGGATCGTCCCTCAGCCCGACACTCTTCAACACCTACATGGCACCGCTTGACAACATCGCCAGATCGCACGACCTCAACATCATCTCATACAACGACGACACACAGCTGATCCTCTCCCTCACGAAGGCTCCCACCACTGCCAAATCCAACCTCCATGAAGGAATGAAGGCCATCTCGGAATGGATGACAAACAGCCGCCTGAAACTGTACTCGGACAAGACGGAGGGCTTTATCATCGGATCCACCCCTTCCGCCTGGGACGACTCATGGTGGCCGGCCACACTGGGAGCTGCACCGAGGCCCACTAACCACGCACGCAACCTGGGAGTCATCCTGGACTCTGCATTGTCAATCACCCAGCAAGTAAACGCCGACTCCTCATCCTGCTTCAACACCCTCTGCATGCTCCGCAAGATCTACCGATGGATCCCCATCGGTACCAGAAGGACAGTCACCCAGTCCCTCATCAGCAGCAGACTGGGCTACGGCAACGCCCTCTACGCAGGAACCTCAGCCAAACTCCAGAAACGACTACAACGCATACAGAACACCTCTGCATGCTTAATCATCGACATTCCCCGCCACAGACACATCACATCCCACCTTAAAGACCTGCACTGGCTCCCAGTCAACAAGAGAATCACCTTCAAGCTCCTCACCCACGCTCACAAAGCTCTCCACAAGGCCGGACTAGCATACCTCATCAAACGACTCACCTTCTACACCCAAACCGCCAGCTTTGCTCCGCTGACCTTGCCCTCGCCACCGTCCTGCGCATCCGCCGAGCGACCGCAGGCGGCAGATCGTTCTCTCACCTCGCCGCTAAAATATGGAACATCCTCCCTATCCGCCTACGACAGACCCAGGACCTGCTGGCCTTCAGGAGACTCCTCAAGACCTGGCATTTCAAGCAGTAGCAGCACCCCCCACCCTTTCCCCCCCCAGCGCCTTGAGACCCTCACGGGTAAGTAGTACACTCTACAAATGGATTGATTGATTGAGTATTGATTGGAGTGCAATGTTTGGGTTGGAGTGGAATTGTTAGTTGCTGAATTGTGTGTGATGGAATTCTGTGTTACAGAGTGAACTTGTGTAGTGGAAATATGTGGCAGTGTGCAGTGGAATTATGTGGATAGTAATTATGTGGTCTTGAGTGAACTGGAATTATGTGGAGTGGGATTGTGTGTTATGGTGTGGAATTTTGAGGAATGGGATCTAGTGCTGTGGAGTGGTATGTAGTGGAGTTTCATTATGTGGTGGGCATTTGAATTTAGTGGCATGGTATGGAATTCTGTGGATTGGATGTATGTGGTATGTTGTGTAATTGTGTTTTTGAATTGAATTATGTGTGTTGTTTTCAAATTATGTGGGATGGAATTGAAATGTGTAGAGTTGAATTGTGTGGCATGGAAGTGTGTGGCGTTGAGGGATGTATGACGCTACTACGCGATCAAAATGATCGCGGTACATCACATCGCAGCTTTTACAATGCAAGTCGTTACCACGACTTGCGCTGTAGGGTGTTGGACTTAGGAAAAGTATGATTTACTATTCCAACTCCCTCCAGCCTACGTACAGTATGGAAGGTGTTGGAATAGTAAATCACACAATTCCTTAGTCTAGAGCGCTCACCAATGCAAGTCGTGGTAACAACTTGCATTGTAAAATCTGCGTTGTGAAGGTATTGCAGTGTTTTGACAGTGTAGTAAAGGTTGTTTCCCGGCGTTGAGTGAAATTATGCAGATTGGAAGTATGTGGCATGTTGTGGAGTGGATTGTATTACCAAGTTTAAAAATGATTAAATATAATAATTTAAAGAAATGCCTCCTTCACACAAAATTAAAACTTGTTGTTTCCACCAAAAAATCTCAGAAACGCACAAATGTCTCTTTAATTTCAGACCTAAGCATGGAGGTGCTGCAAACACAACATACATGTTCAATATGAGTAGAAAAAAAAGAAAATAGTCCTAGGACCAAACACGCCAACACACCAGTGGAAACTTACCAGAAATGTAACATGTAGTGGCTTTAAAGGTATGAAATTAGCTCATTTTTCAAAGCTTGTATGCGTAAGCCAACAGAGGTGTGCTTTGAGAAAGAAAGAAGTATCAACCTTAAAAACAAAGTAATAAAATGAGGTAGACTGAGTTAGTGATGGTGGTAGGAAAGATGCAGAGGAAGGAAGAGAAGAACAAGTTACTTACCTTCGGTAACAATATATCTGTAAGAAACATTAGTTAGTTAGATTCCTTACCTTAGAATAACCCCCAGGCATCAGACTGGATCCGGAAAATTTTGCGTAGCAGTGCTCTTGCACGTCGGTAGGCGTCATCTGCAGCTCCGCGTCCGTCGTCAATTCTTATACACAGCTTTTCCGTGCCAGAAACGCAGAGCCATGATAAAAACCGACACTGGTGCCATGAAACTAGGGCCCTGAAAGGGATGACCTTAACCCTAGATATCGGTTCGTAGAACAGGGAGGATGGGTGGGGTGGTAAGGAATCTAACTAACTAATGTTTCTTACAGATATATCGTTACCGAAGGTAAGTAACTTGTTCATCTGAAAGAAACATGTTAGTTAGATTCCTTACCTTAGAATAGATACCCCATTAATACCAACCCCAGTGGTGGGTCTGCGAACCAAGATAACACCAGAAAGTCCCGGAGAACGGAACGGCCAAAGAAGCCATCTCTCCATACTTGGCTGTCCAGGCAGTAGTGTCTTGCAAACGTGTGCAGCGAGGCCCACGTAGCTGCCTGACAGATGTCCTGCAAGGGGACTCCCCGACCTAGGGAAGTAGTAGCCACCGTGGCCCGAGTGGAATGGGCCCTCAGCCCACCTGGAGGCTCCTTCCTCGCCAAAGACTAGCAAATCTTGATGCACAAGACGACCCACCGAGAGATGGTTCGTTTGTGTACCGCCCGACCCTCCTTAGCGCCCACGTAACCAACAAAGAGTTGGTCATCCACCCGGAACTGACGTGTGCAATCCAGATAATATGAGAGCACACGTTTTGGGTCCAGACGGAGCCTCTCTTCCTCTTTCGAGGGATGCGGAGGATCTTGTAGTCGGTGGTCAACATTGACAGCGGCCTGTAGTCAACTGTATCTGTACCCTCCCGCCCAGGTTTTAATAATGGAATAACAAGCGCCTCCCTCATTGATCCGGTGAAGAGACCTAACTCCTTCGCTTCTTTATAGACTTCCAATAAACACAGAGCCAGTAAGACCACATATTGGAGATAGAATTCTACAGGCAATCCATCCACGCCTGGCGTCTTATTGCGGGCCATGTGTTTAATAGCGCATCTAATTTCCTCTAGCTTTATAACTTGGCCCAAGCATTTCGCCTGTTCTTCCTCCAACTGTGGAAGCAGCACTCCACCCAAGAAGGCGTCAATGTCTGATTCCCCGGCTACCAGCGAGCTGCCATATAGTACCTCATAATATTTTAGGAACCGGTCTAAAATCTCACGCTGAGTAAAGACAGTTCCACCATCCTGATCTTTCAGTGCTAAGATGGAAGAACCCCGTTTCATGGGGACAGCCAGCCACGCTAATAGCTTCCCTGATTTGTCCCCCTCTGCATGCTCTTTCGTAACATATGTTTTGTAATCAAAGCATCGTAGTCTCTCAACCTCCCCCGCCACCGCCACCGCTACCCTAGCTGCCACTACTTCTGCTTGCTCTTTAGGATGCTCAGGTCGAGCCAACTCGGCCAACTTCAGTCAGCTCTGTCCACGTCTTGCAGTAGGACCTTCCTCACTCCCACATGTTTACTTATACAAACCCCCCGTATTACCACCTTAAAAGCGTCCCATTCCATTGCTCTCGTAGATGCAGTACCTGTATTCTCATTAAAGTAATGCGTTATTCCCTCTCCTACCTCCTTCTGGAAAACTTGATCATCTAGCATTTCAGGACGGAGCCTCCAAGAGGGTACATCAGATTTTACTATCATCCAGTGCATATTAAACATAAACGGGTTATGATCAGATAGTGTCTTAGTGAGATATTCAGTGTGTACTATGGAGGGTACTGTCTGCGTGGAACATAAAACTGCATCCAATCAGATATGTAAATCGTGCAACGCTGAAAAATAGGAGTAATCTCGGTCTCGCGGGTGCTATGTTCTCCATACATCCACCAATCCCCACTGAGTCTGCCAGTCCCGCCTACATTTGGCCAATCTATGGGTGGGAGAGTCTGTCAGAGGGTAGTGCGATCTGTCCTGTACAACATCCGCTATGTAGTTAAAGTCACCTCCCACCACTACCGGTCCTGTAAAGTAATGTGCCAATGTACTTGAAAAGCATTCTAAAAAGCATGCCTGGTCGATGTTTGGTGCATATATACTACAAAGCGCTATGTCCTTTCCCCGCAGCCTCCCCTCCACTGCTGCGAATCTCCCCTCTGGATCAATAGTCTGTTTCGTTACCTGGAAAGGCACCCCAGCTCTTACCCATATTAATGCTCCCCGTGGAAACGCCGAACATGTGGTGCTAAATACCTGTCCCCTCCACCTTCGCTGCAGCGCTAAACCCTCTCCCTAAGTAAGATGAGTTTCTTGGAGCAGTGCTATATGTATACCTCTCCCGATCAAACACGCATGAATCTTATGTTGCCTCGTCATTGTATGCAGCCCCCTTACATTCCAGGTAATACAGCGCAAATCAGGTATTCCTCCCATCACAAGACAGTAGTATCCACTTTCCCCTTTGTACTTTTGTAAACACACCTGTTACCCCCTTTCCCCATCCGTGTCCTCAAATCCCTCCCCCCCCCAAGAACAGGACCTAGAACAACATTGCTAGTTCCCATCCAAACCATATCAACAAACAACACAAAGTTAAGTCCACCAGCAGTCACTGAAGGCAAGCCTTATGGGCAATAGGGGTGCTCGGCGCCAATAGGTGGCTTCGTATATTCCAGATCTATTGCCGCTTCGAAACCCCAGATGGATCTAGCTTCCACCCTCCCCCACTTACACAGTCCCTGTCGTTCAAGGTTACTTTACCAACAGTCAGGCCCACCATTGCAGAACAGCTCCCGGAGGTCCCCCTCCATACCACTCCAGGTGCCAGCCTGCTATCTCCGTTATAATGTTCACTAATCCCTACCCAGGCCCCACCAAGTGTACATCTCCCTCCCATACCACAAACCTTCACTCATCCAAAAGTCCATCTGCTGTTGCCGGTGTGACCAGTGGTAAGCGTATACTATCTGTCTCTGACGATTCAGCTTCAGAATGTTCCTTATCTTTTTCGGACTCTGTACCCTCCGGCGTCTGCGCCTTCTGTGTCCTCGCCAAGGCCAACACCGCCGCTAGTGCTCCTTTCAGCTCTGTTTCAGTCTGTGATGTCGACGGCCTCCTCAAACCCCACCCCCGGTGCCTAATCCGCTGGGATTTTTTTCAGATCTGCAGCTCATGCGCAGATTCCTGGATTCGTCTACCTGGCCCATCCTTGCCAGTTCTGTAGGATTCCAGCCATGTCCATGCTTCCTGAGGGGTTTCATGGAAGTAAGTTTTACCGTCCAAGATCATTCTCAATTTGGCCGGAAACAGCAGGGAGTACTGGAGGCCTTTCATTCTTAATTCCTTTTTAACTGACTGTAAGGACGCGTGGCGCCATTGAATCTCGAAGGTGTAATCCGGAAACAGTGTAACCTTGCTATTCCCTACATGGAATGGTCCATCAGTACATGCCTTTTGGAGTAATAAGTCCCTGTCTCTAAAGTGTAACAGGCGCGCCACCACCGGTCTGGGAGGGCGCCCCTGCTGCGTTGGCTTCGCTGGCACTCTGTGAGCTCGCTCTTATGTATAAAAGGACGATAGGCCCTCCGGAGCCACCACCAATTTCAGCCAGTTCTCCAGGTAGCTCACCATGTCTGAACCTTCCTCTTTATCGGGCAGACCCACTACTCGAATGTTTTTGCGCCAATTTCTACTTTCGGCATCCTCGGCGTGCTTCTCCAGGGCCAGAATCCAATCTAAGGCATTCGTTACTGTCGCGTTCAGCGTAGTTTGTGCCGGGACCACATCTTGGATTATACCCTCTACTTGTTTCACCCTATCTGCTAATTTGGAGTGGTCCGCCCGCAGAAGGCCAAGACCAGTCGCCACCTGCGCAATGTCCTGTTGTAGGGCCGTACAAGAGTCTGCGATGGCTGCCAGGATTTTGTCGAATTGTTGTTGCATACCAGGATCTTGGGGCGGCCCCTGTGTTTCCAGCTCCCCTTGATTGGTAGTCTCAGTGTCCGAGAGCTGCTGCGCTCCATCTTTCTTTCCTCTCGGTTTTCCCATGGCCAGGCCCTACAATTCTTGTCTAGGCGATATTTGGTGCTTGAACACGCTACAGTCTCCTAAGTAGATCCAGGCTTCATAGGTCTTCAATGTAGTACTTTGGGTAGCACCTACTAATTAGTCTCTCACCACTTCGTTGCTGCGACCCGCCTAGAGTCCCAGAGTCCCAGGGCACCGTTGGGCAGCGATTGGACCAGTGTTGGGGTTCCGAGCAGGAGGATTCGATCCCCTCTGTGCGGTCCAACACGCACTTGCCCCTAACCGCCGCTGCTCCCCCTGCCTATTTCAGGAGTATTAGTCCATACTATGCCGCAGGAGACCAATGGAGAAAGCACTACCGATCCCAGTCCGGATCAGGGTCTGTTCCCGCCACTGCTGCGATCTTGATCCAGTGGCTGGTTATCCCCCGGGCTGTCAGCAGCGCAGTTCTCAATGGTGCCCTGACTATTCCAGCTGTGCGTTATGGTTCTGTTCTCCTTCATTTCTGGCGAACCCCTCCTGCCCGATCAACATTCCTCTCTTTCCGTTCCCTGACCTTGTCCCGCAGTGTCTCACTGCTCCTTCAGGGTCGCATGAACAGCGCCCCAGGGCCTCACTTTCACTGCCCTAGGTTCCCCCGCTCCAGCTGCCGGGTGCCTTTGTTGTCTGGGCCTCCGACCAGGTATTTACCAATGCCCCTGAATGTCCGTCTCTGCATGTGCCCCAGTCGCAGGCCGATCCCAGCCCCAAGCAGGGCCCGCCTTCGCCGCCATTGTGGTCCCGAGTCCAGGATCTGGCTGCCCCTTTTCTTGCCGGCACCTCAGCCCACAGCGATGCACTAGATAGTCAGGGAGTGCTCTATGAGCCCATCCTCCCGCAGTGCCTGTGTCCGAACCCGCCTGGGAGGCAATCCGCTCTTCCTCCTCCCGCCCGAGTGTTTGAGACGCCTCTCTGCTCCTTCAGGGACGTCCCAGAAGCATTCCAGGGCCCTAGGTTCTCTCCCCCAGGCTCATCTATATCAGCTTTTGGGTATCCCTGTAGTCCGGGTTCGCGCCAGACATCAGCCAGTGTCTTTCTGTGGCCCCCTCCGTCCGTGCCCCAGCTCGCAGTCCGCAGCAGCCCCAAAGCCACGTACCTGCCTCCGCGGTCGAAGCTCTAGGCTCCGCTGCTCCCCACTCACCAGTGCAGGGCCAAGCTCAACTCTCGTCCAGGTGCCTCTCGGCTGGCAGTCTTCACCAGAGCGTCCGTTTTTCACTGGGCCTAGCTTCATGAGGCCGAAGCTCCTGCTCTCATAGCCGCCTTGGTCCTGCCTCCTAGTAGTCTCTCACCCAGCACTCAGGCGTCGAGCGATGCCATCCGCATTCCTCCAGGGCGTAGCCCCCTTGCAGCTCACGGGGTCACCTCGCAGTTCCAGATACCAGTCCGCTGTTCGTTCAGTCTTTCACACGGCTGGTCCGCAGCGCCCCACGGCTCAGTCCCGGTATCTTCACTGGTATGTAGCCGCCATTTTAGTTATTCCTGCGGCAGCCGTCGCGGTTTGGGGAACCTCCAGAGATTCCCGGCTCCCAGCTCTCTTCAGTCTCGGAGCTACTCCTGTGGTGTTCTCCCCCAGTTTTCCGACCCCTCGGCATCGCTAGGTGGCTGAAAGCATCTGTTTTACAGCATTATTTAGGGTTTTTTAGCGGAGCTCAGTGCTCACGCTGCCTCTCTCATCGGCTGCTAAGCCACACCATCCACAGAGGGTGGTCCCATGTCACACCTGTTGCGTCACAGGGCTGACACTACATTCCTCCCCACACAAATTGCATGCATATCAACAGTATACCAACTGTTACCAAACCTTGCCACGACCTCTTTACTGCCTGTCATAACATACCTACAGACAAGGAAGATGTATATTATTTCAAAATGTTTTTATTGCATCAAAAGCATTACAAATGCGACAAATTGCAGAAGTTTCTTCCACCCAGGTATACAAATCATTCAGCAGAGCTACATTTTACCCCTAAGTCAAAACGGATGAAGTTTAATATATGACACAGTGTCATCATGACTAGTCGCAAACCCGGTAATGTAAGCTTATAACCATCTACCAACCCGTAAGAGTAACATGAAAAGGAAACTTACTGATGCCTAAGAGAAAAAAGGAAAACAGAAAGGAAAAAAAAGAATAAATCGAACTCATGGTGCAAATGAAAAGAGAAGAGAAATAGGTGTGAGGGTTAGGGAGACGAGGTCTACACCCCGATGTTCAGCGCAGCAGACCTAGTGCTCTGCAGTGGTGGGTTTTTAGATTAGGAATAGATGGGAGAGCCCTAAGTCTTGGATTGCAAGCTGTCAATGGGAGCCCCTCTGACAGGTAGCGGACCAGTGGAGACCAGATGTAATCAAAACCTTTCCAAGTGTCCTCAACAATATCAGTCATACGCTCCAGAGCCAAAGCCTGCCACAGTCGTGCATGCCACTGGGTCAGGGATGGGGCCTCCGGCTTTTTCCTAGCCGCAGATACTGCCATTTTCACGCCCCCCCAAGCAGAGCCATAGAACGGATTTGTCACTCTGTGTCTGTCTTCTCACGAGTGGGTCCCGAACCCCCAGCAAAACATGTCTATAGAGTCGGGAACGGGGTAGCCCAAGATGAGTTTTATTTGAGACAGGATCTCCTTCCAAAAAGGCTTGATGACAGGACAGTCCCCCCAAATGTGTCTGAAATCACCTAAGAGCCCACTCCCCCTCCAACACCTATCAGAGGTTCCCGGAAAACTCGTATGGAGCTTCTGAAGGTACAGGTACCAGTCGTACATAATTTTGTAGTGCGCCTCCCTGAGATACATTGGACGATTGAATTTCGCTATATCCCTACCCAAGTGTTCCCACTGCTTGTCTACCATAGGAGCATCCAACAAATTATTCAAAAAAATATTTGAAGCGCGGCGTAGGTTTGTGGCTCTGCGCCTGGATATGAGCCATCAAGAAGGATATACACCCTCTATAAGAGGCCCCCGATTGCGCCAACTTCTCAATGGGGAGCAACTCGATGGTACCGGTCGGTTGCACCAGGGGCTGCTGCACCCAATGTTTCAGCTGCAAGTAGTGGTATTCTTCCTTATTAGTTAGCGCATATTGCGCTTTGTATTCCTGGAACGTGAGGAGTTCTCCCCTATTAACCCCTCCCATGCTCATGACGGAGCTGCTCCGTCATGAGCATCGGCTGAGCTGTGCTCATGACGGAGCGATTCCGTCATGCGGGGCCATGACGGAACCGCTCCGTCACGAGCATGCGAGCGCCGCTCGGCCCCCCCCCCCCCCCGCCTCCCTTAGCGCTGCGGCGGAATTGCTGCCGCAGCGAAGGGGTTAAACAGGTGGGAGATCATGAGGCAACCTCCCTCCCGCCACGTGTCAAAGGGGCCGTCCTGTAAAGCAGGGGGTAACGCAGCATTAAAGTGTATAGTCATGTGAGGTGATGAAAAGGTTGTAGGTTGAAGTTTGGAGGTGAGGGTGTCCCATACTTTGAGTGTAGTGGAGGTAGGAGAGCTAATATAATCATGAGTGGCATATCTTTTTTAGGTTTCCAGAGGAGATCCCAAATAGTGCGCCCAGTTATCTGTCTGTCTATATGAAGCCAATGCTTCCCCTATTCCCTCAATGATCACTCTGAAATCACTCGCAATTGCGCTGCTCTGTAGTAGGATTGAAAGTCTGGTAGCGCCAGGCCGCCCTCCTTGCATGGTCTAATGAGCAATTTATACGGAAGTCTAGCCCTTTTCCCCAGCCAGATAAATCTGGTTAGCATATTTCGCAATTCCTGAAAAAATCCTCTAACGACTGAAATAGGAAGCCCTGGAAGAGATAAAGTAGACGGGGAACAATCATCTTAATGGCATGAATCCTGCCTAGCCAGGTGACGTAAGCTGTGCTTCATTTTCCCAGATCGCTCTTTTTTTTTTTGGTTATAATTTTTATTTTATTAAGAAAAGAACTTACTCACAAGGCAATAAAACATTACATTCGACATGTGTTCAGGAAGGAAGAAGACCGCAGTACAATTTAACACAGGCTTTATTGACATAAGTGGGGGGGGGGAGGGCAGTGAGGAAACAATAGCAGTGATCATAACGGTTACACAATACTTGGATGTCGGATCAGGGGGAGAGGGGAACCTCTGAGGTCTCCACGAATGGAGGCGTGCATATGTTCCCACGGTAGGAGTTCCACTGGCTCCAAATTTTGTTCCATTTCTTGGGTCTACCTTGTGCCACATACACCGTCTTCTCTCTAAACATACACCAGTCCATGTTATCCTTCCAGGCCAAGACCATGGGCGGCCGCTGGGAGCCCCACAGCTGCGCAATGTCTCTATTAGCAATCATATTCCCAAGGGTCGCCCACTGAGTCTGTGCCACGTCATAGTCATTCGTTTCCCGGACATTCAACAGGCAACGCCTTGCTTCGGGCAGCAATGCCACCCCCGTGACTCTTTCCATCACAGCATGCACACGATTCCAGAACACCACCACTCCCGGGCACTCCCAAATTATATGGAGGAAGGTACCAACCAATCCACAACCACGCTTACATAACCCATCTACTGAATAACCCATGTGTATCAAGCGCGGGCCGGTGACATATATACGGTGTAGGATTTTTTTTTTTGTCCTCATATATGGCACCAGAATTCGTATGCTCTAGATGGGTCTCGCTGTTGCCTCTTATATTGACATTTTCGAGTCCGCCCTGGAGACAGTATCATAGCAGACAGGGATGTCCCAGAGGTAGGTTGTTTTCCCTATCCTACTCCCCCTAGCCAATGTTGGAAAGCCTTAAGCCAGGGGGAGGACAGGGCCGGCACAACCTCTGGCATAATCATCCGACCGTTTACTTGTTTAACCAGACCACCAGTTTAGACCAGACATTCTCAGTATTCTCGTTACGTCCAACCATATCCATCTTGCATACTTCCATGATGTATTTTAAACATAATGCAAATCTGGGGGGAACTGTTGACTTCCACTCCATGCAAATGTCTCCTAGCAATGACTACTACATAGAAAATAAACTGAGTATCAAAACTATTAATGTTCTAGTCTTTCAGTAAACCGAAAAAAACAAGTCTAGGTGAACATATAATAGTTGTTGACAATACCTCACCTAAGAAATCACCTATCACTCTCCAATAGTCCTGAATTGCTGGACAGTCCAAAAAAATAGGGATATCGTCAGCTGCATTGTGATTACATCGGGGACAGTAATAGTTCTTTTGCGTTATCTTATGCAATTTGGCCGGGGTCCAATATACTCTGTAAACTGTGAATAGATGATTACGTCTTAAATTGGCTGGTTTAATTAACCTCTGGGAAAGGGAAAAGGAATCTGACCATACTTTGCTAAGTTCTTCGGGGAGTTCAGCTATACTATTTTCCCATAATTTTGTCACCTCCAAGTATAGTTTGTTCTCCTCATCCTTGATTATCGACTTATACCAAAACGATACTTCTTTTATCCATTCCCCCCCCCTACAAACTGCATCAAGAATAGCTGGGTCTTTTTCCCGCTGCAGATTCTGACTTGACCACCAAGCAGATAATTGGTAATATTTAAACCTAGTCAGGTGTCCATTTGTGAGTTGTGTTAAAGAGTTCCAATCCATAAGACCTGAATCTACTCATAGATCTCCCCACTTTTGTAGTACAGCTATTTTCAAGGGTTGTGAAAGCTGATCTTGAAGACATAAGGGCGTACCCGGGGAATCCCAGATTGGAGTGTGTAAATGATAGTAAGGAATATTAAAAACCTTCCGAATAAACCCCAGTTTTTAAGTGCAGTCTGAAGTATCTTAAGGCGAATTTTTTAAAAAAAACTCTGGTCTCCGAACTTGAATAAAAAGTAATCGTGGTCATAAGGTAAATCGTTTAATAATGCCTGAAACAAGCGGCCCTGTGATGATCCATCTAACGTGTTCGCAAGTAGCCTAAAGTTTTTAAAGTGAAACGCATGACAGTATGATAGTAGGTCTGGAAGGGCTAAACCTCCAATTTTTAAACCCCTTCTCAATTTTTTCCATGCTATTCTAGATGACTTACAAGCCCATATGAATGATCCAATCTTACCCTGGAGAGTATTGATATCTTTTGAAGAAAATGATAAAGGGATGCAATTATATAGAAAGGTCAATTTGGGGAGAATAGTCATTTTAATAAGGTTAACACGGCCATAGATATTTAGAGGCAAGTTCCCCCATCTTGTTAGAGTTTTATTAATGTCTTTGACCACAGTCTGCCAACTAAATGATGGTATGTTCTTTAACGCTTGAGTTAAATGAATTCCCAAGTATCGCATTTTGTGTTTTACGCCTTGTATGTGTATGTTGTTATTCCAGCCCATTATCTCCGTTTTCTCCTTGTTAATCTGATAGCCTGACAATTTTCAGAATTCTTCTGATAGAGAAAATAGCCTGGGTATTGCCACTGAGTCATTAGAGGTATACAAGAGGAGGTCATCTGCATACAGAGCAGTGTTTAATTACATATTACCAAGCTTAAAAGGTTGAATTATATTGTCGTCTCTGATTCCGCAAACAAAAGGCCCCATGTAAACATCAAACAAAAGAGGGGATAAAGGGCAACCCTGTCTAGTACCTCGGGATACGTCAAACCAATCAGATAGTATTCCGTTAACTAAAACTTTTGCCTTTGGGTTATGATATAATGATTTGACCGCCTTAATGAAAATTAGGGGGAACCCAAATGCCGACATTGTAGCCCATAAATACTTCCAGTTGACCTGATCAAAGGCCTTAGCCGCATCTATCGCAACCAAGGCCAACGGGAGGTTTTTATCGTTGGCATAATCTATGGCCCCTATCACTTGGAATGTTAATTCATTTAGCTGTCTCCCTGGAATAAAACCTCTTTGATCAGGATGGATTATAGATTTTAAAATCTTCGATAATCTGGTAGCTAGGATTCCGGAATAGATCTTCATATCTGTATTTAACAGTGAAATTGGTCTGTACGACTCTATTCTCTTTGGATCTTTATTAGGTTTTACTATGAGCGTTATAGTGGCTTCAGCCCAAGAAGGGGGAACAGAGTAGCCTTGAATTAATAAGAGGTTAAAAAGTGCCCTGAGTGTAGATAATAACTGATCTTTATTGTCCATATGGATCTCTATGGGCAGCCCATCTGAACCTGCAGCTTTTCCCCGTTTCATTCTCTTCAATTGGTTTAGTATTTCCCCTTCTGTTATCTCACTTTCCAGGTATGTCTTATCCAGTTCGGACATTTGAGGTAAATTTTTTGATAGCAACCAAGTTTCTATATCATCCCCATTGGGGTCTTTATCTTCCGTGTAGAGGCTTCTCATAAAGGACCTCGCTTCCTCTCTAATCTCAGCATCTGCCTCTATCAAGTCTCCTGTCTGTCTTCGTAATAGGGCTTTAATACTGTTCCTCGTTCTCTCTTCTCTAGATTTCCAAGCTAAAAGGGCTCCACATTTTTCTCCGTATTCGAAATTCTTTAATTTACTGGTCTCCCACTTTTCTTTAAGAATTTTCTCATCCGAGACTTTAAGCTGAAGTTGTAATTCAGTGAGTTCCTTCTCTATCAAGTGAACTCTCCTGGAGTTAGTTAAAATTGCGTTTTGTAACTCAAGATCTTTTCTTGTTATTGCCGCCAGGTCTACCCTTCTTTTTGCTTTCATACTCTTTCTCTTATAAGTCATTAAAGAGCCTAAGACTCCTCTCAGAAAGGCTTTATATGCCTCCCATACTACCTGGGGGGTAGAGGTACCTGAGTTTATAGTGAACAATTCTGCAGTTTTATCTTTAACTTCTATTTTTACTTGATTATCTAATAAAAGTGATCTCTCCAGGGTCCATCTTGTTTTTAAAGGAGTTAAGTTCAATACAATTACCATTTCCAGTACTGCATGATCTGACATCCCTGTCGGTGTAAAGGAAAGGAAATTGATGTCTGTGAGGAAATTCTGATCAACTAGAAAGTGGTCAATCCTAGAATAATTCTTATATTTCTTGCTGTAAAAAGTAAACCCTAGTGAGGTTCTGTATTTTTTTCTCCATACATCTAAAAGACTGAAGTCCTTCATTATAGCGTCTAGGATAGCGAGTGATTTTGAGGGAGCGTGATATTTAGCTTTAGAGGTTCTATCTAGCTTTTGGTCAAAGACTAGATTAAAGTCGCCTCCCAAGATTACTGGGCCGGTTGACCCAAATAATGCTATCTCTAGCTTAGATAGTGGGCCCTGGTTATCATCATTCGGACCATAGTATGCAGCCAGTGTGTACGGAATGTTTTTAATATGTACTACTGCTACTAACCATCTTCCTGATTGGTCTGTCTCGTATTTTTTCAGACTTATCCCTCTATTTGCTCGAATTATGATGGAGACTCCCCTTGTAGTGCCAGATTGCCTGGAACAAATTATTTCCTGGACCCACCTTAAATTCTTAAAGAGAGAACTACAGATATCTGCCTCTAAATGGGTTTCTTGTAACATTACAAGATGTGCATCTGAGTTTTTTAGGAATTCACAAATCCTATTCTGTTTCTTTTTTCCCCCAAGCCATTAATATTCCATGACAGGACTTTAAGCCTATATGGATTACTCATAAGCCTACTATCCTCTCGTATCCATCCATAGCTATGTACAAAATATGTTCATCTATATATGAGGATGTTTTATTTTTTATCATTTTCCCTTTGCTCCCTCCACCCGGTGAACCCCCTCCCCCCTGAGGAACCCCCCCAACATACCAGACGATGGCTTCGCCTTTCGGGGCACCTGGGTGAATCCCCTGACTAAATCAAGTATATTATAGCGAGTGAAAAGTAAATCATTAAATAAGTCGTATTCCCTATACTATTATTTAGTGTTCCCGTGCTTCAATTTACTCTTTTATTTGATCCCTCAGATATTTATATATATATATTTTTTTTATTATTATTTTTAGGAGTAGTAACAAAATCTGCACTTTATTGATCTTCCTGATCATTTTTCATTCGGCCTAAAAGATTATCGACCTCTTCTGGCTGTGAAAAACTATAGGTCCTATTCTTCCACATAATCCTGAGCAAGGCAGGAAACCTCATCTGCACGTGCGCACCCAATGACCTCAAGTCTGGCATTCTGGTGCCCAGCTCCCATTGTCTCTGTGCAGTTCTTGCACCTATGTCAGACCTGATAAGATAAGGACTGGACCGATAACGAAGATCTGTTTTCGACAGGCATCTCCCCAGAATGAGCTCCTTGACGCTAAATGTTTGAGAATTTACTAATATTTTCCTAGGTGCTTTCCTGTCTGTGCGTCTCTTATAAGGGTCTCTATGCACTCTTTGAATTTCGGCTTCCAGGTCTATGTCTGGGCGATCTTTTAATACGCCTTCTCTCAGGAGTTTACAAACAAATCCCTTTATGTCCTCCAACTCTTCCCCCTCTGGTATTTTCAGAATCCTTAAGTTGTTCCTTCGTGCCTGGGTCTCCAATCTCTCAACGTCCATAGCCAGTGTTCTATTTTGGGCCTTCAAAGTATCTATATCTTTTAAGTTTCCATGTACGGTTTTGTTTAGTACAGCTACTTCTGTTTCCAGATTTCCTGTGCGAAGAGTAACATCATCTAACTTAGATTCCAAAAGATCGAATCTGTCATGTATTGTTTTTTGATTAGTCTCTGATATCTCAAATTTTGACATCATATCACTTCTCAATGATCAAAAGAGATCCCCCAAGCGATCATTCTCTTGCTCACACGATTCTTCGGAGCCTCTCCTCGTTCTAGTAAGAGCTGGAGCTGAGTCTGATTGATTGTCCTTATTAAGATCCTGCCTCCTGGTTCCCTCACCAGCCCCCTTAGAGCTACTTTGTACAGGTTTAGCTGTTACCGGATACTCTTAGGTCTGGTGTCCTGCTTTCCTTGCGTTTTGTCACCAGAAGGTGCTTTATTTAAATTAGCAGGAGTAGATGGTGCAGGGGGTATACCTGGATTTTTAAACTCAGGAGGATTCGACTGAGCCTGTTGCTGCTCTAAACCAGCCGGTTTCAAGGTCTCAGCACCCCCCTCCTCCTCACATATCACTCCCCCATTCAAGGGGACCAATGACCCAGCATTTTCCATGTTGCCCAAGTTCTCCAAGGGCCCAAAACGAATTTTTAGAGATATAGTGCTAGTACTATCCTCCATTCGCGTGGAGGAACTCCTAGCCTGATCTAAAACTTTAAAGTAGGATTTGAGTGAAGGGTGCTCTTCACCACCTGGTTTTCAAGGGTTACTCCCTTAGATTTTTTACTAAGGTAGTTTTTTGTTTTTTCTTTTACATGGGGTTAATGGCATAGGTCTTTCCCTCTCTTCAAATTCCAAGGCACCCCTCTCTTTTAGCTCTACCCTGGATCTCAGCTGATATCTGTTCCTTCTTATTGGAGGGGTGTTCCTTCTTCTCGCTGTACTCGGGGTTATATCTACAATGGCAGGCTCGACTGCAGCGTTTAAAACAGTTACTATTGCCTTTTTTGCTGACTCAACAGGTTTCAATAAAGCCGGCTCCTGCACTGATAGTATGTTCAAATGTGCGAGGTTATTTTTAACAACTGGAGCCTCAGTCTGCGTTTGATCCATACAACCCTGCCTCCCAGAAGAAAACACGTAATTTGCTGCTTGATCCCCCTTCTCACCACACCTTACCGCAAGTGAATAGAGCTTCTTCCCAGTCTCCGTCTCGCAGGGTTGTTTATAGACATTAAACACCGGACCTCTTAGTTTGATGTGAAATAGAACGGAGCGGAATCTGCTCCACAGACACCACCGGCGATCTTCCAGCGTGAGTGATAACGTAGGTGGGCGCAGGTCCTAGCGCCGACCTCTTCTTTGCGTGTCTGAGCCAGCCGTCGCCTCAATGCAGGGGACATACGGCTTCAAAATCTCTTCTCGCGCAGAACTCGTTCTCTCTCCATTTAGTCTTCAGGGATCCCTAGGTGCGTCCACGACCGGCTCTCAGCCCGCCGCCATGTTCCTCGTGGGCGTGGCCTCGTCGTTTCCCCCTGCTGCTGTGGTTCGATGAATCAAACACCTCGGTGTAGGATTTTGAGTTGATTGAGTCGGAGACGGGCCGGAATCGCAACTTCTTTCGGCGAGGATAGCGTCGATGGCCAATCCTCGTCATCCAATTTCAAACCATCGCTAGTCCAGACCTCTCGAAGCCGCACCAACAGATCCGCTCAATTATTAATCAATTTCTTATATATCAAAGAAATGGTGCTGTCGGGCACGTGGCCGTCAAGCACCCGATCTTCTAGTGGGGAGGATTCAGGAATATCCATGCCCTCAGGAAAAACCGAACTCAGCGCATGGGTAATCTGGACATAACGGAAGTATTCTCTATCACTCAGCTCATACTCTACCTTCAGTGCCTCAAAGGTCTTGATTTTACCCTTGACCCATAGGTTACTCAACTGCTAATGCCAATCATATCCCATTTTTCAAATCCTTTAGTCTTCCATAGGGAACCCAGTCTTTCGGACGTATAAAGCGGAGTCGCACGGGTCAGGCGATCCCCCCACCCCGTTGCCGCACTCGCATCATACTACGCTCGTACTGCTATCTTGGTAGGTCCCGAGAGTTCCCTACCCACTGCTTTGGAATAAAGGGCCCTGTTGTAATCCCCACCAGGTAACAGGTATTTATCCATCTCGAATGCAAGATTAGAGGCAGGTCCATACATTCCATGATTAATCGCTCCCAACTGAGCAGCCCAGTAATATCGCCTGATATACGGAAGTGCCATACCTCCATCATACCAAGGAAGCGTAAGCTTGGAGAGGGCAATACACGAGCGTCCATTCCAAATCAATCGCCTCTGCAAACTCTCCACCTCACAAAAATAACTCGCCGGAACAACATCGAAAGTATTCTGGAGCGCGTATAAAAATTGCGGTAAGGACATCATTTTAAAGAGGGCCACGCGCCCAATCGGTGAAAGCGGCAATCTGAGCCAGCCCGCAACGTCCGTTTTAACCTCTGGAGGGAGGGGGAGCAGGTCACGATCATAACGAGCCACAGGATCTAGGGTTATAAAAATCCCCAGGTACTTAAATCCCGATTGCGACACCTGAATGGGACAACGACGTGGCAGAGGGGGAGCACCACCCGACAGTACATAGACACAGGACTTGGTCCAGTTGATCACAAGACCGGAGTTCTTGCCGAACGATGTGAGCACATCAAACAATACATTCAACGACTTACGAGGGGACGTAAGATGCAACAGAATGTCATCAGCGTAGAGCGATATGCGATCCTCAAACTCCGGGGTCCACTGAATACCTTTCATAGAGGGTTCCCAACGCAGCCAGGCAGCCAAGGGCTCCAGGGCAAGGGCAAACAGAAGAGGGGAAAGAGGACAGCCCTGTCGCGTACCCCTCCCGAGAACAAGAGGCTTAGAGACTCGACCATTCACCACCACTTGTGCCAACGGCTCCTCATACAAAAGTTTCACCCAGCTAATGAAACCCGGACCAAAACCAAATTTTGCAAGAGCGGCCCAGAGGTATGGCCACTCCACCCTATCGAAAGCCATTGTTGCATCCAGAGAAACCAAAATGGCCGGCTCACGCAGCGACGCCGCCCTTGCGAGAACACCATTCAAGTGCCTCAGGTTAAGGGCTGTATTGAGATGTGGAATGAAACCTGACTGGTCCGGATGAATCAAGTCACTAATTACTTTTATCAAGCGGTTAGCCAACCACTTTGCGAGAATCTTTGGTTCGGCGTTTAAGAGCGAAATGGGCCTATACGACGCACATCGATCTCGTGGTTTCCCCTCCTTGTCGATCACTACGATGGTAGCAAGACGCTGATCACGAGGAAGGGAGCCAACGTCTTGCGACTCTAAGAGCATATCACGGAGATAGGGCGCCATTTTGTCAGGACGCAGCTTGTAGAGCTCGATGGGCAGGCCGTTAGGACCCAGGGCCTTGCCCGAGCGCACAGAGCGAATAGCGAGGGCTATCTCGTCAGCTGAGAATGACGCATCCATTAAGTCTCTATCCGAGTCCCACAGGCTAGGCAATGCAATGTCACGCAACAACAGAAGGGAGTCTTTCTCCCGTCTATCAGAGGATGGAGAGTACACCTTACGAAAATTTTCAGCGAAACACTCAACAATCTCAGCCGGATCAGTCACACACTCCATCAACTTTCTCAATCACAGGAACCACACAACTTGCCCTCTCCCTTTTATCCAGCCAAGCAATCAGTTTCCCGGCCTTATCACCCAAATCATACAGCCTGCCCTGTTGCTCTCTACTCATGACTTTTGCGACATCCGTCACCAGGGCCCTATAGTCCAGTTGTTTGAGGCTGGGGGCATGAAGTTTGTTGCGAGTCGCACCCAATTCTAGGTTCCTTTTTAGCTCAGTTATTTCAGCCTCTAAGCGGACCACCTTCTCATTCTTAGGTTTTTTAGCACCAGCAATTAACAATAATGCCTGTCCTCGGATGACCGTCTCAAAATGCCTCCCACAGTGACACCGAGGAGGACACGGACCCCTCGTTCTCAGCAAAATATTGATAAAGGGACTTAATCAAAGCAGCTCGAGTGTTGGGGTCACAGAGGTACCAGGGATTGATCGGGCAACTCGTCCCTCGACACTCATAGTAGTGCCGATCTGAAGCCACAATGGGGAGTGATCTGATATACCCCGAGCCAGATGTCTAATTTCCCTAACAGTGGAGGCCTGCGCCGCCGGCACCAAGATATAGTCATGTCTGGAGAGACTGCCGTGGGCCCCAGAGTGATAGGTGTATTGTGTCTGTCCCAGATGCATCAACCTCCAACAGTCTATCAAGCCCAGAGTCTCCAGAAACCCACTTAACCAGGAGTGTGACCTGGTGAGTTCTCTGGTGGGGGTAGCGATCTACTCTACCGGAGACAATTGAATTAAAATCTCCACCCATCACCAGAATACCATCTGGGAGCCCGAGTATCATACTCCCGAGATCCGCAAAAGTCGAGGTCTGTAGACCAGGCGGGACATATACGGAAACCAGCGAAACAGTCCTCCCCTCCAACCTCCCTGTGATTGCAGCGTAGCGCCCTCTGTCATCCAGGGTCACGTTGTCTATTTCCAAAGGGAGGGAGTTCTTGACAAGGATGCCCACGCCCCTAGAGCCAGTAGTGAACCCAGAGTGTACAGCCAGACGATATCCTCGCCGGTTCATGGCATGGCAAGTGTTTCCAATCAAGTGCGTCTCCTGCAACAATACAACATCAGGGGAGAGGCGCCTCAACAGTTGCAACACAACACCCCGCTTAATCCTATCCCCCAACCCATTGACATTCCTACACAGCAGTTTCAACCCACTACCCCCATCCCAGCAGCAAATGCGGAATCCACCCCATGGCGAACACAGTGCCCAGACAGAAGAATCGACGTTGCCTTGAGAAGAAATAGAACTCCAAACACCCCCCTACCGCCCCCAACATGATCCCAATACAACACCCCCCACCCTGCACCCCTGCGTTAAACTCAAAAACATCCCCAACTTGCAGTGTATCTGTCGCCCTAACATTAACTAGTCTACGCAAAGAAAGCCAGGGGAGGAAAGAGTACCACTCCCCCCGCCACCCTCGGGTATGCAGCCATAAGTAGCATAAGTATGAAAGATATCAGACCAAGCTTCATGGTATATTAACTGTTCGGAAGTCAGGAACCACATTGTCATTCTTGCTCCGGCGCGCCACCCTCTGCTCCACCGAGTGTTCCGTCTGATAGCTCCGCTTTGGCAAAGTGTCCAACCAGTCACTCACGTTCTCAGGGCGGTCAAAGAAAAACGTCAGTTCCTCATATTCGACACGGAGCCTGGTTGGAAACAGCATCGCATATTTCAGGCCCATGTCTCTCAAGCGTCGCTTCACCCCCTGAAACCCCATCCTCTGTCTCTGAACGAACTGGGTAAAGTCCGGGTAGAAGCTCACCGTTGAGTTTTCAAACTTCACTGGGCCACCCACCCGCGATGCCTGCAGGATAGCGTCTCTGTCTCTGAAGTTGAAAATCCTGGCAATATTCGGCCTCGGAGGGGCACCCGGCTTCGGTTTCCCCTCCGGTACCCGGTGTGCGCGTTCCACGGCAAAGAATTTACTTAGGCCTCTGGGGGCGAGAAGATTTAAAATGAGGTCCTCCACAAGCAGATTTGCAGCGGAATTGTCTGATTTTTCAGGGACCCCAATAATACGTACATTTTTACGTCTAGCCCTGTTTTCAAAATCCTCAAGTCGACGAGAGATGAGATCATTGGAGGATCGCAAGCTGCCAACCTCCGTCTGTAAGTCGGACACATCGGTTGTAAGACTGGAGGTCTTTAGATCTAAGGATTTGACCTTCTCATTCGTTTTCGATAGGTCAGCTCTGATCAAATTGACGTCATTGGCTACGGTGTCGAGCTTAAGGGCGAGAGCCTCATATTGCTGGCCGATGGAGGTCTTGATACAAGCAATGGTGCCTATGACATCTTGCAGGGTCAACTCGAACGACGCAGCCGGGTCCTCCCTCACCTCCTCCAGAGTCTTACTCATAGTACCAGGGGGCCCCTTAGGCTGGGTATACCGATCCATGACGTTTGTTTGAGTTGCCCCCCCCCCGGAGAGGTGTCTTGGTTTTCCGCTTCTCTGTATCGGGCCTGCCCGCCATGTTGAGCAAAGTGCCCCCGAGGGGCCTTTGGGACCTGGTGAGAATGGCCCTTCGCTGTCTACCCACCGGAGTCCTCAGAAGCGGGCGCCAGGAGCTGTGGCCCAGCGCACAAACGCCAGAGACCATTGGCACACAGTAAATCCACAGCTAGACCTCGGGCAACCAAATAGATCTTGAGACAGGACCGGGCCAATGACAGAAAGCAAAACCGAAAGCTAACTCCAGGCAGCAGGCTGTGCCCAGGGGGCCGTTGTTGTTGAACTACTGCCTGGGCATCCTTGCGACTCGAACCCCTGGCTTCGCCTTGGGGTGGGCCTCAAAAGTTCAGGATGTCGGCGTGGCCAAGGCGGCAAGCATGGCGGATGCAGCTTAAGCGAGCTCCGTCCCGCCGGCGATATATCCATTGATTATCCTGTGTCTCCCCGACCCAAAGTCATCCAAAAAGGAGTGTCCAGCTATGGGAAGCGACCGTAAAGCCCCAACGGCGATCTGAGCGACATTGGTGCTCTAACAACGGCGATCCAGACTCCGAGGCGGCGCGGCCTTCCTCGCGCGCAGACGCCGGGACCTCGAGTTTGTGAGGGCTCGGGCAGAAGTGCGGTGAGGCCGGGGCCTGAGAAGAGCGGTGAACTGGTTCGCGCTTTCGAGGGACGGTGGCCCGCGACACCCACGCTGAGCGGCGCGGAGGAGGTGGCGACCCTGCAACATCGCTGCAACGTCGAACCATCGGTGGCTGGGTGAGCTGCAAACAGGAGGTGTGTGAGGGGGGCGGGGCTGATCACATTTGGCGGTCTATTCTGACCGCGGGAGGCCTTATGTGCTGCGGGCAATGAGAGTCATTTCTCCCTTCCCCCCGCCCTCCGGCGGATCCGTGAGGACGGTAGCGGCGCTCCCTATAGTAGCGGCTGGTGACTTGTGGCGAACCCCCTACTCGGCGGTTAAATCGGACCGCGGGGTGGGCCCTCGAGTGCGGGGGGGCCGGGAAAATTTCATAAATTGGACCCTGAGCGGAGGCGGACTGACGGGGAGACGGGGGTGAGCGAAAGACGAAGCCGATTGCCCCCGTGGACCCTGTGGGTGACCGCGTACGAGAGTCCCTAGGGCCCGCAAAAGGGGATCCTTGGCAGAGAGGTGTTCGGGCCCTCGGAGTGGCTTCTAACCTGAGGCCATAATGACCAGGGGTGGCAACAGTGGCGGTGCCTCGAAACAAGGAACAATCGATAAATTTACGGGGCCGACTGGAGGAGCCGGAGCCTCAGGGGGCCATCAGGCGCCGGGTCCCGACAATACGGCCCTCATGGCGGCGATAACGCAATCCAGAGACATGCTGGATGCCAAAATTGGGGCAGTTGGAGCGGACGTTACTTTGCTGCGTCAGGACCTGCGAAACGCTGTGGCCCGTATTGCTGAGACTGAGGCCAGGATCACGGGGTGGAGGACGACGTGGCGACGCTAAAGAAGAAAGTAGCCGCCATGGAAGGAACTCAAAAGGGCCTATCACTTCGAGCCGAAGATGCGGAAGGGAGGGCTCGGCGAAACAATCTACACTTTGTGGGATTTCCGGAGGGATGTGAGAAGGGCGACATGGAGGCCATCCTGACCCGGTGGTTGGAGGGGTGGCTCCCCCCGGAATCCCTTTCGCGCTGTTTTATTATTGAACGAGCGCTCCGAGCACTGGTCCAGAAGCCGCCGGTGGGGGCGTGCCCTCGACCGGTGATAGCCAAGCTACTCAACATCGACAGGCACGAACAAAAGAGCCCCTGCTATTTGAGAACCACAAAATCCTAATATTCCCAGACTACACTAGGCTGGTGCAGCAACAAAGACAGTCCTTTACAGCGGCTAAGGCGCGGCTGAGAGGCCTCAATATCCAATATGCCTTGCTCTACCCGGCCCGCCTCCGTGTGGTCTTCCAGTCCCGGACCCAATTCTTCAATACTCCGGAAGAGGTCTTCACCTGGACGGACGAGACGGTCCAGATCAGAGTACATACCCCTCCGGGCCATGACTCGGACTCGTCCTCCACGGCGGGACCTCCGAGGTCCCCCTCGGCGATCGCGGAGCAGGAGCAACTGGAGGTCGCGCTCAAAGAAAAATCCTCCTCCCAACGATGGGGCGGCGGAGTCGACCAAAACTGTAGACTCTCAGAATCCAGAGGTATGAGGCCTTTTGTCACTCAACGGAATCCGGGCATGGGCCCTGAGGAGTGACTGGAGGGACAGACTCTCTTCGCGGGCGAAGAATACTATTGAAATGCACTACCTGAGTCATTTGCCACATTGGTAACTGTGTGATTAAGGGACGTGGGTTGGGGGACAGTAAAGAGAGGGCGGACACAACTTCTCTGTTAAGTGGGGGGTAAGTTGGGACTAAGAGGGTAGTTCATGGGGATCCATTGGGATAGTGGGTCTCTGACCTCCCGTTGGGGGCGGGGGATGATCTATTCCGCGACAAGTACTTCAATGTTGCTGATGTATGGGGAGGGGGAGGAGGGGGTGTTGTGGGGACAGTTTGGGATGAGGGGAGGGTGGGCGAGTGTCCTGACATGGTTTTTGGCTCTATTTCGGAGTGATGATGACTTTAAGCTTTCTAACATCTATAATCTGTATTCTTACCTTGTGTTGGCCCTTTTAAGCCCTTTTTTCCAGACCTAGAAGAGGATAGCTGCTTAATATGATGATAGATCCCTTATTCTTGACTCTAATCATCTATTGCCTATTGGCTTTGACATAATTATGTGTCCTTTGTGGTCCTGACTTTATATTACACATTGGTATGGTTTGTGTAGGTACTCTGACAGAGCTAAGGGTTATTTCATCCTTCTCAGGCCTACAAGGCCCAGAACTAGAGAGACTCCATTTTGCTTTCTATCCCTGCAGAGCTGAGATGCTTGCAGGGTAAAGGTAATGTTTATAGTTAAAGCTGTTGTCTACTTGGAGAGAACCGGTCTGGGCCAGCCCTTATCGGTAGGCTGTATTATTCTCTGTGGGGAAGACACCACAAATGGCCGGCCGGCTGGGTGTGTGTCCTTGGCGCGGAGTGGTGCAGAGATCTGATGGGCGGCGGGCTGATGGCTGGAACTTTCCATGAGGAAACAGCATTCCATATTAGTGAAGTGCAGAGGCGGAGTCAGTTAGTTGAGCTGGAGTTGAAGAAAGAGCTTGAGCTGGAGAGAGTTCGAGCGAGAAAGAGTTGAGCTGGAGTTGCAGAAAGAGCTTGAGCTGGAGAGAGTTCGAGCGAGAAGGAATTGAGTTGAGCTGGAGTTGCAGTGAGTTGAGTTGGAGGAGCGGAAAGAGTTCGAGCTGGAAAGAGTTTGAGCTGGAAGCAGTTGAGTTGGATTGAAGCAGAGGAGAGGAGTGGAGTTGCAGAAGGAGTGGAGAATCAGAAAGAGTTTGAGTTGAATTGGAGCAGAGGAGAGGAGTGCAGTTGCAGGAGGAGAAGAGACAGAAGATGCTTGGAATAGAGAGAAGACAGACAGTCAGTGAGCTGGAACTGAAGGAAGCAGTCAGAAGCAGTTACTTATCAGGAGGAGTTGTGAATAGCTGGAGTCTGAAGTAATGCCTTTTGGAAGAGACTGAAGTTATATCGTGGATTAGTCTGTGGGAGCAGCTGGAGTGAATTGGACATTAGCACAGAGGCAATCATATAGAGTGAAGAAGCTAGTGGAGCGAACGGTTATCAGAGCGACAGAAACCATTAGACTGAAGTTGGAAGGTGGAGAGAGTTCGTGGGGGAGAGGAATCCAGTGCAGAGTGATCAGCGCAGATGTGTGTCCAAGAGTGCAGGAGAGGATCTAAGACGAGCTAAGGCACAGACGAGAGAGGAGCCTAGATGACAGCTAGAGCAAGACCTCACACCCCTCAGGTGATATCCTTCTGTATTTCCAAACATTAACCTTGTCCTTATACCATATGTCTAATCCTTTTTCTTTCAGTGGTGTGTTACAGTTCCTGTTAGTTACAGAGACCCCGCAGATCTGTGTATGTGTCTATTCCCATTCTATTGTTATTGTAATAAAGATACCCCAGTTCTTAGTGAACCAGTGTGCATGTGTTGTTCTTATGATAGAGCTAACCTTTCTTCTAACCAGTTGTTATATATATAGCAACTGATGGATCAAAAGGGAGTAAGAGCGCTTAAATCAGGGAATAACTTTTGCATACAGTGTGTGTCTCTTGTTCTTAAAGCGCATGTAACCTTTCCTTCTAGTCAGGTGTTACAGCCAGAACAGATGCTGCCCCTGATCAGGTAAGTAGCCACAGAATAATTAGGGAGAGAGAGGAGCCCTTGAGCTAAGAGAATAGATATACACTAAGTAATTCGGCCATTCCAAAATATTATTGTAGTAGTGAACCTCTAGTGAATAGTGAGAGAAACTTCCCAACATAGAGAGAGAGAGAGAGAGCTGAAGGTATTCATAGGAAAGTGATCATCGTTGGTAAGCGGCGTTAATGAGAACACCAGGTGGGAGACTGGTACTTAGGTTCGTCGGATTGTGGACCGGGCTGTGAGTTAGAGAACACTGGGGGGGACACCAGTGCTTAGGTCCGCCGGATTGCGGATCGGGCTGTGAGTTAGAGAACACTGGGGGGGACACCAGTGCTTAGGTCCACCGGATTGTGGACAGGGCTGTGAGGAAGAGAGCACTAGGGCTGCAGACCAGTGTATAGGCACGCAGGATTGCGGAGGTGCCGAGCGAGCACTGACTGTGGTCAGTGTGTAATGGTAAATAATCAGAACTGCCCCAGGTTAGATTAGTCTGGACCCATGTGATCCCGAGACTATGAGGTATGAGTGTGGTGTAGGGCATGGACGTCCTTAGTAATCAGTGAGTATTCCTAGTAATCCCTATAGATTTAGTGGTGTTTCTGATGATATGAGCTTGTATATTGCGAGTTCCCCATCCTCAGGTAGGTACCCAGGTGCCTGGATAGATGGGTCCTGAGGAGGGAGGTGGTTACGTTTTGGCCGGGTTGGTGGTGCTCTGATGAGCTGGTCCTATCTGGTCTGAGAATCCGGTCATAACAGCGAGCTAGTTGGGTGGGGTGGAGTAGCCGGGAGTAAGTTGAGGGAGAGGTGGGAGGGGGTAGCTTTCAACTGCACAGTGTTCATTCAGGTACTATTGAAGCAGGATGTGTGTATGTGGTCTCTGACGCCCGGACCATTGCTCTTTCTACCTATAGATGGCGGTTGATGCACATGAGGCAGGCTTTCAGAGGGCTTTGATGCGTGTTGTGAGTTGGAACGTACGGGGGCTACTGGATAAAATAAAGAGGGGTGCAGTCCTGCGACTAGGGAAGAAAGAAAAGGCAGATGTCCTACTTTTGCAGGAGACTCACCTCCTAGGCACCAAGGCCCTTAGCTTGCAGAGATACGGTTATCAGCAGGTATTTCATGCTGGCTTTGTGAGGGGATCCCGGGGAGTGGCTGTCTTGGTACACCGCAGGCTGTCCTATGTTCACGAGACTCAATGGGTTGATGCTCATGGCAGATATGTCTTTGTCCAGGGCAGGATAGGTGCAGAGCCGGTAGTTTTTGGGAGTCTATATGCCCCACCTCCCCTGGAAGGAGCCCTTATAGAAAAATTGTTCGGTGTGTGGGCTGAAATACCAGATGTTATGGCAGTAGTAGGTGGCGATTGGAATGATGTGATGAATGGACGGATGGATCGCCACAGGCTGAGGGGAGATCTGCCAACAGACACACACACTAAATTGAGCGACATAGTGAGAGGGATTGGATGGGTTGATGCATGGCGATACCAACATGCCCAGAGCCGTGAATACACTTATGTTTCGGCTGTTCATAAAGTCCTTTTCCAGAATAGATTATCTGTTCATTCCCCACACCTGGGTGGGGAGGGTGGACTCCACTTCCATATTGCCACGCGGCCTGTCGGATCACTCCCCGACGACGCTAGACTTACGTCTCAATAGAAAGTGGCAGCCATTCAGGTGGCGCCTCTCAACATGGCATTTACAGCAAGATAGCTATCAGACTCATATGAGGGAAGCGATTGCTCATTACTTGAACGACAATGACAGATTAGATACAGATGATATGACCCTCTGGGAAGCTCTGAAGACATTGACTGGTGTGCTGCAGCCCGTAAGACATGGAGGGACAATATAGAGAGAGAGGCTAATCAGGTCCAGGACTTAGAAGAAAGATGTCGCACAGAGGGGGTTGAGGAGGATGTCGGGCAGTTGCTATTGGCGCAGCAGTCGTACGCCTCCCTGCTACTGGATGAGGCTAGACAGCTGTTGCTAGCGAAGCAGAGTAGGATATACCAGTGGGGCGATAAGTCCAGCACTATGCTATATAGGCTTTTCCAGAGTACTTTTCATGCACAGTCACTACCGGGTCTTCGGGACGACACAGGGGCGTCCATGACGGCCCCGGCGGAACCAGCAGCCAGCTTTGCACAGTATTATGCGGCCCAATATGCTCCTCTGGAGACCCTTCCGGCAGCAGACATCAAAAAATTCCTGGCCGACCTCCCGCCGCGAGCGTTATCGGATGAGGGGCGCGATCGCCTTGAGCTCCCTCTGTCGGCTGAGAAGCTGGGTACAGCCCTCGGTGAACTTAATGTTGGTAAAGCCCCCGGACCTAATGGGTTCCTGAGTGAATTTTTTAAGAAGTTTCACCTCCAATTAGGGACGCACTATGGAAGGGCTCTGGAGGCAGCCAGAGAGTGTGGCCGACTTCCGATGGACTGGCGGCAAGCCGAAATTGTGGTCTTTTGTAAGCCGGGGAGGCCCCCTGACCAGCATGAGTCTTATGGACCTATATCGCTATTGAATATCGAAGCGAAAATACTGGCGAAGGCGTTGGCTAATCGCCTTCTCCCATACTTTACAGACCTTGCCACCCAGACCAGGACGGCTTTTTGCCTCATAGAGCAACAAGACACAATATTAGGCGTGCACAGGTGGCAGTGGAGGCGGCCCGGGCGGCAGGGATTCCAGCGGCGCTACTATTGCCTGATATAGATAGAGCCTTTGACTCATTGAGTTGGGTCTACCTCCATGCACTCCTGTCCCGCCTGAACCTCGGGCCTCACTTCCTGTCATATCTGCAGCTGCTCTACACAGATCTGACGGCGTCGGTGAGAGTGGTTGGAGAGGTGTCCGATCCCATCTGTATAGGTCAAGGCACCAGACAGAGATGTCCCCTATCGCCATATTTATTTGCCCTGGCGATGGAGCCGCTAGCGGCGTGGGTACGGGTGGATGCACAGATGCGAGGAATTGAGTGGGAGACGGGACCTGCTGATAGAATCGCACTATATGCAGATGACGTCCTCTTTTTTCTCACAGACTTGAACAGATCTGGTCCGCGGGTTCTGGATATCATGCGAATATTCGGGGAGGTGTCGGGCCTGCATCTGAACCTGAGAAAATCGGCGTTGTGGGTGTTGGGGGAGCGCGGATGCCTAGGTTCCTGGGCGACAGCACTGCAGGAAGCGACTGGAGGCCTTAAATACCTGGGAGTGTTTTTGACTGATTTACGCGGGGTCTCCTGGGCACGCAATGTGGTGCCTGTATGAGACCGAGTCCGATCAGACATGGCAACATGGTCCCGCATGCCCCTCCCTGAACGTATACGGCCGCTCGGCCATATATAAGATGGTAGCTCTCCCGCGTCTATTATATCAACTACAGAATCACCCATATGCTATTCCACCGCAGTGGTTTAAACAGGTGGATTCAGCGTTAAGCCAGTTTCTTTGGGCTGGGGGAGCGGTGAGAGTAGCACTTCGCACATGCTTCCTCTCCACGTACTGTGGGGGCCTAGTAACATCGGTCTTTCTAGTGTAAGAAACACGTCTGAGACATTTACTTGCATGAATTGTGTCTACCGAATATAAGCCTGGTCGAATGCCACCTGTCTGTCGCACGCCATAGGGAGTAGTCTCCTGGCATGGTTGGATGTGCCTTGTTTGGGACATACTCCAGATCAAACTACAGTAAAAATGTTTTACAGGAGGCGAATAATGTTGTATATTTATTAACGTTTTGAGCAATGTAGTCCGCAGTATCATTGATGCAATTTTCTTTCCAAACAAACCATTTTTCGTTTTTGAACTGTACGCGCATGCGCGATAGAGTAGTGTCTCTTTCCGCTTTTACACCCACGGATGTGTGAGACTTAAAACTTTAGAGAATTACATTCTCATATGACGCGTGTAACGCTGCATTGAAACAGCGACTGATTAAAGAATTCTGTTTACGTATGATGGAATGGGTTTGTAACAACAAACCTCATCTGCGTGTCCAGCACCATGTGCGCATGCGCGATGGAGAAGTATTCTTCTTAGTTGTTTGCTCCGTTAGTTTGTCCAGTAGGGTGCCCCGTATTCCCCGTCCGCCTCATTAATCACCGTTTGGCGTCTACTTAAGAGCAGAGGGCGACCTTGTGAGTGCCTCCACTTCCGCTTGGCCCATGGACAGAGGTACCGACGGACAGGTGAGTGTCCTTTTTGGACTCTCCTCATTGTAGCTGGGCTGTGCAGCTGAGAGCAGTTTAGTTAGTCTCTGTTCGGGCAAGGAGACCACAAGCAGTCTGTTAAGTCCTTATTTCTTTCAATATGACTGAGATATAGAAGGGGTCTTTGATGAACCTAACTTCTTGAAAGGGCTCCTTATCGAGGGTAGCCCAGGTGGTTCTCTTTGGACCTATTTCCAGTCCCCCTCACTAGTACCACTAGATTGGTTTTTATAAAGTTTCCAAAATACATAATTGAATGAGAGGTTTCAATACCATCATAAGATTTTTCAGAGGCATTCTAGAATGTCTGGATTATGCTATCTTCAATGCGACAAATGGGTAGCGGGGTAATATGTAAACTTAGTTTGACAGTTGGGTACACATCACACGTTCGCTGGGTTGGAGTGTAGAGCAATTGGCTTGGGCTCTGTAGAACTGTGGGTTTACTGTGTCCTTTTTCTACACCACAGAGCGGGGCCTCATACTCCCGAGCGGTTGCCGGGTGAGGTGAGGTCTTCACCCACACAAAGCTGGGTGAGTATCACATTGAGGAAATGCCTCAAAGTGATAAAGCTATAATGCTTGTTTAAATATGCAGAATGTAAATTATTCATGCAGGTGTGATTTGTCTATGCAGTCTCTCTGTATGCAGGTGGTTGTGTGTATGTAATCTAGTGTTGTTGTACAATACATTTTTGTTTATTGACAGGAAGAAGAAATGCTTCTCTCCCACCAGTGGACGTTCTACCGTTAAAGTTCCGGGTAGATATGTATCTTTCTACTAGTAATCTTATCGCTACTTTTCACTTTGCACTACAATTGTGATTATGGCTGCAGTAGCTGATTTTTATTAAGGTTCTGAAGAATGCCGGGGAAAAGCCCCTTAGGCTGAAACATGTCGACCGTACAAGCGCCATAGGGTAGTCATTCTACCAGGCGCGGTTTTTATCTCTTGACACACGGACTTTAGTTTACATGCTCTTTTAGAGTCTGTGTAGTCAATTTTATTTATCACTTTCATTTGAGCACTGCACTTTACTTAGTCCACCACATGGTAAACATTTTTGGCTAGTTTTCTGACATCCAGTTCTACACCGGCACTACATGGCTGGCTGTGATATGGATTGATCTGCAATTCCCACATGACGCAAACTCCACCGCCAGAGTGGTCTGATGGGATTTTGTACTAGCTTTGTGTTTCCAATAACCTCCAGCAACGTTGGTTCACACATGCAGCCTACTGTCCCTTAGTCACTGCTATGGTCACACACCACTTCCAGACCTGTTCTGCTCTCTTGTGTGTTTTTTCTGACTATTGGGGAGCGAGCAGACAGGTCGTTAAATATTCCCCCCGACCCTCCACACATGTTTGTTTGTTAGTATTTAGAGCAACTTTTTAGTTGCGGGTCTAGTAATTTTGGATGCAAACACAGTTTTTCGCATCCTAATAGCTCACCTAACTTAATTGTGTAGGTCTCCCTCCTGTCTACCCAGTCACCACCATATTCCCCATCTAAAAACATTTGTTGACAACATTTTCTGTGCTTTGCACGTGATGGAAACATAATAATTATAACAATTTTTTGCTCCATGGTGGTCTTTCTAGTGTAAGAAACACGTCTGAGACATTTACTTGCATGAATTGTTTCTACCGAATATAAGCCTGGTCGAGTGCCACCTGTCTGTCGCACGCATAGGGAGTAGTCTCCTGGCATGGTTGGATGTGCCTTGTTTGGGACATACTCCAGATCAAACTACAGTAAAAATGTTTTACAGGAGGCGAATAATGTTGTATATTTATTAACGTTTTGAGCAATGTAGTCCGCAGTATCATTGATGCAATTTTCTTTCCAAACAAACCATTTTTCGTTTTTGAACTGTACGCGCATGCGCGATAGAGTAGTGTCTCTTTCCGCTTTTACACCCACGGATGTGCGAGACTTAAAACTTTAGAGAATTACATTCTCATATGACGCGTGTAACGCTGCATTGAAACAGCGACTGATTAAAGAATTCTGTTTACGTATGATGGAATGGGTTTGTAACAACAAACCTCATCTGCGTGTCCAGCACCATGTGCGCATGCGCGATGGAGAAGTATTCTGCTTAGTTGTTTGCTCCGTTAGTTTGTCCAGTAGGGTGCCCCGTATTCCCCGTCCGCCTCATTAATCACCGTTTGGCGTCTACTTAAGAGCAGAGGGCGACCTTGTGAGTGCCTCCACTTCCGCTTGGCCCATGGACAGAGGTACCGACGGACAGGTGAGTGTCCTTTTTGGACTCTCCTCATTGTAGCTGGGCTGTGCAGCTGAGAGCAGTTTAGTTAGTCTCTGTTCGGGCAAGGAGACCACAAGCAGTCTGTTAAGTGCTTATTTCTTTCAATATGACTGAGATATAGAAGGGGTCTTTGATGAACCTAACTTCTTGAAAGGGCTCCTTATCGAGGGTAGCCCAGGTGGTTCTCTTTGGACCTATTTCCAGTCCCCCTCACTAGTACCACTAGATTGCTTTTTATAAAGTTTCCAAAATACATAATTGAATGAGAGGTTTCAATACCATCATAAGATTTTTCAGAGGCATTCTAGAATGTCTGGATTATGCTATCTTCAATGCGACAAATGGGTAGCGGGGTAATATGTAAACTTAGCTTGACAGTTGGGTACACATCACACGTTCGTTGGGTTGGAGTGTAGAGCAATTGGCTTGGGCACTGTAGAACTGTGGGTTTACTGTCTCCTTTTTCTACACCACAGAGCGGGGCCTCATACTCCCGAGCGGTTGCCGGATGAGGTTAGGTCTTCACCCACACAAAGCTGGGTGAGTATCACATTGAGGAAATGCCTCGAAGTGATAAAGCTATAATGCTTGTTTAAATATGCAGAATGTAAATTATTCATGCAGGTGTGATTTGTCTATGCAGTCTCTCTGTATGCAGGTGGTTGTGTGTATGTAATCTAGTGTTGTTGTATAATACATTTTTGTTTATTGACAGGAAGAAGAAATGCTTCTCTCCCACCAGTGGACGTTCTACCGTTAAAGTTCCTGGTAGATATGTATCTTTCTACTAGTAATCTTATCGATACTTTTCACTTTGCACTACAATTGTGATTATGGCTGCAGTAGCTGATTTTTATTAAGGTCCTGAAGAATGCCGGGGAAAAGCCCCTTAGGCTGAAACATGTCGACCGTACTACACAAGCGCCATAGGGTAGTCATTCTACCAGGCGCGGTTTTTATCTCTTGACACACGGACTTTAGTTTACATGCTCTTTTAGAGTCTGTGTAGTCAATTTATTTATCACTTTCATTTGAGCACTGCACTTTACTTAGTCCACCACATGGTAAACATTTTTGGCTAGTTTTCTGACATCCAGTTCTACGCCGGCACTACATGGCAGGCTGTGATATGGATTGATCTGCAATTCCCACATGACGCAAACTCCAGCGCCAGGGCGGTCTGATGGGATTTTGTACTAGCTTTGTGTTTCCAATAACCTCCAGCAACGTTGGTTCACACATGCAGCCTACTGTCCCTTAGTCACTGCTATGGTCACACACCACTTCCAGACCTGTTCTGCTCTCTTGTGTGTTTTTTTTTGTCATCAAGAAGTATCCTGTGTCTCTGTTTGCCAAGACAGGGGAACTCAAAGGTTTCAGGCGTTCTACCTGACGCCGCTGGGTTCTAAAAACCCGGTCCTTCAGTTGGCGCCCAACGTCGGGCGACTTCAGCGGTACCGGTCCAAGCCAGAGGTTCGTGAGAAGCTTCGTGTGAAAATTCTGGAGGAAGGCCAGCCACTTCATCGACCCCTGTATGTCGTTGTGGTCCGAAAGTCTTTGCTGCGAGTTTCCCGCTTTCCGACGGCTACGAAGGACTGCTGCCCTGACTGTCGCCCTGTTTTGGAGCCTTAGACATTTGTAGAGCGAGACGATTGACGGGTCTTCTGGTGACGCCATTGACATTTCAGTTAAGTATAAGCGGAGCGTCTCCCAGTCCTTAGTTTGTTTTGTATCCTTGAGTGGATAGCTTTGATTTGGTACCTGCCGGACCCAAAGCCAAGGGATTCGTGTATTCACGAGATTATCGTTTCAAGATTCCCCTTGTTGTTTGAAGCTAGACTAGTGAGCAAGATGCCTGGTTTTAGCAGTTTTAGAAACTTGTTTAGTTGTGGTGCATTGAAGGATTTCCGGTTAGAGGATTCGTGTCCGGTTCCTCCGATCGGAACTCCTACATACGAGTTGTATGGGAAGCATGGTGTAGGTCATATTAGTTATAATGAGATCTGGGTAAAATATACGAAGAGTGACGGTGTCCTACAGTGGCCCCGTTATGGTAGTTTTGAAACTGAAATTTTAGATAACCTCTAAGTGAAGTTGTTTAAGAAGAAAGCCCGGCCAGCGATGTTTGACTCTTTCCGCATATGGCGCAAAGAAGCCAAACAGAAAGAAATAAAATTAGCGAAAAAGAATAAGAGAGGTATGTCAATGGTGCAAGCTGCCATTGCGTACAGAGATAATGAAGAAGAGCAAGAAAGTGAACAGATGCTTAGAGTGAGGAAGTTAGCGGTAGATAGGTGCTATCCAGTCTTGCCGTCTAAAGAACAGAAGGACGAGAAAGATCTTACGAAAGATCCTATAATGTCGCATCTGTTAAATTCACCACCACCTTATGTGCAGAATGCTACGGCCCCACCGCCACCAGCTGTGGCTGTGCAACTGCCGGTTATTTTGCCTCCTGTGATTCCTCTACAGCCAGCTCCTTTGTCGGCTACTGTACCTTTGGCGCAGCCTCCTTAGGGGCCGCCAACTTTGCCCTTTTCTACGACTGCTGCTTCTATGCCTGTCCCTACTGCTTCTGTGTCTGTTCCGACTTTGGATTCTCCTACTACTGTTTCGTCTCCCCTTGTTCTTCCGACTACTCCTTCTCCTAGACAGCTGATGACCGCTGCTTTTTCTGGTTTCCTGAATCCTTGGTTGGGACAATTAGGTATGTCTCCTGTGAGTGAGTGTAGACAGCTGCGTAGTTAATTGCCTGATACAGATGAACGAGTGGTTCTAGATCACATGGCGCATAGATGGGTTACGTATGCGTCCCAGTACGATCTTGAGGGTGTTATAGATGTTTTCCGGCAATGGGAAGCACCAAAGCAACGTTATGTTTTCGAGATCATGTGTGCGTTCCTCCATGAACAATGGACGAACGAAGTGGGTAAAGCTCCTGAAGAGCTGTTCCGGTTGCGTTCCGAATTAGCAAAAGGAACGATCGTGAGTCTCCTCGACATCGAGAGCGCGGTGTCAACGTTACTGTCATTCCGAAGGAATGTTCCTTCTGAACGATTGCTAGAGCCTGATTCGTCAGTTGGGAGACAAGCGCGTCAGTATCCGATGCGAGCGGTTCCTCCAGTTTGGAGACCTGCTGATGCGACAGCTCAACCACCTGTTGTTGCGCACTTTCAGCGAGTGTGGGTACCATGTTCCATGGAAGCGTGCTGAAGTTTTAGCGCTTAAGCAGACCTTGCCTGATCCGCGGAAAAATTCCCGCGGGATATTATAAAGAGCTTACACAAACAGTGAGTTTGTGCATCATGAATTTGGCGGACATAGATATGTTGTTGGGGAATGTTGTTCCACAGCCCATCTGGAATGTCATTCGACATACAGATCATGATAATGATGATTTGTGGGTGAACCTTGTCGCTGCGAACGATAGACAAGTTGGAGGTGCTAAGCTTGAAAATATCATTAGGATTATTACTTTTATGAAGACTTTGATGCCTGAAGTACGTGTGAATTGGGATAAGTTGTCTGCATGTAAGCAGAAGAAAGATGAGACTGTGTCGGACTTCTTTTCGCGTTTCGAGGAAACGTTCGTCGATCATAGTGGTCAGGATATGGCTACCGAGGGTGGCCAGAGGTTGTTTGTCGACAAGTTCGTACACAATCTTCTTCCTGAGTTATGCACTAAGTTGAAGGTTCCTGAGAGTGCTTGGCCTGTTTCTACATCGGCACAGATTTTAGCTACGGCTCAGTAGTATGAGAATAGACATAAGGATGAGTTAGAGAAAGCGGACAAGAAGACTAAGGAATTGAGAACTAAAGTTCTTCTACAACAAGCTTATCCGCCCCGTGTTAATAATCAGCGTGATTACCAGCAGCCACAACAGTATTCGAGGAACTCGCAAAGAGACGAGACTCCTCAACAGCGTATTCCGTATGGCCCTAATCAGTGTGCGTATTGTAGAGAAGAAGGTCATTACAAGAATAGTTGTCCGGTTTTGCTGCAACGAGGGAATAGTGCTCGTGGTGTGAGAGGTAGAGGTGCTCAGCAAGCACCTAGAGGTAGAGGTCGTGGGCAGAACGCGCGACCTTTTCCTCCACAAAATTCGATGAATAGTTTTGACCAACAGCAGAATTCGTCTGGTAGGACAGCACAGTACTATGTGGACGATTACTATGTTGAGGGTGATGAAGCACATGGTTGTTAGGACAGCCATGGACAAAGAGAGGGAGTTGTTTCAGTTCCAGTAGATCAGAACGGACCTTACGTTGAGGTGATTGCATCAGGTGTGTCAGAGCCTTTTTTGCTAGACACTGGTGCTACGAAGAGTTCGATTATGCATTCTAAGCTCCCTGGCGCACCTTTGTCTGGCTTTAATAATGTTTCTGTAGGTTTTTCTGGCGCCCCCGTTACGAATCCGATTTCTGCCCTATTGCCCCTTTCTGTTGGTCCTCGTAGGTTTGAAGCACCCCTTCTTTTGACTACAGGTTGTAATGAGAATTTGCTGGGTTTAGACCTGTTAAAGAGATTGTATGCGACTTTGTATTGTTCTCCGGCGGGAGTACTTCTTACTTTGGGTGAGAATGTGATCTCTCCAATATATATATTGAAAGATTGTCTTCCATCGGAATTGTCTTCATTACCAGATTCACTGTGGGCTACGGGTCCGAATGATGTAGGCCTGTTAGACATTCCCCCATATGTTGTCACACTGAAGGTGAATGCTAAGTTACCGCGCATTCCACAGTATCGCATTTCGAGTGATGGTGAGCGTGCACTCTTAGCGATCATTTATGGTCTGATTGATAAAGGTGTTATTGAAGAGATGCGAGGTAACGTGTGCAATAGTCCTGTTTTGCCGGTTCTGAAAAGAACTGATCCTTCACAGCCTCCTGTATATAGATTTGTTATTGATCTTCGTGAAGTGAACAAGATTGTTGTTCCACAATTTCCTGTTGTGCCTGACATTACTGCATTATTGACTTTGATTCCGGCTTCTGCCACCTGGTTCTCGGTGATTGACTTGAAGAAAGCATCCCGATTGCCATGGAGAGCAGGGATATTGCCTATTCTCTTTAGGAGGACGAAGTTTCCGCTTTAAGCGTGCTCCTCAAGGCTATTGTGAGAGTCCATCGATTTACAGTCAAGCTTTGAAGACACAACTTGATTTGTTGGTTTTACCTGAGGGTGCAGCCCTTATCCAGTATGTTGACGATTTGCTAGTTGCCGCAGATACTGAGGAGATTTGTAAGGATGCCACTTTGTCTTTATTGCAACACTTATCTGATTGTCACCATAAAGTTTCCCTCTCAAAATTACAATTCTGTCGACAAGAAGTTACCTACCTAGGTCACCTCTTATCGAAGGAGGGAAGGAAATTGACCCCAGAAAGAATTCAAGCCATTGCGAAAATGAGTGTTCCTATGACACAGAGAGAAGTACGTGCGTTTTGGGGTATTACGTCGTACTGTAGACAGTGGATTCCCAATTTTTCTCTGTTAGCGAAGCCTTTGATAGCTCTTACTGTTAAGGATACTCCAAATCCTATTCCTTGGACTGACAAATGTCAAAAGAGCTTTTCTGAACTACGTAATGCGCTGTGTTCGGCTCCTGTGTTGGGTACTCCCGACTACAGTAAGCCTTTTACATTGTATGTCCACGAGAGAGAGGGATGTGCATTGTCGGTTTTGACTCAGCAGTTTGGCGATAAGCAACGCCCATGTGCGTACTTTTCGTCAACTTTGGATCCTGTAGCTAGAGCGTTGCCGAGTTGCTTGAGAGCCACAGCGGCAGTGGCTGTTTCAATTCGACAATCTGCTGGTTTGGTTATGGATAATACGTTAGTGGTCATGGTTCCACATGCAGTGGATACCTTGTTGAATCGTACGAAGACACAGCACTTAACTAGTGCTCGGTTGTCAGGGTATGAGCTGACATTGTTAGCGAGTCATGTGCATATAAGAAGGTGTAATACCTTAAACCCAGCTACATTGTTGCCGATTTCGCTTGAGACAGATGACGATAGTGAAGAACAGCATGATTGTTTTCTAAGAAACGAAGAAGAGACGAAAGGGAGAGTGGACCTTAGGGACACTCCTCTTCTTGATTGTGATGATGCTTTGTGGGTTGATGGTTCGTGCTTTAAGTTACCGAATGGTGATACGACTGCAGCCTATGCTGTGACGACTTTGCATACGGTTGTTGAAACTGCACATATCCCACATAACTCCGCACAAGCGGCTAAATTGATTGCACTTACGAGAGCATGTGTGTTGGCGAAAGGAAAACGAGTGAATGTGTATACGGATAGTCAGTATGCATTTGGCGTGGCTCATAGCTCTGGACGTTTGTGGCGTGAACGTGGATTTTTGACATTGCATGGTACGAAGATACAACATGGACAACTGGTGAATGAACTCCTCAAATCTCTTACGCTACCACTGCAAGTCGTGATTGTGAAATGCAGTGCCCATAAAAAGGTTACGGATGATGTTGGTCGTGGTAATGCGTTTGCGGATGAAGTTGCGAAAGAAACGGCTAGAAACATGATGAGTCGAATGTATGTTGCGGGTCCAGCGAGATGGGTTCCAGAGAAGAGTATGTGTGAAGATACTATTGAGATCCTGGTAAGGGAACTCCAACACCAGCTGGTCATTTTGCTCCTCCTACATATCCGTTTGAGGCCTTGCAGCTAGATTTTATCCATATGGAGAGATGCAACAACTTGAAATATGTGTTAGTGGTTGTTTGCTCCTTTTCTAGATGGGTAGAAGCTTACCCCCTTAAAGACAACACTGCCTTGTCCACAGCAAAAGCCTTGATAAAATAATTTTCTCGAGATTTGGACTTCCGAGAATCATCTGGAGTGATAATGGGAGTGAATTTGTGGGTCAAGTTATGAAGAGAGTGTGCGAGGGTCTTGGGATTAGGCAGAAATTCCACGCTGCAAACCACCCCCAATCAGCTGGTTTAGTCGAGTGCTATATTGGCACTCTTAAGTTGAAATTGGCCAAAATTCAAGAGAGCACTGGTTTACAATGGCCAGATGCCTTGCCATTAGAACTTCTGTCTACAAGGATGACTGTGCATTCACGAATGGGTTTGAGTCCGTACGAGGTTGTGTTTGGTCGCCCAGCGAACATTTGGGTCGTACCAAGACCAACAAGATTTAGAGATCTCGAGTATCCTGTGCTGCTTGATTATTTGCGTGAACTGACAACTAAAATAAGTGTGTTTTACGCCAACAGGTGCATGACAGTCTTCCACAAGCTTCAGAGGATCCAGGGCACTCCATCGAACCTGGCTCTTTGGTCTTTGTGCGTAACTTTCAGCGGACCAAAAACGAACAGCCCCGCTGGACTGGGCCCTATCAAGTGCTCCTGTCAACAAGATATGCGTTACGAGTGCAGGGTAAACGAAACTGGATCCACGGATCGCATACCAAAAGGGCACCTTTGCCCTTGCCTTACGATAAGTGGGTCCAGGAGGGACTTGCAGACTCTGAAACAGAAGTGGTCCCATGGTTTATACCGTTCAGCGATGCTAGATTGATTGGAACGAACTCACAGAAAGAAAGCGACAGAATTTTTCAAGCATCAGTATCTCCTGCAGATCGATTGGACACTACCGAGCCTCATCTTTTGTTCGCTGACCAAGAATTAGCTGGAAGAAATCGTTATAATCTGAGATCGAGAGTTTTGGACAAATAAAAAACTAATAAAGATTGATTTTTTTTCCGTTTGCAGGTTAACTCTCCACCAAGGATCTACTAATTTTTGTTTTTCTTGAGCCGCCATCCGGTTCTTGCTGCTAGGGTCGCGGTTGCTCCAGTCTTGGGAGTGCAAGCCTGAGACACTAGGTCGAGGGTTCTGTTGGCCCGAGGCAGCCTTCCTGGGTTTAGCAGAGGCACTCCTGAGCAGAATCAACCAACCACCGCGGGCAGCACATTTAGTTTAGGATGGATTTCTTTGAGTTGGAGAGACCTGTACAGACACTGACTTTTAGAAAACGAATATGCAAAATAATATCGAAGAGATGTTTTTTGATATCATGTTTATTTCTATTATTGAGCCTTATAATATTTATAGCTGGTTATGTAACATTTGTTCTTAAAATGACGGTTAATCCCACTGTGCAACCTACACCTTGACCCACTATTTCTTCTCATTCTTTTCATCCTTTGCCTGAACATGAGGTAGTCAGACGATTGGAATTTGCTAACAATTCCTTCATACAACTTCTGCACCAACACCAGTTAGTGATGAATACGAAAAACTGTTGGATTTGTGGTTTGATGCCTCATACAATCGATAAGGGTATTCCTTATTTAGTCCTGCCCTTTAGTTTAAATCGTTCGATTCGGGCTTACAGAACCATGTTTATTTATGCCCATAGTGTCTACCCCCTACGTTCACCGAAAGACAATCCGAAGAATAGTGCTTTAGCTAGAGGCATAGTCGACATGGTTAAAGGGACTAATGCAGTTGAAACTATTCCGAAAGATGAGAGACAACCATATAATGGTTGGAACGTTACTGGATATGGAGTTAGTCTGAGTGTTAACCAGCGAGCGAAAAGTTCTCCACCGATTTGGATAGTGCCCCATCGGGGCCACTATTGTCTGCAGGGCAACGGTAAAAATCCGAAGGCCCAGTTAGGGAAGAGTGTTTGCACTGAGACTTATGTATTCGCGTCTCAGTCTTCCCCAGCGTTCCTAGCTGCTAAGGGTACCTACTTTTTTTGCTACGACAAAGCATATACATGGTTGCCCCCCGACTTCTCGGGCACATGTTTTGTTTCCTTTCTGTTACCTCCCACCTTTACAGCTGCGGCAGATTACCATAAGATGAGAGTTGCTAGATGTGTCTTTAGTCAAGAAGACACTGCAGGGCAAGAGTTGGGAGATTTCTTTAAGGGTTTTCTGCCGTTCTGGGGACCTATGGCTAACAGTAGGAATATTCGTCAGTTGACGAGAGTGGTTGAGTCCACCATAGTAGAAACTGCCGGTGCCCTTGGTAACCTGACTGCTGAGCTCCAGTCAGATAGACTTATGACACTTCAGAATAGAGTTGCCCTAGACGTTATTCTAGCAGATCGAGGTGAAGTTTGTAAACTGATTAAATCGAGCTGCTGCGTTTTCATTCCAGACAACGCTCCATCAGTCTTCCAGGCCATTTCCAAATTGCATAAAATCTCCGATTCTGTCCATTTGGACAAAGGGGATTGGTCTTTGATGGGATGGTTATGGGGATTGATATCTACTTGGGGTTGGAAGATTTTGATGGTTATTGGGATGATCTTAGCAATCCTCTTCATGTTCTGTCTCTGGGTGCAGTGTGCTCCTGCTATTTGTGGCCTTTGTGCCACTTCGTGTGCATGGAAACCTGTCCAGAGAGAGATACTCAGTAATAGGATGATGCTACAGCAGCATATGGATGACTTGATGAATATAGATCCAGATTCAGATTAACATGGGTTTGGGTTTGTTGCCTATGATAGGGCAAAAAGAGGGTCTCTGGTTCCGTGGTTTACGAACTGGGTTCGTTGGTTCCGAACCCGTTCAATAAAGATCGTCGGAAATGGACGATTTTGGTGTCAGCAGACCGCAAATGGCGAGTGTAGCGTGTCTGAGTGTTTTCGTATGAATCGATATAGGAGAACACTCTCTATTCAAGGATTTAGTTTGAACTTTCGGGTTCCATTTTGTATACGGCAGCCATTTTGTGTGGTTGCCCTAACATAGGCCCGATGACTGTGGCCGAGCGAGTCCTTGAGACACGTACGCCTTAGCTGACTTCTGGGTGACCTGGCCGAACTGACTCCTAGCCCGAGGCTGACCTCGCTGAGCCAGTTACTTGTTCAGCAGCTGGTCTGATAAAGATCAAAGAGCAGGACATGCCCGAGTTTATGGTACACTGCTCCCACCTTTGTATCTCCTTTCCAATCTGTTTCTGCCTTTCCTTTACGACATAATCATTAATTTGGGTCGAAGGGTTTATGATGGGTTTGTCCGGCCTGATCGAACAGGAAACAGGGAATGTGCATGGTCATTTCTGGTGGGCTGGACAACGGAAAATGGGATTGTCTTTGACTGTCGTCATTCGCTACTTTTGAAATGTTACATTGTCATTGGTCAGTTTTTGATGCACCGAATGTAAATTGGAATGTTGCCTGAGGCTTGATTTTTGGCATAAAAGACCATGCTCCGCTTATCGAATTTGTGCAGTCTCTGACGAACTACCCGTGTGTACTTCGTAGATCTCTGTTCCTGGTTGCAGCCAATAAACTTTGGTCTTTGACGTCATCAAGAAGTATCCTGTGTCTCGGTTTGCCAAGACAGGGGAACTCGAAGGTTTCAGGCGTTCTCCCTGACGCCACTGGGTTCTAAAAACCCGGTCCTTCAAATTGCGTCCCCTGATTGCTTGAGGTGTGGTCGAGAGGTTGGCACATTTGTACATACGGTGTGGTCGTGCGATGGGCTGCGGAGGTTTTGGTCAGGAGTGTGGGACTGCCTGTCTGAGGTGTTGGGCTGGGAGCTCTCCAGTACGCCGCAGCTGGGTCTTCTCCATGTTCTGGAACAGGTGTGGGGGAACATCTATAAACATCATTTGCTGCTTCTGGGCCTTACAGTAGCCAAGAGGGACATGGCTCGAGCCTGGAAAGCTCCCAGGGCCCCTCTGGTGGGAGTGTGGAAAAAGGGTTCAGATTACTATATGGGTCTGGAGCGCCCGATCTTTGAAGCCAGGGGCTGCCCCAGAAAGCATTATAAGATCTGGAAGAGATGGGCAGATTACAGAGGACTATTGCTGGAGCCGCTGGTGCAAGCGGAACCCGAAGACGGACAATTGGGCCTTAATCCCCGGGAATGAGACTTACACACTGAATTTACTTGCCATGCTTGTTAGTTGTGGATCGATTAGACACTGTGCAGGAGGCTGGGGGGGGCTCCGGGTAGGGGGAGTTGGAGGGCGATGGGAGGGGGGATAGAAGGAAGTAACTTTATTTTAAACTGTTGCTGGAATTGCATATGTATGATTATTATTTTAATGCTCACAGCACCTCCGGTGCCCGGAGTGCTGTGCCTTTATCGCAGCCTTTCAACAACACAATAAAATTTGGTTCTGAAAAAAAAAGTTCGGGATGTCGTAGTAGCGGTTCCCGATGTCCGATTCAATTTTTGAAAACAACTATTCCATCAGCTGGACTTCATCTCCAATAACCCGTCTTCGTAATCAGGATATCGTTCAGGATTTATGCGGAGGGCGGCGACGGTCTCGGGAGCCCTGTGCTCACGCGGCCATCTCGGATGCGCGCAAAGCTCCTCCTCTCCCAGATTGCTCTTTAATTGATGCATGAGGGGAGGGAAATTAGCCCTATGCAGGTCCTGCACACGCGAGGTAACTTTGAATCCCAGATAGGTAATATCCTGCGATGTGCAACGAAAAGGTGACATCCCTTCGATCTACCGCCATTCGTCTTTGGGTATTGTCAGATTTAGTAGGAAGGATTTTGTTAAGTTAAACTTAAAGCCTGCCACCACTTCAAACACTTTCAACTCAGCTTTGATAGCCGGGAGAGAAATCTGGGGTTCTGTCACCGGAAGGAGCACGTCGTCGGCGAATAGCGATATCTTATGGTATTCCGTGCCAAAATTTAACCCCTGAATCTCCTCATTACCCCTGATCCTATGCACAAGAGGTTCAATGCTCAAGGCAAAAAGAAGGGGAGATAGGGGACGCCCCTGCCTCGTCCCATGCGTCAGGGGAAAGGGGGAGGACGCTACTCCGTTGAACAGGACCCGAGAACTAGGAGAGTGATAATTAGCACGAATCATCCCAATGAAGGTTCCGCTGAAGCCAAAGTTCTGGAGCACTTTAAATAAGAAGGACCATTCCACGCGATCGAAAGCTTTCTCAGCGTCTAGCGAGAGAAGCGCTTCGGGAATATTCTCCTTGTTGGCCTTTTCAATGATATGAATGATGCGCCTCAAGTTGTCATGTGTTTGCCTCCCCTTAATAAACCCAGATTGGCCCAGATACGAGAGTGCAGGTAGGATAGTTTTGAGACGTGTAGCCAGGATTTTGGAATACATTTTGGCATCAAGGTTCAGCAGAGCGATCGGGCGATAGGAGGAGCAGATTGCTAAATCCTTGCCAGGTTTAGGAAGTACAACCATTATTGCCTCTCCAATGGAAGGAGTAACCTTGTGTGTAGAAGCGATGTAATTAAACAATGTAGTTAAAAAGGCAGCACACTCCCGTGCTGAAGTATGATTGAAGTCGGCTGAAAAACCATCCGGACCGCGAGCTTTCTGGAGTTTAAGGGAATCGATCGTCTTTTGTACTTCCTCGCCAGAGATAGGCTGCGAGAGCTCTTCATTAGTACGCATCCTACCTGAGGGAGGTCCAGTGCGTCCAAGTAGCCCGATGGGTCGTTCGACACAGAGGACTTCGAGGTATACAGGGCTCCGTTAAAATCTTCAAAAGCTCCAGTCTTACCCTCCTCTGATCTGTGAGATATGCCATTGCCATCTATTATGTGTTTGATGTACTTATGTTCCTGTTTGGCCCGTAATTGGCGCGCCAATAAGGTTCCCACTTTATTCCCACTTTCATAGCTCCTGGCCTGCAACTGCAAGATAGATTTTTCGGCTCTATTCGTGTAGATGCCCTATAGTTTCCCCTTTAGGGACGTAATCTTCTGAAGGGTCAGATTTGAAGGTTGGGTCTTCTGTGCTTGTTCAGTGGACTTAAGTTCGCTTTCGAGCTTGAGACGCTCCGCACATTGTTGGGAGTGCAAGGTAGTGGCCATTTCAATGCACTTGCCCTGAATTACTGCCTTAAGGGCATCCCAAATATTAGAGTGAGAAGTGTCCTCAGGGTCGTTCATCTCAAAATACCCCTTTATAGTCTTCCTAAGTTCGTCTCTGAGGAGTCTGTCTCTGCGTAGGAAGTTGGGGAAGTACCATTGGACGTGTCTAGGGCACGGGTTTGGCCACGTGATCGTCATCTCTAAGGGGGCAAGGCCCGAAATGCAGATTGGTTGAAACTGTGATTGTAAAACAGATGGTAGCAGGGACAGGCTCAGGAAAATGTAATCAATACGGGAGTATGTTCTATGGGAACGTGAAAAGAACGAGAAGTCTCTCGTCGTGGGATTGGCATCCCTCTAAACATCCACCAACCCCAAGTGCTGAAGTTGTGAGCGCAGCACCAATCCAAATACCCCCCCTGGAGCCCTGTGGGAGTGTGATGTGTCTCTGTCCAAATCCCAGACGAAATTGAAGTCCCCCAAGAGCAGTATATCCCCCAGGGCAAAAATTTCTAAAGTCATTAGGAAGGAAAGAATGAAGTCTTGTTGACCTGTGTTAGGTGCATAGAGAGCTGCAAATGTACATGGGCGACCTCGAAGATCCCCCCCTAACCATGATGTATCTCCCGCTTTTGTACGTTTAGTGTCCTGATCCTGAAAAGGAACCCCAGCATAGAACACCAGTGCCACCCCATTTTGTTTTGAAGAATGCGAGGACCGAAATATGTAGGGGTAAGCCTTATGGCGCAATCTCTGATCATCAGATTTTTTGAGGTGTGTTTCCTGAAGAGCGATGATCTGAACATTGTGATCAAGCATGTATTTCCAAAATCGCTGGCGCTCATTTGGGGAATTCAGCCCCCTAGCCTTCCATCAAACTACTCTAACCGCCATGATGACAGAAGGAAGATAGACTCCCTAAAAACGGTAGCCCCCTCCACTTTGACCTCTTGGGGTTCCCCACCCACCCCGTCTAAATCCAATAACAAGAATGGCACCATGACATTTAGACAAATTTAAAGAACGCAAAAAACATATAAAATGAGTGTGTGGTGTCCCCCTCCTAGAGGGGAATCGCAAAACTAAACAACACTCTAGGGACATTACCATTTCTTGTCCCCCAGTCCTTGTCAAATCAAAAATCAAGGCATACCTTGCATAGTTAAACTGTACTCCTCCCCCAAACTGATTATTCATGAACTAAGACAATTTGAACTGAGCAGTGAATAAACACAACATTGTCTCTGGAGGACAGCTCCAACTGACGATATTGAGCAGGTCCCAGCATTCATGACTCTTCCTCCGGGGACCCCCCTCAGTGTATATATGAGTCAGCCTCTGACCTGACTGCAGCCTGGCAGTGAGCTCACGTGTTGTCCATGTCAGGCTCCAGAAGTAAAGTCTCTGGTGGCCTCCGAGCACCCAAACTCCGGCCAAATGCGGAAGATGCAAGTCCTCTTTTCCATCCAAATCCCCCTGGACTCCCAGCCTGGCCCATCCGTGGGAGAGAGGTGAGTGAGAGCAACTTTCTCAAGGCGGCTGTAGTTTCCTTCAAAGGGGTGTCCAGTCTGACATCAATCCAACCCTACCAGGAGCTGGGGATCTCTCTGCTCTATCAGTGGACTAATTCTGGAGCTTTTGCGTTTCTTCTTCCCACTCTGCGCCATTACCCGTCGTTGTGACAATCAAGTCCGCCTTCTCCTTCTTGATCTGACGAGGTTTTGGAAAGATCTAAGCGCAACAAGGTCGCTGCCTCTGAAAGGTCCACGCAATGTTGCTGCTTATTTTGCCACATGAAGGCTATCCCAAAGGGTACCAGAAGTTCTTCTCTCTTAGGTGCTCCGTGACTGGTCAGAACTGCTGTCGACGCTGAAGAGTGGCCTGGGCCACATCTTGATATAGGGTACACGTGGTGTTCTGGAAGGAGATGGAGTCGGAGGCCCTAGCCTTTTGTAGGACTAGTTCTTTTATCTTAAAAGAGCTGAACTTGGCCAGAACATCTCTAGGGCGGAAGTTCTCCCCCGGTAGGCGTGGGTCCACTCTATGAACTCTCTCCAGCCGAAACTCTAGGTCATCCCCTACGAGGGCAGAGGAAAAGAGACCCAGCATGAACGCCTCCAGGTCTGGCCCTTCGCAATCTTCCTCTAGGCCCCGGACTCTTATGTTATCGCGACAAGAGCGATTTTCCAAATCTTCGCACTAGAGTAGGGAATCGCGTAGTTGCTTGCGTAGGTCTGCTGTGCTTTCTTTCAGTATTGAAATCTTACCCACCACCTCCTGGTGTTGCGCTTCCAAATTGAGTGTGCGTGTGCCCACGGAATCTATATCTGCTTGGACAGTCAGAAATTTCTCGCACACCTGCGCGCAGAAGGTTTCGAAGGAGGCTTCCGTGTCTGCATTAATGTTTGCACGTAGCTCGGTGCGTAGTTCTTGTTTGAAGTCACGTAGGGAGGCCAAGAGGTCTTCTTGTGTCAACACCACGGTTGCTCCCTCCTCCGCTGTCCCCCTTCCCGCCGACGTGAAATAGTAGGAGACCATATTATTGAGGTTCTTCTTGGGTGGCATAAGGGGCCCTCTGCTCGGTCAGCTCACGGCCACCCCTCAGGTAGGCGGAATCTGCCCCTTCTCAGTAGCCTCTAGCAGGGACTCCCTCACTCAATCCACCGCTCTTTGAGTCTCACTGCTCCACCTCTTCAGGGGCCAAGCCAAGTCCACCCTCAGCGCCCCTCTTGGCAACCCATGAGAAACAGCATGCGCAAGAATTGATAACACCTAGTCTTCACCTCTGAACGCTCTGTCAGCTCTCCTGTCTGGGTAAGTGTACTTTCGCGGTCCTGTGGAAATTATACACCAGCCAGGAAGGACCTCCTGTCCGCAATGATGGATTCAGACAATCCTCCCATATGCAGCCCCCACATGGAGCATATGTCCCACTCAAATGGCTTCCTAGCCTCTCTCCAGCCTAAAGTGGATTCAACAGCTATTAAATATAGGCTTGCAGTTCTTTGAAGCAGTATCAAACACCCCCAGGGAATAATAAACTGACTCAAGTCATGGTGAGTCTGTCGCATCTGGCCTCGACTCCGCTGTGCATTCTAATGCAGCTTCTATTGGATGGGCATTGCTACAGGATTACTTGAGCCGTCAGAACCAGCCAAGTGCTCTCTTCGCATCACTGCCGTCCGCCATTTTGCGGGGCTTCGTAGCAGGTTCGGAGCAGGCCCCCCTTCCTCCGTAATGTAACACCGAGGGCTCCCAGGAAACCCAGACCCGCGGGAGCGTTCCCCTACGAGCGTTAGCGGCAATTCTTCTTGGGACTCAGTTACCGCAGGGCACTGCAGGAGACCCTCAGCTTCGCGCTCCCATCTTCCGCGCCCAGGCAGCTGCCATTTCCTTCAGTACCCGTGCGACGCCCACCTCTCCTCGGGCTGCGATCGGGCGCCTGACGGGTCTCCAAGCAACGCAGGCTAAATCCCCTGGTGCAGCACTACCTCAGCATCTTGGAGCGGCGTCCGCCAAGCTGGTAAGGTGCTTGTTCTTTCCACAACAGCAGGACCTAGGAGGGAGCCGATCGGATTCACGTCCGATCGGCCATGTTGGTTAGCCATGCCACCCATATAAATATATTAAACTGGAAATAGCAAGTGGCACATACATTTCAATAATATAAATGAAACAGTCTTGCATAAAGTGGTCCCTCAGTCGTCTAGACGGTTCTGAGTTGCTTCTCAGACTGTAGCGCGTGCCCCACTGATGTCCCGGTAGGCCAAAGGAAGGCAGCACAGGAGAGTTTTTTGGGAGGCTTGGATTACTCATGGCCTCCTCCGTAACCGGAGCACCAGTCACAGGAGAATTGGATTCTGAGCCTCTCCACTCCTCTGTGTCTGAGACACCTTCCCTAGCAGGTCCAGTAACGGCGGAGTCTGATGACCCCTCCTGAGGAGTGAGAAACGCTTTGAAAAGCGATACGTTCCTTGTGACAGTCTCCAATCCTCGCTTCGCCATAATCCTCTTGCCTTTCCGGTGAGTGTTGACCCAGGGTGCTCTTTCATACAGGAATCTGAACTTGCCACCCGAGAATTACCCTGTCGCCTGCCTTAAGGTCAGACGGACAGGCTTCCCTCCGTCGACTGACTTGATTTCGAGATTGTTGTGAGAAGTTGGCCTGATATGCAGTGCTCACTATTCTAGTGATCACTATGTATCAGTCCAAACAACCCTTATTGATGATTGGTTGTAAGTCAACCGTATAGACCAGCTATCCTAGTAGCATGGACAAGAGCAGTCTTTAGGCTAAACTCTAGAGGTCGTGTAAAGCCAGATGTTATACCATCACATATACCCCTTGAACACCAAGTGAAAGGACACCACACAATTTGTAATGAAAATAAAAGGATATTTATTTAGAACACAACAGCCCTGGACTCTTTATAAGGACAGGGCGCTAAGCACAATACAAAGCTCTTAAAGAATTTCTGAAAGTCGCACAATTTACACAAATGCCCGAGGGGCACGAAAAACCATAAACTCTACAAGTGGAATTCGAAATTACTAGCAGGTAAGTACTACTCTCATAGACTTTAGAAACGCTGGACCTACAATGCTGAACCCTTGGATTAGAAGCAGGAGGCCTAGGGACGTCGTGTGCAGAGTGGAAACTCTCACACGTAATGCGGGACAAAGTCTATGGTTGCTAGGAATTACAAAGTTAGTGTTCTCGGGCGAACCCGACTAGGTAGGTCAAAAACGAAAGTGGATCTAGACACTTAGAGAGTTGGTCTACGCTGGAGCACCATGGTACTCGGTTTACCTAGCCCAGGGGCTGCGGCTGCATAGGGTTCAAGTGTCGTCGGGTTTCTTCGTTGACGAACCAGGAGCCTGAAGTGGAAGTTGCTGGCTGGCGACCAGTGAAGATGTTCCGGGTCGATCCAAGGACTGGATCAGCTGAAGAGAGTACCTGTAAGCAGAGGGGACCAAGTTCTGAATCACTAGCCAGTGATTAGATGGGCACCAGGATCGCACCGGATGAAGTCACCTCGACCAGGTGAGTGGGCGACGCTGGGCTCTGCAGTCTCTCGGACCAGGAGGCGTTGTCGGCGACCATGATGGAGGTGAGAGCTGCCCTACGAAGGTATCTGCTGTCGGCGATGCTGCCTCTTCCCTCGGCGTCCCCGCCACCCTACCTGGTCACTACAAATACTTTTCGCGGCCCCCGCTCTGCGGGAGCCGCTCATGGTGTCTTGCCACTGGGGAGAACGCCGTGGGATTCTAGCGCTTTGCAAGCGCCTTCTGAACTCTGCAGGCTGACCTGGGGTGATAGGATTTGAACTGTTCAACACGCCGAGGGACTGCGAGGTCGAGCAGGCTCGGTGTTTCACAGCTGCTGCCTCTTCCCTCGGCGTCCCCGCCCCCCTACCTTTAGTGAATAAATTTAGTACCTATTCCTGTGACGCGGGACACACGCGGGACATAGCCCGGGGCGAAGCCCGGGCCCTCTACGGCCCTCAAAGGCCGGATAAGGACGGGACGGGCCACCTCCCTTTTGGCTGACATAATAAAGGTATATTTGCCATAAGATAAAGACCCCCTCAAATCCTTCCCTTTCTACGCTTGTGGATTTCTCCACACTCCACGGCCCTATAGCCCATTCCCACCATGACCTCCAAGGGGGACCACACAACCGGTGTAGCTGGCACTGGGCAAACGTATTCTTTGCTAGATGAATTAAACCTTCTATGCAAAACTAAATATGTCACACTGGAAACTACACCCATGACCGAAAGTGCTAGTACACCTTCAGACACGGCTCTATCTTTAGATCCCTCCATACTATCTAACACATCCCGCAGCCCGATTAGGCAAAGTACTGAATTCCCTCAGGTTTCATCCGCGAAAAGGAAACATAACGCTGTTAACCAAGGTGAAAACAACCCCCTAATCCTAAAACGGTGCCAGACTCTATCTTTTGCTAACTCCCCAACGGTCCCACCGATTGCTGAGATTCCTGAAGCCAAAACACCCCCTCCCCTTTTGCACATACTACCCCTCATTGAACAGATGGTTAGCGCTATGATAGCCCCACTGTTAGAAAAAATTATTACCTTAGGGGATAGGCTCTCTGGGATAGAGAAAGCCATTAAGTCAAACATGCTGGTTGATAAACGCAGTGATGCATCTAAGACACATCCTACCCACTTAGGTCTAAAATCACCACATGTGCAGAAAAAAATCAGCCAAATACAACTTGTTGGCCCTGGTGCTCCAGGGCAAAAAACAGTTAAATACCCTGCAAAAGTCTCTCTTTCCGATCCGACAGCACCTAGAGCAGGCGAAAATAAAGTTAACTCTATCCACTTACCCCCGGAAGCGGCCCCATACGTGTGCATCCTTGCGGGTGTACCCGCCCTTCCATTTGGCAAAATCGAAAGACATCATGACCTACTCAATAAAACCAAATTCTGGCTGTCAAAAAATAGGCCACTGCCCCGTAATTTATACGGAGCAATTAGGAGCGTTAGAAGGGTGGGATGGTTGGGCTCTCTTCCCAAAGATGTTGCAGGACACCTGGTACTTGTGCGATTTAGAGATCAAAATATTGTCCCTTACTTGAAAACCTGGCCGCCCCAAGTAAGAGACGGCCCAATATCACTATGGGATCCACATGATTTCTACCCCATAAACCCGTGTTTCCCTCCCTGAATATCTGGATACGTAACTTAGAATTTCAAAAGATTAATTATGAATTCTCTTGATACTGCCTTAACCCGGGACTGGGAAAGAATTTTTTATGTCTGGGACTCTATTTTGTATTTTGGTTTCTTAAAATGTATTTTAATATTTGGATTGTAGTTTGTATTTATTGCAAACTTTTATGGTTTTTTATCTTCAAAAACCGAATAAAGTATTTGATCTGAGTACCTGTAAGCAGAGGGGACCAAGTTCTGAATCACTAGCCAGTGATTAGATGGGCACCAGGATGGCACCGGATGAAGTCACCTCGACCAGGTGAGTGGGCGACGCTGGGCTCTGCAGTCTCTCGGACCAGGAGGCGTTGTCGGCGACCATGATGGAGGTGAGAGCTGTCCCACGAAGGTATCTGCTGTCGGCGATGCTGGACCCAGGATTGGGGCAACAACTCTTGGCAAATGCAAGCCCACGCGGTGGACTCAAAATGGCGTCTGGAGTGGACCAGGAGGGTCCGGGGTGCTCCTCTGTTGGAGGGGAGCAAGGGCCAGTCTGGAGCAACCAGACCAGCGATGGAAGTGTCGTAGTTTGTCGTCAGGAGGGCTACAAGCCAGCAGGCAAGTGGCCGGACAACGCGGTGAGCAGCAGAGAGCAGAAGGGCCCCACGCAGATCTCGTGGATGCTGGGGGGCTGGACTTCGGTGCTGGAGCTGCTCAGGGTTAGGGCTTCTCAAACCCCAAAGCACTTACTCGAGGATCCCTCGGCGGTCGTGCTGGATAAGCGTAGTGCAGTTCTGAAGATGGCCGGTCCCTCGAGGTCTCATCACATCCACAAATCTCAGCTGGGCTGATGATGCAGGTAGAGGTCAGAGGGCCCAGGGAAGCTGAGTCTCGTCGTGCTGGTCGGTCTGGTTCCGGAGGAAGGACGTGCAGCAAACCGCAGGTTACTTAGTTGGTGCCCGCAGATGCAGGGTGACTACTCCTTAGTCACAAGGGAGAAATCTTAGGAAGAAGTCTTGAGTTCCTTTCGTAGAAAGTAGTTTCAGGATTCAAAGATGATCTAATTTGGAAGGGTCCCCGCTCCCACCTTTATTCTAAAGAAAGGGGCTGGTACGGGACTAGGTCCTGCCCATGGGTGGGACCAGGTAGGGGGGTGGTTACACCCCTCTCCCATGCCGGACTTTCCCCAGCTCAGGGGCTGGTGTGCCCCTGGAACTGGTTCAAACTGGCAGATGCACAGTGAGCACTGGGGTGCCACTTGCAGTCACCTTCCTATTCAGCCCTGCCGACCTAGGATACACAAAACCCTGTCTGGGATGGTGCTAGCACCGCCCCTGACAGGAAACCCTTTGTCCAAGCTCCCCTCGCTGGAAGGACTCCCAGCTGCAGGGGGTCAGACTTGTGTCTGTAGTGGCAGCATCCATTTTGTGATGCTGAGGCTCGAGTTAACTTTAACCGGGGTTCACAGTTACATACATGTCGTGTCCCTCTAGAAGGGTGGAATGCTAACCCCGTCGCCAGAATTGGAGAGGGGTTAGTATTCCAATTCGTATGACACCTTACTCGATATGTTTTGATAAAGCGATACCAAAGATAGCAAATAACCGCGAGGATTATAATGCACTTAAGAGTATATGGTACGCGTTATCATAGAACAGCTATTAGAACTTGGTTCCGCAAGCTGCAGACGGGCTCAGCTCATGCCAGAGCACCATCTCACATAATTCCACGCACTCTGCCTTCAGGATTGTTAAGGCCTGTCATAGGAGTAACTGATAGGAATATATGTGTCCATTTTAGGGTTAGATATAGGTATACTATTTCTAAAGCAAGGGGTGATTACACCACCTTGCCCCAGCTGTCGTGCAGCCAGTTGTGTCAGATTTAGCTGGCCAGCCAGGGGTGACATAATACATTCTGCAGCCCCTGGTAGGCCCTGGGTACACCTATGCCCTGAGTTACAGGGTCTGATAAGGTGGCCCAGTCCAATTAGATATGTACCTAAGGTACATGAAATCCATTTTAGAGAGAGAGCAGTAGGCCTGGAGCCCTGAATAGCAGGGTCCCAGGTCAACTAAGTCGAAAAACCAGCAAAACACCAGGCAAAAAAAGTTGGGGGTAACCATAGTCAGGTATCCACCCTCCTACAATTGTCGGCAAGAATAAATTCTGTCCTCGTGCAGGGGCTCTGGTGATGCGGGATGAAATCCCCCACCACCCGTCCCATGGACAGATGTCCTGGAGCTCTCTGCGTCGTGGAGTGGGGCGTTTGTGGTAAACTCGAAAAAACGAGAAGATGGCTAGCTCCAACGATTTGTGGCGTTCATGGGCAATGCAGATGACTTTGTTCAGTGTATGCATGAACCTCACCATTCGCTTGTGGCCACCTTGTGGTGATTTGCTGGTGGGTAATACCACGAGAGAAATAATGAAACATTATTCATTACCTTGTATTTCCGTGCTCCTCTTACTTCACCATTACTTAGTAGTCCTATTTCCTTTCATTTCACAGACCCCCTGAGGAAGCGCACTATGGTGCGAAATGCATTGGGGAATCTAAAACCATGTGGATCTTATACATGCTGTATATGTATGATTGACTCTTGAAAAATACGTCGTGACTGTTCAATCATATGAAGTTAATATGATGTTAAACGAATAAATGGTTGAAACTTCTACAAATATCCTGAAGTAAAAACCCACCTTTCATTTGGAATACATTTGGAATACATTTGTGAACTAACATTTAGCATATTCTATGCCCAAGAGTACTACAAGTTATTCTTACTCGCAGTAAGATTTTCTTTATAATACCACGAGAGGACAGATAGTTCGCCATCTCTTGCCCTTGGAACAGAGGGCCATTGTCAGTCTTCAGCTCTCGAATCAGCCAATGACTTTCTCTAGCTTGGGAAGAACTTCACTGGCATTCAATGACGGTATGACTTCCACCTCGGCGTACTTTGAGTGATCATCGATCAACACAAAGGTGTGCCTTCCATCCGGGAGACTCCTGAAATCCAAACTGACAATAGACCAAGGATGGCCTGGTCGAGGCTCTGTGATTATCGGGGCTGGTTGACTGGCTTTCCCGATGGCTTGGCACCATTGACAGGATCTCACCGCCTCCTCTACCTTTTCGTCCATCGTGGAGAACCACACTTTGGTTCTCAGCCGGCTCTTAGGTTTCACCATCCCATGTTGTCCAGCATGGGCCAGTTGTATTACTCGCTTTGTCAAAGCCTTGGGATGACCAACTGATGACCCAGGAGAAGTCATCCCGTGGGATCTTCCTTCAGCTCTTGGCACACGTGGTATAGACTCTCCATAGTCCATCTGGCCTCACCTGTGACTGCCTTCCACTCCTGTTTGGCAGCCTGCCACCGACGATGCTTCAGAATTTGTATTGCCCATGGAAGACACTCACCCAGACGGGTTTCCTCTCCCAGTACCTCCATCGATGAAGAAATAGGGAATGACCTGGCTATAAGGAACTGGACATATTCCTCTGTGTTTTCGGCGTTAGCTTCCTCCTCTGGGGTAGCCGCTCGCGGGTGACGTGATAGTTAATCAGTTGGATTCAGTGCCTCAGGATGGTACCCCACCTGACAGTTATATTCCTGCAACTGAAGCATCCATTTTTCGACACGAGGAGGTGGTTTGGAGGTAGTGTTGGTGACCAAAAGAAGAAGAGGCTTATGATCAGTTGCCACGACAAATGGATGTCCATATACATACAAATGGAAGTGGCGACACCCCCAGTGGATGGCTTTTGCCTCTTTTTCAATTTGTGAGTTTCTCTGCTCAGTGTCTGTCAGAGAACAGCTGGCAAATGCTACAGGGCTCCAATCTTCTTCCTTCTGGCTTTTCTGTGACAGAACAGAGCCCTTTGGGACCAGCATCGACCGCAATCATGGTCAACTTGCACGGGTCGAAGTACACCAATGTGGTATTGGAAAACAGGATGTCTTTGATGGCAAGAAACACTGATTCTTTTTCTGGACCCCAGACCCAAGGGACTGACCCCTTTGTGAGCTCCATGAGAAGGTGCATGAGGGTACTTAGATCTCTAATAAAGTGGCCACAGTAGTTGACCATGCCAAGAAAACTCCTCACCTCGGTGACGGTAGTGGGAGTGGGTGCCATCTTGATGTCTCGTACCTTGACGGGGCCTGGAGTAACACACAAGGCTGAGAAACAATATCCAAAGAATTGTAGTTGCAGTTTAAGGTACTCACATTTGTTGCGGTGCAAGGTGAGGCCGGATTCCTGAATCCTCTGTAGTACCTGGGTCAACCTGGTTTTATGCTCTTGGGTGGTCTTGGCGTAGATGAGAATGTCATCGCTGACATTTACTAGGTCCATCAGCAGTTCTTGGATCACATTCTGAAATACCTCAGCCGCGCTCGACACATCAAAGTTGAGGCGGGTGTATCTCCTCAGGCCGACATGGGTTGAGAATGTCGTGATGTATCGCGACTCCTCATCAAGCACTAGCTGATGGTATACGGATCTGAGATCGAGCTTCGAGAACCAGCACGCTCCGCTGAGCTCCCCAATGAGTGCTATGCAAACAAATGATGGTCAGAATGCTGAATAAATCATACATTCACCACCAGTCAAGAGATGTGGGTTAAATCCATCGTTATTTTGCTCACCATGCCACCCCGGTTTAGACCCAGCCATACGCAAATCAGTCTTGACCCTGTGCCTCATGGGAACAGTCCAGATCGAACTGCCAAGCCTGGTCCTCCCTGGACCAAAACAAGCATCCTGGGACCGGTTTCTGGGTATTACCCTTCATCAGTCAAGTTAGCTTGAATCCAGTGGCACAGTGAGCAAGTGATCCACATCTGGGCATACCCATCCCACTTAGTGTGAAAAGTGCTATGCAAACAAATCCCTGATGAGGTCATCGATCGTTGGAGTGAGGTGTTGTTCCCTCTTTATGGCTGTATTGGGCAGCCTCATTGCGACGCAAATCCCCACTTCTCCTGGCTGCTTTGGCTTGCGTGTGACAACGATGGGGGACACCCACGTGTAGGTCCCGTTACCTTCTCAATTATGCAGGTAGCCTAGAGTTACACTAGTTCCTTTTTGAACGGAGATGGAATGCGATGCGTCTATGGCATAGAGCTACAGGTTTGACCGTGTGATCAATGTGCAGATGTACCTCCTTGCCTTTCAGCCGCCCGATCCCCTTGAATACTCCCAGGAACTCAGCTAGAATGTGCTGGACTGTTTTGTGGTGAATTCCGAAAGAGAATCTGGCGATCTCCAAATCTTCCCCTGCTCGGCACCCCAACAGCATGCAATGCCCATCCTCGGCAACGTATATTTGCGAACTGATGGCGTTAGAACCGTATGAAATGGTCATTTTAAATTTCCCTCATGGTCAGCGGCAGATCTTGTCCATACGCAAAAACTTTAATGGTTGATGCATTCAGTGATGGGGCCCTTCCAGTGTCTCGTACACTTCAGGGGACATGATATTGATGGTTGCCCCAGTGTCAACAACAGTCATGATGGTATTGCCTCCGACGAGCACCTGGCATTGTGGAAGTCTGCGTGAGGCTTCCCCTAACATGTATGCTGAATGAACCGCTTGCTCTTCCTCTTCATCTTCGTCCATTTTGCTGTTCCCACTATCACTTCGGGGATCAAGTTACAGTGGGCCTGGACTGTCGACTCTTGCGGGACCGACACACCCATACAAAGTGATTCATTTTGCCGCACCTCATATACCTTTTTCCATGTGCAGGACATTTGGCAAATCCATGAGGGTCTTCGCCACAATCCCCACATCTCCAGGGGTTCCCGTTGACCTTCCTGCCTGGTCTGGCCGCTGGTTGGGGAGTTATCACGTTGACCGGCTCCACCTTCACTGGGCTTTGTTGTGCTGCCTCCATGTGGGCTGCTCTGGCACGCAAGAATTCCTTTGTCCGGCCCAAGGTTAGGATGTCAGCCAAGGGTTTCCCTGACTCTTCTAGTATTCTTTCTCAAAACCTGGTAGAAGCACATCCTTGTATTATTTGGCCCCTTATCTCCTCACCTTCATCGTGAAATCCACACGTGCTTGCTAAGTCTTGCAGGCGAGCGTGGAACGGGTCAATGGACTCATCCACTTGTTGGCGCCCTTGGCGTTAAACAAAACATTTGTAATCCTGGTTTGCCATGGGCTCAAAGTGCGCTGACAGGGCGGCAATTAGTGTGAGATGTGTTTTGGGGGCCAGTTCATTTACCGACTTGACGAACAAGTTACTTACCTTCGGTAACGATATATCTGTAAGAAACAGTAGTTAGTATTACATTCCATACCTTAGAATATCCCCAGGCGTCAGACTGGATCCGGAAATTTTTGCGTATCAATACCCCTGCACGTCGTTAGGTGTCGTTTCTGGCTCCGCATCCGTCGTCGTCGTCTGCGCCGGAATGACGTCGTCGAAGTACTTAGACGCTGCCCATGCGCACTGACGTCAGTTCTTAGACACAGCTTTTCCACGCCAGATACTCAAAGCCATGCTAGAACCAACACTGGTGCCATGAAACTAGGGCCCTGAAAGGGGATGACCTTAACCCTAGGTATCAGTTCGCAGAACGGGGAGGATGGGTGGGGTGGAAAGGAATCTAATACTAACTACTGTTTCTTACAGATATATCGTTACAGAAGGTAAGTAACTTGTTCATCTGAAAGAAACAGGTTAGTATTAGATTCCTTACCTTAGAATAGATACCCCAGCAATACCAACCCCAGTGGTGGGTCTGCGAACCAATACTCACACCAGAAAGTCCTGGAGGACGGAACGGCCAAAGAAGCATCCCTCCGGACTTGACTGTCCAGGCAGTAGTGCCTCGCAAAGGTGTGCCGCGAGGCCCACGTAGCCGCCTGGCAAATGTCCTGCAGGGGGACTCCCCGACCCAGGGCAGTAGTAAATGTAAATGTAAATGTATAGGCATTTATATAGCGCACTACTTACCCGTAGGGTCCCAAGGCACTTCGACCGCTGCGAAACCCTTCCTGGCTTCCCTGAGAGATGGTCCCTTAATGGGTATCTCCAGGGTGAGACCAGGCATCCCCGGCGGTCTGGTGGGGCCGTAAGTGAAGATGAGGCAAGCTAATGCCCAGAGTTGCCGAGTGTGATCGCTGATCAGAGTGGGCACCGAGGCGAGAGAATTATCGAGTGTGATCGCTGATCAGAGTGGGCACCGAGCCGCCGTGGCCCGAGTGGAATGGGCTCTCAGCCCAACTGGAGGCTCCTTTCTAGCCAAGGAGTAGCACGCCTTGATGCATAAGACGACCCACCGAGAGATGGTCCGCTTATGCACCGCCCATCCCTTCTTCGCACCCACGTAACCAACAAAGAGTTGGTCATCCACCCGGAACTGGCGTGTGCGATCCACATAAAATGAAAGCGCACGTTTTGGGTCCAGACGATGGAGCCGCTCTTCATCCTTTGAAGGGTGCGGAGGCGGAAAGAAGGAGGGCAAGGTGATGGACTGCTCGATGTGGAAAGCAGAGACTACCTTGGGCAGGAAAGATGGTTTCGTACGCAGCACCACTTTGTCCGGATGCACAGACAGGAAAGGGGGTTTGCAAGATAGAGCCTGGAGCTCACTCACTCTCCTGGCAGAGGTGATGGCAACCAGGAAAGCTGTCTTCAAGGTGAGAAGACGGAGAGGACAAGAATGAAGCAGCTCCAAGGGAGCGCACATCAGGAAAGTAAGAACCAGGTTCAAGTTCCACTGAGGCATCACAAAGGGAACAGGTGGAAACATGTGTGTGATGCCCTTCAGAAAACAAGTTACTATAGGGGACTTGAACAAAGAAGGTTGATCAGGCAGCCTTAGGAAGGCCGAAAGAGCAGAAAGGTAGCCCTTGATAGTGCCCAGAGCAGAGCCCTGCTGGGCAAGAGAAAGAAGGAAGAGAAGAACTTCAGAAAGAGGGGCAGAAAGGGGATCCACAGCCTTTGCTGTGCACCATGCCACAAATCTGTTCCACCGGCAGGCGTATATCGACTTAGTGGAGAGACGCCTGGCTGCCAGAATAACATTACAAACTTCAGGAGGCAAGTCAAATGGCCTCAACTGCCGCCGCTCAATCTCCAAGCATGGAGGTGGAGACTGGACAGGTTCGAGTGGAGGACCATCCTGCTGCTGCGACAGAAGGTCCTCCTGAAGAGGCAGACGGATCGGGGGACCGACTGACATATTGAGTAGCTCGGGATACCAGAACCTTCGAGCCCAGTCTGGAGCCACAAGCATGACTTGGGCCCGGTCTCGCCTGATCTTCTTCAGCACTCTGGGCAGAAGTGGTATAGGCGGAAAGGCGTATAACAGACCGCAACTCCACTCGCGACGAAATGCGTCGCCGAGCGAGTGCCGCCTTGGAAATTCCAACGCGCAGAACTGATGACATTGCGCGTGCTCTTCGGTGGCGAATAGATCTAACCAAGGCTCTCCCCACTGCAGAAAGATGCCTTGCGCCACGTCTGAGTTCAGACGCCATTCGTTATCCATCGAGCACCGTCGGCTGAGTTCGGCCGCCCTGGTGTTCAGAGAACCTGCCAGGTGGTGAACCACCAGGGTCACGCCCTGATGTTCCAGCCACTGCCAGAGCCGCAGAGCCTCTTGACAGAGGGTCCAGGACACCACACCGCCCTGTTTGTTGCAGTACCACATGGCAATGGTGTTGTCCGTGAACACCTGCACTGCACTCCCTCGGACAGAGGGGAGGAATGCCTTCAGTGCCAGACGAATTGCCCGCAGCTCCAGAAGGTTGATATGGAGCTGGGACTCCGCCTGAGACCAGAGGCCTCTGATCTCCGCCTCTCCCATGTTGCCTCCCCAGCCCTGGAGGGATGCATCCGTCACAACCACGTGCTCCGGTTGGAGAAGGGAGAGGGATCTGCCGTTGACCCAATCGCGGTCCGTGGGCCACCACTGAAGCTGTCTTGCAGTGCCCTCCGAGATCAGGACATGGTCGGACAGGTTGCCCTGATGCTGGGCCCACTGAAACTTCAGGTCCCACTGCAGAGCCCGCATCCGCCACCGGGCGTGATGCACCCGAAGGATGCAGGAAGCCATCAGCCCCAGGAGCCGCAGCGTCAACCTTACCGAAACCCGGGATAAAGGCTGAAAGATCTGAATCAGAGCCTGAATATCCCGGACTCGCTGCTCGGGAGGATAAACCCGAAACTGCGCCAAGTCCAGAACAGCTCCGATGAAGAGGAGCTTTGGGAGGGGCACAGGTGTGATTTCGGCACGTTGATGGAAAACCCCAGCAGGTGCAGGAGATCCGCCGTAATCTGGAGGTGATTGACGACTGTTTGGGGCGAGCCCGCCTTCAACAACCAGTCGTCCAGGTAGGGGAAGACTGAAACCCCTAACCTGTGCAGATAAACTGCGACCACCGCCATCACTTTCGTGAACATCCGTGGGGCACTGGTAAGGCCAAAGGGGAGCAGGGTGAACTGAAAGTGCTCGAGGCCTACCGTGAACCGCAGGTAACGCCGGTGGGCCGGCAGGACGGGGATGTGAAAGTAGGCGTCCTGCAAGTCCAACGCCACCATCCAGTCTTGCGGGTCTAGGGCAGCCAAGACCTGAGCCGAAGTCAACATCTTGAACTTCTCCTTCCGGAGGAAGCCGTTGACGTTCCGGAGGTCCAAGATAGGGCGTAGGCCCCCTTTGCCCTTCTTGGGTACCAGAAAGTATTGGGAGTAGCAACCACACCCTACTTCTGGCCCAGGAACGCGCTCGATGGCCCCCTTGGCAAAGAGGGCCGTAACTTCCTACTGCAGAAGTCGCAAGTGGTCCCCCTACTCGCGGTGGTACTGCGGTGGCATGGCTGGAGGGGTCACCTCGAAGGGGAGGGAGTAGCCCCTTCGGACGATTTGCAGCACCCACCTGTCCGATGTGACTGTGCGCCAGTGGAAGAGGTGATGGCGGACCCTGCCCCCCACTGGCGTCACATGGGCCTGAAAACTCGGACTAGGAAGGTTTTGAGGCGGATGCTGCGGGAGCGGGTGCGGACTGGCCCCGCCTTTGAGCCAGATCGCCTCCCCGGCGGTTTCCACGGCCGCCACTGCGCTGAATATTCTGTTGCAGCGTGTGGCTGGCGGTCCATGTGGGGACGCCCCTTCCTTGGCCACGAAAGGAGCGAAAGGCACCCATTTGCTGGCGCGGGGCCGAGAGGCCCAAGGACTTGGCCGTAGCCCCGGAGTCCTTAAAGCGCTCAAGCGCGTGGTCTGCCTGGTCGCCAAACAGGCGACGGCCATCAAACGGCATGTCCAGAAGTATATTGGTGCACCGTAACCAGGCGTGGCATCGAACCGCCACTGTAGTGGCCATCGCTCTGCCTAGTGTATCGGTGGTATCCAGTCCGCACCGGATAGAGTACCGTGCCGCATCTCGACCCTCCACTAGGGCTTGGGCGAGTTTAGCCCTGACCTCCTCAGGGCATTGTGGCAGCACGTCCGCAACCGTGTCCCACAGGGTGTGGGTGTAGCGGCCCAAGAGGCATGCGGTGTTGACTGACCGCAGTCCCAGACTAAGGGACGAGAACACTTTCTTGCCAAATTGTTCAAACCTCTTGGATTCCCTGTCGGGAGGGGCCAACGGGAACGCGGTCTGGGAGTTAGAGGCCTGGATAACCAGGCTCTCGGGGGTTGGATGGGTCGACAGGAAGCATGGGTCCCCTGGAGCCGGGCGGTAGCGTCTGGCCACGTTCCTGTCCACAGGCTGTCTTGGACCAGGTGCCCAACAGAACGTCAGATAAGGCCTCATGGAACGGCAGCAGAGGCTCGACCGAGCTTGACTGCGGTTTGAGGACCTCGGTGAGGAGATTAGTCCTCACGGCCGCTGAGGGGAGCGTAAGGTTTAAGACCTTAGCCGCCCGCATTAGTACTACGCTAAAGGCTGCCCCCTCCTCCGTAGCCACGGTAGGAGGGGAGACAAAACCAGTGTCTGGAGAGAGATCCAGGCCGCTGGCCTCCCAAAGCTCCTCTGTCCAGTCCGCTTGGTCCTGACACTTCCGCGTCAGAGGGTCCTCAGACCCCTCCCAGTCCTCTTCGCCACCCAATGGCTGGTAGCCAGGATCAACAATCGGGCCCGTTTGTTAAAGTAGAATATACCCATAGCAGTCTCGTACGGCGCCCAACGGGGCCGTGTCGACGGCTGAACGGGATCGATAGAAGGACTGGGGCCGGCGTCGGCACCCTTGGGGACGGCGCCGGCGAGGTCGTAAGGTCGACCGGAGTCGACCCGGATCCGGGTCCGGTCGGGGCCCGAAGCCGCCGTGGGGCCCGGTGGAGAAGAGAGCGACCTCATGACCATGATGTACTGCTCGATCTCCTCCCGCGTCGCATCTTGCTCAGGGACCCGAAGGTGTGGGGCAGGAAGCGGCGCTAGCGACTTCGGCGGAGCCGCGTGGGTGGTGCCACCCAAAACCCCGGCCGCGTCGTGTGAGCGTTGGGGGCGGTCAGAGGAGCGATGACGCCGCTCCGACCTCTCATGCCTCTTACCTGACGAGGAACCAGAAGACCGATGCCGACTTCCGTAGCTGCGAGGGCTCTGTCCCCGCGACCGATCCCTCGACCTCCCATGGGACCGGGACCTCGAATGGCGAGGGGCCGACTGCCGAAGCTCGAGCCGCTTACTGGACTGCTCCCGCCTAGCCTTCGACGTCAGGGCTCGACAGTCGGAACAGGAACCGTCATCGTGGTCGAGGCCTAGGCATTGCAGACACCGGCGATGGGGGTCGGTATTCGACATCAGTCGACTACACTTCGAGCAGGGTTTGAACCGGGCATCCTTACCGGCACTTGAAGAGTCGAGAACGACATGAAGAAGATCAAAAATGATCAAAAAAGTTTTAGTCAAAAAGTGACTGAGGGGTAGAGCTTCTCCGGATCTGCACTAGCTGGCGCGGAAAAAAGAAGAACTGACGTCAGCGCGCATGGGCGGTGTCTAAGTACTCCGACGACGTCATCCCGGTGCAGACGATGCCGACGACGGACGCGGAGCCAGAAACGACGCCTAACGACGCGCAGGGGTATTGCTATGCAAAAATTTCCGGATCCAGTCTGACGCCTGGGGATATTCTACGGTAAGGAATCTAATACTAACCTGTTTCTTTCAGATACTCCTGTAGATGTCTTTCCCTCCTAAATGCAGAAACATAGCTCCTTTCTGTTCGTAACTCACTTTGATAGCTTCGAAAAATAGGAGTAGTCGCTCTACCCACTCCTTCCATTTAGGAGCCTGAGCAGAAGGCGGCCCTTCCACCAGGATCGGCTCAATGGGGGGTATTATGGCCATCCTGCACTTTCAGTGCACCTTGTGTTCCTCTTGGCAGTTAAAAGCTGGGCGTGTGGTACTGTGCCGTGGGCAGTCAGACGTTAGTACTGTCACTTGCCGTGCAAGACACCTCCTGTGATGTCACTGACACTCCCTGCCCGGGTGGCACAGCTGCAGAGGTTGAGGCGTATAGTAGCGCCCTGGCACGGGTGACCCCTCATGTGCTGGTGGGGCTTAATGTTGCTGGTCATCGCCCACCATGGATCTGCTGTTGGTGTAGGTGTACTTACACGATATTGACTTCGTGATGGCAGATATACAAGGAGAATGCTAGGCCTATGTCTCTTCTCGCACTCCTGAGGCTTGCTGGGGGAGGGTAGCCAGGCTGAACACGAGGTGCAGATTGACTCTTTGCCAGCCCATGCACTCCATGGCACGAGCACCAGGTGCGTTGTCGGTGCACTTGCAGCCCCCACAGAGTGTAGAGGATGATTTAAAGCCCCCCCCTGTCGTCAAAGTTGTGACTCTAGTGCTGGACATCTGCTACGCTACAGCAAAAGACAGACTCCGGTTGTACTTTCGGAGCTTTGGCCTCTGTGCGTCTCTTTGATGTCACATCCGCTGGGCTCCCTCTTATTAGGGACATCACATGGTCACAGGACCACAGCATTGCAGTCCAAAACCCAGGGGTCTGAGATAAACCCCCCTAGTCATTGGGTGGTTTTGTGTAGCACCTGTTGCGTTACAGGGCCGACACTACAAGGGGTTACTGATGGCCGACACAGTAACACAGCTGGGAGGCCTGTGGGAATATAGACATCATGTCTTGCTTAGACAGAAGAGGATACCTTGACTTCGCAGCTGAAACACTGACCAGATCGCCAAGGTTCCAGCATGCAGATGCTCCAGTTAGCAGTGGTCTAACATCCCTCACGGGGTATCCAACTCAGGACCAGGACGGGATCCCATATTCTCTAACTCTCAGGTAAAGGGGGTTGACTAGATCCTAGAGGTATTCTTGGCATAACATCTACACCAATACTAGGTACATTTAGGTATATCTAGTTAGGGAGGCGTCGTAGGAGTATGCACTTTCTTATCATGTGTTTTATGTGCTTGTATATATTCATGATTACTGCAAAATGGTAGAACTGTACCATCTCTTTACTTTTGTAGTACTGCTAACCATATATCTCTTCTACTGTCTGAGGATTGTTACAGCACGTTTATTTTACACTAGAATAACAAATGTTTAATAAATCCTTATTAAAACACCCAAACTTTTTAGTCTGTGTATCTCTGAGACAAACTAAGTGAGCACGAGCGACTGAGCGAAAAGTAGTATATTGTTTCCACGATCCTGGGGGATATGGGTGGTCATGTTCTGAGGTTGCCAGAAACTCTTCTCTGCCCGATAAGAGGGGATTTGAGTGGCAATGTGAGCTAACTAATGCAAACCAGTCTGCCACCAAACCCACACGTTTAGGTTATCCGAAGGCGCAGATCCTGTATAAGGTATATAGGAACTACACAACATGGCACCCAACGTTGGTTGGGTACTTATTCAACAGTAGAAACTGAGTAGTTCAGTCGTGCTATTTCTCATAGACCCCTACTCACAAAACACCAGAGACATCTGGAGTGGGTGGGCACAAACTCCGCCAAGCCGAGTTGGCGAAAAATCCTATTTATTGGCTGTTGCTTAATCAAGCTTGAAGGACACAGTGTTCCTAAAATTGTGCATTAAAACCTTTATCTTAGTTCCTTTGAACAAACAACTTCTTTACAAAAAAAATGCGAGACAGGAGAGGACGTAACAGTAAATCTACACCTCTCAACAGGAGAATAGTGTATAGACGCAATTCAGATTGCAGAAAAATTCAGACATACAGTCACCCTGAAACGGGTAGTGAATGGTTTATCAGTCAGGTGTGGGTTAGTAGTTTTCGTGATTGATGCACACAAATCTAACAAAACAAAGTTATTTTATTCGTGGGTTACATTTTCAGCAGCAGATGCGAGAAAACAGGCATTTCACCCTTACACAGAAGGAGATGCACCAGTGGAATATGGTCCATTTGAGGACATAGAGGTTCCGCTCACGTACCAGGAACACTTACACTGGTTTAAAGGTCCCCTATCCAATATATGAAGAAGAGTAAGACTTGGCCCGCTCAGAGGAGAAGGGGCAACATGGATGATATAAGCGGCCTACACACCACATCCTGACATTGAAACAATGCCACAAGGAGACTTACTTGCACAACACAAAGATTGAATTAAAATCTATAGAAACATGACGCAATTCGTCATGAGGACATTCACTGTCCAACAGGCAATAGTTGCAACAAATGGAACTCAATCTCAGGGTACAGCAACTAAAATCACACCACAAACATTGCACGTAGTGATGGGCAAAATGCCCACAAGCGTGAACAAATGCCATTCTTGGTAGCTCAGAAAATCACGCAGCTAGAAGCAGTATTCCCGAATACTACCCCGTGTGAAAAACACACAATGCGAACAATCTGCTTGCCCATGGGGTCACCACCACAAGTAGACGATTGTACCAGTTGAGGTACAGTCTTTGCTGCCATATATATAACAGGACTCATGGTATTCCTTCGTTAACAGCGATACCAGATGTATTAAGACAAATACAAAATGACTGGGCAGCAGGGCCTGCTTTGAACTTAGGAATGAAGGTACTATGTAACTATGCCCAGGTATCAGCCATAATACTAGCTAATATTAAAGGGGAAGCAGCTTCAGTGGCAATCCGCCAACACCTAAGGTAGTCCAGTCCTTTGAAACAAGAACACAAACTACCCAAAATAATTGAAACTGCATATGCAGAATTAGGTAGAGACAGTTTGAGGGGGAAAGCTTTAAAACCACAACTAATGGGCAGTCCTGAAAAGGACAATTCAAAGCAGAAACCTGCTTCTTCTAAAAAGAAGTGGGATAATAAAAATCAACAAACATTTAAAGGAAACAGATCTCAATCGCGAGGTAGATTTCCTCCACAGGAGCACTCTGAAAAAAGGTATAATCTCGGGAATAGGATAATATTAGGAAGCCTAATAGGCATCAGGATACAGATACACGTGCCTCTCGTTCCTTTCAGGGTTCATCGAAAAACTAAGAGAGGGAAACACTGTCAGAAAGACAAGAAGAGCGTACAAAGTCCAGAGACAAGCAGCACGCTAAAGATTGCACCTCTAAAAAAGAAGAAAAGCAAAAGCCACAGTTCAAAAAGAGGAAAGTTGCAGGTCTAAAGATCAGACATGCCCAGTATTCTGAGGACTCGACTACTGAACGGGGAATGGGCTCTGACGATGCTAGACTGTGCGGCAGAAGTAATAATAGCTCACCAAAACCTGATAGAATTTCTGGTGACAGCAGACTTGAATGATTATATCACGGTGGAAACACCTGATACTAGAGTAAGTGTACCACATATAGTATATGAAATAACACTCCAGATGGAGGGGGACAAGAAAAATCTGTGTTGCTCTAACCTCCAAAAATCATTAAAAAGTCTACAATCAACACTGGGATTCCTAAATTTTGGTCAAACATACATTTTGGATTACGCAGAAAGAGTAAAACCTTTCTTCGTCTTAATGAAACCTGATTTTTCTTTCTTTTTTTGATAATGTTATTGATTTTAGTCATGTAAGCAAAAACCAGCAGTTCAGCACTTATATTAGGAAGGACAATTCCCGAACAGGTAAATGATTAATCTTGCGTCACACAAACCCACAAAATCTTACAAGATACAGACAGTCAGCGGGCAACCCAAATTTAAGCCATAATACCCACCCATTTGCCCCCAAACCCTAATCTATTTCTTCGGGCACCCCATGCTTTATACATGGGCTTTTCCTGTGTAGCACACCAGTTTACCCCCTCCCGCCATTTCCTGAGGCTAGCTGGATCAGGGCGTTTCGAATTGGCGGCTATGTCTTGCTACAACCATAGCCGTGTTAAGAAATAGCTTTTCGTTTCTGGACCCATCCAGGCCATCCGAAGGAGCGTGTGTCGTGGATCATAGGGAACTTCCCACCCGAAGACTTCTGCGAGTTCCTCCTCAATGCCCCCCAGAAACGTGCCAGTTGGGACATGCCCAGACCATGTGGAAGAAATCCACCTGGTCTTGGCCACCGCGTGTGCAGGAGGCAGTTGGGTACAAGCCAGCCTTGTGGAGACATTCTGGAGTTAAGTAGGTGGCATACAAGTAGTACAGTTGAATCAGGTGACCATCTTAGGCACCATGAGCGCGTCCCTCCAGTCCTCCTCCTCCAGTGGATCCACCCATTCCTCCCATTGGTTTGGGAGGCAGTCTAGCGTGGTTGTGGTAAATCAATCAATCAATCAGGGAATTGTAAGCGCGCTACTCACCTGTGAGTGTCCCAAGTCACTGAGGGTCTGCAGATCTGTTTAGCCGAAGAGCGAGGTCTTGAGGGACTTCCTGAAGGTGTTCAGCGAGGGGGTGCGTCTGATTTCTGCTGGTAGCTCGTTCCAGGTCTTGGCTGTAATGTGAGAGAAGGATCTTCGGCCTGCTCTGTGGGTGCGCGGGGTTTCGGCCAGCATGAGGTTGGAAGATCGTAGGTTTCTTTTGGGTACCTGGAAGTTGACTCTGTCATTGAGGTATTTGGGTCTGTTGTTGTGTATTATTATTACTACGATTTGTAGGGTGCAATCGAATCATCCCAAAGGGGATCTCTCTGTGCCTTGGTAGCAGACAAAGCAGATCGAAGATTGCTGGTTAATGACAGAACAGGCATTTTTAGGCATTTGTAGGCATGAGTGAAGATTTTAAAGTGACTACCCCACCGGGAACCAGTGGAGGCGTCGTAGGTGTTGGCTGATGTGTTTGTGTCGGGGGATGCCGAGGACAAGTCCGGCGGCGGTGTTCTGTATTGTCTGGAGTAGGGACTTCTTGATGCCGCCATAGAGTGCGTTTCGATAGTCGAGTCTGTTGGTGATGAGTGCTTGGATGACGGTCTTCCTTGACTCAGGGGGATCCACTTGAAGGTCTTGCGGAGGATGCGGAGGTTCATAGTGAGTGATGAGTTGAGTACGATGCGGAGATTCTTGGCGTGGTCCTAGGGGAGGTAGGCTTCCGAGGGCGGGCGGCCACCAGATGCCATCCCATGCAGAAGGGGTGGTACCGAGGACGAGAACGTCTGTCTTTTTGGCTTTGAGCTACATGCAGCTGTTGGTCATCCAGACTGCGACGTCTTGCATTCCTTTCTGGAAGCTGAGTTTGGCAGTGGTGGGGTCTTTGGTGGGGGATAGGATGAGCTGGGTGTCGTGGGCGTTGGATACAATGTTGAGGCCGTGTTGTCGGACGATGGCTGTAAAGGGTAAGCATGGGCGAATTTTGCGAATCTGGCGTTCGCGAATATTGCGAATTTGCAATCCGCAAAATCAGCGAATTCTCGTGAATTTGCAGGTTTGTTGTTTTTCACAAGGATTTTTGCCAGTTCGCGAGGATTTTGTAACAGTTCGCAATTGCGAACTTACATGTCGGCTCGCAACGGTCGCGATTATGTTGTTTCTATGTCTGGTTCATCATCACAGGTTCCCAGCACCCTCTCACCCCTGCCACCCTCTGTTTCACCCATGCCACCCTCTGGTACATCAATGCCACCCTCTGGTTCATCATCACTGTAGATTATGGGGGGAAAAAGCAAGCACACCTGCCCTGCTTCAACTGACATGAATTAATTTGGGGTTGATTTATTAATGTGTCACTGTTTTAAAATTCAAGTCTGGCACCTGCTTCCTTATCTGTAATTTGCTTTCTGTTGCAGTGCAATGTTTTTTTTCCAGGACCTTTGTGGCCTACTTGTAGCTATTCTATGAGCCTGCTGTGAGGGTCAGAGCAGGGTCATACAATTGTTGCAACTAGCAACTGAACTGGGAATTTGCAGATTTTTTTTTTTGTGTTCGCAAGGATTCCTGCCAGTTCGCGAGGGTTTTGTACCAGTTCGCAATTGCAAACTTACATGTCGGCTCGCAACGGTCGCGATTATGTTGTTTCTACGTCTGGTTCATCATCACAGGTTCCCAGCACCCTCTGTTTCACCCCTGCCACCCTCTGGTACATCAATGCCACCCTCTGGTTCATCATCACTGTAGATTATGGGGGAGGGGGGAAGCAAGCACACCTGCCCTGCTTCAACTGACATGATTTAATTTGGGGTTGATTTATTAATGTGTCACTGTTTTAAAATTCCAGTCTGGCACCTGCTTCCTTATCTGTAATTTGCTTTCTGTTGCAGTGCAATTTTTTTTTCCAGGACCTTTGTGGCCTACTTGTAGCTATTCTATGAGCCTGCTGTGAGGGTCAGAGCAGGGTCATACAATTGTTGCAACTAGCAACTGAACTCTGGAGGGGCCCCAGTCAGGAAGCACTACAGGGAATGGTTACTAATGATGAGTTTGAACTTTTGCACCTGCTGAATGCTTTCACTTTTGCAAAACTCGTTTTTCTGCAGAACAGCATTACAGCAACTGTAATGCCCCAAACAAGCTTACTTGTGAAAGTTGATTTCTAATCCAAAAGTGATCCAAAGAAAGTCAAAAGGCCTCAAATCCAAAAATGTGCAGGCAAATGTTAACCTGAGGAGTTATTCTGATAAAAATCATTATTTTCAGAAGGTCTATGCTGCTTGCTAGTGGATTTCTTGTGCAGAATTGCAATTTTTGTAATTTCGCGAGTGCGAGATTGTTGCTGCCCGCCGCACCTACATGTTCAGAATTGCGAACTTACACCGCACGCCGCAAAATTGTATCACCAAGAAAAAAAAATCCGCTGCGTGCGAATTTTCGGATTTTCGTTAAATTCGTGAGCGTTCGCGGATTACGAATTTTAACGAAAATCCGCAAAATCCGCGAGCGTAACGGATTTTCCGCCCATGCTTAGTAAAGGGGGCCATGTAGATGTTGAAGAGGGTGGGGCTCAGTGATGAGAACTGTGGGACTCCGCAGGTGATTTTCGTGGGGTCAGAGAGGAAGGGTGGGAGTCTGATCCTAAGGCTTCTTCCAGTGAGGAATGATCGGATCCAGTTCAGGCCTGTTCCTTGTATGCCTGCGTCGTGTAGTCTGGCGATTAGTGTGCAGTGGTAGACTGTGTCGAAGGCTGCTGATAGGTCGAGTAGGTTGAGGGCGCGGAGTGGCCTTGGTCCAGGAGGGTGCAGATGTCATCTGTGGCAGCGAGTAGGGCGGTCTCTGTGCTGTGGTTGCTTTGGAATCCAGATTGGGACAGGTCGAGGATGGCGTTCTCTTCAATGAATCGTGTCAGTTTCCTGTTGACTGTTTTCTCTGCAACTTTGGCTGCCAAGGGGTGGAGCGAGATGGGCTGATAGTACTTGAGTTTGGTGTTGATTAGTGTACGGTAGATGCAGGCGATGCCCCCCTTCCCCAAATTACCCATCATAATCTGCCCCTCGGGGTTGTTGTCTGGAACTACTGTGCCGTCTGTTATGTGCAAATGGAGAGCGTGGCGCAACTTCAGGTACTTCTAAAATTGCGACGGATGTAGGGAAAATCTGGACGGCAAGTCTTGGAAGGAGCGCAAATGGCCGCTATCCCACACATCTCCGAGTTGGGAGATCCCTATGAGGTCTCAAGAGCGAAACCCCCTCAGCCCACTAACCTCCCAGAGCAAAGTACCATGCCGAGGAGGCGTGTATTGGGTTAATTTATATGTCCATTGGGTGTGGCGCATTGATGCCCGCCAGGCCAGCAGCACAGTATGTGTCGCTTCTGGAAAGGTGTAAGGTATGGACCCCCTTACATCATGGATTGGATACGAGGCAAACCCAGCTCACTCAGCTAGAGTCTGTAGGCCGGATCGGACCATCACCCGTTGAACCAGTCATGTATTGTGAGGAGGCGGATCGCCGGATAGTATAGGTGTAAGTTGGTCATACCCATGCCCAGTCGAAGGGCAGGATCCAGCAGCGGGCCAGAGCTATACGTGGCCGCCGACCCCCCCTAAGGAATTTGGTAGCTAAGCGGTCTAGCTCCTGGAACCAAGCCCACGGATGCAAGAGGGGCTATTTTGGAGGACGTAGAGGAATCAGGGGAGAATCATCATTTTAAAACAGGGCGACCCTCCACAGAGGGTTAAGGAGGAGCTTCTGCCACTTGTGGAGGTCTTCCTTTGCCTTTTTCACCAGCGGGGTGATGTTGAGGGACCAGGCGAGGTCAGGGAGAAGGGCGACTCAGATACCAAAATATTTGAAAGATTGCACCCTGAGGGGTATTGTGGGTTGCCAATCAAAGCAGTCCCGCTCCACGTGTAGGGGAACCAGGACTGACTTACTGGGGTTAAGCCGTAGTCCAGAACCCTGACCGAAGGAGTGTAGTATCCATAGACAGTGAGAGACCGATAGAGCAGGTTCCGGCAGAAAAATTAAAACTTCATCGGCGTAGAGGGCAATTTTGTCCACCTCCGAGATGGGTCATTCCCATCCCTGGTACGGTCCTCAATCCGAATCAGGCTTGCCAGGGGCTCCATTACCAAGGCGAAGAGGAGGGGCGAGAGGGGGCACCCCAGCCTCGTCTCTCGTCGGATGGGGAAGGCCTCCGACAATTCCTCATTGACCAGCACCCGAGCTTTGAGCCAGGCGTAAAGTACCTTCACCAGGTTGCGAAAGAGTGAACCGAAACCCATCTCCTCCAGCACGTCGGCCAAGTATTGCCAATCCACCGAATCAAAGGCCTTCTCAAAATCGATGAGAAGTGCCAAATTGGGGGTGAGTAGGAGGCGGTGTGTCAAGGCCAGATGGAGACGACAAACGCAGTGTCTGGTTCCTCGCATTGTCATAAACCTACACTGGTCTGGGTGAACCAGCTTGGTGAGGTAGGGCCTCAACCGTTGGGCAAGAATTGTAGCAAATATTTTGACCTCCGTGTTTATGAAAGAAATCGGGCGGTAGTCCGCACAGTGGGGAGACGGGGATGAGTTTTAGGGAGCACAATAATTGTGAGCATGTCTGTCTCAGGCGGAAAGGAGCCCTTCTCTAGGACATCATCTAAGAGATCTGCGAGGTGTGGGATAAGAGTCTCCCAATATGCTGCATAGTATTCTTGCGGGAGCCCGTCTGGGCCTGGGGTTTTGCCCCACGAGGTATGGGTTATTGCGTCATTAATTTCATTGCAGGTGATGGGGTGATCTAAGTCGATGGACTGGGCAGAGCTCAGGCGAGGGAGGCTGGTGCTGCCAGTGCCCAGCTAATCAGAGGGACATTTTAGGGCTCAGCGCCGAGTAAAGCTAGTGGTAGTAGGAGGCAAAGGCACGAGCCATTGCCAAAGGGGATCGATGCGTTAGACCATCCAGGTCCACGATATCCGGGATAATGCAGTTGACCCATGGGTATGTAGCCAACCTATGGAGGATCTTCCCATTCTTGTCCCGCCAACCGAACACCCTAGCAATAGAAGATCTCAAGGGGAGCTTGGCGGCATCCAGGGAGAGCTGCTTGATCTCAGCCCGAAGGCATGCGAGTTGTCTCTTGGGTGTCGTCGCAGTTATCGGAAGGGGATTTCTCAAGGAGCAGAGCTTGCGCCTCTCGCGGAGTGATCTGGTGTGTCTGGGCCTGTCGTTGACGTTTGAGTTGACCCTTGGAAAAGCCTTGGATGGTGGCTTTGCTTGCTTCTCAAAGGGTACCTAGGGAAGGAACAGAGCCGGTGTTGGTGAGAAAGTACTGTTGTAGTTCTGTCCCCACCGCCTTTCTAAAGTCTTTCTCCTGGATGAACCAGGCATTCCTCCACCAGGTTGGGCGCGTCAAAGGTGGGGTAGTCAGCCAGTTCGTTAGTTGTTTAGCGTCAGCAATTCTGGAGGCGGATGGTGGACCGGTCGTGTCAATGTGTGGGTTAAGAACCAAAACCTGATTTTTCAGTGAGAAATTGGACACAGGAAAATAGAGATACCCTTCATTCCCTACAAGCTTACATGATAGCTCCAAACACTTAGATACGCATAAACGTATGCAACCAGGTGAGCCGTATAATTGCGGGTCAAACAGGGTACACCTATCTGACATAGAATGAAGGTGAAACAGTACCAATTGCATACAAGTCACATTAGTACACAAATGTTGAGATGCACTTTGCATCTACAGAAAAGATTCTAACAGTGGTACAGACTGCTGTAGAGAGCAAAAGAGCACTGGCTCAGGGGAAACAGTAGTAGGTACTCCTGTCCCAGCCTTAGAGGCTGCGACAAAGGCAAGCATCCCTACAGCTAAAGCCTTACATTTGAGATGGATATGATGAGCTAATTCTCTCACTGCAACAGATGTAGAATAGAGGTACAACCCAAATTTGAAGACACCAGCATTCGTGCAATACGAACAAGAATATCTTCTACCAAATGAAATAATGCCTCTGAATCAGTATGAATATATTATTTACACTAACGGATCTGCTCAAAAGACCATAGGGAGTAAGCAACAATATAGAGCAGAATGTGCAATCGTTAAAGGTCGCATGCGGGACTAAACGTTCCATCCAAGTTGCACTAAATAACAATCTCTAGGAGACTGCACAGCACAGTTGGCAGAGTTAAAAGCACTGATACTGGCACTCGTAAATTCGGATCGAGAATTCCCCACACTAATTGTATGCGGTTCTTTTTACTGTGTGCAGTCATATAATGAATTCTTGCAATACTGGGTTCTAAACGGGTTCAAAGACGCAAAAGGTGGCACCATTAAGCATAATATGCTATGGGAACAGGTAGTGGAATTGAAATCTGAACTATCAAGGGCTCACGTGATACACTGAGTCATCAGCGGGATGGCGTTCACCTTGAAGGGAATTGATTGGCTGATGAAGCTGCGAAGGGAGCTGTACGTACGGCTTCCGTAGCTGCAATCACTCATTTTAAACCGAGAATAGACGTTGAGATTATGGTATCTGTCATTGCTTCATGTAAGAACAGCAAAGCACTACCAAAAATGTTCCACTCAAGTACTCCTACAAGTTAGATGCAAATAACATTCCATTTGCTCAGATTCCTAGAGTGGGGGATAGAGTAATACCAAATATGGATCATAGGCTAGGTTTAATTCTAGCAGCACATGAAGGGATAGGTTCTGCACATGCAGGAGTTACGACGACTGTTTCATTGTTGAAACAATGCTATTGGTGGCCTTGATTAACAAAGCAGACTAAAGACTATGGGCCCGCTTTACAGAATGAACTTAAGACTCAATCCTAAACTTACTACTGTTTTGGTATTCACAGATTGCACTTACTACTTTTGGTATTCACAGAATGAACTTACTACTTTTGGCATTCACAGAATGCACTTACTACTTTTGGTATTCACAGAATGAACGTACTCATTTCGGTATTCACAGAAGTTATTGGGCCCGATTCACAGAATGAACTTAAGACTCAATCCTAAACTTACTACTATTTTGGTATGCACTTACTACTATTGGCATTCACAGAATGAACTTACTACTTTTGGTATTCACAGAAGTTAGGATTTTGTCTTAAGTTAGTCTTAAGACAGACCTAAGACAGACTTAAGACAAAATCCTAACTTAAGTCTGTCTTAAGTCTGTCTTAAGTTTGTCTTAAGACAAACCTAAGACAAAATCCTAACTTCTGTGAATACCAAAAGTAGTAAGTTCATTCTGTGAATAACAAAAGTTATTTAAGTCCTAACCGCCAGTTCGGGCCTCAGTGCATTTGAACCATGAGTATAATGAACCCATACAATTTAGAATGCATAAAGCGCTCTATCACATGTAAAGGTTTGGAAATAATCAAGAGGACGGAAAGTGATCATGATCCCCAGAAAATGATATTTGATCTCCAATTTGAGCATTTCAAATCACAAAAAACTTTAAACAATAACCATATGACTATAATAAACACAAAGAAGCTCATATGGAATAAAGAGCTCAGGATAAAAGCTGTTAAACTCGAATCTGAGTTCCTCTCATTCTTGCCAATCTCACCGTCAGACCACTTTAGGAACACAAGAGTGACAGGACTCAAATCTGGGAACAAGTAACTGAGAGTATCCTGAATCACCTAATGAGGAAATTATCGGTGTTGAGAGTAAAACAATATGTTATTGATGCTTCTGCCCAGGAAATAACGAAAATCAAAAGGTTACTGTTAAAAAGTCAAAGCAAGGAACACAGAAGAATGTCCAAGCCTACTTTATAAGCCATCTAACTCTCCAGAACAACATGAGAGCTGTCAACATTCTAAGTGAGGCTTCAGCAGAACGTACTAAGGTGAGGAAAAGGGGAGGTGGGGTAGGAATGTACCAATGGGGAAAAGCGAGATTACATCACATCTCCCTTATTTACCAACAGAAAACACATTACATTTTGCAATTTTGTCACAACTCCAATATTGTCCATTTTCAAAGAGAGACTACATTCTTGAATGTTTTGGCTATGCGACAGGGAGGGTAAAACTTTCTTGGGCTGAGTGGCCCTTTTACATTTTTCTTCACCTGTACCATATCATCTTCCCTCCACCCTGGGGCTTTGACTCAGTTCTTTTTGTCATATCAACCCTTGTATTTTGCTTGGTGAAGTTTGACCTTTTCACTAGCTTCAGGATTGGGATTTGCCAGCTTCCCACTGTCCAACCAACTGCGGTTGAGCTTAGTACAGGGTTCTAACTGACTGTGTTCTTTAATGAGCCTGTTTCTTCTCTCTACCAGGCCATTGACCTTGGGGCAGTACAGGGCAGTCTTCTCATGTTTGATGTTAAGTTTGGCTAGGACGTCAATCATGAGTTGCGACGTGAACTATACCCCATTGTCAGTGATTAAAGTGGACGGTATGCCTTCTTTAGCAAAAACATCTTTGAGAAATTCAAGAACAGCACAAGTGTTGGTGCGATGAATACATTTGTATGAAACCCAGTGAGACGTGTAGTCGACTAAGACCAACACATTTTTCTGGATACCCAAATTATCCATGGGTCCGATGATGTCCATGGCCAGCTTGCTCCATGGTTTAATGGGTACCTCAACTGGGGATAGGGGTGCCTTCCTTAAGGATTTGCTCTTGTCGCTCCTGGCACAGCTAACACAATCATTCACTAATTATTTCACCACAGCGTCCATTCAGGGGAACCAGAATTTCTCTCTCACCCTTTGTTTGGGAAGGCTGCGTCCTAAGTGACCTTTGTGTGCAAGTTCCACTACTCTCTTCCTGAGGTTGGCGGGTGGTACAATCCTGTTCTGGAGGAAAACTCTGTTACCCATGGTGTTTAATTCATAACCACTTCCCAAAAGTCTTTAAGATTATCCTCTAGTTCACTGCACTTGCTGGGCCATCCTTGTACCATTAACTCTTTAAGTTTGTGCAAGTCTGTATCTTCCCCTGCCCCTTTTTCCCATTCTTCCTCTTTTAACTCTGGCTTGTCCACCACCATGATGGGACTGTCCAACATTTTTTCTGTTTCTTCATTTTCCAATGGGCTCTCAACAGATAGTCAGCAATTTTGCTTTCTTCCCCAGGAACATATTCTAACCTGAAGTTGAAGTGTTCTAGTCCTAAAATCCATTTCCCTATCCTGGGAGTGCAGTTCTCCGTACCTTTAACTGTGAAGATGAAGGTAAGGGGCTTGTGGTCTGTACGAATGGTAAAGTTTACCCCCCACAGGAAAGACTTAAAATGTTTTACCACCCAGTAACATGCCAGTGCCTCCTCTTCAATTACGGGGTAATTGCTCTCCGCTTTGGAAATACATCTGGCGGCAGACACAATTATTTTTTCTCCATTTTCATCTCTGTGACAAGGTGGCCCCCAACACTTTTTTGACGCATCAGTAGTAAGGATTTGTTTTTTGTGGGGTCAAAGGTGCCTAAGGCAGGTGACTTAAATATTTTCTCCTTCAACATATCTACAGGGTGCCTGTGCTGGTCGAGGCATTCAAAATCCTTGTTTTTTCTCAGTAGTTCGTGTTGTGCATCGCATTTAGAGGCATGTATTCCATGAGATCGAGGAAGGACTTTAGTTCCAGCAAGTTGTTTTTTGGTCTGAACCCTTGTTCGGAGATGGAATGCCCAAGATAGTCGACAGAAGTCACTCTGATTTGACACTTCGACTTCTGCACCGTCAACCCTGCATTCATCAACTTCTTGAATACAATTCTAAGGGTGGGGTCATGATCTTCCACTGAACGTCAGTGTACTAGGATATCATCCTGGAAGCACATTGTATGGTCAACATCTTTCAAGATCTGGTGCATGATCTTCTGGAATACCGCCGCTGCGGATACCAGACCAAAAGGCATCCTCTTGAACATGAAAGCACCTTGGGGGGGTAATGAAAGCAGTGAGGGGCCTGGAGTCAAGGTGTAGGTCTACCTGATGGTAAGCCAAAGACAGATCGATGACACTAAAGAATTTAGCCTGACCCATGGTGCTGAGCATCTCATTTATGGTGGGGAGCGGGCGTTAAGGTTACCAAGTCACTCTTACCTAAAAGATGCTTGTAATCTTACCTGTAAGGTGCTTGGCAGGTTTTGCAGAGACGCTATGGGCCAAACTCCCAGAACCCCTCAATATAACCAGAGAATGTATACTAAAACACTAGGGCTACAGATTAGAAATCTAGGCAGGACGGCCGGATTCGGACCCTGACGAATTCCTGTTGTTGACCTGCGAGGCAACAAGAATAATTTTGAGCTCTTTGGTATTTTAGGGTTTTTTATCTAACATTATACAGTTCCTATACAAAAATCATTAGCGAATCTACAGGAATGGTCCTAGCGTCCTTGTAGTCGTCGTGTGATGAACTTCTTGTGAAGTCATGAAGAGAGTGTTGTAGAAGTCGTGAAGGTTTTAGCTGCGCTAGTCGTTGGTTCTGTTTCTGTATTAATAAACAAAATCAGATATTAGTTTTATCTTTTACGATGTTCAAAAGATACCAACTCTCCTAGCACCTTTACACTCTCTACCTCTTGATTGCCTATTCATTTACAGTGATTCATTTCTGAGATTGACTCTTCTTCACCACACGATTTTGTTCCTTTAAGAAAATAGTAAGATACACCAAAAGAAATAAACAAACATTCTTCTAAATGTCTTTTAAAAGTCCTAAACATACAGTTTTCAATAAAATGTTGTGTCCTTTGAAATCCTATATTTCAAAAGTGGTTCCAAAAATTGTTTTTTAGCCTTGATTAATTATCCTTCATCTGTCTTCCGTAGGGCGCCTTTTGAACAGAAGAAAATAAAAGTGTAACTTGGCTTTCTCTTTCTTTTCCAGATGGTGTTAATCTTGCTGACAATGGAGTTCCTGTTCCTGCAACCGGATATCCCAAGGCGAGTCACTAGTTGCTGCAGCGTACTTGTTCTGAAGGCTAAGCGCCTTCTAGAAGCTCGGATGTGGCTTTTATACTTGTGCCACACCCGAGACCGCACCCAAGCAATTACTGACGTCGCACGTTATGGCCGGGATGCCTGTCACCCCCTCCCAACACAATCCCCAAGGATGGGAAGACGGACGCAGTTCTGAACTTTTGGAAGGCGGGAGGGAGTTACCCTCCCGGCCGTATTTATTAAAATATGAAACAAAATTAAAACATTAAAATAACAGTTTCATATCATGTACAATTTTCATTTATTACATTACGATGAAGACACGTTGATTGGCTAACCTTAACAAATCTCTAGTACAAAGGTTTTCCTAGCCGAGTCTAACATCCTGCCAATGCATACTTTTCTAAATTAAAATTGTACATCCTAGCATTACGGGCCAACGGCAAGGTCGCAACCGGTGTCAGATCCCAACTACCAGAACACCCCCCTCACGGTGTGAGGGCGGGCGCACAGAGGACTGTACCTCTGTGCCAACTCCAATTTCCCTTGTCTTCGCGGGGGCCCCCTATTTAACTCGACGCCATCTTAATGGTCGTCCGAGGACTCGTGTGAGGTGTCTAGAAGGTAGCGTGGACCCCCCTCCCACCCCACACTGTTTATCATATCCGCCGTCGCGGATATCCTGGCCCCGGGAAATTCGTAGGAGGGGCATCCAGCCACCTCCTCCCCTGGAAGGGGCCTATGACCACCTTCCCTTAGGCGACCCCATACTTAGTGGGCGCCGCCTCCCCGTGTGAGGGGCCAGTGGCCGCCTCCCCCCGGGCGCTCCCATCCATAATGGGTGGCGCCCCCCCTCTAGGGACCTTGAAATTACTGCTCACCGATCATGACCTTACCGCCACAGGCCGGATAGTTGACCGGCTATCCGGCCCCCCCACAAACTCCTACTAAAGGTCATGCTTTTACAAACCCCTTAACCACGCTATGAAATCTCCTGTGAGTAAGACATTCCACTCCCGGGATAAATGGACCCCATCCTCGAGATACATGTGATCCCCCCGAATACATCCATGCGGAATACAGTGCAACTGCGCCGAGCGAAACAACCTACTAAGTTTGTTATTGACCTTCTTTACTGCATTGTTCAGCGCTGACACAGAGAGGCCCCCCTGCCACACCTTCCTGGGAATCATGTGTGACCATGCTATCGTGCACCCCGGGATCCTTCTAGCCAGCCAGCTAACAGTAGATAGAACCCCCTCGAGTAGTACTCGCCGCCCGAGTGTCACTAAGTCATTGCCTCCCAGGTGTACTATGATTACGGACGGCGGTGACCTTGTCCGCCCTAACAGTCCCTCAACAAAACATTGAAACTGGTCAATACAGAGCCCGCCCCTTCCGTGGAAGGTCACCCTGTACCCGTATTCCCCAGCCGCGTGAATCACGTCACCTGCTTTGAATACGTCCCCGGCCCGCCTCACGTATGAGTGGCCCACGACCCACACCACTTTTTCCTCAGCCGGTGATCTCTGACCGCTGGTCCCCAGGTGCCGGGTCGACGGCACAGTCCGCCCCGCATAGCATGCTCGCGAAACTGTAAACCAAACAAAAGACAAGAAGCGTGAGTGCATGACAGTGGCTTCATAACATGTACAACCGCACATACCTTTTATAACAGTTCGAGGACCATCGCCCCAGTTGTTTCACCTTTTCAACACTCTGACCGCTGGCTGTAACCTCTGTAGCAGCCCCTATCCTAAAGGAATGGGTCCCGAAATCGCCCGGGTCCAAGCCCGCCGCTGCGATTGCCATCGTTAGCACCCGCTGAAACTGAAACCTTGTCAGTGGGGTGGCGTCGATGTGTCTCAGCAAGCTTCCCCCCCATGCATCCGCCCTTTGCGCCAAATATTCCTCAACGCACTTCACCGGGCACATGGGGGACCCTCGCATGCGCTGGACAACAATACTGTCTCCTATAGCACCCTGGTCGGTCTTGGACCTGGCTATCGTGATCACCATTGAATCACCCTTGATCAGAATGTGATCCCGACACAGCCCTCCCTCTACATCTTTCTTGTTTCTTGCTACCAGCTCGCTCACCCGCATGGCCCCATGGAACGCTAATGCGAAAGCGGCCCGGAACAGCACTGCTTCAAACTGGGAGGAACATGTCGTGGGGAGTATCGACATCAGCAGGGACAACCTTTCTAACCCAATCGGGCGCCTTTCGTCTACTTTACGACCCTCAAGGCGTTGCCAGCCACGAAGGGCCTTCTTTACCAAAAAGGACGATGTGGAGTCCTTGATGCCATGTGCCTGCGCCATAAATGAAATGGCGGCCCGGTGCCTATTGGCTGTTGCCGCTGATCGGCCTGCCCTGTGCAGTGCTACAAGAAAATTCAAGACACACTCCTCCTGCCCCCACTTGACCCCCCCTGCCGGACCCAAAAATGCACAATAGGAACGAAACGCTCCTCCGTATGCCTTCCTTGTCCTGGGGGCTAAGCTTGCTGCCACGAGGTCTTGTAATCCGGGGCACCGAGTAGCCAGAGTGCTTCGGGAAATGGTGCCGCCGCTAGGTCCGCGGAAGGTAGATAACCCCTGAAAGCCTGCATGTGTGAACGAGAGAGTGCATCAGCCGCCTGGTTCAGTACACCCGGCACATGCTTCGCCCTGAATTGTACGTTCAATCTCATGCAAAGGAGTACAATTTCCTTCAGTAATCTCAATATCCACTTGCAGCATGCTGCCTGACTATTTATACATTCAACAACAGTCATATTGTCGGACCAGAACACAACAGAGCGATCTCTGAACTCATCCGGCCATGCCATCAGAGCCACAAAAATGGGGAACAACTCGAGAAACCCAATGTTACCTGTGAGACCGCTGGTGTGCCACCACGTCGGCCATGTTTGCGCCGACCATCGATTACCAAAGATGGCGCCAAATCCCACGCTCCCCGCCGAGTCGGTCCACAAACCCAGCTCGTCCGAGGACGCTGGCGGTTTGTTCCACACCACTCGACCGTTGAAATCCGCCAGAAATGCCAACCATATGCGCATGTCCTGGCGAACTTCTGCTGACAGTCTCGTGCGATGGCGTCCTTCCTTGAGACCAACCATGGCTTGTGCAATAGAGCGGGAAAAGGGGCGGGCCATTGGTATCACTCGGAGGGCAAAGTTAAGCTGGCCCACTGCTTGTTGTAGCTGATGGAGCGTGACTTTCTCTTTGCCGATGCACAATTCCAAGGAGGCCCTGAACTTTGCTACCTTCCCCAGTGGCAAACGGAAACATCCCTCCACAGAATCGAGCTCAATGCCAAGAAACTCGAGTGAAGTCGATGGTCCAACCGTCTTACCTGGTGCCAATGGCACCCCGAATCGCTCCATGAGAGTGCAAAAATCTTGTAACGCCTGCGCACATCGTGTGTCGTCGGCTGCCCCCAAGAACAAAAAATCGTCTAGGTAATGCATAACCTGGGTATGGCCAGTGACCTTGGTGAATGCCCATTGCAGAAAAGAACTGAATTTCTCAAAATAAGCACAAGAGATGGAGCAACCCATTGGCATACATCTATCCATGTAGTAACGTCCTTGGAACACAAAGCCTAACAGACGCTGATCCCGTGGGTGTACCGGGAGCAACCGGAACGCTGACTCGATATCGGACTTTGCCATCAGCGCTCCAGGCCCCAGGCGATTCAACATGGCGACGGCATCGTCGAAGGATGCGTACCGCACCGAACAAACTCACGGGTCAATTGCATCGTTCACTGACAGACCCCTCGGAGCTGACAAGTTATGGATTAGCCTAAACTCCCCCGGGTCTTTCTTGGGGACTACTCCCAATGGGGAACAGATGAAATTAGGTACTGGCGGGTGCCTGAATGGACCAGCAACCCGGCCAAGGGCAACCTCCTTTGCAATCTTCTTTTCTACCACCGCAGGATTATGCAGAGCCGACAGTTGGTTCCTACACAGTGACTCCCCACGAAAATCCCCCGCCGGGATGTGGAAACCATACAAGAAGCCGTTCCTCAACACCCCAGCGGAGACGTGATCAGGGTATTCGTTTAGCCAGGGGATCATTGCCATGATATCAATGGGGGTAGGTGGCGGTACACCATGGTCCCCATCAGACCTGTTTGGCCACCCCTCTACCCCCTGTATCACCATTCTTGACTCTACACGAACTCTCGGGGTGTGAAGAATTTCCGCAACCTGCACACTCATGCCTGAACTTACATGTCCCCTGAGGTCTCGTGCACTTGCCCCTGTTAAAATTCCAACAGACCCCTTTCTTACCCCCAGTCCCTCCATTCCTTGGTTGGTGGTCACCAGTGGGGCCCGCTCGAAATGGCGCCGCAGGCAGACGGCGGGAAGGCCCGGACCCATTCCCGCCAAGCGACGACGACTTCGTCGCGCCCGGCAGGAGCTGTTTCTGCCAAGATATCGAGTCGAGACAATCCCACGTCAGAGATGAATCTAACTCCTTGGCCTTACGAAACTTCATATCATAACCTATCCATTCATCACCTTCATATGTCTCATAAAAATCCATTATTCGTGCCTGGTAGCAGGACAATTCGGTCAAAACCTCGGGCTTACGCTCCCCAATAATTGCAGTAAACATCGCAAAGGCCCTGGCCCAATTAGAGATTGTCTCATCAACCCTGAATCCCGCCATCTTTGCTCGCCATACATTCGGGTGCCACAAATCTTTTTGTGTCTTAACATACTCCATCTCGCGATGGTCGGTCAACAGGGAAAACATATTAACGTACTTATCGGCCCAGATCAACTCTTTCGTGGCCAGAGGTATATGCTGGACCACCTTCTCCCGTCTTGAGGGCAAAGACCCCTCCCTTGCCATTGGCAATGCATGCTTACCCGGCTCGATTGCTGTTCCCGCCGATTTCTCCACACCAACTGCCGGTCCTCCAGGGGTCACCTGTGGGGGGACACAAGGGAGATTCGCCTTCGCGGCATCTCGCGACTGCCGCAACTGCTGTATTAGTAACTTGGCCTCTTCGGCCGTGTCTGTCGGTGCCGTAGCACCCCCTGTCTTTTTACCCAGCCATGCGGCCAATTGGGCGGCCAACTCGGGAGGCATGTCCTCCTCGCTGGCGGGCGTAACAACAACCAGAATCGGTTGACCCGCGTCTGGGACTGGTACCGGGGCCTCTACTGGAATGACCGGGCTTGCCGGGGGTACCTCGGGAACCGGGACCTCCCCCCCTGCCGCCCTATTCCTGACCCTTCTACCTCGCCCCGCAGGGACAACGCCCGGCAATGCAGGGCCTATAACCTTCTTCAGTCTACCCGTATTATTCATCGCCGCCATTTGCTTCTTCATACTTGCCATATCTTTTATCAGCATTCGAAGCATCTGGTCAGTCCCAGACTTCTTTCCGGCCTTCTTGCCAGGCATCGTTCAACGGATATCCGAACCTTGTTGCTCAACACGGTCCTGGACCCTTAGGCTCGAAGTCTGAAAGAGAAACGCAAAAGATTACAAGTTCTCAAAAATTGCTCCTTGTTCCGTCGAGGGCTCACGTGCAACGAGGGGTGCAGCTTCCTAGCACAGGAACAAGAGGATGCTTCTTCGGATTGCTGCTCCTTTTATTCCTCTTCGGGAGGGCGTGTACCCTCCTCCGGTACGCCTACAGGGCGTGGCCAACGGTGTAGGTGTCTATGACAACCCTTCTTGGGTGGGAAAAGGCGCGCCCCGGCTATGCCGCTTCGGGCATACCAGCCGTGACACGCCCCCTGCACAAAACTGGTTTCCCGGGTGGATCCGGGCCCCCTACCATACGTTCGGGGGGACCGAGTGGTCGCCCCTTTCCAGTAGCAGAGGAAGGCTCATTTATTTCAGCACGCGTGAAGCGCGAGGTCCATTGTTTTCCCGATTTCTGCTCTGCTCTTGGCAAAAGTAAATCCTCACTTGAAATCATTGCTGCTCACAAGTTTTTACCGTAGAATAACTACATAGCCCTGACTAATACTGATACCTGCAATTAACCTTAGAATCCCACCAGAATACGAATGTACAGTAAACACACAATCAATACCTATGATACTTCATGTGTGACATTAATACAAGACAGCAAGCATTTACATAAACATAATACTGCAAACATGTTAGGCACATTGGAGTGCTGGATGCACGGGACAGGCGTGTTTTTTTTTATACGGTATAACAAGGGATTGCCTAATAAGGTTTTTGCCTATAGTGTCTTTAGGAGCTGAAGTCATTACAGTGGGCACCTCCCGACTCATATGTTCTCATTTAGGCTACTTAATTCCACACATTAACAGATGCCCTCTCCTCCAGCCTTGGCTGCAATAACAACCGGCACCAACCTTTCCGACACATCTACAGGTTGTATGACTCCCAACATGCACACTCTTTCTAGCACTTTCCTCAATGGTTCTCTCATCTGGTGCAGTATGGGACGCATCTTATGTACCACTGGTTTAGCATTGACTTAGATTTTAATTTTATGTTGGTAATCACGGAGGAGTCCCAGTCTATCTTCAAACAGTTTAGGGAACTCTTCACAGACGTGGGTGCTGGGTAATATCTGATCGGTTAGCAGGACTTGTTCTTCCTTGTTGGGGTTAAGGATGATTCCCAGCTCCATTTGGTGCTGCCACCCTAACCGATTTGATCCTGACTCCACAATGTACACCTTGCCTATGGTGACTCTCCCTTTAAATTCAATTTGCAACTCTCCCATACCAAGGAGTGGTATAAGTTCTCGGTTATAGCCTACAGGGAACACGTTATGTTTCTGTAAGGCTTTTTCTCCCTGTTGTCAATGCTTTCGTAGTCCTTACAGTTCAACAGCATAAATGGGGAGCATCAGTCTGCAAACATGGTAACACTTTTTTTGTTCAACTTCCCATCACACTTGGGATGGATTACATTCCCAGTGCCAGTATCTTCCTTGAGTTGGAAAAAGTATTTTTTCTTACTAGGCAAGACACATTTTATTTCTTTGTTTACTGTGCCCCCTACACATGCGCCCACTCCGTGGTGAGGATCACCTTCTCTGCATACCCTTGCAAATTGACCCCTCCTATTGCACTTCTTGTAAGTGACACTCCTAGCTGGGCAATGAATGTTATTGGCAAGATGGTTGCTGCTGCCACACCTGTAGCATCTGTAATTCCTTTCCTTCCCAAGAGGCTTCTGTGCAAGACTCTTATTTTGCATTTTGTTTACCTCACATACCTCCACTTCTTCTTGGATATTTGCTACTACTTCTGTTGTGGGTTTCTTCTTTTTTTATGCATTTTGCGGTGTGTTCCACTGATTTGGCAATGTTGACTGCTTCGCGAAGGCAGGGGTTCTTTGCTAACAGTTTCTCTTGGACGCAAACTAATGAGTCTGTCAAATTCCCAAAGTCGCACAAATGAGTGAGGCCTATCAATGCCGCAACATAGTTGGTCACTGACTCTTGTTTACCTTGGAACTTACTGAAAAGTGTGTGCGGTTCCAATACTACGTTTATTTTGCCCCCAAAGTGTGTTTCTAACTTCACCATTGTAGTGGTGAAATCATCCATACCTTCCACTGCCTTGACATTTAGATTTTCTGGTTCTGGCAAAGTTTCGTAAATTTTGCGCCCCTGTACACCCAAATTATGAAGAAGGATGTGCTGTTTGCGCATGGCAGTGAACCATTCCCCACCTACGGCAATTAAGTAAGATTCAAAAAGTTTGACCCATTCCTTCCAGCAAATCTCAGTTTCTCCTATTTCGTTTAAAAATGGAGGTGGCTGGGTCATACTTGCCGCTGCCATCATGGTACAGAACAGTCTCCACTAGTACGATGAATGAAAGCAAAAGAGGCAGAGAAGAAGTGGAGAAGATAACTCGCAAGAAGGGATGGTCACTTTAGAGGTCCATTTATAGATTACACCAACAGCACAATTAGCAGAAAAATAACTCCAGTCAGCACTGCCCAACGCATATCCAGATTTCGTGAGAAAAGGTGTCAACACAATCTCAAAAACATAAAGTCTATTGACACAGTGGCTAGAAATTGCACAGTAACTAACGTAACCGTCTTTATCCTGTTTAATTGTTAGTATCTCCTAGTCATATTTTTTATGAACAACAACTTCTGATAATTCCCTCCGCTGTGCCTCTAAGGATGTAAATGAGGGTGCTTGAAAACACAGCACTCAAGTGCACTTCCCTAAACAGTTAGTGGCTAAATGAGAGATTCACTATCTTGTTCCTATGGCAACAAAACACTCCTCACAGAACGGACAGGTTCCAACCACACGCTACCTCAGGAAACGCTCGCTGGGAACATGAAGTTAGACTTGGGATACCGCCTCCTCTGTCCTGGGGCAGGGGTAATGTAATTATTTTTCCAAAAAAGTAAGGATCCTAAAGTTGTGAGCTACCACAGGCCAATCGCATTACTATATAGTGATGTTTAGTTTTACTTTAAAAATTTTGCCAGACGGCTTGCCGGTGTAATTTATCACACCGAGCCATTTCGAGAAGTACAGAGCATGATAAGTCACAGCTGAAGATCGCCACGACACAGAGGGCAGAGCAGCCCAGAATGAAGTGAGCGAGCAGGAGGATGCAAGCAGGAGAACGCCACAGACCATTGCGGCTCCGATCAACGGCTCCAAGCAGCGGCTTTGGTTAGGCCTCGGAGCCGACTCTCCCGCTGATTCCCACCATTGCACCAGCCTCATTTTACCGACTCCGGCCTCGGTACACACTAGCAACAGGCAGTGTTTTCGGGACTCTACCCGACCACGGATTCTACCCGCCCCTGCATCCCCACCCGCACATGTAAGTGCCCGGTGAGAGAGCACGAGCTCAAGACATCGCCCGACCACTCCAACCACGGCGAGTGGGGTGAGTGCGGCGAGTGTGGTGTGTGTAGCAGCAAGGCGGGTGAGAGGAGACGGGAGTTGGGAGAAGGAAAATACAGTGAGAAGTGTCCTGCATCCCCAGGCACGGGAGCAGAAGCGGCAGTAGCACCGGCCTTCCTACCACCAGGGGGGCCATTTCAACCCCAGGGGGACGCACTGTCTCAAGCTCCTGTGCGGGGCAAGCGATGCAGCAGGCACAGCAAAAATCAGGCTGCGGTGTCTAGCTTGGAAAGCCTTCACGCAGAGGACACAAGGATTAAGGTTCAAGGCAAAACCCACCCGACTCAGCAGTAAAAGCAAGAGGGGCAGCACAACAGCACCTGGAGCTGCGGTTAGCGCCCTGAATTTAGAGGTTAGTGCTCAGCTGGTCAGCGCTCCGGACTTAAAGCACAGCTCCACGCCCCCCGCCTTCCCGGCCAGGCAGCCGTCTGTTCAGCATGAGGTCAGGCCAGGTTCGGGTGATCGGCCGCCCCAAGCCCTCAGGGCGGAGAAAAAAGGGCAAGGTAGGTCCCCCCTCTGATCAAAGCAGTAACGAATCGGCTCTAATTGTGACAGATAGCGGCCCAAGTGAAGGGGATTCACAAAGAAAGAAACCCAAAGCACTTTTGGATCAACCAAAAATATTCACAAAATGTAACTTCATAAAAGACATCGGGCCGCCCTGTACTCTAGCAATGACACTGTGAAAGGCCTTCAGATGCCCCTATCACCAGACCAAGCACCAGAACCAGCGCCACCTCAAGGGCAGTCAAGCCAGTCAACTCTCCAAACCCAATAGAAGCAGCAAATCATTGCACAAGTTCATAACCAAGCTACACCAAAAAATATGGAGACTCCAACAATTCACTCAACAACAGCTTTGTCTGCTCACATAACTACACCAACAACAATGGATTGCATGAATGAAGGCTCACCGTTCAAATCAATACTGAGAAACCCTCAAAACAACACAAAAGCGGAACCCCCTTCAACCACCCCTTTAGCGAGCCCTTCGGTGCAACCCACAGCGCAGTACACGCAACCTACAGGAGAAGCAAAACCTAATGGTCTAACTCAAATCAACCATGATGCATCAATAGGTGCACTAGGATCTCAGAAATCTCAGTTATCGCCACAAGCAGTAGCACAGTACTCATCATCAGTAGCTAGCTCCATACTGGCAATAACTTAAACCATAACAGCAGGAACCCTTGAGATCACCTAGGCTCTAAATCCCGCATCAGGAGAAGGCCAGTCACTGGCAAAGGAAAAAAAAACAACAGGCTAACCTGAGAAAGCAGCCGGGCTCTGCTGCTTTCAGCCAAGAAAATAAGCTGATTAGGCAGCACTCTCCTTGGGTCTCTGAAGGGGCCGCCACCGGATCCCAGGTCTCAAACAATTATAATGGCGAAATGAATGTTACACCCAGTTGTGACCTTCGTTCCATCAGCCAAGTCACCCCTAAGACTACACCTCTGTCAGTCAACTCAAAATCTCTAATGCAGGAGGAAGGCAGGATTGCTTTATCCTACTTAGGAACTCAGGAATGGGAGGATATTCAGGCAGCATACTCCCCAGACCAACACCTGGCTCCTTTCTCGCCAAAGCTGAATCACCCGCACTTGCGTTCACCAGACACTCAGCCCTCGTGGGGAACGAGGGAAGGGGGCTTAAAGGAGCGGGGAACCCAATCCCGCATGATGGAAGCGCCCTGGCCTCCCTCCTAAAAACTATGCATTTGTCAGTAGATGCGCTACAATATTAATCAGACAAGACGGATGTACAGCTCTCACTATTAAACACACTGGCTGTGTTCACATCAGGGATCGACGAAAAACTGGGGGAACTCAACTCACTAATAAGAAGGACACAAACAGCATCATACCTCCAATGCGGGTGCAGCCAGTTTGTGGACAAGAAGTCAACCATCTCTGCAATGCTCTCCACCATGCTCAACGAGCTGAAGGAAAAATCATCCAGCACTGCCATTGCAAATTGCCCAACAGACGACCTCACCGCACCTCCGACAGCAGAAAATAATTCCAAGCAGCCCTGCAAAATTAATGCAACTAACACACTTCAAAGTGCGAGCATCACGAACAGCAGCGGTGACTCTCCAAAGATAGAAACGGCTACTACGGTAGTGATAAAAACTAACGCAAAACAACGCCGGCAGCTGAAAAGGTCGTAATCAGAAACTACTGCCACTAAGCCAAGCACTGACTTATCCAATTTTCAGCAAACAGAGTCAGAATCTAATTACTGCCTCAAAAGAGGGTGGCATGCAAGAAAAAACGGCCCATACAAGTAATCACCATCACACAGCAGCATCCCTCAACCTTGGTGGTCAACTAACAGGAACAGAGGAACGGCCTTCTAAGCAAGCTGAAATAGTCTCAGGGTCAGTAAGCGAAAAAACATCCAACACAATTGGTTCTGACCCCCTTCTACACAACACTTGCTTTGTGCTAAATAGTCATGCCGGACTAGCTAGGCAACTTGAAATCGCGGCTCAAGAAAAGGATTCTCCCCATGAGAACACCCGGCAGGCAACCAGGCAAAAAGACACTGGCTACCCAGCCGGAAATGATGAAATGGTAAAGAGAAAGACTTGCACATCCCAGTTAATGGCATTCTTACCAGAGGGGAACCAAGCGAGGATAGTCCTCGACCAACCATCTCAGCACTCTCTCCTTTGGCAAGATCAGAATCAACTGGGAATACCAACTTCAACAATAATTACGGAAAAGGTCTCAAGGACTTATGTGCAGCTGTGCAACAAGACCAGAAAGTGCCGCCCTACCGGTCATCCCAACAAAATATCGCTGCTAATCGACCGAAGCCACGCGAAAGCACAGCCTATCCACCAAATGATCAGACTTTTTCCCCAGAGTTACACATTGCTCAAACCAGAGTATACTACGATAGGTCGCCACGATGTGCTGAACCGTGGGAATGTTCTAAAACTGCTTCGGGCCATTCCCACCCTGGCAGACCTGAATACTACAGATTTATTCGCAATTGAGTTCCTGACCGCGGACAATCCAGCAAAACCAGAAACAACAAGGGTATTATGGAAATCAGAGGCTATAGTGCAAAGAGTATTAAATCATCAGACCATCTTCAAAGACTGGGGTATCCAAATCGGCCCCTATCATCCTGCAGCTTATCCAGCACCGCTATTAAACATGAGCCCAAGGCCAGGATCACCAAAATGCTCAAGGCCCTCTACCTCTGTATTAAGAGGGGCTCTTAGCCATTCAGAGCCTAGAAGGGCTTTCAACCAAGCCATACAATACGAACCCTTAAGGGCGGAATCGTCAAGTGGACGCAACCCAGACCAGGGCAAAGACACGCAGAAAGAAACAGCGATAAGTCTTTGCTCGTGGAATGTAAATGGCTTAGCATCAAAAATCCATGACTCAGACCTCTTCCAATAGCTCAACAACTTTGACATTATCATGCTACAGGAAACATGGCTCACGGAACCATTACACATACACGGATTCCGCTGCTTTGCTCGCCCAGCCACCAAGGGAAGCGAAATGGGCCATGCTTCAAGGGGGCTGGCGACCTACATTTCAATAACATCCATACCAACAGCGGGGGCAACTGGGCCAGAAACGGACGTAGCACTAGCAGTTAAACTCAATCTCCCTCGGGCAGACGCAAATAATGAAGTAACTTTGTTCAATGTATACATCCATCCAAAATGGACAGCAATTGATTCAGTAAAACTAACAGAACTAATAACTTCTTAAGTAGGCTGCACGAAGCCTCAAATCTCATTCTATCAGGGGACATGAATTTATATCTAATGGGAACATCTGAATCAAAGGAAGTCTGTCTTCAATCGTCATATTATAATTTACCATCGCAAGGATCCTTTATGCATGGGAGGCCCAACAGGGTAAACAGACTCTTGCTGGAAGATCTAGAACACCTAAACCTGAGGGCCCTTAATGGAAGAACAGTCAATGACACTCCCCCAACGGCAAGCTATCACACTGATCCAACAAGCTCGCTTTTAGAGGATGTCAGCCTTCCGCTGTTTCAATATGTAAAAGGCTTCAAAATGGACGACATAGGGGTGGCGACCATCGTCCACAAGAGGCTACTTGAGCGGCAACGGTTGCGTATAGCATTCACCCTGCTCTACAACTAGGCTCAAGTTACACATCCAATTACAAGAGGATCAAGTTTTCGACAGAAACCATAACATCCCTGACAGATACAGCAATCAACCTTCTATCCACTCAACCGCTTGGCAAGAACCAGATACAGACCTGGGAACGCATTTTAAAGGCAACAGACATAAAAACGAGGAGCTCTATGGTACAGACACAACAGAATAAGACAACCAGGATTCAAAGAGCACAATTAAAAGCACTTAAAAGATCAAAATAAATGGCTTGATAAGATCTTTACTCCATGAACCAGGGAACACATCGCTCATCTCTAACCTACGGCAACAGAGAACCGAACTAAAGAGGCTGAAAATATCAATAACAACGAACAGGACCTCTGGGCAAAACTCCTGCATAACATCAAGCATAATGCCAGTGATCGCTTCTGGAAAACAGTAAACCTGATCATACACTCACACCATGGCGGTCTCACTTCCTTCATATTAGAGGAAACATGGGCAAGCTATCTAAAGTCTCACTTCAACAGCCAAAGTAACAACCAACAAACGCCGGTGCAGAACAAAGCAGACAAGGATGCAGATGACACTATCAACTGGAGCAGGGCAAGTGGCAGCATCCTTACTGAAAGTCCTGCTGCTGCTTCACGTCCAAGTGCAATTATCACACCTAAGCCTGCCAGAGGAAAGCAACTCAGGGACGAATGTTTACCTGCCACTGAACAGCTTTCAATCAAAAAACAGATCGGGAAGGGAAGAAAGAAGGAAGCGCCGGGTCTGAATGGAATACCACCAGCAGTGTTTAAAGAAAAGCTGGATGATTGGGCAGAAATACTCCATCCACCATTTCTAGAAGTAAGACATCTGGGCATAATTCCAGAATTATGGAAAGGTTCGACAATCATTCCAATCCACAAAAGCGGCAGCAAGAACTTACCAGCCAATTATCGGTTAGTAGCCCTGATCAACAATGAAGCCAAATATTTTGCGGGAACACTGCTGGAGAAACTGACAATCTGGGCAGAAAACAACTAAATAATCCCACTAAACCAGACAGGATTCCGAAAAAACTCTGGCACAATATCTAACATCATGGCAATGTTTTTGATAATGGACATGGCAAAAATTAGGATAACTCAGTTGCTTGTCTGTTTCATTGACTACAGCGCCGCGTTTGATAACGTGGAGAGGTCCAAACTGTGGTCTAAGTTAGCCAGATGGGGCATCCCTAACAACCTTCCATCAATGATTATGCTCCTAAATACAGACACCTGGGTCCAAGTCAAATTTGGCTCAGAATCGCATCTCTCAAGAAAAGTCATAACATCCAAAGTAAGCATGGGCGGAAAATCCGTTCCGCTCGCGGATTTTGCGGATTTTCGGGAAATCCGCAATCCGCGAGATTTGCGAATTTCCCGCAAAATCCGCAAATCCGCGAGCAGCGGATTTTGCTCGCGCTGCTCGCACTGTTAGCGTGAGTTCGCGCCCCGCGAATAAGTGCGAAATTGCAGAAATACGATCTTGGCAAAACTGAAAGTAACTACTTACCAGGTTCAAAAGTTCAGGCACATCATTAGTAGCCATTTCCTGTAGGGCTTCCTGAGGGGCCCCTCCAGAGTTCAGTTGCCAGTTGAAACTATTATGTGACCCTGCTCTGAACCTCAGAATAGTTACACATATGCCACAAAGGTCCTGAATTACAGCTAAGGGAGACAAGCAGGAGCCAGGCTGGAAGTTAAAATCCATTAATCAGCCCCTAATTCATTATTGTCAGTTGGGGCAGGGCAGGTGTTGTAACTAATTTTGCAACAATGAAAGCACTTAGCAAGTGCAAAAGATCACTAATCAGGGCGCACTAAGGAAGCAGGTGGCAGCTAAAAAAATATTCTGTGACACATTAATCAGCCCCAAATTAATTCAGGTCACTTGAGGCAGGGAAGGTGTGCTTTGCTTTGCCGAAAATAATGTACACTGGACAACCAGAGGGTGTAGTGATGAAACAGAGGGTGGCATGGGTGGGCCAGAGGGTGGCATGAGTAGTCAGAGAGTGGCAGTGGTGACAGAGAGTGGCAGTGATGAAGAAGAGTGTCCCAAACAGGCTGGACACGTAGAAACAACAAGTTCGCAAAACTTGCGACCCGACAGGTAAGTTCGCAAATTGCGAAATTGTAAAAACCCTCGCGAACTGGCAGAAACACGGGCGAACACAAAAAAAAAAAAAATCCGCAAATTCGCGGGAATTCGCGGATTTTGCGGATTGCGAATCCGCAAATCCGCAAAATTCGCGGATTGCCAATCCGCAAAATCCGCTCATGCTTAATCCAAAGGTCTTAAACAGGGCTGTGTGCTGGCCCCCATGTTATTCAACCTATTTATGGCGGACTTAACTCTGGCACTTAATAACTGCAATTCACATGCACCCAGACTAGGGGGCTCGTCACTATCCAACCTACTTTATGCGGATGACGTAGTCCTACTCAGTCACACGGCAGTTGGCTTGCAACATCTCCTCAACTACCTGGAGGTCTACGTAGAAGAAAACAGTCTCTCAATAAACTTAAACAAAACTAGGACCATGACAATCAATAGGAAACGAAAAAAAGAGCTACCTATGGTACCTGGGCGACAAACACATTGAAACAGCTGAGGCCTATAAGTATCTAGGAGTCTATATAGACAAAGAAGGATCATTCAGCCATCAACAAAAGGAGATCAAAAGGAAAGGGATGATTCTTGCACTGTCCAAGAAAGGTTTATTAGCTAAACTACTTGGCCCTACCCTGAGCCCTCTCTTAATGGTAGCACGGGCTAAAATCCTACCTTCTATTACCTACGGTACTGAAGCACTTCGAGGGAGAGTTAGCAATCTTCTGGACAAAACGCTTGTAAAAGCATATAGAATGATGTTCAGCCTCCCGTCCTATACCTCACCGGCGCAAATTCGACTGGAGTTTGGTCTGATAAAGCAAACCTGGGCCAGCTACGGAGCATTTATCAACTGCTGGCACAAGATCAGGACATCAAACCCCAACACATTAAATCATCTCCTGTGGCAAGATATTCAGTAGAGGGAGAATTTTCCCGCAAGTCTGTATCTTCAGGAGGCACTGACAAACACAGGCCTTTCGCACTTATGGGACACACACTGCCACCATACAGCTTTCAAAAAATGGTGTGGAAGGCGCTGAAAATACACTCATTGCTGGAGGACAAAGCAACTTTTTCTGTCAGAGCGCGTGCTTGAATGACTCTGAATTCATAGAAGATCCTAGCCCCACAACAATATTTTAACTTGGGATATTCAAAAGTACTGAAATTAAAATTCCTAAAGCTCCGTCTTGGAGTGTAACCAACTACGCAGAACCTCCCTCCCTGGAAAAGGGTGCAGACCTTCACACTATGCAGCTTGTGCAAAAATGGCCAGGGTGACATCATACATACTATCTGCACTTGTACGGAGATGCTTCAAGAAAGGAGGCAGCTGCTAAAAATTCCTTTTAACCAAAGAGGGATTCAGACAAGGAGACAAGCAGTTTTGGCGTATTTTGACCCCGCATTGCCACAATTGAACATTAACCTCATGCACGCTAGCGGTTTTCCCGCTGTGCGCTGAGTTTTTTAAAAACCTGCGTTACATGACGAGCTCAGCTCGTCATGAGCGTACGACAGGCGTAACTCATGACGAGCTGAGCTCGTCATGAGCATCGAAGGGGCTAGACTAGTCAGATTCCTGGAATCAGTTCGGGCAAAAATGCCAATTTGACTCTTAAGTTGCAGGGTGTTGGAACATTAGGGTAAAAATGTTTTACTAAGGGGATGACTAATTGTCACAGCTGACCGCATCTTTCTCACAGGTTGCTACGGCATGGCCAAATCTGTATTTTAAAACTGTAATGATACGGAAGCGTTTTAGATCTTCAACATCATGACACTTATGATGGAGCACAAATATTTTAAATATCGTTTTACTTTGTATGTATTGCAATGGTTTTAAGTAACTCTGCAAATAAAGAATTTGTAATTTGTGTAATTAAGAGGCTAGTTTCAGCCTGGCAGCATGAGTTTATCTCATGGAGAGGGATCTCAGACAATGTGCAGCAGGTAATCTCGGGATTTGATGCAACCAAGGCCCTTGAAAAGCCCATGGGGGTCGCCCTGCTCGACACCGAAAAGGCCTTTAACAGGGTGTTGTGGGATTACCTGTGGCAGGCTATGGTAGCCAATGGTCAGTATCAACAGGAGAGGAAGGGCATGAGTAGGCACTCCTGTACCCCAATCCAATATATATTAACAACAAAGGAGTGACTGTGAAAAAGAGTGCTATCAAAATAAACTAGTGAGAATTAAATGTTGTTCCGCTGCGTGCTGCAAATGTGATCAATACTCACACACGTGCATGCACACAGCGAAATCTCTCTGTCTCCCTATGTACGCCTGTTGGGTCTTCCTCTGAGGAAGGGAACCGGTGGGCTTACTGGTCACCCAGTGTAAAAAGGAGGGAAAAGAACCTTACTTATTAGAAGGACCCTCACTCACCACTAGTTGGCGACATGCTTCATCATTGGGTCCCCGCTGGGGTGACCGAATGTCTCCCCAGCATGCTACGACGCCTGGTAGCGGGTAACTTATATTTAATTCTCATATGGTAGCCAATGGCCTGGGGTGGTGGGACTTTTATCAATGCAATACGGGCAATGTATCTTAAACCTACAGCTCGCTTACAAATTATGGGAGTTGAGTCGGAACCCTTCCCGATAGAGAGGGGAACGCGGCAGCGATGCCCCATCTCCAGTGGCATAACGAAACTTGAGGGGCCCCCCTGAAAAGTACATGGAGGGGGCCCTTCTCCCCGGCCCACATTTGCTGAGGGTGCCCCTGGAGCTTGGGCCCCCCAAACCGCTGGGACTGCGGGGGCTTATGTTACACCGCTACCTTACATTACACCTCCTCCATCATCCAAACACACAACACGAACATGCCACCTAAGACTGCATGCTTCGGTAAACCTCTTCACCCAAACACAAAAATATCAGTCATAGCACCCATCCATCATTTCCACAAATACAATACCCCAACACAACAAAGTACACCCTCACTATATTGCATGTGTTACATCTCACTATAACAATATCCCATCCACTACATTGACTTAGCACTACATCACAAGCTAAATCTAGGTAAGCAGATGTAGAGGTAAAGGGTTTTGTGAGTTCACAGTCTTCAAGTCTACTTTAAGGAAATTGTGCCAAAAAAAGTGTCATTTTCAAACCAGAAGCCCCACATAAAATGTCTACAAATCCTTAGCTTATACAGATATTACAAAACATGCAATTTCTCATGGACTGCAACTTTTATTTTACGTGTTTCTTTACTTTCTACGTTTCATTTCGTTCTTCACTCCTTCCTCTATCAAGTAGATTTTTAGGTGCATGTAATGACTCACAATCATCATGGAAGAGTAAACGTCAAAAGTACATATAGAAATCTCACAATTTCAAGCAATAGATTGAAGACATAGAAAGATTTTACAGAATAGTATAGCAGTGCGACTGCTCAAGACCTGAAGACTGTGCAGGTTCGGAAAGCATACAAGTTAAATCCGTCTTACAGGCTCCTGTCACAGACAGCAGCAGTGATTATCACTTTAAAATATACATTTGAAACTGCAATCATTTTTTCCCCAAACTTCAGCTTGTCCGGAATATTATCGTGTTGCATTGCCACAATGATTTACATTTGTCTTAATGTAATAGATTTAATGTTTACCATGTGCTGATACAAATAGTGAATTTTGATTTCTAACCATCCAGCCTTGGTACTCTCTACCAGAGACCTACGACTGGATACCAACAACGCACTGTTATTTTACCCGGTGAGGTGCTAGAGCTTAGGGAAGAATGCTAAATCCAAAAGGCTCCATCTTTATTTCCTCTTTCTTGTTCCCTCCTTTCTTCTCTCCTGGTTTATCTCTTTCGCTTTTCCTGTCCTCCCTCAGTGTTTGGGACAACTCGACTCCTGTAACAGGGTTCACAGATGACCAACATAATAGAACGGAGGCAGAATACACGATGATATAATGGACTTCATGGATCTTGAGAAATCCTTCCATGAAAAATTCTTGTTTTGCCCTTATCAGGTTTTGCACGTTTGCACATGGTTGAGTTGCGTCCATTTCATCGCCAGCCCATCCCATCGATCTTAGACAGGCTCATGGATGTTCAGTTTTTATTTTAAAAAGCAAGCCTTTGGAAGTCCACTGCTGACAGTGCCATCTATTAATGGCCCCTTCAGATATGGAAGTGAAAACGTGCCTCACTTGGGACAAAATAACTTGAGCTGTCTAGACCATGGACCAGACACAGGCTGGTAACTTTAAAATACTTGGTCAGCGGCCGCAGATTGGAGTCAGTTCAGACTGCGGCGGTGGTGCTGCTCCATTGGAGGCAGCAATACAGGCTCTGTCAAGGCTGGCCAGGAGGCTGCCGGCACTAGCAGGCTCAGCCGCAAGCCACTGCGGGCAGCGGCAATTCGGGTTTACCGGCCAGCATCCACACTCAAACAAACTGGAGCAGGAGGCGGAGCAATCGTCTCCTGCAGAACCAGGCCTATATTACGTTTTTTTTTTTACTATCGGCTGGCTGGGAATGCGCAGAGGCCGCCTTTTCTATCAATATTTTTTATTTGCGCATTAAGAGGGTGCAGAAAATAAAACAGAAATGAATGAAAATCTATTTTTGAAAGAAAGGACCTTTCTCACACACCTCACCCTTCATGGAAAAACTCGCTTGTAATTTGAAGATGATCCCCCATCCGCATATCTGTTCGCCCTTCAAAGCATTGAGTATGGGAAAGTGCTGTGTATAACTACATAAAGACATCTGCAGTGGCAGGGACCCATGATGGCCGGATTCCATTTCCAATGATCTTATTCCTGGGACCTGCTGCATGAGCCTGTCACGGAGACCTACCCCCATGTTACTTTCCCCCCTGACCAACCAGGTATGGGCAGGGCTAAGTAGGTGTTTGCCGACACAGTGACCCTTCTTATAACTTATTCGCGGTTAAACAGTAAGCCTAAGGAGCGAGCCTCACTACATTTTGGCCCTCCGTAGCGCCATGTGCATGGCCAATGGCGCTGCGCAATAAGGCCAAGAAGTGCGTCATAGAGGGGACAGTTTTGGAACTCCCGACTGAAAAATACAACAAAGCATACTCAGGCGGACTGAAGATTACTCTAAACTTGTATTCACCTAGTCCCACGTGTCGGATGTATGTCGTTACAACGCATACTTTTACACCGCACACCTTTACAACACATTTTTTACATCGCAACTTCCATTACAACGCATTCCATTAGAACGCATGCCATTACAATGAATTCTTTGAAACTACCTTTACAACACATTCCACTACAACGCATACTACATTTACAACGCATACCATTACAACGCATACCATTACATTGCATGTATGGTAAGTATTTGATAGTGTAGGGGTAACAATTACTATTCTAACTCCAGGGGGGTGCAACAGTAGGGTAAGTGTTGGATAGCGTAGGGGGTAAAAATAACTATTCTAACTCCAGGGGGTGCAACAGTAGGGTAAGTATTGGATAGTGTAGGGGTAAAAATTACTATTCTAACTCCAGGGGTTGCAACAGTAGGGTAAGTGCTGGATAGTGTAGGTACGCGTTGTAATGGTATGCGTTGTAATGGTATGCGTTGTAATGACATGCGTTGTAATGGATGTTGCGTTGTAAAAGTTTTGTTGTAAAGGTAGTGCGTTGTAAAAGTTGCATGGTAAGTGTTGTTTCCCCCCACATGTCTCTTTGTCTGTTTATTATGCACCGGCGGGAACCTTCCGGCGCCCCTTTCCCTCTCGCTCTCATCACAGTCAGTCATGCGCCCTCGCGTAGAGGCCAGGACGCTCATCTCCTCTCTGCCACTCTCTCCCCCCACCCCCTGTCAGGCGACCTCTTTAGGGCCAATAATGCGGCATGCGCGCACCATTTAATTTATGGGGACTTGGCGAGGCCGTGCGCAGTTGCGCACCATTTGATTTAATTGGTGAAGACTTCAAGAGGCTTGCTTGCAGCCAGCTCCGCTGAGTGAGGGGGCCCCTGGGGCGTGGACTCCTCCCGCACCGCGGGGGCTGTGGGGGCCTTTGTTACGCCCCTGACCATCTCCCCCGTGTTATTTGGATCATACACCGATCACTTCCTCAGGTGGCTGAAAGCCTCTCTGGACATCTTGCCCGTCAGTCTGCAGGGTTGGGATATTAAAATTCTGGCCTAAGCCGATGACGTGGCAATAATCATCAGTGACCCAGACAGGGCTGCCTGCTCTGTGGAAAGGGTAGCAGAGGAATTTGGGAGACAGTCAGGATTTCCGTTAAATAGAGCTAAAACTCAGGTTTTGATTAATAGACACACGCCTGCCTCCGATTGCAGGATTGTAGAGGAAGCTACATATCTGGGAATCTATATCAAGTCAAATGTGGTACATGTTATCGATTTAAATGTAACCCCTATTGTTGATAAAACTAAGAAGGATTTTAGCCGCTGGGACAATCTGAAACTTTCTATAATGGGGAGATGCAATCTGGTAAAAATGATGTTTCTGCCAATGTTATTATATGTTTTTCGCACTATTCCTTTGGAGATTAATAATGAATGGTTCAAAGTAGTTGATAGTCTGATGGCTAGATTCTTCTGGGCCTATGGGAGGACCTGGAGGGCTAATGCATTTATGTGCCAACCCAGAGACTGCGGGCTCCCCAACTTTATATTATATTATATTATATAGCTGCAACACTGCAATACTATGGCCCATTATTTAATAATAAGATAACTGAAGTAGGTTCAGTGAGCTATGTGCCCTCAATTTACGAGCTTCTGATCTCGATAGCCTCCAACGGGTGTCTGCTGAAGTTTTTTGATTCAAACTACTTTGAAAAAACTCTATTCAAGACGCTTATCGCTGCATTTAGAAAGTGGGCGGGGTCCATAAAAAAAATATAGGTGGGCAGATATACTCTCCCGCTTAGGAATGATGAACTCCACAGAATAGTTCAAGTTAATTGCTTAACCTGATGGGAATAGGGGGTTTTGACAAGATTGGAGATCTACTAGCGGGAAACCATATTGCCTCTTTTGAGGTGATCAGGGGTAGATTATGGGGTCGATTCAGATTCGGGAAAAACCACTCCGAATAGCTGTTCAGTTTTTCTCGTACGAATCGTACCCTGCAATGTCCCACTTACATTAGACGAAGTACGATTCGTACCAGGAGCTGGACTCCGTACGAATCGTACAGAGACCGTACAAATGAAATCCCCATACGATTCTCCCTCGGAACCCGCTGTATGCGACATACGTATGGTTCGCGGCTAGTTTTTCTGACCCAGCAAGTACGATTTGTGTTGGGTACGCACGTACGACCCTTTTCCTACGAGAGCCGAAAACAGCTGTAAAAGCAGAGTTCGCCTCGAAACAGGTACGGGACGGCCCCCCCCCCGGGTATAGCGCGTACCCCCCATGATCGCAGGGGTACGGTGCGTACACCCTGCAGTCGCAGGGGTACGATGCGTACCCCCCATGATTGCAGGGGTACGCACCATACCCCGCGATTATGGGGGGTACGGACCATACGGTGTGTATGTGATTGTGTGCTTTTCCGTACGAATCGCCCTTACCTGATGTGGGCCGTACGAATCGTGTCCTCATACCCAGTTCCGGATCGTACGCGTCGGGTCGTACGGCATGTGTACGAGTCATACGGTTTCAGCCTTGCAATACTTACGGATCGTGATGATTCGGGCGGATTCACGAAATACAGATCGTACTACGCGACTCGTACGGATGGGTACGATTCATAAGGAGAGGGCTCTGGATACGATTCGTACGGACTGTTTTTTACCAGGATCAGAATCGACCCCTTAATGTTGGGCCTCTGGATTTTTAAAAATATTTACAGTTGAGGGATTTCCTTTTGAGAAAGGCAGGGCTTCCGCTGCATTTGTGCGGATTCCTCTCATGGAAATTTTAACAAAAAGTACAGGCCCCTCAGTTCCGCAGCTATAGGGCTGTTTGCTGGAGGGGGTTCCAGACGATCTGGATAAGCATAATGAAAAATGGCGGGTGAGGCTTGATTTGGTGGACTCTGGCTTCTTGAAATCACTTGAGCTGGGCGGGTCAATCTTGTGTGTCTTGAACCTGCAATCACAGTACTACAAATCGATGTTTGATTTGTATATAACACCAGCGAAAATCGTTAAATGCGGCGGGGATACGGAGACTCACTACCCTAGCTGCTATGCATCTAATGCGGATCTGGTTCATATGTTCTGCACATGCCCCTGTTTAAAATCACTTGGTTTGGAAATTGCAGGTTTCTTAGGTGAAGTCCTGAAAAATAATATCTCCCTGTCCTCTCAGCTTATGTTGTTACGGGTGGACGAATCAAATGGCGGGCTCGGGCCAGGGCCGATTTAATTTTTTTTAAACAATAACTGTTTTTAGCCTTTGTTTGGCCTCTGCTTGGTTTGACCCTTTACCCCTGACTTTTCAGCAATGGAAAGGATGCTTCCTACATGTTTATAATTTAGAAAACGCACTCCACAAATGAAAAGGCAGGAGGGCCAAAAGTAAAGGGAGGAGGATTTGGGGGGTGCTTTCAACCTGGACGTACTTGCTTTACGTAGTATAGTAGCTGGGCTTGAGGCATAGGGGACGCTGGCTTATGGTTTGGAAGATATTATTAATTTGTGGCAACTTTGTCGCTTCCTAAAAAAACACAGTTTTTTGTTGTCATATTAATGAATTTGTATGTCATGTATTTATGTATACTTGCTGCTGCTAATAAAATTAAAAACAATGATAATAAATATTATAATTTTAAATAAACAGAAACATAATATACATTTTAACAATATAAACTGGAAAATGTTACAATGAATACATATACTATAACCACTAGAATTTATACAAGAGTAGGCAAAGTGTTGGATAACGTAGGAGTAAACTTTAATATTTCCACTCCAGTCAGTGCAACAGTAGGTAAAGTGTTGGATAGGCTAGGGGTAACATTTACTATCCCCACTCATGTCAGTGCAACAGTAGGGAAAGCTTTGGATTGCTGATGGGTAAAATTTACTCTTCTCATTCTAGCCAGTGCAAAATTAGGGAAAGTGTTGGAGTGCGGTTAGGTGGGGGCATTTACTATTCCCACTCCAGTCATTGTAACATTAGGGGTAGTGTTGGACTCAGGGGGAGGGATGGGGGTAAAATGTAATATTCCCACTCCAGTCAGTGCAACAGTAGGGAAGGTGTTGAATAGCGGAGGGATATCATTTACTATTCCCTTCCAGTCAGTGCTACAATAGGGAAAGTGTAGGACAGCGAAGGGGTAAAATGTACTTTTCCCACTGCAGGCAGTGGGGCAGTGCGGAAAGTGTTGGATAGCGGAGGGGTAACATTTACTAGTCCCACTGCAGTCCGTGCAACTGTAGGGCAAGAGGTGAATTTCAGAGGGGCAAAATTTACAGTTCCCACTCCAGTCAGTGCAACCATAGGAAAAGCGTTAAATTGCAGAGTGGAAATATGCTCTATACCTACTCCAGTCAGTGCAACCACAAGGGAAAGTGCTGGATAGCAGAGTGGTAAAATTTACTATTCCCACTCCAGTCAGTACAACAGTAGGAAAAGTGTTGGATAGTGGAGGGGTAACATTTACTGTTTCCACTCCAGTCAGTACATTAGAAACATACTAATTAACTTGACTAATGCATATCATAAATTACTACGACTATTATTATGATTACAATACAAAACGGAATTCTCCAAAATAATATTTTTTTTAAAGTATTTTTGTTGAACAACAAACAGTTCCAGTCAGATACACATCGTACAATGGGTCATCACATGATATATACATTACACTATCATCTCACTGTAGTGTGCGCGTCAGCATGGTTTCCATATCTTGAGCAGTTCAACATAGTACCCCAACGATCGTTTTTTGCACTCACAACTTCCTCCCTCTGATCACATCCTTTCTTAAGCTCTGTATTTCTCCCAGGGACACCATATCTTTTCCCACTTCTTAGGGCAGCCTCTGCTCTCGAACAGCACCCTCTTCATAAGGCGAGACCAGTCCATGTCTGCCTTCCAGTGCGACAGCCTGGGAGACATAAGCGCACACCACAGCCGCTCAATATTGCGTTTAGCGACCTCAGCTACCAGCATTAGCCAGATTTTTGTATGTGCTGGCCCATCTATTCTCCCCGGTGACACCCAATAACAGCCAGCGTACTTCAGGTTGTATGTGCACACCCACCACCCCGACATCACTCCTGCCGCCAATGACCAGTATTGTTGTATCACTGGACATTCCCATAGAATGTGGAAGAATGTGCCGGGTAGACTACAACCCCTAGTGCATTGGTCAGAGTCCGCCCACCCAATCTTCTGCATAAGTGTGTGAGAGTAGTGTGTTCTATGCAAAATTTGTAACTGAATTATTTGGAATTTGCCCGTTATCGCTATTTCTCTGGGGATCTGCATCGCCTCCTGCCAGTCATCGTCCTCCAAAATACCAATGTCCAGTTCCCAAGTAACCAGAGTGTCCCGGGGGGGGGTCAAGTAAATTGTTAATTATTTTCTTGTATGTGAGGGAGATTGCTTTGTCAGGGATTGGGTCTAATAATAGTCGGTTTTCTAAAGGGGCGTATTCTGGTACAGTTTCACCATCCTTAATGTGGCACCGAAGCGCATGTTTCAGTTGGATGTATCGATATTGCTCTGTCTCTGCTAACTGATAATCTTTTTGTAGTTTGTCAAATGTAAGCATCCAATCCCACCTCTATATGTCCCCCAGGTTATCTAGGCCTATGCGACTCCAGCTGCGGAATCCCTTGAGTCTCTCTACCTCATGAAGCCCATCACTCTGCCACAGTGGGGTCTGTTCGGTTAATCTTTTCTTCCATCCTAGCGCCTTGGTAGCAGCATGCCTTGCTCGTACCACAGCCTGAGTATGTGCAGGAAGGTAAGCTTTCTTCCACTTCTATTCTGATATAATGCTGCTAGCATATCCCTTTGTTCCCATCGCACGGCAATCCACTCTGTACGCGGGCTCAGACTGCGGCGCAAAAACCCAACTGTTGATATTTATAAGTTGGGACGGTAGGTAGTAGTTTCTCACATCTGATATAACAAGCCCCCCCTCATATACTCCCCTCTGAAGCTTGGCGAGCGCTATACGTGGCATCCCCCTGCCCCAGATTAGGGTTCGCAGTTCCCTTTCAATGGTGCGGAAGAAGGTGTCAGGAAGCTTGTGTGGCGTGTTTTGTACCACATAAAGTAGGCGTGGTAGGGCCATCATTTTGAACAATACAGCTCTCCCCATAAGGGTGATGGGGAGCTAACACCATTGGGCTATGTCCCCGTGGAGTCTCGGAAAAGTGCGCCTGAGTGTTCATACACAAAACTCCTCCGAGGAGTGGGAAATCCAAATTCCTATGTATTTAAACTTATCCTGCTGCGTCAGCACCACACAGTCAGAGATGAGTGGGGGAAGCCTTCCGGCGAGATAACAAATGAGACTTATCCCAATTTATTTGATAGCCTGAATATGTACCAAAGAGCCAGATGACAATTATGATCCAAGGAAACGTCCGTCTGGGTTTGCCTGCATAGAGTAAGATATTGGCTGCATACAACGATATGCGTTCTTCCCGCCCCCCCATATCTATACCTCAGATGGGGGACAGAGGACAGCCTCTATGGAGCAAGAAGGATCTAGATATTGCCCCATTCACCAGAACCCTCTCAAAATAATATTAACCAATAAATACAATGTAATATACATTCAAAAAACACAACACAATTAACACATATAATTTTTCTTTTACAGAGTTTTATATAGCGCAAACTTTACCCGAATCGGGTATCAGAGCGCATTACATCACACTAGTTGCATTACATGTGGGCACAAGTTTTATTGTTAGGCACGGGGAGATTAAGTGATTTACCCAGAATCACAGGATGTTCAGCATCATTGCCAAGACTCGAACCCAGTTCCCCAGATTCGAGGTCGACCGCCATAGCCGTTAGGCGAACTCCTCTCCCCAAATTACCTACATTTAAAAATAGTTAATTAATGTTTTCAAAATATTATTACTTAAATAACTTTCCAGCCTATATTTCTATAAAGTACACAACACATATCTAAAATTAATTATTTAAATGATATTTACACAAGTTACATAACCAAATATTTATTAAAATAATAATAATTAACTATTACAAAAAATTATATTTAATCACCTCCCCAACGTTTATCCACACACAACAAACAACCCACACCTAATAACTAAATGACAAAATATATTATTTGCATCATTTTCATAATTATCTGACAATTAAACAATTATCAATAATTAACTATCATTTTTTTATTGTATTTAACGTCCCACCCTTTACTTCTACAATTGCCACAACTCACACTTTATAACAAAAAGAATATCTTAGTTACATATTTTACATAATTATTCATCATTTCAATAATCATTATAAAATAACATAATTAATTAGAATTAATTTCCTACACACTCTTTACCCATAAAAAACACACCCCAAAAATAAAAATTGTATTACGTAATTTACATATCAATTAAATAATGAATTGATTATTCATTAATCATCATTAAGTTACTTCCCACCCTATACCCATACAAAACACACAACCCGCACCTGAAACTTAATTAAATCAAATTACACAATTAACATGTTATCAATATCATTAATATTAATTACAAATTATGTATTAATTATAATTAATGTACTTCCCACCCTATAAAGCACACAACCTGCTACAGTACTAAAAATCAAAAAAATATATAAAATGTCATTTCAAAACTACTAACAATTAAACTATGTAAAAAAAAAACTAATGAGGCAAACATTTTATACCATTTACAATTAAAATATATATTCAAATACTTTAAAATAATTAAAAAACGATATTCTTAACAACAAAACTTTAGTAAACTATATTGATGTTGAAGATATTTTTGAAAACCATATTAATGATTTCAATATTGTTAAAATCTATATTACTTACCTTAAAATCGATATTCTTGACAATATATTCTTGCACACAATATTTCTGTGTGACAATATTTCAGACTCGATATTTCTGTCAGACATATTTTATTTTCGATATTTTGACTGACCACCGTTTTGTGGACTATTCCACTGCCTTTGAAAAGTCGATCACTATTGACTTTGGACTAAGCTTGGGGAATGGGAAACTGAACTGACACTTTTGCACTTTCTAATTGAGCTACACACCAACACAAATAAGTCCTTACTACCGATAATACTTTGTCTACAAAAATGCATAGCAAGATTAGTAGTAAACAAGTCTGCATTCTGGCGCTACGTCTGTTCACTTTATATATAGTCGACTTACCTGAGGCAAAATTGAGAATGCATGGGATCAAGCATATGCCGATTTAATGATACTTTCACAAATGCTGAAAGGATTGCAACACCTTTTGTGCCAACTAAATGATTTCAACCTTGCTGATGGACTAACAGCCAATCATTCTAAACTAAAAATCAAGGTATTCCAAAAGAAAAAAATAATAATATCTTGGGAACTAGGTGATGTTATAATTGAAAATGTTAAGCAATATTATTTTTGAGTGTCGCTTGACACTAGGTTACTCTGGTCTAATAACCTTTCAATTAGGAAGCTTATATCTACTAATTACTACCAAACGAATAATGAGATTTGATAAACTATTTGGAGGTAGAGCATAAAGTAGTAATAATGAAGTGAATTTCATTCGGGCGTGACCAGCCAGCCAACATGGCCGACACGAGATCCTTACGCTCTTTACACAAACCCTTGATTATCCTGAAAACCAATAGAATCCCACTCCATCAGACAACAAAACAAGTTGTGTTAAGCTCCGGAGTGTGAGATGATATGGGCTGGTGAACCGGATGGTTGTGTGGCGAAGGATTTCGGCGAGGAAGTACCTAAGGCCCGCCATCAAAATACTCAACTGTCACTGTGGAAGCAGACTGCGGCGATACCACACCAGAGCCATTGAGCATGGACGAAGAGGGAAAGACCCAAACGCAGACAATGGTCTTCGAGAGCAGTGACGGGGGAATCGAGGGTCAGCGGCTGTGGCTCTGTGGCGCAGTGGAGGCTGAGAGGTGGTGAGTAGAAGCTGCAGTTGCACAGTCCGGGAGTTCACAGGCACACAGGCTCTGCTGCACATGCCCCCAGGTGTCAGCAGAAAGGGTCGTGCTTGCCGGAAACCTGCACACATGACAGCGCTGACTAAGAGTGCTGGTTGAGGAGTCCCAGGGAAGAGGAGAAGGGGAAAGACCCCTGACGAGTGCTGACCGGACGGCCAGGTGGGGAGCGGCAATTGTCGGCCCTCGAGCAGCGGGCCGGAGTCCTTGAGCCGCCACAAGTTGGGGGCACTACAAGAACAGAGAAAGTGCATTGAAGGAGGCCTTAGGCCGAGACGGAATGAAGATTGGGTCCTCCCTACTGGAATTTACACGGCCAACGCAGCCCTGCCCAGTTTCTCTGAAGCAGAGCACGCAAGAAAGGTAGGAAGGTGATCCAGCATACAGAACAAGGAGCTTGCACTGCAGGAAGATACGGGGGCACGCCCCACAAGGAATGTCAGAACTGCTCCAGACACTCTGAGGGGAAGCACACTGAGGCCTAGTTAGGCCTGTAGCGATCCGGATGCTGGATCGGGCCTAGTTCGCAAAGCAAACTAGAAAGACCCAACACGGAGGACTGGTGACATGCCTGGGGTGCCCCGCATGCCTCACTCCTCACCCCTCTACTTGCATTGTAGCCTAATCAGGCCTATAAAGATTCTGGGGGCCGGCTCAGGCCCCTGTCGCATGCAAGAGAGACGATAGTGGTCGGGCACCAGGACTAAGGAAGTATGCGGGGCACACCATGCAGCTGCAATCAGCACAATAAGGGAAGGCACATCAAGGCCTAGCCTGGCCTACAGGGATCCCAGGTCTGGCTCGGAACCAGACTAAGTAACTAACGAGACAGACCTAGCACGGGTAGGAGGAGAGGTTTGTGGAGCCCCTCATCTCACCCTCCCACCCAAACAGAGACCAAGCCAGACTTCCACAGATACGGGGGCCGGCTCGAGCCCAAATCACACAGCAGACAAGACAAGCAAGGAGCGAGGGAGCAGCATCACACCTGGGACACCCCACATACTTCTCATCTCACCCTCCGGCACTAGGCAACAATAGCCGCACCACAGAAGCTATGTAGAGATGAGGCCCGACTTGACCTTAACTGCCTCCAAAACAGCTAACGCATCGCCACTCAAGCTCAGATACCGCTGATCCAACATAGAGACCAGGTTCCAGGCAAGTGCCAACACTGTCTATTGAATGTCCTCAGCACAAAATCTGGCCATCGGTCGGCTTAGCGCCGAAACCCAGGAAGCCCCACATGCAGAGGGGGATGGAGCCAGCAAAGTGCTGCACTCAGACCGAGTCCAGTTTAGTGGAAAGCGCTTAGTGGCAGCAGAGAAGATAGGGGTTGCACTGGACCAAACGCATACCTCCCTGGAGTCAAAGATAGACAAGGTCACATCAGACTTCACATTACTACGAGCCGATCATCGCAAATTGGCAGAAAAGGTTCAAGCCAACAGACACTCGTGGAGCTGAAACCAATTACACACAGTCACGTGGCAGCCCTGCAGGATCAAGTGCACATGCTAGAAGATAAACTGGAAGATACAGAAGGGCGCTGACGCCGCAATAACATACGTGTAGTGGGTCTTCCTGAAGGAGGAGGACATAATCCACTTGAATATGGAGAGCGGTGGCTAAGAGAGTTGCTCCCAGAAGACATGCTGTCTCAGCAGTTCGTGGTTGAGCGAGCGCACCGCATGCCAGCCCATAATCCGCCTCCTGGCGCTAGGCCAAGACCGTTTCTCTTTAATTTACTCAACTACAGAGATAGAGACACAATACTTAGAGAGACACTTAAACTCACAGTCAGTAAGGGCCATATGTATCAACATCCTGATTTGCAATTCTCAAATAGCGATTTTTTAGAAATCGGTATTTGAGAATTGCAAATAGGGATGTATGTAAAAAAAAAAAACCGCAATTTGTTAGCGATTTCTTAATATTCCTTAATTGCGATTAGCAAATTACGAATTAAGGAAGTAATCACAATTAAGGAATACTTTCCCAATCATTTCTATGGGCCAGGAGGCCCATAGGAATGAATGGGAAGTTATTCTCAATTTGCGATTCTCTATTTGAGAATCGCAAATTGAGAATAATTTCAGGGGTGTCAAAAGGACACCCTGGTGCACCCCTGAAATAAGCATGGGTGCACATGTGGCGCACATACATGCCATAAGGACATGTATGTGCATCACATTGCACTTTGAAAAATGCAAAAAAGTGCGTTTTTCACAACAACAACAAAAAAAATCGCAAATCACCACCAACTTGAAGTTGGTGGTAATTTTCGATTCCTTACGGCCAAATTGCACTTTTTTGGTGCTTCTTACATTGCATTTAAGGAATCGCTAATTTTGCGATTCCTTATTTTGCCTTAATACATACCACTTGGCAAAATTGCATTCGCAAACGCCGAAATTCTGCGAATTTTGCTTGATACATATGGCCCTAAGATCCAAATCAACTAGGTCAAACTATTCACAGACTATACAGCGCAGGTGCAGAAGCAAAGAGGAACTTATAATGCAGTGAAACGTCAGCTTAGAGAATTGAATATTCATTACTAATAGCTATTCCCAGCTCGACTACGAGTGGCCACAAAAGACACCACCCACTTTTTCGATTCACCCTCTGATGTTTTTGACTGGCTGGAGGAGTCAGGCCTACTGACAGGGCATAGGCCATGCACAAACACCATGTCGCCACAGCCCGGCAGGAGAAATAGTCACTGCCTCAGAGGAAGAGGCCATGGCCGCACGACGACGCCAACTGCAGCCCCAGATCTTGAGCCGAGACTGCAGAAAAGACAAGAAGCAATACACGTGGCTTCAATAATTCGAACTATATCTCAGAATTCTGATCAAGATACGAGTCCTGCCTGCTCACCCAGCGCGGGTGGATCGACACCTGCCAGATCCAACAACCTGGACTGCCTGCACCGACCAGACAGATGACATAATATGAATGTTCAATAGTAATCTGAGAGGGGATTGTTACTATATATAGCATTTAAACATTACACTGACATGCTCCAACCAGTTGTGCTAACAAATGCACAAGTAGTATGCGGAGGGGCCAGACTACGCACGCCAAGCCCTCAACTCTCACAGAGCCCGACCTATGCACTGCATACGTCATATGAACTCCCATATTACCAGACAATAAGGGATCACTAATTATCTTGACAGAACTCCGAGAGAAAGCCAAAACACACAGGTTTATACCGCGCACATTCATACCTAGTTGCAAACAAGCATAGTTGTTGGACAGGTTGGGCACCCTAGTTTGGACAAATGTCAACCACGAGTAAACCCTTGTACAGTTATGCACAATTCAGTTAAACCCCCCTTTCAGTATTAGTTTGGACACCTCAGAGAGCTTTTGATGACCTCCCGACCCTCCGCCAGGCACCTGTCTTTGCACACAACAGAGAAAACACCAAAAAAAACACTGCCAATACATGGCACAAGCTAACATAATCACGTGGAACGTGAGGGACATGCACACACCAACACACTGATACGCCATATTTTCCTATCTGCAGCGCAGATCCACAAGCATATCCCAAACAGAAATGGACAAACTACGCAGACAGTTGAGGGGGCAAGTATATGGCACTAACTGTTCTTCCCAAGCATGTGAGGCCTTAATATGGATAAAAGCCGGGCTCCCATGAGTGAAAGAGGAGGCGTTATCAGATCCAGAGGGCAGATATGCGTTTGTGAAAGGTAGATTAAATGGCCAGACGCTGCTCATAGGCTCTATGGCCCTAACGTAGATCAATTCTCCTTCCTAGGAAAGCTGACTGGGATGCATGCTAGATGGAGTGGAATACCGTGGCTAATGGAGGGGGGGGGGTGGATTTTAACTCAGTACTAAACGTAGGCCTAGACAGATCATTCCCGCTACAGATGAGAACCACAGCAATATCCAATGCGCAGGCATTGGCAAAGTGGTTAACTCCCTGGTCGCTGATAGACATTTGGCGCACCCTCAATCTCAACACATGTATCTATTTGTTCCACTCCCATACACAGGTTACATGTAAGTCTGGATCGCATAGTAGGATCACACGTCCTCTCCCCACTTATCAAGAAGATCGAATACCTATGACGCACACACTCTGATCACAATCTTCAACAACTACAACTAGCTAGGGAAGTAGCCCCCCCTCCCCCCAGTTCCCACATGGCGGCTTCAACCAGCGGTGCTGGAGGTGCAAGCATCCCAATTCTCTTTGGGGGCGGCAATCTTGGAATACTTTGAGGCTAACAAGGGCACTATTAGACGACAAGCTCCTGGAATAGGACGCTTTCAAAGTAACCATGAGAGGTCACAGCCTGGGCGCTACCTGGAACATATGGAAGCAACTGACTGACTCGCCTAATAATATAGAGACAGTTACTGTGACATGAAACAAGCACGGTGACAGACATGGTAGACGCACAGCACCTTGAAGAACTGCACGCAGAACATGCTGATTATTTAGAAAGGCTCAGCTGTCACAACTATGCTGTGCATTCTGCGCGCACACACTCTACAGCAGACTGAATGAGCCAGATGCTGGCATGGCTTATACGCCAAGAGCACACCCGTCAGCCAATAGGTGCATTGCAAACTGAAGCAGGACACATGCTATACATGCAGCATGAAAAACACGCAGCCATGACACAGCATTATGCTACATTCTACCAGTCCCTGGGTTGGTGTAATGGATGGGATCTTACCACCTTTGTAGAAGCTATACACCCTCCAGAGGCGAGACCAGAATACACGGAGATACTAAATGAACCATTCTGGCCTGAGGTGATCCGTGGCGCAATAGCAGAACTAGCCACTGGGAAAACACCAGAGCCATACAGATCCCTGACGGAATATTACAAAGCATATTCTGTAACACTAACCCCACGCCTGCACCTACTCTACATCACAGCTTTGAGTGAGCGAAGTTCCTCCTTGTATGCGAGAGGCAAACCCGGTGTCATTGCTCAAACCTGATAAAGATCCCACCAAAATGGGCTCCTACAGACCACTAGCCCTGCTTAATATAGACTATAAATATTGGCAAAGGTCCTAGCAGACAAGCTTGCGCAGGTGGTCCCATCACTGCATGCGGAGTTGCAATAGCACTACTGGGCAAGGTGCCAGTCCTCATCACACTAGAAGTCTGTAAGGCTGCGGACCCTCCTGGGAAACAGCGTTGCCGCAACAGGCACCACACGCCTTCACTCGTTCCACCCAGCTCTCTCAATACAGCTATTTTCACAGCTTCCCCTACCTGGCATATCTGGATCACCCACTGGAATCTGCACATAGGCAGCAACCTGATCGGTGCAGCAGTAGCCTCCTCACACCTCGGTTGGGCTCACCACTGGACCTCGCCCACTCCAAAGCTCTCCTCTTCCTCACATGGCGCACTGGTTTCTGTCAAGCAGACAGGCGCTGGTGCTGAAGCCTCCACATCAGGTGGTCTTGTTTTCCCATAGGTGAAGTCCCCTTGTCAAATTTTTGCTGAAGGCGGAGGAAATGTTGCAGCACAGCACACCCCCCAGGTTTGCTGAGATAAATGCTAACCAGGGACTGTGAATAAACTACCCCTCCTAAACCCCAAGCAAAAACAATCTAATTATAACTCTGGCCGCACTTTCTGCATTTGCCCTTTACTACATTTCACTCAATTAGAAAGTAGCGGTGCCCATCCCCAGGGGACAATGAGATTGATGTGGACCATGAAATGTAAAAGTTTTACTCACCTACAACATGGCATATTAAATGTTTTAATAGTAGTTTCAAACCATGGATTTTAAAATGTTTTTATTTTTTGTAATATGGTATTTTAAATACATCTTGATCACTGAGTGGCCTATTATGACGGAGATCGGAAAGCCTCCGACCTTTGCGACTTCCCCAATTGAAACCCAGGGTCCTCCATGTAATGTACCGTTATAGGCACACATGCACTCACTCACTGTACGGACAAAGCACATACAGTATTCAGTACTGTTTTCTGCATGCGTTGTGCCATCACAGACACACATAGATTCATCCCGCACATTAATTTTGTGTGCCCTCCTCAGTACTGTAGTCTTTCTATGTTGTGCCACGGTGACTTGAAAATACACTCACTGCTACTATACACATTTCTCATGCGCACCCTGCATATCCCATCAACCTTCATATATTGCACTTCTTGCAAGCACAGTGCTTTTATTGTGCAAACACTGCACAGCACTACTTCTTTCATATAATGCATTACTCTGTATTATACATACACACAGTACAGGTAATCTTTATGCATGCACTGCTCTATTATAGTACTGTACCCTTCCCAGGCACATATACTTCCAACGCTGAGAAACCATTCCTGTGCTGCGCAGCACTCTACATCTAACTGATGTAGGCCAAGGGTGAGTTATACACACAGCAATGGATCTTTAAAAATGTGAATGGCCCAGTAGGCCTCACTCCAGTGACAGGTTAAAAAAGGCTGTGTACACTACTACTGATCACAACACAGTATGCTGCCATCACCGTGCTCCTGCTGTTTAACTCTTGGTGAAGGCAGTAACCTTCCACCACAATGAGGATAGTGCTTTGGGTTGCCCTCCCAGTCCAACAAGCCCGCAATCAATGAGACAGGTCTATGTCATGGCGCACATGCATGATCCATGTTTTCATGTGACAACAAAAATCAGCTTGAGGGATCCAGACAACAGGGCAGTTGGGAACGCAGGGCAGGGGTACACACCCATAACTAAGCAGAGAACTTTTTCATCTCAACAATACCCAGATCAACTGCAGAATTACGTCCAGATTTATATTCATGCATTGTTTATCCTGAACGACAGGCTTCTACTTTAAAAAATGAATCTCCCTTATTACTCATCTCAGTGATTCTTAAACAGTTAAGCTCAGCTTCGGGCATTGTAAAGTTGGATTTAAGATGGGCATATAATCTTGTGCACATTAAGGAAGGAGATGAATAGAAACTCTGATTTATTAGCAGGTTTGGCCACTACAAGTACTTAGCATTAGTGGTTTGCATTTGTAATGCTCATGTGATTTTCTAGCATGTATGAAATGAAACCTTGAGGGATAATTTGCATAACAATGTTATTCTATACTAGGGGTCTCACACCTTTTCTGTAATTAGAGCTACTTCTGATCAGTGTATATCGTTGTGAGCTACTGAAGGCCAAGTAACTTGTGTATTGTTACCAAACACCCCCTTGCCCAGCTTCATAGACTATAAACCTAATGTCCATGGAGCACAATACTATGGTTTGAACAAAATACTGTGACTAGGGGTACCTGTGATAGGGATGCGGTGTGCGTCAGTGAGTACATGGTCTGAGGGGATGTATGAACATATGTGTGAATTGATGGGATATATGTGTATGGGTGACTGTGTTGTATTTGTGGCACATATGGGGCGCCGTTACATGCGTAACAAACATACAACCATTTTATTTTAAATGGTAGAAATTTAAAGTGCAGAAAAATGTTCATAATAAGGAATATTTTTCTGCGCTTTAAATTTCCCCAATTTAAAAATAAATGGCTATATTGTTTAGTTATAAATATGGCAGCTCGTCTACCAGCCACTGGGAGCAAGATGCCAGTTGTGTGTAAATGTGACACTTTGAAACAGGAGAAAATTCAACTGAAGAGTTAGCTTCATATTTAAAAGCATTACATAAAATTCATCTTTTTAGTTTTCTCCCATGTCAAATTGTCTTTACTAACAGCAAGCATATTACTCCCAGTGGCCTGTAGACATGATGCCATATTTATAACAAGAAAATACTGTCACTTCAAAACATGCTTCATACACTATTTAGACTTAAATGGCTTAATTTAAATTATAGGAAAACTACAAGGATAATGTTTGATAGAAACCTTTCCTTCATTTGAAATCTCTCCCATTTAAAACTAAACTTGACTGTATTTTTCAATTATAAAAGTGGCACTGTGTCTACCAGCCACTGGGAGCAATATGGCTGTGTTTGTAAATGTGACATTTGAAAAGGAAGGAAATTCGAATGAAGAGTTAACTTAATCATTAAGGTAACTCTTCATTTTAATATTTTCTCATTTAAAAGCATTCAAAAATATTTTGCTTTCATGCTTCATGTCGGAGGGATGGGCGGAAATGAAAACTAGGAGGCCGATGTGTGGGTTGAATGGTGAGGTTTATGGAGGAGTTTTACAAGGTGGTGTAGGAATTATTGAGAACAACATAGATAGTTTATTGATAATGATGGTATTTCGATAGTCAGGACAGTCAGGTGGTTGCGATCTGAATTGCCTTGTCCAGTCGTTGCTCCCTTCTCACTTCTCATTCTTCATTACCCTGGAAGGCTCAAAGAAAAGGAAAGAGCGGTCAGTGGACTGTATGAGGTTATGATTTTTTTATTCACCGTCACCACAACCGAAGTGTCTCAAGATAAAAAAAATAAAGAAAGAAAGCATGAACACACTCTGGTGCTCGAGTCCTCCTTTTCCCAGGAGAATATGTTTGGTTTCTGGTTTCCTTCTGAGGTGCAAGGGTGGCTGAGTTCGGGGGAAAACCTCCCCCTTTTCACTGCAACCGTAATATTCCCTCTTGTGTACCTCCCAAACTAAGCACAACCAACCAAATGCCGGGGAGGGTAGGAAATTGGGAAGGTAGTGGCAGAGGGGTTTTCATGGGTGTGTGGAGTACAAAAAATAAGAAAGAAAATGTACCTCCATCAAGTCTTTTACCCGTAGGTCCCTCCCCCTCCTCCTGTCCCTGCAGACCCACTCACCGCATCTGCCGCAACTCTGCAGAGTTGCGACGACCTCTCAGCATCATCCAGGGGTGTCCACCAGTCCTCGGACCAGCAGTCCAAATCCTCTCAGGCAGTCTCTTCTTCGTTCCTCGGTGTCTCCTGGAGCTCCCTCGCCTCCCGCTGCTCCGTCGTTTCAAACTCCTTGGCGTCTTCCGGGTTCCTCCTATCGTGCTCCACGTCCTCCTGCGTCCACTCCCTTAAAGTCCGTTGTTCCGCCTCATCCAGTGGGCGCTTTCCTTCCCATTGGTTGACCTTCCTTTCCTTCCCATTGGTTGCTTCCTGTGGAGAGGGTTTTTCAGTTAACTCCCAGAGTCCCGCATCGGTGTTCGGACAGAATACGGCAGAAATGGGTGAGTCCTCGTCATCCTCATGTACCTTTTTCTCACACTTCACTATTGAGTTGAGATGATTTTTATTTAAGAGTTAAAAACCTGAGTGCTTCAGCTCTGAACCTCTGTGACCCACACGGATCATCTGAGTGGAGCACTGCTCATTATCAGGCTCAACTGTCCCAGCCTGATAATAATGTAAAATAAATATAGCCTATCCTTAACTTTAAAACTCAACACTTTTTAAGTATAGTTCTTAGATAAAAAAATAACTCAAGGCTGGGAGCTACTCTAAAGGTTATTGTGAGATACTGGTAGCTGGTGATCCACTGGTTGGAGAAATCTGTTCTATACTTTCTGGCTATTCTGGTATTTTCTACCACTCCTACCAAACATCAAATATATGTAACTGAAGCCCCTTTTTGATAACTACTTTATCATCTTAATGCCAAGTTAGATAGATTTTTTTTTATTTAACATGTTTTTATTGGCCTTTGTAGTCTACACAACCATGGTGCGTTAGGATACATTTGGTTTGCTTGCATTCTTTGTATTTTATAGCATTATACACTGTTAATCATACAATAAACGGACATGTATCCTGCCATTATTAAGGTCTAGCATTAAATGGTTTCTATATAGAACTGGGATGCGAAACTGGGGGAACGTTCATGGCATCCTGGGAACTGATGTTAAGTGGGGTATCAGGGCGATATGTGTCGCGCTAGTTGGTATGTCTGTGTGTCACTGGGGGTGGGGGGGAAATGAGGTTGGTCCTGCTCCAATGTCTGGCCTTCGAGTTTTGTGTGATGTGTGGGGAGAATAGCAAGCGACGTTACGTGCGTGCTGCAGGAGGAGATCTAGTGCGTGTGTTTGTGATCTGGGCTTGTGAATGTGGGTCCGTTAAGATGTGCGGGTAGCCATCTGGGTCATCGTGAGTAGGTGGCTGTTTGAATTGATGCAGTAGTAGGGCTCACTCCATAGAAATGGGGTGTTTTCGTGTCCCCTTCACCTCCTCCTCTCTTAATGTTTCCTCCTCTGCTGTTGCCCACTTGTATACTCCTCCCGCCCAAGCCGCGATCGGTGGGCCTGTGGGGGATCGCCAGTGCATGGCTATACTCCTTTTAGCCAACAAAATTGCCAGGGAGACAAATCGGGTTGGCACTTTGTGTTACTTCAGTTTCCGGAAAATACCTAGCGCACAGGCTTCCCACGTGTTCAGAAGTGTAAGCCCAGTGAGATCTCCAAGTGATTTGTGAACATTGTGCCAATATGGTTGTAGTGTGGGGCAGCTCCAAAACATGTGATGAAAATCTGCTGCCTGTGAGTGGCATCTAGGACAAAGGAACTGGGTGTCGGGGTAAAATCTTTGGAGGCGTGCTGGTGTTAGGTATGTAAATTTTTAGAACGTGCGCTTTTAGACTCCTTCTTGGTGTATTCAAGGGCCATCTCCCATTCTTTCTCATGCAGTGGGCGCCCTAATTCTTTCTACCAGGTGGCTCGTAGGGCCTCTAGGAGTCTGTTTGTAAGTTCTCGAATGGCTTTATAGAGCCATGTGGTCAAGTGTCGCCCCACTCCCATATGTAAGATTATGTGGATGATCAGATGAGTAGTAGGCTCTCCCATCGATAGGTTATGGTGCAATCAATAGCTGTCGAGGAGTAGGCGGTGAAGTAGGAACTGGCCAGGGGGAGATTGTAGTCGTCCATAAGCTGTTGGAATGGTTTGAGCTGTCCGTCCTCGAATAGGGACTCCATTTCGGTGAGGCCTCAGGCCGTCCATATGTGAAGCATGTTAGGAGTGTAATAGTGTTCCTGTCTGGGCCAGCTGACCAGCGGCAGAAGATGAGAGTACGAAGGTTTTCCCGGTGACATAGGTGTATCCTTTGCATGCATTTGCGTGCCACTGCTACATGTATGGGATATGTATGCCTCGGTTTATTGCCTGGTAGTAATAGATGGCGTAGGTCTGGGGCGGGCACTTGGCTGGTTGCGGTGTATGTTTCACCTATATGTCTGCCTGCTGCCCAGTAGGATAGCCACTGTAATTGTGCTGCCAGCAAATAGGATTCGAACGACGGAGCGCCCAGTCCTCCTTGTGTGGTGGGCAGTTGTAACTTCGTTAGCGCTATCCTACACCTGCCTGTTCCCCATATTAGCGAACTGAGGAGAGAGTTTAAGTCTCGGAAGAATGCTCTGGGCGTGATTACCAGTAGATTCGTGAAGTGGTATAGTAACCGCAGGACTATTATCATTTTGGCTATAGTCCCACGGCCGATCGGGGCTAACGAGAAGTTCTTCCAGAATCCTACCGCTGATCTGATGCCGGCTAGTGCTTTGCGATGATTGCCTTCAAATATGTCGGTCGGGGAGTGGTAGAGATGAATCCCGAGTTATTGGGGGGCCTCCGCACTCCAAGTCACTTTCTGGTCGCCCAGCCAGATATTTTGGGGGTTAGGGGGTTCTCGGTATGGGTTCGGATGTAGTGGGTAAACTGTGGATTTGTCCCGGTTTATCCTTAGCCCAGAGGCTTCTGCAAATTCTGTCAGTGTTGTGCAGATGGGTGTGAGGTCCTCAGTAATGTCTCGAATATATAGGAGAAGATCGTCGGCATACATGGAGACACTGTGTAAAATATCCGCAATGGGGATGCCCCAGTGTGCTCCTTCTCGTCGCAGCCCTATAGCTAGGGGTTCTACAGCAAGAGCGAAGAGGAGAGGCGAGAGCGGGAAGCCCTGCCTAGTGCCTCTTTGTACCGCGAATTCTGGCGATATGTATCGCCGAATGGGAATACGTGAGGAGAGTTTGGTATATAGAGGTTGTCTGCACGCTAAGAGGATGGGACCGAGTCCTGCTCGTCGTAGGACCGAAAATAGATATTGCCATGTGAGGGTATTGAAGGCCTTTTCGAGGTCTAGGATAAGGCAGGCTGGCCTGGGGAACGTGTCACCCACTTGATCCTGGATATGGAATAGTCAGCATACATTTTGGGATGTGTTTCTGCCCGGAACGAAACCACGCTGATCTGGATGAAGCAGGGGTCCTAGGATTTGTGTGCATCTGTCCGCTAATATCTTCCCTAGGATCTTACAGTCAGCGGATAGAAGCGTAATGGAGTGGCAGGAGGCCATTTGTTGCGGGTCACGGTTTAGCTTCAGAAAGATCGTGATAACTGGTTCATGGAGGGATCTCGGTAACTCTCCTTTTTCTAACGCGGACGCAAACGTCGTCACCAAGAAGGGGACCAACAGGGAGCAGAAGGTTGTGTAGTATTCGAGGGGGAACCCGTATAGCCCCTGTGCTTTGTTGCGAGCTAGGGTGTGTAGGGTGTGAATAATGTCTGTAGATTGTATCTCTGTATCTAATGCCATTCTGTCTGCCTTTGTGATTCTGAGATCGTCAGTGAGTCTAGAAAATGATCTAGTAGGTCCTGCCATGTTGGCGCTGGGCTATGATAAACCTCTGAGTAGTATTGATGGAAGGCCGCGAGGATCTCGTCCTGGGATCGTACTAGATTCCCGAGGGGGTCTATCACTTCAGTTATGGGTTTCACGTCGGTGTCTTGTTTAGCTAACCACGCCAATAATGTGCCAGTTTTATCTCGCTCCTTGTGCATCCAGGTTGTATACGCCCTGAAATTGCACCGACGGAGGTCGACGGAGGCAGCTAGATACTCTGTTTTGGCTTTGGGCACTTGTGTCGCCGCTTCTTCAGTAAAATCGTTTCGTTTGGTAGCGGTGGCTAGCTGCGATTCGGCTTTTGTGAGTGCCTGTTCTAACGTCCGTTTTACCCCTATTATTTGCTTGATACATTCTCCCCGGGCCACTGCTTTGAATGTGTCCCACGCCACTAATGTTGAGGACACTGTCCCTGTGTTATTAGTAAAGTAGTCCTGTATGCTTTGCCCCTGTTCGCATTTGAATTCTTGGTCTGTCAGGCATTCCCGCGGTAATCGCCCGGTGGGAACCGGGGCATGTGGGGGTCTCCAGTTTAACCCCAGAAAATGGGCGTCGTGGTCAGAGATGATCCTATCCAGGTAGTCAGTGTGTTGAATTTTGGGTAATATCACATTTGAGCATAAAAATCTGTCTAGTCGGACTCGTAGGTTATGTGGTATGGAGTGAAATGAGTACAGTCGAGTCTGAGGATGACGTATCCGTACACCGTCTGTGAGTGCCCATTGTGTGACCCATTGTTTATGGGGCTAAGGAGTATGTGGGCGGGGGATGAGAGTGATCTAAGGTGACGTTTAGTGTGCAGTTATAGTCGCCCCCTAATATCCATTGTATGGAAGCAAATTGGGCCAAAACCCCAGTGAGGCGGTCCGAGAACATGTCTTGCTCTATATTTGGGGCGTATATACTGCACAGGGGGACTGAGTGCCCATCTAGGAGTCCCTCTAGTAAGGCGTGTCTACCCTCCTTGTCCACCACCCGTCAGAGTTCCTGAAATGGGGTTCCTGGTCAAACCCAAATCAGCGTCCCGCGTGCATATGTGGAATATGATGTGGCACATATGGTTCCGGGCCATTTGGACTGTAGTTTGCCTATCTCGGTAGTGGTGAGATGTGTCTCCTGTAAAAACACAATCCGAGTGTTCTGGTGCTTTGTATATGAGTATACAGTGTAACATTTGCTTGGTGTATGGAGGCCTCTAGTGTTGAGCATTAGAATGCTGATGTCAGTGTTCTGTGCTGTTATGGCCATGTGGTGCTGTCAGTATGTTCCAGAATGGCCCGTGTCAGCTGGTGCCTAGCGTCCCACAAATCTCCAGTAGCGTGAGGGACACATGTGATACTCAATGTCGTCCATTCGCACAGTGCAGATGCCTTATTGTGTGAAGTTCTATGAGGGGACGGGACTTTTCTGAACGGGGGATATAAACTGGGGTCGGGAAACAGACCTAATACAAAGGACCTATCGCTGGCGACGATACGTCCAAAGCCAAGTTAGATATGTGTTTTTGTCTTCATTTGTCTCTTTTAAGGAATTCACTAATACAGCAAGCGTATCATGATTAGAGTAAAAGCTATTTTAAACTGGCCTGCACCAACAACTGTTAGAGAAACCAAGAAAGCTTTGTACTTCTTCAAGTTCTATCAACAACTTATCAAAGCATTTTCATCAATAATTATTCCCATAGGACAGCTGCCAAAGGAAGATGTTCTATTTATTTGGTACCCTGAGTAGGAGGCAGCTTGAAAGGAAATAAAGCAGGCATCCACAACAGCCCCTGTTCTTAACATTCAAATGTTGACTACCATTTCAGCCACAGCAATTGATGCTATCTTATTGCAAAGAGATCCTAGTACTGAAGCACTGAATCCAGTTGTTTTCTACTATTCACAGCTTACAGAAACGTACCAGTATTATTCAATATATATTGAAAGATTATTAGATGTTTTCTCTTATTGGGGGCTCTATTTGGAATCATAGAAGTAGTTGTTTGAAAGGATCATGAGAATTTAGGTTTTCTAAAGTCCATGTGCTGTGGAAACCTTCGCAATGCATGCTGGATGCTCTTTTTCACCAGATTTTATTTCCTGGGGAGCTGTCAACCCAGAAATCAATGAAACGCAGGTGCTTTATCCTGGCTCCGGGATAACAATAAAGCACCTACTGTTCAACCATACATCCTGGTATTGAACTGCCAGGAGACGGTGGTTTAGAAATCATACTGTCTGAACAGATGATTGACAATTAAGTCTGGGTTGCCACAGACCATGAACCCTGTGAGCAAAATGATTATTATATTGAAAAGGTCAAATGTTCATACCTGTGTCTCCCTTACAAAAAATATATTATTCTGCTGACATGACACTCTAATGGTCGAACACTCAGTTGTTCAACACACTCTAGGTCTTGTAATGTGCATTCTGGTAGGCTAAGATCCAAAAAGGAATAAAATAATATGTACAATATTGCACCAAGTACATTCAGGTGAAAGCCAGTCACACTAAACCTATGGGACTACGTATGCATCTTCCAACTTCAGAGAGACCTTGGCCCAGAATATTCATGGTCTTCACTGTAGAACTATGTCCATCTGACTCTTGCATAGCCCTTTTGGTAGTTGTGGAATACTTCTCCAAAATTAAACACTTCACCCCACTTCAAACACTTCCTTCTGCAGCAGTCCTAGCATCGTTGTTTCTGAAAAACGTAATGATGTATCTGATAGTACAGTAACAGACAGAGGCACATAATTCAATTCATGATTTTGGACAGAAATGTAGCCGTAGAAGCGTGTTAGTCCAGAAATGACCATCCCCAGTCAGTTGATAATATGGAAAGGTAAGCCAGGCTATATAGTAATATCTTTGCTGCTTCCTTACTCTGTATCAGACAACCTGGGTTCGCTGGATGTCCTTCACCAAGTTTGTTTACAATAATTCACTACACAGTGCACTTTACTCTCGATTGTATTTGTTATACGGTTTCAATCCCCATGTGTTTATTACATGTCTAGCGATCCAGGACCATCTCTCATGAAACCAATTTGCACTTTACATCTTTTACATCACAATGTCATTAAACACCTTAATGTATGCTGATAAACACAGGTGCCCTGTCCCTGCCTATCAAGTGGGTGAATCAGTATGGATGAGCTATCCTTTACTCATACATTCATGTTTATTACATCAAATTTGCCTCTCTCTCTGTTGTCCCTTTTCCTATCATTGAAATGATCAGTCCTCCTGCTGTTAGACTGGCTCCCCTGACCCAATGGAAAATCCATTCTATTTTCCATATTTCAAAGATCAGATCCCATCATGCTGAACTTCTAAGGGTCACTTCACCACCATCCCATTAATGATTTATGATTCGGTGGAACAAGAAATTGAGGAGGTCCTTAGTTCCAGATTTCATCATGGTCAGTTATAATATCATATTGCTTGGAACGGTTATAGGCCTACTGGAAGGTTTTGGGTGACGTCTCGTTTTGTAGACATGCCTTGTTTGATCCAAGCATTCTTTGCCCGGTTTGCTAACAAGCCTTTGAGTGGTTGAGGGCTGTGAGAGAGAGGGGTACTGTCAGGATGTAGACCAAGGGCCTAATTACGAGATTGTCAGTCTTACCACTGGTTTGGCGGTCCCAAGAAGACCACTGAGCCAGTGGTCTTCTGCCCGCAAATTATGATGTTACCGTTGTGGTGGCGGCCTCGCGTCTGTGGTCTTCTGATAAAGGGGAACGCTTGTGCTAGGAATCTTACTTATATTTAGTTTTTAACTCACAGTGCAAATAGATATGTGTGTATTTTACCGATACAAGTCTGTAAATACACACATATGTCTGACTTGGATCCGACGCGACAGTGGATCCAAGACCATAACATATTTTTCAGTTTCCCTGAGTCAGACTGTAGATTATCATAACTTACATTGCTATTTACCTGGAAAATTGCGGAGCAAAATTATTTCTGGGAGCCAGAGATGCACCTTAGAATATCCCCAGGCGTCAGAATGGATCCGGAAAGTTTTCGTCAGCAGTACCCTTGCGCGTCGGTAAGCGTCATCTGCGGCTCTGCGTCCATCGTCACCGTGATCGCCGGAATGACGTCGTCTGAGTACTTAGACGCCACCCTTGCGCACTGACGTCAGTTCTGTACATAGCTTTCCGCGCCAGTAACGCAGAGCTATGATAGAAACCGACACTGGTGCCATGAAACTAGGGCCCTGAAAGGGATGTCCTTAACCCTAGATATCGGTTCGCAGAACGGGGAGATGAGTGGGGCGGTAAGGAATCTAACACTAAGTACTGTTTCTTACAGATATATCGTTACCGAAGGTAAGTAACTTGTGCATTTGAAAGAAACAGGTTAGTGTCAGATTGCTTACCTTATAATAGATATCCCAGCAATACCAACCCCGGTGGTGGGTCTGCGAATCAAGATCACACCAGAAAGTCCTGGAAAACAGAACGGCCCAAAAGCTTTCTCCCCGGACTTGGCTGTCCAGGCAGTAATGTCTAGCAAACGTGTGCAGCGAGGCCCACGTAGCTGCCTGGCAGATGTCCTGCAAGGGGACCCAGGGCAGTAGTAGCTGCCATGGTCCGAGTGGAATGGGCGCGCCGCCCAACAGGAGGCTCCTTTTTCGCCAAAGAGTAGCAAACCTTGATGCACAAGACGACCCACCAAGAGATGGTCCGCTTATGCACCGCCCGTCCCTTCTTTGCGCCCACGTAACCAAGAAAGAGCTGGTCGTCCACCCGGAACTGGCATGTGCGGTCCAGATAGAATGAGAGCACACGTTTTGGGTCCAGACTGTGGAGCCTCTCTACCTCTTTCGAGGGATGCGGACGCAGATAGAAGGTGGGCAAGGTGATGGACTACCCGATATGAAAGGCTGTGACCAACTTGGGCAGGAAAGAAGGACGAGTCCTTAGGACAACCTTGTCCAGATGGACAGAGAGGAAAGGAGGTTTAGAAGATAGAGCCTGGAGCTCACTCACTCTCCTGGCAGAGGTGATGGCAATCAAGAATGCAGTCTTAAGAGTCAGAAGACGAAGAGGACAGTTATGAAGTGGCTCAAAAGTAGTGCACATCAGATACGTTAGAACAAGATTCAAGTCCCACGGAGGCATCACGAAGGAAACAGGAGGAAACATGTGTGTGATGCCTTTCAAGAATCTATTTACAACAGGGGACTTGAAAAGAGAAGGCTGATCAGGAAGCCTTAAGAAGGCTAAATTGTCTGAGAGCTAGCCCTTGATAGTGCCCAGAGCAGAGCCCTGCTGGGCAAGAGAAAAAAGGAAGAGGAGAACCTCTGAAAGGTGGGCAGAGAGTGTATCCACAGCCTTTACTGTGCACCATGCCACAAATTTGTTCCACCTACAGGCGTATACTGTTTTTGTGGAGGGACGCCTGGCTGCCAGAATCACATCGCAAGCTTCAGGAGGCAAGTCAAATGACCTCAACTGCCGCCACTCAATCTTCACGCATGTAGGTGGAGACTGGACAGGTTCGGGTGGAGGACCGTCCCCTGTTGCTGCAACAGAAGGTCCTCCTGAAGAGGCAGACAAATCGGGGGATCGACTGACATGCTGAGTAGCTTAGGATACCAGTATCTTCATGCCCAGTCCGGAGCCACAAGGATGACTAGGGCCCGGTCTCGCCTGATCTTCTTCAGCACTCTGGCCAGAAGTGGTATAGGTGGAAAGGCGTACAACAGACAGCAGCTCCACTCGCGACAAAAAGCGTCGCCGAGCGAGTGCCGCCTTGGAAATTCCAACGCGCAGAACTGATTGCGCGTTCTCTTCGGTGGTGAATAGATCTAACCAAGGCTCTCCCCCCCTGCTGAAAGAGACCTTGCGCCACGTCCGAGTTCAGACGCCATTCGTGATCCATCATGCACCGGCGGCCGAGTTTGTCCGCCCTGGCGTTCAGGGAATCTGACAGGTGTTGAAGCACCAGGGTGACGCCCTGGTCTTTCAGCCATTGCCAGAGGCGCAGAGCCTCCTGGCAAAGGGTCCACGACCACACCCCACCCTGTTTGTTGCAGTACCACATGGCGGTGGTGTTGTCCGTGAATACCTTCGCTACACTTCCCTGGACAGAGGGAAGGAATGCCTTCCGTGCAAGACGGATCGCCTGTAGCTCCAGAAGGTTGATATGGCGCCAGGACTCCGCCAGAGACCAAAGGCCTCTGATCTCCCTCTCTCCCATGTGGCACCCCCATCCCAGGAGGGACGCATCCGTCACCACTAGGTGCTCCGGTTGGGGTAGGGAGAGGGATCTGCCGCTGACCCAAAGGGGGTTCGTGAGCCACCACTGCAACTGACTTGCAGTGCCCTCCGAGATCAGGACGTGGTCGGACAGGTTGCCCTGATGCTGTGCCCACTGAAACTTCAGGTCCCACTGCAGAGACCGCATCCGCCACCTGGCGTGATGCACCAGAAGGATGCAGGAGGCCATCAGTCGCAGGAGCCGCAGCGTCAACCTGACCGAGACTCGGGATGAAGGCTGAAAGATCGGAATCAGAGCCTGAATATCTCGAACCCACTGCTCGGGGGGATAAACACGAAACTGCGCCAAGTCATGAACCGCTCTGATGAAAAGGAGCTTCTGCTAAGTGCACAGGTGTGACTTCGGCACATTGTTGGAGAACCCCAGCGAGTGCAGGAGGTCGGCCGTTGTCTGGAGACGACTGTTTGGGGCGAGCCCGTCTTCAACAACCAATCGTCGAGATAGGGGAAGACTGAAACCCCTGATCTGCGCAGATGAGTTGCGACCACCGCCATCACTTTCGTGAACACCCAAGGGCCGCTGGTAAGGCGGAAGGGGAGCACGGTAAACTGAAAGTGCTCGTAGTCTACCGTGAACCGCAGGTAGCGCCGGTAGGACGGGGATGTGGAAATACGCGTCCTGCAAGCCCAATGCTACCATCCAGTCTCCTGAGTCCAGGGCAGCTAGGACCTGAGTCAAAGTCAGCATCTTGAACTTCTCCTTCCAGAGGAAGCCGTTGACGCTCCGTAGGTCCAAGATAGGGCGAAGGCCTCCTTTGCCCTTCTTGGGTACCAGAAATTAGTGGGAATAGCAACCACGTCCTACTGCTAGCCAAGGAACGCGCTCGATGGCCCCCATGGCCAAGAGGGCCGTAACTTCCTCCAGCAGAAGTTGCAAGTGATCCCCCGACATGCGGTGGTACTGCGGTGGCATGGCTGGAGGGGTCGCCTCGAAGGGGAGGGAGTAGCCCCTTTGGACGATTTGCAGCACCCACCTGTCTGACTTGATGGTACGCCAGTGGAGGAGGGGATGGCAAACCCTGTGACGTAGAGGCCTGGATCACCAGGCTCTTGGGGGTGCTGTGAATGGACAGAAAGCAGTGGTCGTCCGGAGCCCGGCGGTGGCGTCGGGCCAAGTTCCCATCCACAGGGAGGCCTGTGGAGGGCTTGGACCAGGTGCCCATCAGAACGTCAGTGAGGGCTTTGTTAAATGGCAGTAGAGGCTCCGAGGAAGGTGCTCAGACCCCTCCCAGTCCTCCTCATCATCCATCTCCTGATAAGCAGGCAAAAATCATGGAGCCGGGTCGTAAGTGAAGGCCTCACCCATCGACTCCTGGAGACGGTGCCGAGCGGCGCCGGACCGGGGCTGAAACTGGGGTCGTCGTCGTCTGGGGACGGCGCCGGGAGCGACACCCTCGGGGACGGCGCCAGCGGAGGAGTCGTAAGGTCGACTGGCGACGACCCGGATCCAGGCCTGGATCTTGCGGGGCCCTGCGGCGTCGAGACCGGAGTCGACGACGGCGCCGGGGCCAGAGCCTCCAGCCCGCTAGGGCTCCCAGTCAGATCCGGCGAAGGGAGGTGCGACCTCATGGCCATGAGGAAAGCACTGATCTTCTCTGGCGTCGCGTGCAGCCCAGGGACTGGCGGGTATAGAGATGGATGTGGCGCCTATGGAGCCGCCTGGGCGGTGTCACCCGAACCCCCGGCCACCTCGCACGAGCGTCAAGGGGAGTCAGAAAAGCGATGACGCCTCTTCGACTTCTTTTTCGAATGCCTCGACTTACCTGAGGACTTGGAGCCCGACGAGTGGTGTTGACTCGTCGAGCGGAGATGACTGCGGCTCCGCGACCGGACCCTCGACTTCCTCCTTGACCGTGACCTCGAGCGGCGAGGAGCCGACTGCCGGAGCTCAAGCAGCTTACAGGACCGCACCCGTCTAGCCTTCGAGGTCAAGGCCCGGCAGTCGGGGCACGACTTGTCGTCATGGTCGGCCCGAGGCAGTAAAGGCACCGACGGTGGGGGTCGGTCACCGACATCAAGCGGTAACAGGCCTCACAAGGTTTAAAACCAGTCATCACAATCGGAACCGCGAGATGACGTCGACTCTAAAAGTGATCAAAAGAGATCAAAAAAGTTAGTAAAAAAATTACTAGAGTACTGCTCTTCCCGGATCTGCACTTGCTGGCGCGGAAAAAAGAAGAACTGGCGTCAGAGCGCAAGGGCGGCGTCTAAGTACTCCAACGTCATCCCGGCAATCACGACGCCGACGACGGACGCAAAGCCGCAGGAGACGCCTACTGACAGGCAGGGGTACTGCTGACGAAAACTTTCCGGATCCAGTCTGACGCCTGGGGATATTCTATGGTAAGGAATCTAACACTAACCTGTTTCTTTCAGATATATTCTTCAAGTGTAAGTAGCTTTCCCTAGCTAATATGGCCACTTTTTAAATTGAGTTGTGGATTTGCCTTGCTCTCATTCACTTTGCACCAATCCTTCCCCCTCTGTGCACCTTTCTTGTGCCTCCCCTCTGGCTCCTCACATTTACCAGTGTTTCTGCTGGGTATTTCTTGTTATTGTCCCCTCGCCTGTATTTTCAAGTGACTCACTGATGTTCTGAACTGAGATTAAAACATTTGATAGGTGCTTCTTTGCCTCTTTTGAAAACAGGAGAGCTCTCCTTCTCCAGTGGTCAACATTTGATTACCTTCACTCCTCCCTTGTTTGGTTCTCCTGTTTCCTCTGAGGTCTTGGTTCCTGGTATTATCTGTATCAGTCCAGGGTGTGCAGAATAAGTGGAAAGAAAAGGGTTAGCAGCAGGGCCTCTCAAGTCTCTTGGTTCTTTCTGTTACCAGATTACAGCATTTTAACATGCTGCAGAGTGCTATACAGGCTGGTAAAGGCCATGAACCCAAGTTATAAACCAGAGCGTCAGGTGTAATGTAATGTAATGTAATGTAAAAATTACTTATAAAGCGCGGCGTACACCGGACGGTTTCTTGGCGCTGTTCACTTATTCGGTGAGAGGCATAAAGGGGAGGAGAGGAAAACTTATGTGTAGGTCCTGCGGAAGAGGTGGGTTTTTAGGAGAGACCTAAAGTGAGGGTGGGAAGGAGAGAGTCTAAGTTCCAGCGGAAGAGAGTTCCAGAATGAGGGGGCCAGAAAGGAGAATCTGAGACCTCCGTGTTTTTTACGCCTGAATCTAGGCGTCTGGAGGAGCACCTGGTGAGAGGAGCAGAGGTGCCTGGAGGGAGCATAAGGGTGCAGAAGGGAGGAGATAAAGGAGGGACCGATGCCGGCCAGAGATTTATGAGTCAAGCAGCCTAGTTTGAACTTGCAGCGCTCCGATACAGGAAGCCAATGAAGGGCTTTGAGGAGAGGGCGGACGTGGTGATGTTTAGGTTGATGGTAAATCAGGCGAGCTGCCTGATTCTGTATCAGCTGCAATCTGTTGATTTGGTATTGTGGGATGCCAGCGTACAGAGCGTTGGCATAGTCGATCCGAGAGATGACTAATGCCAGCAATGCCAAGGTGAGGGCTTCAGTGGTCAGGAAATGGGCTATTTTCCGGATCTTCCTAAGCTGGAAAAAGCAGGAGGACACAGTAGCACTGACCTGGTGCTTCATTGAGAGGTCATGGGAGATGTAAACCCCCAGGCTTTTCACTTTGTCAGCAGGGCGAGGGGAGGGGCCGAGGGAAAGGGGCCAAAAGGTGGAATTCCAGGGATTGGATGGGCCTCCGACAAGAACGAGCTCCGTCTTGTCGGGATTAAGTTTGAGATGGTGAGCGCCCATCCAATTACTGATATGGCAGAGGGTAGACTGGAAGTCTTGGGCCGCTTCATCCGAGGAGTCGAGATTGAAGACAAGCTGAATGTCATATGCATAATTGAATGCAGTGACATTCCTACCTCGGAGGAAGCGGATCAGGGGGGTGAGTTACAAGTTAAAAAGGAGTGGTGACAGGGACGAACCCTGCGGGACGCCGCAGGTGACCATTGGATATTGGATATTGGATATTGGATAGGTATTTGTATAGCGCTGACGTTCGCTCCCAAGGGAGCATCTTGGCGCTGTAAAACCTAGGACCAGATCACCGGGGGGGGGGGAGTTTGGGGGACTAGATCGCTGATTTGGTCCAGTCATCGGAGAGATTGAAAATCCACGTTTTGAGGAGCTTCCTGAAAGGCTTCTCCTGCGTCTGAAGTCTGAGATGCCTTGGCATACTGTTCCAGGCTTTGATGGCAAGGAGACTGAGTGTTTTTCCGCCCTTAGTGTTCAGGTTGAATTTGGGGGGAGTCATGAGATTTTCTTGCGAGGATCTGAGAGTGCGACCCGGGGAATAGTGAGGGAAGCGTCTCGACAGGTAGACTGGGCCAGATTTGTTGAAGGCACGGAAGGCTACAATGAGAATTTTGAAGAGTATTCTCTTGTGTAAGGGGAGCCAGTGTAAGAATTTGAGGGCAGTAGAAATAGAAGATTTCCGTGGCAGTTTGAGGACGAGCCGAGCAGCAGTGTGCAGGACACTCTGTAGTTTCAGTCTGGTGGATTTTTTGGTCCCTGCCAGGAGGCCATTACAGTAGTCTACTCGGGAAAGTATGAGGGCTACCGCAATGGTCTTTCTGGAGTCGAGCGGAAGGAAGTCAAAAAATTTTCGCATGGATTTAATGATTCCGAAGCATTTACCTGCTACTGTCGCGACGTGGGTATCAAAAGAGAGATCGGAGTCGAAAATTACTCCGAGGTTTCTGGCCGATGAAACTGTCTGCGGTGGGGCGGTAGAATTGTCGGGCCACCACAGGGCTGGACTAAAAGAAGCATTCTTGCCGATAGGCAAGATTTCGGTTTTGTTGTAGTTGCAGCGGAGGTGGTTGGCGTCCATCCATTGAAAGACCGCTGTAAGGCAGTGCTTAAGATTAAGTTCAGCCAAGTTTGAATTAGCGTCAAGAGGGATAACAAGCTGAGTATCGTCAGCATAAGACGTGACAGTTATGCCGAACGATTCTATGAGAGTGAGCAGGGGGATGAGATAAATATTAAAAAGAAGGGGACTAAGAATGGAGCCCTGGGGAACTCCACAGAAGATCTTTTTCTCTTTCGATTGGAAAGGTCCCAGTGAAACAGTTTGGAACCTGTCACTGAGGAAGGAACTGATCCAGGCGAGGGCCGAGTTGGTTACGCCAATGTCCATAAGCCTGTTAAGCAGAATAGAGTGGGAAATAGTATCGAAGGCCGCCGTGAGGTCAAGAAGGATCAAAATGGCCTTCTTCCTTTGATCTTGGAGACCTTTGATGGTATCGGTCAGCTCGATCAGCGCGGTCTCGGTAGAATATTTAGGCCGGAAACCGGATTGCTGGGGGTGAAGTAGGTTGTGAGCATCAAGAAAGGACTTGAGCTGCTTGTGGACTAATTGTTCTGTTATTTTGCCCAGTGCAGGTAATAGGGTGATTGGACGAAGGTTGGTTAGGTCAGAGGGGGGCTTGTTTACCTTTTTCATAAGAGGTTTCACCACGCCCTTTTTCCAAGAAAGAGGAACAGAGCCAGTTTTGAGGGAGAGGTTGACTATTTCATTGATGATGGGGTTAATTTCATCAATGATGGTGTGAAGGATCTTGGGGGGGCAAGCGTCAGAAGGTGAGCCAGATTTGCATAAGAGAACCGCTTCTCTGGTCTGGGTCAGGGTCACCGGGGTAAAGTGGTTGAGACTGTTTGCGGTAGGACGAGATTGGTCTTGCTCCATGATTGAGTACACCGGAGGGGGGGGGGAAGGTTTGGTGGATAGAGCTGATTTTTTCCTCAAAGTAGTCAGAGATCTTACTACATAGTTCTAGGGAGGGGGGGATTTCTGGTTGGAGTGCTTTTGGTTTGGTGAAGGATTTTACTATGGAAAAGAGGGTTTGTTGTTTTTGCTTGGCCTCTTGGATGGCGTTCACATAGTAAGTTCTTTTAGCAGATTTAATGGTTGAGAGATAGATTTTTCTCTGTATGATGTAGTTATTACGGTCGTCGTGGTCCTAAGATCTACGCCATTTTCGTTCTGCTTTCCTGCAGAGTAGGTGAGCGGCTGTTAGATCAGGCGTATACCAAGGGGCTTTAGTTTTTGTTTTTTTGAGAGTGTTGGCTTTTTTATTTGGTGGACATCTATTGGAGATTTCTAGAGAGAGCCAGTTGTCGAAAGAGATTGCATCTTGATCGATGTTACCAGAGGATGAGGGGGCATTGATGAAGGACAAGGGGTGAGCAGTAAGATTTTTCTGGACTGTTTTCCAGTTAATGGAGTGGAGATGTTGCTGAGTAGGTTTTTTGAATTTCGGAGGGGGATCGTTGAGGATATGGAAAGGAATCAGACTGTGATCGGTCCAGATTTGGGGAATGGGAGACTGGGTGGAGATGAGCGGGAAATTGGAACAGACACCATCGAGGGTGTGTCCAACGGAGTGAGTAGGCAGCATGACGCTTTGTTGCAGATTGAAGATATCCAATGTCTGTTGAAAGTTTTTGGTGAAGGGGTCAGTAGGTGTATCGAGATGCAAGTTAAAGTCGCCCAAGAGGGTGAAGTGCGGATAGCGGAGTAGGAAGTGTCCGAGTGCGTCATTAAGTGCGCCAAGGAATTTCGTGGCATTACCGGGTGGACGGTAGATCAGACCACCTGAAAAAGAGAGGGTTTGACTAAGCTTAATGGAGAAACCTAGTCCCTCTGCATCAGTGAGGGTGTCGAGGCAGAAGGTGTGACAGGTAAAAGAATTCCTCAAGATAAAGGCAACGCCTCCTCCTCTACCTTTCTGTCTGTCCTGTCTGTAAAAGGAGTAGCCAGGGGGGAGGGCGATGGCTATGTCAGGGTTGCTGTCTTCAGTAAACCATGTCTCGGTGACCATGAGACAGTCCAGGTCGTGGTCGATAATGAGATCGTGGATATCCTGACTATGTTTGCACATCGACCTGGCGTTTATCAGACCTCCAGAGAAATGAGTTTGTTTGGAGGAAATTGTCTGCTTGGGGACGAGGTTGAGTGACCAACGACATTTGTTGCAACTGATGGAGCCGAATACTTTAGAAAGATCTAGCCTACAGGGGCAGTCAGAACTGCCGCGAAGTTTCAGAAGGTCGGTGGGATCATACCTGATGGTTTGAGGAAGCTGGGCAGGGGTTCCTGCACCTGGCGCGGTCTTGGCGCGGACGGGCGCAGACGGGCTTAACTTAGGCGCGCCTTCGGCGCGCAAACGGCGCTCCCGCTGCGCTCGTCCGCTGCGCTCGTCCGCTGCGCTTCCTGTGAAAGCACATTTATAGGGGAGGGAAGGGGGTGTGGCCTAAAAAGGGGGCGGAGTCAGCGCTCACGCCGCTGGTGATGGCGGCTGCAGGCAGGAACCAGGAGAGCGCGAACAGCTATTGGTATCAGCTGTGCGCTAAGTGAGAGCGAGCGCTGAGTAGTGCTTGGTAAGTTTAAAAACAATGAAATTCGTGACACCACACAAGAGCACGAGTGCAGTGAATAAGTACAATTTTAAAAGCAGTGGAGTACCTCCAGATCCCGGCTTCCGCCTCAGGACTGGGACAAGGTTTGCTACTTCCGCTAGAAGTCAGCGGGTTTAAGTAGGACGTTCAGGGGGCGTGGCCTAAAAAGGGGGCGGAGTCAGCGCGCACGCCGCTGGTGATGGCGGCTGCAGGCAGGAACCAGGAGAGCGCGAACAGCTATTGGTATCAGCTGTGCGCTAAGTGAGAGCGAGCGCTGAGTAGTGCTTGGTAAGTTTAAAAACAATGAAATTCGTGACACCACACAAGAGCACGAGTGCAGTGAATAAGTACAATTTTAAAAGCAGTGGAGTACCTCCAGATCCCGGCTTCCGCCTCAGGACTGGGACAAGGTTTGCTACTTCCGCTAGAAGTCAGCGGGTTTAAGTAGGACGTTCAGGGGGCGTGGCCTAAAAAGGGGGCGGAGTCAGCGCGCACGCCGCTGGTGATGGCGGCTGCAGGCAGGAACCAGGAGAGCGCGAACAGCTATTGGTATCAGCTGTGCGCTAAGTGAGAGCGAGCGCTGAGTAGTGCTTGGTAAGTTTAAAAACAATGAAATTCGTGACACCACACAAGAGCACGAGTGCAGTGAATAAGTACAATTTTAAAAGCAGTGGAGTACCTCCAGATCCCGGCTTCCGCCTCAGGACTGGGACTGTCTGCCGAAAACTGGGAGAGTCGGACCGATTGGTGGCGGTCCGCCAGGAAGGAGCGGACCCAGTTAAGGGCCGTCCCACTAATGCCCGCCTCTTTGACACGGTCGACCAAGATGGTGTGGTCGACCGTGTCAAAGGCCGCTGACAGATCCAGAAGAACCAAGGCTTGGCTAATGTTGGAATCGGCGCCTCTACGAAGTTCCTCCATGACAGAGAGGGCCTACATCGAGGAAGAGGGATTTTAACAACTGATAAAATCTGAGGCAAAAGGGCTATAAGGCTATAGAACATTCCACCCAGTGAGGGTAGAATCTTCTAAATTAATACTGGAGAAACAGAAGGACAAACATTAGAATGTTAGAGCAGAAAGCCTATACCAGTCTTTATTAGCCCTGAGCTAATTCATGGTCTTCAATGTAACTTCCAAGATACCATTGTTCTAATATAGTCTTATAGCCTGCCGTAGCAAGCTATACCAGCAGACTTTAAAGGCCTGCTCCAGTGTTAAAGGCGTGAGTGATATGTGGGTCTTAAGTTAATATATGGACTATAGCCTGGCTGTATTCTCTTTTTTGGATTATGTCAAATTGTTGGTGCTACCTACCAGCAGTAAAAAAATTAAACAACTTTAAACAAATAGTACCATAATGAAGAGCATATCCCACTCTGCTGTCAACACAGGCGCCTGAATAAAATATTTTGATTTTTTAACCCAATCAGTGCGTCGGACGGCCGGACCCTTCCGATGCACCAGTGCTCATGTGCGTCGGACGGCTCCTGGCCGTCGGGCACATGAAACAGGAAACCCCTCTGGTGCGGGCACCAGAGGGGTTTCCTTTCTTTCAAAACACCCTTGGGAGCTGGGGAAGGGCTTCTCAAGGACCCAAGGGTGTTCTTAGCATTTCTCCAAAATGACGATTGGCTCACACGTCACACTGACGTCATTTTGGAGAAACTGAAACTGAGTTTCAGTTTCACTGCGGGCTATCTCAGTCCCCTGAGCACTGAGGCAGACGGAGGGGTATCATTAGAAAGGGGAAGAATCTCCCATTTCCAATGGTACCCCCTCCCTAGTGGATCCCTGCTTGGGGATCGCCTCAGGAGGGCGATCCTCAAGCAGCGATCCACCTACTAGGCACCAGGGATGGGGTAACGGCCCCCTTGGCAAGGGCTTTTGCTCCCTCATTATTTTGGGCACATTCAGTCTTTCTGCCACCACCCCCGGAAGCCAGATGGGGGTAATAACCTTTATGTAAATTCCTCAGTCTTTCTGCCCCCCTTGGGAGGCAGATGGGGGAAATAGCCCCTGATCTGCCCCCGGGGGGGGGGGGGGGTAGAAAGCACACTAGACACTAGGGACTTTGAAATAAAAATGTATACAGGGGTGGGGGCTGCCCATAATGGGCATGGCAATGCCCCCACCCCCAAAGAAAATTACACAGACTTTCTGCCCGCCTCTGGGAGGCAGATGGGGGCAATGCCCCACGATCTGTCCTCCCTGGGGGGGGGGGGGCAAAAAGCACACTGGGCACCAGGATTTTTGTATACGTAGAGGTGGGGGATGCCCAAAATGGGTATGCCAATGCCCCCCCTCCCCCACCCCTAAAAAAAAACACCACCGTCTTTTATGTGATCTTTTCAGCAAATTTGAGATTTGCAGGGGATTCTGTGTAAGAAATCGTTGGGGGATCCACGCGAGACATACCTCCTTGGTGTCTAGTTTCAGAAATGTCTGGGTTCGGTAAGTTTCCCTAGATGGCCGCAGAGCCCTGGGCCAAAAACCCAGGTGAGTCCCCATGCAAAACTAGGTTGTTTTGTTAAAGGTAATTTTGATGTCTCTACAATACGTTTTGGGTCCTTCAACACAAGTGAGGATTAGTTTTTATCGGGAGACTTTGGGGAATGCAGTATGGATGGATGTTTATGGAACCACACAGGTTCCAGAACTTTCCTTCTCAGAAATGTGAGGAAATTGTGGGGCATATTACCAAGCAATAGCGATAATTATCGCTATTGCTTGGTTTATCGCTATTGCTTGGTTAGAGACAAAAGTTTACCGCTGAGCTGCGGCGATTTTTACCGCAAATAAACCTTGGTATTACCAAGGTTTATCGCAAATGCGATAAAAATCGCCGCAATGCATGAATATCGCTGAAAAGTCAGCGATATTCATGCATTACCGAGCTAATGCTCTTAGCCATGTTATCCACCTCCCATTGGATAACATGGCTAAGAGCTGCTCAGGGCAGGTGTTAGCTTTTGGAGATATTCGCGCTTAGCGCGAATATCTCCAAAAGTTGGTAATAGGAGATAGCGATGTTAGCGACTGTTTTCAGTCGCTAACATCTTGGCACGCCCACTTTGCATGTCATTAGTGATAAATATCACTGACATGCAAAGTGGGGCCCAAGATGGTCGCTATCTCCCACTAGCTGTCGCTAACTGGTGTCAGCGACAGCTAGGTAATAGGGAGATAATTTTATCTCAGCTTTCTTGGCTTTTAAAGCCAAAAAAGCGGAGATAAACCCCCTTGATAATATGCCCCTATGTTCTTTTTAAAAAATGTTGTGGTTTGCAAGGGATTCTGGATAACAGAACCTGTTTCTAAGTTTCTCTAGGTGCCGTCAGCACTAGGGTACAACATCTACAGCTAGGCTCATTGCAAGAAAAGGGTCAGTTTTCACTGTAAAAATGTGATGTGTCCACGTTGCGTTTTCGGCCGTTTCCTATTGTGGGCACTAAGCCTACCCACACAAGTGAGGTACCATTTTTATCAGGATACTTTGGGGAATGTTGGGTGGGTGTAAGTTTGTGGATCCACTAACATTACAGAACTTTTCATCACAGAAATGTGAGGAATATGTGGTTTGTTTTACAAAGTTTGAGGTTTGCAAGAGAATCTGGGTAACAGAACCTGGTTTTCTAGGTTTCCCCAGGTGCCGACTGAGATAGGGTCCAAAGTCCACACAAATTGTGAAAAAGGGTCAGTTTTCACAAAATAAATGTAATCTATCCATGTTGTATTTTGGGGCGCTTTCTGTTGCCAGCACTATGCTTACCCACACAAGTGGGTACCATTTTCATCAGGAGACTTAGGGGAACAAAGAATTGTAGTACAACTGTTATTACCTATTGACTTTCTATGCATTTCTGCCTTCCGAATGTAAGACAATATGTAAAAACAAGCATTTGCAATGCAATAGGTCTCGCATTAGGAAAGTTTGAGCTATGGTCTTGTAAATGACATTTTTTATTCATGTGTTGGTTTTGTAAATAGGGAAATGAATAGCTTTGTCATTTACAATGCCAAAACTTTTCATTTTTGCAAATGTGACGTAGCATTTGTAATGTAACATGTTTTGTATTTCCGTGACCTAGATGTATTGATATTACAAATACCAATGGTTTTTAATTTTTTTAGATAATAAATACTTAAATAAAAGTTCTTGTAATTTATAATGGCAATAGTTTAAACTTTTGGAAATAACTTGTGAAGATTATGTTCAGTGTATTTTATTGTGACGAAAATCCAGGAACAGAAGTGAAATATTAACATCTTTTTGTGCCATTTGTAATAAAGTTTGAAACATTGAGAGAACATATTTAAACCAGTTGTTGTTGAATGGTTGCACAGATTGATGGTGTGGTGGTGCGGAGTGATGTGGAGGCGACGAGTGATGCTGTGGTTGTGCGATAGATAGATAGAGTGAAGGCGATAGATAGATAGAGTGAGAGAGACAGATAGAGTGTCGGCTGGATTTAGAGGGTGTATTTGGTGTTGGAGGGTGAGTTGGAGGGTGAGTTGGAGGGTGAGTTGGAGGGTGAGTTGGGAGGGTGAGTTGGAGGGTGGAGTTGGAGGGTGGAGTTGGAGTTGGAGGGTGGAGTTTGAGTTGGAGGGTGGAGTTTGAGTTGGAGGGTGGAGTTTGAGTTGGAAGGTGGAGTTGGAGGGCGGAGGGTGGAGTTGGAGGGGGGAGTTTGAGTTGGACGGGGGATTTGGAGGGTGGAGTTTGAGTTGGAGGGTGGAGTTGGAGGGTGGAGTTGGAGGGTGGAGTTTGAGTTGGAGGGTGGAGTTTGAGTTGGAGGGTGGAGTTGGAGGGTGGAGTTTGAGTTGGAGGGTGGAGTTGAAGGATGGAGTTGGAGGATGGAGTTGGAGGATGGAGTTGGAGGATGGAGTTGGAGGGTGAAGTTGGAGGGTGGAGATTGAGTTGGAGGGTGGAGTTGGAGGGTGGAGTTTGAGTTGGAGGGTGGAGTTTGAGTTGGAGGGTGGAGTTTGAGTTGGAGGGTGGAGTTTGAGTTGGAGGGTGGAGTTGAAGGATGGAGTTGGAGGATGGAGTTGGAGGGTGGAGTTGGAGGGTGGAGTTTGAGTTGGAGGGTGGAGTTGGAGGGTGAAGTTGGAGGGTGGAGTTTGAGTTGGAGGGTGGAGTTTGAGTTGGAGGGTGGAGTTGGAGGGTGGAGTTTGAGTTGGTGGGTGGAGTTTGAGTTGGAGGGTGGAGTTTAAATTGGAGGGTGGGGTTGGAGGGTGGAGTTGGAGGGTGGAGTTGGAGGGTGGAGTTTGAGTTGGAGGGTGGAGTTTAAGTTGGAGGGTGGAGTTGGAGGGTGGGGTTGGAGGGTGAGGTTGGAGGGTGGATTTGGAGGGTGGAGTTGGAGGGTGGATTTGGAGGGTGGAGTTTGAGTTGGAGGGTGGACTTGGAGGATGGATTTGGAGGGTGGAGTTAGAGGATGGAGTTGAAGGATGGAGTTGAAGGATGGAATTGGAGGGTGGAGTTGGAGGGTGGATTTTGAGTTGGAGGGTGGAGTTGGAGGGTGGAGTTTGAGTTGGAGGGTGGAGTTTGAGTTGGAGGGTGGAGTTTGAGTTGGAGGGTGGAGTTTGAGTTGGAGGGTGGAGTTTGAGTTGGAGGGTGGAGTTGGAGGGTGGAGTTTGAGTTGGAGGGTGGAGTTTAAGTTGGAGGGTGGAGTTGGAGGGTGGAGTTGGAGGGTGGGGTTGGAGGGTGGATTTGGAGGGTGGATTTGGAGGGTGGATTTGGAGGGTGGAGTTGGAGGGTGGATTTGGAGGGTGGATTTGGAGGGTGGAGTTTGAGTTGGAGGGTGGATTTGGAGGATGGATTTGGAGGGTGGAGTTGGAGGATGGAGTTGAAGGTGGATTTGGAAGGTGGATTTGGAGGGTGGAGTTGGAGGGTGGAGTTGGAGGATGGAGTTTGAGTTGGAGGGTGGGGTTTGAGTTGGAGGGTGGGGTTTGAGTTGGAGGGTGGGGTTTGAGTTGGAAGGTGGAGTTTGAGTTGGAGGGAGTAGTTTGAGTTGGAAGGTGGAGTTGGAGGGTGGAGTTGGAGGGTGGAGTTGGAGGGTGGAGTTGGAGGGTGGTTGAGGGTGGAGTTGGAGGGTGGAGTTGGAGTTGGAGGGTGGAGTTTGAGTTGGAGGGTGGAGTTTGAGTTGGAGGGTGGAGTTTGAGTTGGAGGGTGGAGTTTGAGTTGGAGTTGGAGAGTGGAGCTGGATGGTGGAGTTTGAGTTGGAGTTGGAGAGTGGAGTTGGAGGGTGGAGTTGGAGGGTGGAGTGAGGGGGCTGAGGGTGTGTGAGGGTGAGAGGGTGTGTGAAGGTGAGCGTGTGAGAGTGAGGGTGTGTGTGAGGGTGTGTTTGAGGTTGAGGTTGTTTGGGGGTGTGGGTGTTTGAGTGAGGGTGTGTAACAGTGAGGGGGTGTGAGTAAGTGAGGGTGAGGGGGTGTGAGGGAGAGGGAGAGGGAGTGTGAGGGTGAGTGGGTGTGAGGGTGTGAGAGGGTAAGTGAGGGTGAGAGGGTGGGCGAGGGTGTGTGAGGCTGAGAGTGTGTGAGGGTGAGAGTGTGTGAGGTTGAGGGGGTGTGTGGGGTGGTGTGGGGGTGTGAGAGTGAGAGGGTGTGAGGTTGAGATGGTGTGTTTGAGGGTGAGAGGGTGAAAGGGTGTGTGAGGGTGAGGGGTCTGAGGGTGAGCGAGGGTGAGAGGGTGAGGGGGTGAGGGAGGGTGAGGGGATGTGAGGGGGTGTGAGTGTGAGAGGGTGTGTGAGGGTGAAGGCAAGCTCTGGCATTGGAAAGACAATGCGCACCCCTGCACCGCGGCCTGATGGACAGTGTTTATGCACCAGCGCCAGTGTGTCATACTAGCACCCCCTGCCCCCCATCTAAACTAAAAAGGGAAAAATGTATAGCCCACAATTCTTAGCATATTTATTCATATTTGTTAACGATGAGAAAAGCCCTGGTTAGAGAACGAGGCTTTATCCATCACAATCCCCGCAAGGTAACCCAAACAAAATGTGACATTTCTTTAATGTCTGCAGCCTGACAAGAACCAAAATGATGCGGACATTACACCCAACACCGTGAAAAACAGTACCTAGCTTGAAAATCCTTTGCAACCCCCTTTGCAGTAGCACTACACACCGAATAAGAGCACAGATGATGCAAAAATGGGAAAGAGTTAGGCATCTATACTAACAGTCTGCACGCACGCACGCCAAAGAACACTACCTAAAGTTGTCCCTACAACACTTTCATTGAGATTGATTAATGCCTCTTTCCTTGATCACTGTGATACCTTTACTGAGGTGAAAGCAAAGGGCAACATGAATATATGAGGAAACAGGGAAAGATAATCAGTTTAACCAATAGAGTAACAAATGCACCTATGTAAGATAGATAAATATCCTACTTACTTCCCAGAAAAATGAACACCTTTGTACATGGAGATTTCTCACATAAAGAAAGGAGGGTGCAACAATTTGACGTGGATCATTGTAGAATGTGGTTGAGTGGCGAAGCCTGAATCAGAAATCCACTTATTTAACAACAGAGTACACATCTCAAGTGAATCGCTGTGGGGAGGGGGGAGGAGAAATGCGAGTCACGTTAGAGGGAGCAGAGCGGGAGGGGGTGGGCGGCAGCTTCGCAGCTCAGAGGCATCTAAACTAACAGTCTGCACGCACGCACGCCAAAGAACACTACCTAAAGTTGTCCCTACAACACTTTCATTGAGATTGATTAATGCCTCTTTCCTTGATCACTGTGATACCTTTACTGAGGTGAAAGCAAAGGGCAAAATGAATATATGAGGAAACAGGGAAAGATAATCAGTTTAACCAATAGAGTAACAAATGCACCTATGTAAGATAGATAAATATCCTACTAACTTCCCAGAAAAATGAACACCTTTGTACATGGAGATTTCTCACGTAAAGAAAGGAGGGTGCAACAATTTGACGTGGATCATTGTAGAATGTGGTTGAGTGGCGAAGCCTGAATCAGAACATCCACTTATTTAACAACAGAGTACACATCTCAAGTGAATCGCTGTGGGGAGGGGGGGAGGAGAAATGCGGGGGTGGAGGAATGCGAGTCACGTTAGAGGGAGCAGAGCGGGAGGGGGTGGGGAGAAGAGCCTATGAAGAGCTGAGAAGCAGATTGCCTTCAAGGCAAGTGTGAAGCAGTGGGCGGGGAAGCACAGGAGCAAATGGTAAGGTCAGGTCTGATGCAATTATGGCAAGCGCGCTGGGGAAGCCTGTGGGAGGGAGGCTGAGGCTTTGATGTGGGGAAATGCGCGTGCTTGTGGTCACGTGATTTCACGTGAACTGTTGGATCCGCCTTGTTTAACTTTCTGGTTTCACCCCAATAGGTCTCTCTGCGAGACCTAAAGAAGTCACTTTGAAAAAGGTCCTATAATTGACACACTAGTATGGGTAACCCCAATTTCGGAGATGTGCAAATAACTATTGCTTCTAAAGAACAAGTTACTTCAGTAGCGATATATCTGCAAGAAACATAGGTTAGTTATAGATTCTTTACCGTGGAATTACCCCAGGGGTCAGACTGGATCCGGAAAGTTTTTCGTCAGCAGTACCCCTGCACATCGAAAGGTGGCGTTGGTCGGCTCCGCGTTCGTCGTTGGCATTGTGGTCGCTGGGATGACGTCGCGGTAGCTACTTGGACGCTGCCCTCGTGTGCTGCCATCAGTTCTGAACACGACTTTCCACGCCAGAAGCAGAAAGCTAGGCAAGGCACTGACCCCTGGTGCACAAAACTAGGGCCCTAAAAGGAAATCCTTAACCCTAGAAGTAATTTCGCAGAACAGAGAGGATGGGTGGGGCGGTAAGGAATCTATAACTGTCGGATGCCCCACAAGACTCACCTGGGCTTGTGAAGCAATTCCGCAGATACGACAAGAACCACCGCCCCTGTACCCAACTGACCCGTGCGGCGAGTGGCACCCGGCAAGGATGAGATAGATCCGGGGATGGGGGCCAAATAAAGAATGGAGAGGTCTTTGGAGGAAGTGGAGTAGGGCAGGGTCTTGGCACGGCTGAGGGAACAAGAAAATACCCAATTAGGATAAGGTACTACCCTTACTTCAGAGCAAACCACAAGACACATGCAGGAAGGAGCCCCAGATCCCAGGACTTACCAAGGTGCACCATGCGTGTAGGACCAAGGAACGAAAGGTCCGCAAGTCAGTGTCCCTGTGTTTCAACCATGCTATAAAGTAAAGCGCTCCTGCGCATGAACGGAGAAAAGAAAAAGGAACCACCAAAGAACAAAACCACCCAGGATCATGCGCTCCTGCGCGGTGAGTAAGAACCAAGGAAATAGCGCTCCTGCGCAATGGATTCCAAAACAAAAGACTCCAGGGGTAAGCGCTATAGCGCGGCCCGTACATGTTCCAAACAGCGCTCCTGCGCAACATGTACATGCTCAACAGTGTTAAACTGAATAGTAACTGCAGCAGCTCTCCTGCGCGGCAGTCTTAGAAGAGCACAACTTCGGGGATATGCCCAACAGCGCTCCTGCGTGATATTAGACACCCCCAGTGACAGTAGCTAAATGTTTTCAGCAAACGCGGCAAAAGGAAATTGTCACGAACAGCGACTCTGTACGGCAGGAGTTACCGTGACTCGAAACTCCGGCGATGTCTTCAAGGGCGTCAATTATTGAGAGGCGGAGCAGTCCTCTGCAGTCTGCTCAGCTCCGGACATGAACTCTCAATCAGAAGCACCGATCCGGCGGAGGAGCACGCCTTTAAGTGTTTAACCCCGGAAGTGCTTCTCCATGGCGGAGAACTAGACCGGGACTACACTTCCACCCGGAAGTGAGGATTTCCGAGCCTGCATGCGCTGTGCGGCGCTCAGAACGGCTCGGAACGGTGAAGCCGCTACATGACAATAACTAACCTATGGTTCTCACAGATATATTGTTACAGAAGTTAAGTAACATGTTCATCTGAAAGAAACAGTTAGTTATAGATTCCTTATCTTAGAATAGATACCCCACAATACCAACCCCGGAGGTGGGTCTGCGAATCAAGTTCACACCAGAAAGTCCTGGAGAACAGAACGGCCAAAGAAGCCGTCCCTGTAGACTTGGCTGTCCAGGCTGTAGTGTCTTGTGAACGAGTGCAGCGATGTCCATGTAGCTGCCTGATAGATGTCATTTAGGAGGACTCCATGTCCCAAAGCAATGATAGCTGCAGTCGCTCTGGTGGAATGGGCATGCAACCCCACTGGCAGCTCCTTCTTTGCCAAGGAATAACAAGCTTTGATGCACAAAACAACCCATCTAGAAATGGTCCATTTGTGCACGGCTCGACCTTTTTTGGTGCCTACGTAGCCAACAAAGAGCTGGTCATCCACCCAGAATTGTTTTTTGCGATCCAAGTAAAAAGAAAGCGCACACTTTGGATTCAATCGGTGGAGCCTCTCTTTTTCTTTGGAAGGATGCAGAGGCGGAAAGAAGGTGGGTAAAGTGATGGTTTGTTCAATATGGAAAGGAGTAACCACTTTGGGAAGGAATGACGAGTTCTAAGGGCAACCTTGTCCGGATGAACAGTCAGAAAAAAGGTTTAGAAGAAAGAGCTTGGAGCTCACTCATCCTCCACGCAGAGGTGATGGCCACCAGAAAGTCAGTTTTCAAACTCAGAAGCCTGGAGGACAGTTATGTAGCGGCTCAAAGGGAGCGCACATAAGATATGTAAGAACCAAATTCAAGTCCCACTGCGCCATTACGGAGGGAACAGGAGGAAAAAGAATGCCCTTAAGGAAGCGATTTACAACAGGGGGCTTGAAAAGAGAAGGCTGATCAGGAAGCCTAAGAAAAGCTGAAATGGCTGAGAGGTAAACTTTGAGAGTGCCCAGAGCAGAGGTCTGCTGGGCAAAAGAAAGAAGGAACAAGAGTACCTCAGAAAGAGGAGAGGAAAGGGGATCCACAACTTTTGCTGTGCACCATGGCACAAATGTGTTCTATCTGCAGGCGTATACTGTCTTAGTGGAGGGTTGCCTGGCTGCCAAGAAAACATCACAGACTTTGGGAGGAAGGTCAAAAGCTGTCAACTTTCGCCACTCAAACTCCACACAAGAAGGTGGAGGCTGGACAGGTTTGGGTGGAGGACCGTCCCCATCTGCTGCGACAGAAGATCCTGCCATTGAGGCAGTCAGATCGGAGGATTGATCGCCATTTGCAATAGCTCGGGATCCCAGTCTTCATGCCCAATCCGGAGCCAAAAGAATGACTTGGGCCCGGTCGCGCTTGATCTTCTTCAGCATTCTGGGCAGAAGTGGTATAGGCGGAAAGGCGTGTAGAAGACCACAACTCCACTTGCGACGGAAAGCATCGCTGAGCGAGTGCCGCTTTGGGAATTCCAAAGCGCAGAATTGCTGACATTGCGTGTTGTCTTCGGTGGTGAATAGATCTAGCCAAGGCTCTCCCCACTGTTGAAAGAGGCCTTGCACCACCTCCGCGTGAAGATGCCATTCTTGATCCATAATGCACCCGTGGCTGAGTTTGTCCGCCCTGGCATTCAGCAAACCTGCCAGGTGTTGAACCACCAGGCATATGCCCTGATGTTCCAGCCATTTCCAGAGACAAAGAGCCTCCTGACATAAGGTCCACGACCCCACCCACCCTGTTTGTTGCAGTACCACATGGTGGTGGTGTTGTCTGTGAACACCTGCACTACTCTTCCCCGGACAGAGAGTGTCATATGGTTACTACGTTTCTATATATTGTGTTAAGTTAGCATGAGCTTTTTAAATGTTTAAACGCAATATTTTCTTCCAGCTTGAGTTTGCACACGACACCTAAGTGTTATTGTAGCTTTCAACCTAGACGAAAGATGTGATTTATTTGAGAATAATATGTTATTGCTCTAGTATCAGTCGTGCTTGGTACACTTGGTACAACTGTCTGTACACCGAGAACTGCACACTCTAAGAATAACCTAACACAAGGTTGCTGAAGGCCTGATCCTCGCACCACGTTAGACATAACACAAATAATGTTGCTGCCAACATTGGGCTCTACGCGGGTTTAAGATACAGTTACAGGGAATGAATCAACGGACTTGAGGCTTCGCATGCAGAGAGCTGGTAGCTGTTGATGTGATCTCCTCCTACTGAGAATTAGAGGTATGGGTCCGCCCTGCTAGAACCCAGATGAGACCTTCTTAGATATAATATAATATGCTAATTAGGGTGCGCGAAATATAGGTGATACAGAATTCTATAGACTTTTGCATCAAACATGCTATCACCTTTTGCTTATTATGGATTAGTGACTATGCTGCTAACTCTGATTTTTATAATATGTATGTTGATATTATACAAGATACTGCGTTTGAGAATGTTGCATTGAAAAATAAACATTTCAAACTTGCACGTGTGTTCTTTGCCTCCCAGTTTCGGTTTGGAATGATTATATAACGAAAGAGTGTTCATGTGTTCCACGATACCTGAGGTATTCTAAGTTCATGTTCTGGATTGTCTAAGTCATTGGTAAGTTATTACTACCGATGAGACACTGTAGCTAGCTTGTTAAGGGGATTTCTGAAACAAAGGTGAGTTTTGGGTCATCCTAATTCACCCAGGTTCTAGATCTCTGTGCACAGTTCTGTGGGAGAACGGAAACCCTGCTACATGGCGCCCATACGTTGATTGGCCTTATTACATGACACTCGAGTAGTATATCATTCAAACCTTAACGCCTTCCTTCCCGTTTCCGGAAAACGTCAGTGTCGGAAAAACCTACCTATTTTTGAAATAGGTCTTTTTCAAGCTTGAATCTATCTGTAAACGGTTTCTTTGAATTACTACCCATTTGTGCTACAGAGTAATCTTTGTTTTTTCACATTCCTGTGCTGACATGGCACAAGCCGTGGACATCCCGCAGCATAGTCGCATTGCGGTGCGTGACCATTTGCGGTCTTATGATGTTCCTATGGAAGGCTTGGCTGTTGGTCTGGTAGTGAGTGCGGAACATGCTTACCCGTACGAACTGTTTTATTCGTGGGTGACATTTCCGCCAGTGGACGCTAATTCTGGAGTGTTCCATTCGTACACTGCCTCAGCTGTACCGGCTGCGTATGCTCCGTACAGAGCACTGGAGGTTCCTATTGATGCTTGGCAGCATGGAGTTTGGTTTGGTGGCGCCCTAACGCACGCTTTATCCGCTTCGAGGTTGGGTCCTTTGTCCATTCCGGGCACACCTTGGCCCGCTTTGGCTGGATTCACTCCGCACCCTCAACGCGCCACTTGTAACGTGGGAGATCTGCGGCGGCTTAATGAAGTCGCGGTGGAAGTGATTAGAGCGCTTGTTCATTACACTAGCCGTAATGTTCAGGACGCGGCCCCTAGGGGAGCACAGCTTTGTGCAGAACATGCTGGTCTGAAAATCAATCCGGTCATGGTAAATTCCGTGATGGGTAAAAAGCCCCAGGACAAGGATGATTTTCCGTTCTGGCTTGCTGAGAAATTCGGCCAGCTGGAAGCTGTGTTTCCCAACACGAGTCCGGGTGATAAACACCGGATTCTTACACTAATTTTGCCGAAAGATTTGGCACCTGAACTTGTTGACTGTGAGACCTGGGGTAAGACTTTTGCAGCGGTCTATTCGAGGTGCTATGGCTCCCCGTCTGTGACCAATCTAGGTGGGGTCCTTAAACGTGTTCAAGACGAACACGGACCGGAGTCGGCTGTTGAATTGGGTATGCGCCTGTGTGGCTCCTTTGATGTAGTTTGCGATCTGATCCTTGCGAATGTCAAGGGGGATGCAGTGAACTTTCAGGTTGCAAACGCATTGGCGTTGGTTGCCGAGGCCAAACGACCCCGACGGTTGGCAAGGATAATTGTGGCTGCTTACAAAACGGTTGGCCGCGATGCCATGGGGGTTAAAGCTTTTCCTGATAAGGAGAAGAAGCATCCCCAGGGTCAGACATCGGAAACTAGTGGTCAACAAAAGTCCAAAAAACTAAATTGGCCTAAAAAGCAGAATCAGGGTAAGCAACAACAACAACAAACACAGGTTTCTGCTCCTGCGACTCCGTTGCCTGCGCAGTCGGATCGTGTTTATGATTTGCGCGACCGCGCGATGATTAAATCGCCTGAGAGGTTTCAGGCTTCTGACCAACGCTCTCCTCGTTCCTTTCAGGACTCATCGGCTCCGTCAACCGGTGGTGGAGGGGGCGGCAGGGGCCGGGGTGGCCAGCCAGGACGTGGTCAGCCCCGCCCGCGAAACAGTGGAGAGCAGCAGGAAGGCTCTACGCCCACGAGACCACAGTTTGCCACGAAGAAAGTCGGCGCCCTGACAGCGCAACGTTATGCCCCAGATAGTGAGAACGCGGCTTCGGAATCTGACGTGGGCTCTGACCTTGCTGGACAGCGCAGCAGAGATTACCATAGTGAGAGAGGCCCTCGGTCCACTGTTGAAGGTGACAGCGACTGATACTTATGTTGTGATTGAAACTGCTGATACGCATGTTGCTCCCCCTGAACGTCTTTTTGAAATTGTCCTGTTAATTGAAGGTGACATGCAGCGAACTGTAAAAGGGGTATTTTGGGAAAATCTCTCGTCTACGTATGACATTTTGCTTTCGGAGGCTAACTGGCCCCCACCTTTTGTTCTCGCAGCTCCGCGAGGGGAGGAGGTAATCCTGCCCAGTTTCGCGCACGCAGTGCCGAGGGTGGAAGCGCTGCATTTTGCAGAAGAGTGGGCTCTGGCGCTTGCGCCAGCTGTGTACCGTAATCAGTGTGGCTGGGATAAATTGTCACCAAGCCACGAGATTCCTTTACGGTCTCAGCCACAGCCTCAACCTCAATATCCCATACGGCGTGAAGCCAAAGCTTCAGTCGCGGCTGTCCTTGAACAATTGGAATATCAAGGTGTAATTGAAACGTGTGTGTCACCGATGAATAACCCCCTTTTTACTGTGAACAAGCCGGACGGCTCATATCGTTTGGTTTTGGATTATAGGCATTTGAACTCGCATTGCCGTAACTGCGCAGTACAGAATACACATGGCTCTGCGTTAGTGAATAGTCTTGAGCGTAAACGGTTCAAAACCACGCTTGACATTTCCAATGGTTTTTATGCCCATGGACTAGACGGTCTAAGTTCCCAATGGACCAGTTTTACATGCGGCGGTGTGCAAAAAATGTTTTGGCGACTCCCAATGGGCTACAAGAACAGACCTGGAGTATTCTCCGCCCGCATTGTCTCTCTTCTGGAGGGCTTCGACCCAGTTGCTTGTTCGTATGTGGATGACATTTATCTCACGGACGACGATCTTTGGGAGCATCTGTGTCGAGTAAATAGCATAATTTGTAACTTTGCTGACATAGGTTACAAGTTTAACTTTGCAAAGTCGCACATTGCAGAGTACACAGTGTTGTTTCTAGGTTACGAGCTTAACAACGAAGGGAAGGGTTTAGCACCCCACTTCCTGGAGAAATGCGCACAGTTGCGTTCTCCGACAACACTGAAAAAATTACAATCTCTGCTGGGCTTTTTGAATTTCGGGAGGACTTGCATTCCGGAATATGCCCAGCGTATCAAGCCTTTGTATGCTTTGATACAACCATCTTTTTCCAAATCATGCTGGCTGCCTGAGCATTCAGCCATTCTACAGTGTTTGCAGGCTGATTTGCTCGCTTCTGAATACTTACAGACTTGTGATAACCAGACCAACCTGGTGATAAGAATTATCCCTGGGGCGGTGGGGTTTACGTACCTGACTTTTAATGAAGGAGATACAGTACCTATTGCTTACAAGTCACACTTGTACACTTCGGCTGAATTGCGTTTTTCCACAGTGGAGAAGGTTTTAACGGCTGTACAGATGGCGATTCTTAAGGAACGTACCCTGTCACAAGGAAAACGCATGTTGGTTGTTACCCCGTGTCCTGCCTTAGGGGCGGTTACTAAAGCCAGTGTGCCTAATTCCAAAGCTTTGCACCCTCGGTGGATTCAATGGGCTGCATCCTTGATGTCACATGATGTCACGTTTATTTTTGACGCCACTTTACGGTCGCTGGAGTATTTACAGTATGAATTTGTTCGTCCTGCTCCTTTAGCAATGCGGCCGTTGGAGGATTTCCATTGCATCATTTACACTGATGGTTCGGCGCAGGTTGCGCATGGCTCTAAACATGCCTACGTTTCCGCTTGCGCCATTGTGGTCGGTGCCATGGTGAACGATGAGTTCAAGTCCAGTGTCGTGCACACGCAGACGCTTGGGGACTGCACCGCACAATTAGCAGAGCTTCGTGCTCTGATGCTTGCATTAGAGAACGCAGATCCTAGTGTGACGACTTTGATCGTAAGTGACTCTTACTACTGTGTCCAGTCTTACAATGAAAACTTGTTCTTTTGGATTCAGAATGAATTTCGTGATTCCAAAGGTAGCACAATAAAACATAAAATGATCTGGGTCCGAGTGGCGGAACTTAAAGAGAAGTTGCCACTCGTGTTTGTGATTCATACTCTCGGTCATCAGCGCGTGGGGGTCCACGCTGTTGGCAATTCGCTTGCTGGTAAAGCAGCGAAGTCAGCGGTATCAAAATACTTAGTTGCAGCAGTCACGAGGTCCAAAAGCAAAATAGATGATGACATCTTGGCAGCAGTTGCTGCAACGGAGAAGGGAAGTAAATATCCTGCGGGGTTTCCTTCTAAATACACATACCACTTAAGTCCCAATAAGGTTCCTTATGTGAAAATCCCTGATGTTGGCTAACGTCTAGTTCCCAACTCGGATCGCAGGGCTGCTTTGATTACAGCGGCTCATGAAGGTGTGGCGTCTGCGCATGCGGGCGTCTCAGCCACTGTAACTCAGCTACAACACAGATTCTGGTGGCGGGGACTGTACAAAAAGACGCGCGATTATGTTCTTTAATGTGACATTTGCCAGCAGATTAAGCCTTCAACTGCTGCGCGTCCGCCTCAGACACGGTTGTATATCTCGAATAAACCGCTTGGATGTGTTTATTTGGATCACTGCGGTCCATTTTCTTCTGATACTGCATACAAGTACATCTTAGTAGCAGTAGATTCATGCACACGCTTTGTGTGGGTATGGCCACATCGGAGCGCTGATTCACGTACTGTCATTAAGGATTTGCGTGTCTTTGTGGGAATTTTTGCCTGTGGTACTTTCCATTCGGATCAGGGTTCGGCTTTCGCCTCTAAGGCGTATAAGGATGCTATGATTTCGATGGGGGTCCAAGTCAAGTTTTCGAGTCCCTACAGACCTGAGGGTAACAGTGTAGTTGAACGAATGAACCGCGACTTAAAGCAATCTTTGACAGCTCGAGTTATAGGCACTGGCAGAAACTGGTTAGCCCACCTCATAGGCGTGCAGCGTGCGCTTAATAATCTCCCTAGAAGGTCTCTGGGTGGGCGGACCCCATACGAAATGCTCTTTGGTATCAAGATGTATGTCCCTGACCTCGATGGGCTGGACTGCAAGGCCCAGGCCACGGCCTTTGACGTAGATGAACATTGCAATGTTTTACAGAATCTACAAAAGACCAGAGGCAGTCTTGCAAAGGAACATTTGCCCTCCACATCGGATGATGCGCTGCAGATCCCGGTAGTTGGCTGGCTACCCCAAGTTGGAGAACTGGTTTGAGAGAAGATCGATAACAAGAAAGAGTTTGGTCCCTCATATTGTGCACCGGTTCGAGTTCTTGGAGTGAAGGGCACAAGAACAGTCATTTTACCTCCACTTCCAGGTCGTAAAGAAAACAGATTTATTTCTATTGACAATGTCAAGACACACAGGGTGGCCGATTCTTCATAGCATGACACCGGCTGAATCCTGTCCTTCCATGGTGAGGCACTCTGTGCTGGCAATAACATCTGGTGCAGAACAGGAGGTGTCCCTCGAGATGCCTGCCATATCCAGTCCTTTATTAAATACTATTCCTGTTACTAACATTGATGAGCTGAACTACACTTATCCTGCTGATTTATCGATGCCTGATATACAGACCCGTTTGGCAGACCAATCCAGATTCTCTTTTGACTCTGTTTATTTAGTTATTTAAAAAACATTTTTTGATTCCCCCGTGGACATACATTTGGTTGATCCTATTTTCATTTTACCTTTTTATGTCAATTGGTTTTGTGTTTTATTTTTTCCGCCTGATCGATGGTCACTACGTTAAAGAAAGAACAGGAATTCGGTACTTGAATGGAACATTGGCCCCTCTTTCCTCTTCACATTCAGCGCACAGACTGAAACGAAACTTAAATACAGTCAACATTAATGCTTGGCCTGTCCTTGATGGGATTGTGTGGGATGCGGTTAGGTTTCAGATACATGGGCCCACTGAAGTGATTAATGTTCCAAATGTGCTTAGAGTAAACATGGGAGATGTGATTAAACAAAATATACGTTCTGATGATTGGGATATTCAGGCCGTAGAAGCATTATTCTCTGATTTGAAGTATTATGCTGCCTTCGATGCTGAGGATCTGTATTCAGATTCTACTAATTATGGTGATTTGTTTTGTTTTCAACACTATGGTAATCATTTTTTACATAAGACAAATTCCAGGAGGGTTGCGGTAAATTATACACAATGGGAACATTGCCCTGCTCCATTAGGTGGCAGCTCCAATACGTTTCTGAAAAAATACACTTATTTTACAGACTTTAATCAATCTAATCCCGAGTCATTTTATTTCAAAATGACACAAAATTCCATGTCCAAAGTTAGACTTACCGATACAAAATTGCTGTATTCGAAGTCCTTTCTAGACAGGTTGGCTGTAGATGGCTACGAGTTTTGGAAAGGAACAATTGACCTTAAATCGGTTTGGGGTACCAAAGATTGGCAGGTACAAGGCACTGAGGCTTTGCACCGTGCATGTCTCGTCCCGAATCACATGTTGTTTTTAAATTCATCCATTTTCCAAACAACATGCTTTGGATTGGCTACTTCTAAAAAATTAAATACACCGACCATCCCAGATTTAGAGGAATATTCAGGTTGGGGTAATTTTACTGATTTGTCCATTCATGATTTGCAAGCTCTTTTAGACAATTCGTCCTTTAACATTTCCAGTTTGGATTCCAAGGGTTGGCTGATATGGCAGAAGAGTGCTGATTCTTGCCAACGCCGTTTTCTGGGTTTGGCTGAAGGGTTCACAGAAGTCAGACCCGATCCCCGTTTTGAAGAAGACTATACAGTCACAACTTATTCTGTGGGGAAGCTGTGTCAAAATTGGTTACAACATTCCACATTAGCTGCAGTTAAACTACATCTATCTCAATTAAATGATAATGTGGATTTGAATGATTTTATAAAAGGCCCAGCTAAAGGTAGATCTAAACGATGGCTGTATGCGATTTACAATGAAATTTGGAAAGTTTCCCAAATTGAGGCTGCTAAACGCCTGAGAGCTATTGATCAAGCAAATTTAGAAAAGGTGCTTGCAGTTGTCGATAACAGTATTAACACGCTTTCTTCCCGAATTTACACGTTGAACAATATTGTGTCTTCTGTTGTTGACATTGTACATGATGAAGTGTCCGTGTTTTATCATGGTCAAAATCAATTGCGTTCTGTGATGCAGTTTGCTTGGACACTACAGACTTTGAAGTCTGGTCGAGTGCCTTGGAATTTTATGAACGTCTCATCACTATTTGCCCCATTTAATTTGACTGAAAAACAGCGTATGCTATCAATGAGAGATGCATCATTTTCTATGTTACACATTGAAAAATTAGAATCCTTGCCCTTTTCTGTGGCTGAGGTGACTACTGCTACATGGCTTATCCATGGTGTTATTACCTTACCTTTTGCTCTGTATAAATTTACAAATTGTATGAAATATATAGCTATAGGGCGATATGAACCATTAGGCAGTGCTTTCTTACATGAGACATGGTCTTTACCATACACTTACAGATGCCTAAAAGAGGGAAATGAAGTGAATCTGAATGGTAAAGAATGTACACAGTCGCCTGACCGCTCACTAATATGCAGACACATCCAGTTGCATGGTTCTTGTAATCAGGACAAACCTAATTTGGCCTGTGTTTTGAAAGGGACCCCAGTTCCTGCAATAGTTCCCACGTTCACTTTATTGTCCAACGGTAGTTATTTACTTTTGAATAACGATCTGTGTTGTGGGTTACAGGCCGGTATCGCCTATGTGGTAACCGTATCAGAGAGGGTGGTTTGCTGCAAGAATGTGTTATGTCCACCCACGCATGAGAATTCAGATGTTTCAATTTGGCCAGGAATACCAACCTTGAAAGCTGAGTTCAATGGTTTAAGCCGTATAAGAGCCCTATTGTCTCAAAAGCAGGTGGCCCTGAGCTCTGCCCGCGAAACTTATGTCCTTCACATAGCAAACACACGCACAGAGGTGCAAGCACTTTTAAGTACTGATTTGCCGTTTCATTTCTCCGAGCTGGTTCATCAAATCTTAAAATGCCTCCTCCACAACAGGCCTGCACATTTTTTTAAAATGGTTAGCAGTGGTCTCGTGACTACATTTGAAAAAGTATTTGGTATTATCCCTGCGTTCTTTCATTCTATATTCGCTAGCCTGTTTGGCGGATTTCCTGTTTTGCTGGCTTTGTCTGCAGGCGTTCGGGTGATATTTTACTTTATAAAACATGGATGCCCATCCTGCGCAAGGAAACGCTCAGCCCCAACTGATGCAGTTTCGCAACCGGATGCTTGATTACTATGGCTCCTTGCCGCTTGCGACTTTAAGCACGGCTTTTGGATTATCGTTCAGATTTTCCTATTTCACATGTGTCCAGCCCGTGTTTCATTGCCTGAGCTGTGATTTCGACTGGGCCATTGATTTGTGTCTCTGTTTACCGACTTCTCCTGACGTCGATTTTGATCAGCTGATGAACCCCGTAGTGGCTCACGAGTTGGTCTGTTCTGGCGAAAGGGATATGGCTGTGGCAGCGATGCATGGACTAATGGGTCAGTGGGACATATTCGCAGCGGCGCATGACTTTCTGGCACATAGTGTTCTCGAGAACCCACTGAGTTGTCCTCTGATGTTGCTAGAGGAATCGGTATTGGAGGAGCACGTATGTTCTTTCCCATTGCTTAATTGGATGGCTGAACTGTTTTCGGATGGTGACAGTGATTTCATGTTGGAGGCTGTAGCTACCTATTTTGCATATTCATTCAACCCATGAGTGACTTTGAAGACTTTCATTATTATGGCACGTGACTTTTTAGTAATTCTGAATGGTGCCTTTTTCAATACTAACATTTGATTTTCATATGTTCTGGGCCTATGAACTGAGAGTAGGCCTTAAGTTCGACTTTTATATTTTGTGTGGCCACTATAGGCATTCATACATATTTTTGTTTTTAAATTTTACATACATTTGCATACATTTAGCTTGGCTCAATATCATTGAACTCTGCTTTCATGTTTTACCTTTCATGGGGTATTAGCTTGTGTTTTCTCCTTTTTAAACCGTCCTCGGATCATTGGGGGGGTGTCATATGGTTACTACGTTTCTATATATTGTGTTAAGTTAACATGAGCTTTTTAAATGTTTAAACGCAATATTATCTTCCAGCTTGAGTTTGCACACGACACCTAATTGTTATTGTAGCTTTCAACCTAGACGAAAGATGTGATTTATTTGAGAATAATATGTTATTGCTCTAGTATCAGTCGTACTTGGTACACTTGGTACAACTGTCTGTACACCGAGAACTGCACACTCTAAGAATAACCTAACACAAGGTTGCTGAAGGCCTGATCCTCGCACCACGTTAGACATAACACAAATAATGTTGCTGCCAACATTGGGCTCTACGCGGATTTAAGATACAGTTACAGGGAATGAATCAACGGACTTGAGGCTTTGCATGCAGAGAGCTGGTAGCTGTTGATGTGATCTCCTCCTACTGAGAATTAGAGGTATGGGTCCGCCCTGCTAGAACCCAGATGAGACCTTCTTAGATATAATATAATATGCTAATTAGGGTGCGCGAAATATAGGTGATACAGAATTCTATAGACTTTTGCATCATAACATGCTATCACCTTTTGCTTATTATGGATTAGTGACTATGCTGCTAACTCTGATTTTTATAATATGTATGTTGATATTATACAAGATACTGCGTTTGAGAATGTTGCATTGAAAAATAAACATTTCAAACTTGCACGTGTGTTCTTTGCCTCCCAGTTTCGGTTTGGAATGATTATATAACGAAAGAGTGTTCATGTGTTCCACGATACCTGAGGTATTCTAAGTTCATGTTCTGGATTGTCTAAGTCATTGGTAAGTTATTACTACCGATGAGACACTGTAGCTAGCTTGGTAAGGGGATTTCTGAAATAAAGGTGAGTTTTGGGTCATCCTAATTCACCCAGGTTCTAGATCTCTGTGCACAGTTCTGTGGGAGAACGGAAACCCTGCAACAAGAGAAGGAATGCTTTAAGTGCAAGATGAATCGCTTGAAGTTCCATAAGGTTGACGTGGAGCCCGGACTCCACCGGAGACCAGAGGCCTCTGATCTCCACCTCCCCATGTGGCCACCTCATCCCAGAAGTGATGTATTAGTCACCACTGTGGTTGGGGAAGGTAGAGGGATCTGCTGTCGACTCAATCGTGGTTCGTTAGCCGCCACGGCAATTGGTATGCAGTGCCCTCCGAGATCTGGGCGCAATTGGACAGGTTCACTTGATGTTGTGCCCACTGGAACTTCAAGTCCCACTGCAGAGCCTGCATATGCCATCTGGCATGGTCCACCAGCAGGATGCAGGAGGCCATCAGGCCCAGTAGCTGGAGGGTCATCGTGACTGATACCCAGAATAGAGGCTGAAAGATCGGAATCATAGCCCGAATATCCTGGACTCGCTGTTCTGGAGGATAGACCCGAAACTGCATTGTGTCCAGAACCGCTCCGATAATAGGAGCTTCTGAGAGGGAGTCAGGTGCGACTTCGGCATGTTGATGGAGAACCCCAAGACGTAAGTCGCAAGCCGTGAAAGCGGGCGTACCTGACGTGCACCAGGAGTCGAAGATTCAAAATCAACGTCTGCAAAGTCCGCAAAAAGTCAGTCAAAAAGTGACTGGAGGTACTGCTCTCTCCAGATCTGCGCTGGCTGGCGCGAAAAAAGAAAGAACTGACGTCAGCGCGCGAGGTCGGAGTCTAAGTAGCTACTGCGATGTCATCCCGGCAACCACGACACCAATGACAAACGCAGAGCCGACCTTCGCCACCTTTCGACGTGCAGGGGTACCCCTGATGAAAAACTTTCCGGATTCAGTCTAATGCCTGGGGGTAATTCTAAGGTAAGGAATCTGTAACTAGCTGTTTCTTTCAGATCTGTATATTTTGTTCCCATTCTGGAAATACATAGGTGTCATTGATACCTATTTTTCACTCTTTATAGTTTACTAAATGATTTGCTATATACGTAGTACACAATGAAAAGCCATTGCTAGACACAGCTCAGTTATTGGCTCTGGGTTCCTCGAGTTCTTGGTGAACCTACAAGTCCTATATATCCTCACAACCAGAAGAGTCCAGCAGATGTAACGGTATATTGCTTTCAAGAATCTGTAATACTTAGAAGAAGTTACAGGTGAAAACATTGGCACAAATGGCTGCTTTTCTCAACTCATTTTCTATTTCTTATTTTCAACTGTTAGTTTTTATAAAATAAACTTGAAGGATCTACACAATGACCCCTTGCTGCATTCAGAATGTTGTCTACTTCTCAGAAATGTATGGCTTTCATGGATCCATTATTGCTTTCACACCCATTTCTACAACTAACTGGAAGGAGGTTTAAAGCATAAAAAAGTAGCAAAAATAGGTTATGTCCCAGTAAAATGCCAAAATTGTGAGAAAATGTTGATTATCCGACAAAGACTGCCTGTCCCTCAAAGCTGGGAATATGGTGATTTCAGCACCACAAACCCCTTGTTGATACCATTTGCAAAGGGAAAAACAGATGTTTTCTTCTGCATCACTTTTTCCCCATCCACCCCCAAAAAAACTTTAGCTGTATTTTGGCAAATTATTGGGTCTGCTCCAGGGGAATCCACAAACCCTGGGTATCTTTAAAATCCCCATGATGCTGTAAGAAAAGGACGTACATTTGGCGTGGATATCTTATGTTGACAAAAGGTTACAGGCGCCTAAGTGTGAACTACCTCAAATAGCCAAAAAAAAAGGCTTAGTACATGGGACGGGTGTGGGGGGATGGAGACCTAGCAGCGAAAGGCTTAATGGCATCTTTCTCACCTTCAAACTGAGAGCCAAGATTAAGGTAAACAACAAGGTGATCCAGCCCCAACCAAACTTAAAGATAGCCCACCTGACCTAAGCCAGACCTAAAGATTAGACATGACTGCTGAGGAAAATTAAAATGTTTTGGTCATGTTATGTTCCCTAGCGCGTACCCCACCGACTCCATGTACCCGCTTAAAGTGCATGTAACTTCCCTCCTGTGTCAGCTATGAAGACGCAAATACATTTGCGTCCAACGTTAACTTGTCCTCTTTCAGATCCACCATGAATGGATTATATAGTCCGTTCCTAAGTATGCTATGCCACCGTCTTTTTGTAGTACACTTTACATGTTTTCCTGCTCTAGCAGAGTAGGCCCTGAATTTCTGCCATCGAACCTCTTTTTGGCTCCTGACTCTGACAGCCTCTGCCCAGGCTACCTCTGTACCCGTGAACTCTGACTTACTTTCAGCGCGGCCCCTCGCGCTCAGCTCAGCCTGCTTTCTGCCAAGACTGACTATAACCTTCGAGTTATCTGTCCCGCTCCTCGAGAATGCATTCCTGCCTACCAGCTCCAGTAAACATCCTCCCCAGCTGCAGAGCCAAAGAGCCGACCTGTCTCAATGCAAGTAATTCATAGCCTCTGTTACCATGCTTCAATGGAAGGCCCCGTGCCCCCACGCTTCACATGCAGACACTTAGGCGCTTATACACGCATCCACAGTTAACATAGAATAGCTTCTGCCCTAGAGACCTTTCCGCCCAGATAGTATGGTTCCTAAACATCAGATATCAGATATGATAGAAGTACAAGTTGATCTGACATGCCAGACTTCTGTCTCTTTCCGTCAGTGTAAATGTCAAGTCCCCTGCACCCCTTCAATCACACGTCATACAGCTGCGCGCGCATCCAGGCTTCCGATTTCTGCTGACATTGCAACAATTCTGTTAGCACCACCCTTCGGTGCCACCCACTTGCGTCACCTATCAGTGACGTTTCTAGCACACACCTCTGGTTCACGCCTCTTGATCACGTACTAGTACCACGTGTATACTGTTATCTTGTCTTCTCTCAGCTGTTACGCCTCTTACATTATTACTTATGATGTGAATTAAGTATATAAGCTATGTAATATCAATAAAGTTTGCTCTATCCCTTCTGACACCCCTGTGGTGGTCAGAACATGATATCCTGGTCAAGACCATTCCTTAATGAGGAATAAAACCCTTAGAAACTCTAACACCACGGACTCTGTCTTTTTTTCATTCCGATTGAGTTATTATTGATTAAGTACTTACCTGCATAGAAATTAAGAGAGTAAATTAATTATTTACGTCATTTTGGCGCCCGAACAGGGACCCCTCCCCCACCTCACGCGCCGGTTGGTGCGTTGCAAGCTCTGTCCCCTGCCATCAGTTAGAAGGAACCTACGCGTACTGGCAGGATTTCCTGCATCTCCCTCTGACCCACGGAGGTGACGAAGACTGCGATCAGTGCCCAGACGAGGCGGTGAGGAGTGCGGAGGATCCCGACCAGAGCCTAGCCGAAAGAAGCAAGGTCCGAGGTGTCAAGAGGCCCACCAGGTTTCCAAAGTTTTCCGAAGTTTTCCGAAGTTTTCCGAAGTTTTCCGAAGTTTTCCGAGGTTTTCCGAAGCTTTCCGAAGTACCGAGTCGAGTCCAGTCGAGTTTTCCGAGGCCTTCTGTTTCCGTGCTTCCCGGTGAGTACCATTGCTGGGTCGTATCTAGACGGGTTTGGGTACGCAAGTCCGGTCTGCACTGTTTTTAGGCAGTGTATCTGTACTGTTTAGCAGTATATCTAGTATTCCGAATTTCTGCACTGTTACACCAGTGTATCTGTACTGTTGAGCAGTACATCCAGTATAGGGGGGTAGTCATCTATGTCTTTAACGTTCTTATGTGATTAATGTCGTGGTATGAATGTGACTGTTTAAATGTGTATTATTGTGTTTCTCGTATAACCTAGCTGTCAAGAGTATTAAGGAATAAGGATTGAGCATTCAGTAATAAGTAAGCAAGATGCCGTTTTTCAGCAAGTTAAAACAGATAGGAACTAGGAAAGGGATACTGGAGGAAGAAATTCCTATTCCCCCTAGGGACACTCCAGGTAACTTTATGTATCATAAACATGGCATAGATGCCATATTATATCTAGATTTATGGGCCGATTACACCAAGCACCTAGACGAAAGACACAGATGGCCTGTTACCGGAACATGGGATGCCGAGTGCATCATGAAGGTAGAGGAAGCATTATGGAAAAAGAAAGCTAGACAATCCCAGAAAGACGCCATAGAATTCTGGCGTAAGGAATCACATAAGCGTGCTGAGAAAGCACTCCGTAGAGAAGACCGACTTAAAGAATCAGAAAAGGCCCAAGAAAACGAATTAGTTATTGAAGGGATCCGAGTAAAAACAGAACAAATAGACCGTGCCCGAAACAATCTTGTAAACGGAATGTATCTCGCGGCCGAGGGCACATCTGAAGGCCTATCAAAATTACCGAAAAACTTACCGCCACCATTAGTTCCAACTAAAGTAATGCATAAAACTACTAAAGACATATTCTTAAATTCTTATCTAGAGGATGTAGCACCAGCTTACACCAATCTGCCTGTTCGTGCCCTGCCTACTGACAGGGATGGGGGTGGCACTACGCCCCCAGATCATGTTCCACCAGTACCGCGACAGACCTCCCCTGTTCCGCCAGCTCCGCCACTTCCCGCACTCAAGATTGACCTACCGAAACCAGTCCTACCTGATCCTACTAAACGACAAATTCAAGTTCAGATCCAGACTCCGCGGAGAGATAATGCCCAAGCATCCGCCTCAGGAGGTGCGACTGCGGGTCCTCAGACCCCGCCATTAACACACAGATTCAATTTAAGGGACACGCAGAATCCTTTCCAGTCTCCCCACTTGACGCGTCTTGACGCATTAAAGGAAAACATGTCAGTTTGCAGATATGATCCAGTACCCGGAAAAAACGATCTAATGATATTGGCATCACTACGATTAAGATCTGCCACTGATATCTTGCTATGCTATGTAGGAATGAAGGAGCGTCTCGATAGAATATACGAGTTTATACAGACAGGGAAAGAGCCCGACAGTATCAAGGATGCCATGGATAAACAGAAAGTTGACATTCAAGCACAGATATTACGATTTTTCATAAATTGTCTAATAAGAGAACGAGACAGGCCCGAGACAGATCAAAGTGAATTAGATGGACTAACAAAGTGGGGTCAAAACATAGCCGAAGGAAAACATGACAAGGGGGCTTGCATAGCCAGTATGTACCAGAAAATTAGAAGGGCAGTGATAACGGCACATCAGAAAGGGAATGATAAAGCTTCCTCCGAGGAGGAAGAAGAACTTACAGAACAAGGAAGGACTACAGATACTATAGCATATGTAGGTAAAGGAAACTACCTTAGGAAAGGCATCCGTCCGGAAAATAAGAGAGTTTTTCTCTCTGCTTTAACAAACCCGAATTCTTCTGAACACCAGTTCCAGGAAACTGATAAAAGGCTTCGAGACCGAATGGGGTACCATGTACTCAATTCTATGGATGAACAGGAACTAGCTCGGTCAGCCGTGTTATGGGCCGAAAACCCAGACATATATCATGATGATACCTTAGCACAGACATTCTTGAACCTTTCCCCAGAAGAGCAGAAAATAGCAGGTGTATACATGATTCAGCACCTCCTCATCAAGTACAGAAACCACCATTCCGACCCAGGTCCCTTACACGAAATATTAGAAGCCCTACTCATGGATAGATGGAGAGGTTTCAGCACCAAGCTAATACAAATAATTCTAGAACAACGACATAAATATAGCACCTTCATAAGCCCTGAATATGTTCCCCCGCCGCCTCCAGAAAGGAAAACGTACCACATGCGATGCCTGAGTGGCATTGAAAGTCAGAACCCCTTACGAGAAGTACACCCAGTTATGGGTGCGGATCAAGTCTTGAAGCGTGTGTATGTTCACACACCACTGACTAAGTTAGAACTGTTAGAAATGAAGAAATTAGTCCCGTGTCACGATAAAGACCCTGCAGGTTTTCACAGAGAGCTCAAAGACATGTTACTGATGGGAGATTACACGTATGATGATATTATGAAAATGTTAAAAGTACTGTTGCCCACGGGCATTTACGAGAAATTAAAGGAAAAAGATTGGGAGGTGGGGGAGGCAAAGATAGCATGGGCGGAAATAGAAGACGAAGAAAGCAAACGGATCCCAGGGGTAGGCCTTGGGGACAGGACTAAAGCATTACCCGGATTAATAGTACAGGTTTTGCCAAGATTATTGACAACTAGAAAGGAAGATTGGGACGCAATCTCGTCCTGTAAACAGAAACAAGATGAAGATACTAGTGACTTCTATTCCAGATTCGAGAAATGTTTCATTATAAATAGTGGCCTACAACCTAGTAGCGAGTCATATCCACACCTTTTTGTATCAAAATTAGTCGAGAATTCCCTACCATTAGTCAAAAATAGAGTGTACAAAGTTGAAAGTACTTGGCAGGCAAATACGCCATCCCAGATGTTACAAATGTTACAATATCATCAGAACAGAATTAGGGAAGAACAAGATCAGGAACAGAAACGTATGAAAGACACGAAAATGAAAATGTTAGTAGCTCAGACGGTCCCAGCCGACGGTCAAAGAAAAGGTGGGGCCCAGACCAATCACTCTACAGCTCCCGTTAAAGGGACATGTAATTACTGCAAGCAGCCAGGTCACTATGTACATGAATGTCCAGTCCTGAAACATAACATCTCGACAGGTAAAACTAAAGAAAGACCGCATCCGCCTAGACACGATCAAGTTCAGCAACAGACCTCACAAAATGTACAGCCAATACAGAACACACAGCCTATGCATGCTCCATCCCACACAGCACAGACAGTAGCAGTACCGCAGCCACAGCCCATTGCCGCGACTCAGCAAGTCTCGCAACAGATGTACCAGTATGCCCAATCTGCGTATCCAGATTACCCCCGATATACATGAAACAGCCTAGAGAGGGAAGGTGGTTTGCCTCTTATTGAAATTCCTGTAGATCAAGAAGGTCCTTATGTACACAGTCACGTATTGGGAAAAGACAGAAAGTTTTTAATTGATACAGGGGCAAGTCGCACTACAATCAGTCATAATGAAGTCCCAGGGGCACCCCTCTCAGGCTCACAGAATGTTTCCCTTGGTTTTTCAGGACAGCCTATTGTAAATGAAGTATCGGAACCAGTACCATTAGCTGTGGGTCCATTATCCCGAGTTACAGATTTGCTACTTACGAAATCATGTCCAGAAAATCTGTTAGGAATTAAAACACTGAAGGCTCTAGGAGCTATAATATGCTGTTCCCCGGAGGGAGTTAGACTATTTCTACGGGATTTCAAGGGTCATTATGTTTTACGTGAATTTGATGTCAGATTGAAAAATGTACCAGATCACTTATGGGCAAAAGGCCCAGCTGATGTAGGTTGTATGCATATCACCCCATATCGTGTTACACTTAAGACAGGAGTTGTTCTACCCAGAATCAGACAATACAAGTTACCACCCGATGCTGTAGTGGCTTTACTGAAAATAATTGAAGAGCTAATTGCCCAAGGGGTGGTCGTAGAGACCGACTCCAATATCTGTAATTCACCTATCATTCCAATTCTTAAACGTACAGACCGCAATGCACCGCCAGTATATCGGCTGGTGATTGATCTTCGAGAGCTGAACAAATGTATTGTACCGCAGTACCCTGTGGTCCCCGATATCTCCCCCCTATTGACTGCTATTGATTCAGAAGCAACGTTCTTTACTGTAATTGACCTCAAGAACGCTTTCTTCAGTGTGCCTATTGATCCGGAGAGCCAATATCTCTTCGGATTCAGTTTAAATGGACGAAGTTTCAAATTTTCCCGCGCACCTCAAGAATTTACAGAAAGCCCCAGCATCTATAGCCAAGCACTGAAAAGACAACTAGATTGTATTCAAATGCCAGTTAATACCGCTTTACTGCAATACGTCGATGATCTACTGATCACCGCACAAAGTGAGCCCGAATGTGAACAAGCATCATTAACCGTTTTGCATTTCCTGGCCGACAAGGGACACAAGGTGTCTCCTTCGAAGCTACAATTCTGTGTTCAGCAAGTTGTGTACTTGGGTCACTTGCTGTCCAAAGTGGGGAGACAGCTCACTCCCGATCGCATTCAGTTAATTGTAAATATGCCACGACCCCAGACACAAAAGGAAGTGCGGGCCTTCATTGGCCTCACCTCGTACTGCAGACAATGGATTCCTCAATATGCATTTCTAGCTAAACCACTCATCCAGTTAACGACGCAGGAGGCAGCAACTTCCATTGCCCTCCCTTGGACTCAGGAACATACACAAGCCTTTGAGGAATTAAAGAAAGCGTTATGCCAAGCACCAGTTTTAGCGACACCATGTTACAGCAAACCGTTTACACTTTTTGTCACAGAACGTGACGGTACAGCATTGTCTGTCCTCACTCAAGATCAAGCAGGTTCACATAAGCCTTGCGCTTATTTTTCAAGTACATTGGATTCAGTAGCCCAGGCACTCCCTGCGTGCTTAAAGTCAGTAGCAGCAACAGCGTTAGCAATCAGACAGAGCGATTCAATTGTTCTAGGTCATCAGTTAACAGTACAAGTCCCACATTCTGTAGAGGTTCTTTTAAACAGAACCCAAACTCAACACTTGACTATAGCACGACTGACAGGTTACGAATTGACATTATTCCAGCCACACATAGAAATCAGACGTTGCAGTATCTTGAACCCAGCAACACTGTTACCTACAGTTATGACAGATCCAGTTCCGCATGATTGCATAGAGATCATTAATGCAGTAACAAAGCCCCGACGAGATTTAACAGATGTTCCATTGACAAACCCAGACCTGACACTTTATGTGGACGGTTCATGCATGAGAACAAGTACAGGAGAGTTAGTGGCCGCGTATGCCGTGACCACTGAAACTGAAGTTAAAGAAACACATCGTATTGATACACTGTCTGCCCAAGCGGCAGAGCTCATCGCTCTGACCCGAGCCTGTATCCTAGCCAAGAACAGAAATGTCAACATATACACTGATTCCCGTTATGCGTTCGGAGTCGTACACGACTTCGGCATGCTGTGGCAAGAACGAGGTTGTTTGACCTCTCATGGTGCCAAAATACAACACGGTCCTCTCATTCAAGCACTGTTAGAAGCAATACATCTGCCTTCAGCCATATCCGTCATGAAGTGTAAAGCACATACTAAAGTCACAGATTCTGTTTCCCAGGGTAACGACCTGGCAGATCAGACAGCAAAACATACAGCACTGACTCGCACTCAGACAACTGATACGACAAAGACAACAGATCCGACAAACTGTATGACAGTCAGGGATCCCACACTAGATGTTATTGACATTCAGACACACGCTACTTCAGAAGAAATAAAGAAATGGATCGAACTAGGAGGGATCCAGACAGATCAAGGTTGGATGACGAAGGGAAAATCTACATGGTTTCTCCCTGACTCTATGGTTCAAGTCATGATAAATACAGCACATAGTCCTGCACATCTAGGAGAGAAAGCGATGTTAGACAGTTTACAAAATCTCTGGAACAATAAACACTTACGAGCAGCCGCAAAACAGAAAGTGCGTACTTGCATGATCTGTTGTCAGTTCAATCCAGGTAAAAGCGTCCCTGTAGAGCAAGGTGGATTTCATCCCCCCGACCACCCTTTTGAAGTCCTCCAGATGGATTATATCCAGATGGACCGTTGTCGAGGATTTAAATATGTTCTCATAGTTGTCTGTGCTCTGTCCCGCTGGACCGAAGCATACCCAGTCTCAGATTACACTGCTCCGACCACTGCCAAGCAGTTGGTTCGTGAATTCTTCCCACGATACGGCCTGCCTCGTGTCGTGTACTCAGATAACGGTCAGCCATTCTCATCTGCATTAATGAAAGAAGTTTCTTTATTACTGGGATACCAGTGGAAGTTCCATTGTGTCCGACACCCCGAAGCCGCAGGCCTTGTCGAAAGGCATAACCAGACACTAAAGATCCGCCTTGCCAAAATATGTCAGGAGAAAGGGGTCGACTGGATAGTCGCCCTGCCAGTGGCACTATTCTACATGAGGATGGTCGCCCATTCGAGATCAGGGCTATCCCCGTACGAGGTGGTCTTTGGCAGACCACCGAATATGTGGGGGACGCCCATTCCGAAAAAGATTACTGATGTTGATTGTAACATGTTGACAGATTACCTTGCCTCCTTGATGTCTGCACTCCAATCATGTCGTTCACAGGTTGCCGCAGCCTTCCCTGACAACACTGATGTAAAGCCACACGACGTCCGTCCTGGCGATACTGTGCTCGTCCGCAACTTCGACAGAAAAAGTCCGCTGGAGCCCCGCTGGAAGTCTCCAAAGACCGTTCTTCTCACAACCAGGACGGCCGTGAAAATAGAAGGAAGAAAGGGGTGGGTTCACACGAGTCATATAAAAAAATTCTCTGGACTGAAACCTGACCGAGACTCGTCCACCCCCACCAAAGATTGTGTCGAACAAAAAGACTTTACAGAATCTGAACGAGAAAAAACTCCTCAAGAAAATTATCGCATGAAATTACGATCTAGCAAGTCAGACAGTTTAATTGTTTAAGTCCTCCCCTAGGTGAATCGGTTAAATAGTTTCTGACATGTATCCCCTAGATCGAGATAGAGAGAGAGAGAGAGAAGCAAAGAAACGTACATACTGTAAATCACTTCGTAGTCACTGTATAGTGACACTATTAATAATGTTTATTCTGAGTATTTTAATTATTGTTGTCAGTATCGTTTTGCCTATCTATTACCCTATTTTCAAGCGTGAACAATCTGCCTATAATGTCTCTGCTGAACACACTTTTAGTGAGTTACCTCCACACGAGCTTTCCTACAGACTTGCGCTGCGCAACAACACATTCATTAGTATGTTACATCATTCTCATCAAACTAACAATGCTACAAATTGCTGGATATGTGGCCGACTCCCTCCCTATCAGAATTACAAGGGAGCTCTGCCCCTCTTTCCGTACCCGTTCACTCACAATGGCTCCTGCGGAGCATGGTTTAAAATAATTAACTCCTTAGATCCTGATATTGCTGTTTTCGATGGGGGCTGGGTTTGGGGAAACCTGAACTTAGTCCTACTAGACGTCTGTTACCCAGATAAGGAGGGACTCCCCACCAGAATAGGAACTGATCTAGAAAATGAAGTGTATGGATTAGGTAATTATACAATTAGCCTCATGATTCTCACAGTTGAATCCGAAGCCACACCCGTTCTACCCATTATGTCAGTATTGCCAGTCACTGGTGAATTATGTATCAAGAAGAAAGGTTCAGTACACTTAGGTCATAGTAAATGCACTACTGTGGTCGAATTCAGTGATCATGGAAAATCGTCCTTTAAAGCTACCAGTCATTCTTACTTTGTTTGTGGTCATACCGCATACATACGTCTACCTCCAGATTGGGATGGTACCTGTTACATTGCATTCCTTCTGCCACCTGTTTTTCTAGCTCCTCCTGGTTATCATAGAAATACCAATCTAGTAAAGAATAGACCCAGAAGAGATATCCCACTTGTCGACTACACAGAAACGGCATGGGAACAGTACACCGACTTTAATAAAGGATTCTTTTTCTTTTTAGGCCCTGTCCAGAATAGTAAATTAATACGCAGATTAACTAGAACACTTGAAGCAGTAGTGAATGAAACTGCCTCCGCCTTAGGTAACTTAACAGAAGAGCAGTCCGCTATGCGGGTTGTTGTCCTTCAGAATCGTCTTGTTATTGACGTCATCTTGGCAGATAGAGGTGGAGCCTGTAAGGTCATCGGGTCAAGTTGCTGTGTTTTCATACCACAAAACGCACCATCTGTATATCAAGCTATCACCCGTCTTCATAAAATTGCAAATCAGATACATCAGAATCCAGGCACCTGGACTTGGTCCGGTTGGTTCTGGACAACGTTAACAGCTTGGGGATGGAAGATCCTATCCTTCCTAGGCATTGGCCTAGTCCTAGTATTCAGTTGCTGCCTATGCCTGCAGTGTGGGCCAGCGATTTGTGGACTGTGTGCCACCTCTTGTATTGAACACTCCAGTTTTCTCTCAAAACGTAAACGAAAGAAAGAAGAACAAATGATGTTACAAGAACAAACTGATCGATTCATGAGGATCGATATATCATGAAGGGTCCGTAGGGAACAAGGAGGGAATGAGGAAAATTAAAATTTTTTGGTCATGTTATGTTCCCTAGCGCGTACCCCACCGACTCCATGTACCCGCTTAAAGTGCATGTAACTTCCCTCCTGTGTCAGCTATGAAGACGCAAATACATTTGCGTCCAACGTTAACTTGTCCTCTTTCAGATCCACCATGAATGGATTATATAGTCCGTTCCTAAGTATGCTATGCCACCGTCTTTTTGTAGTACACTTTACATGTTTTCCTGCTCTAGCAGAGTAGGCCCTGAATTTCTGCCATCGAACCTCTTTTTGGCTCCTGACTCTGACAGCCTCTGCCCAGGCTACCTCTGTACCCGTGAACTCTGACTTACTTTCGGCGCGGCCCCTCGCGCTCAGCTCAGCCTGCTTTCTGCCAAGACTGACTATAACCTTCGAGTTATCTGTCCCGCTCCTCGAGAATGCATTCCTGCCTACCAGCTCCAGTAAACATCCTCCCCAGCTGCAGAGCCAAAGAGCCGACCTGTCTCAATGCAAGTAATTCATAGCCTCTGTTACCATGCTTCAATGGAAGGCCCCGTGCCCCCACGCTTCACATGCAGACACTTAGGCGCTTATACACGCATCCACAGTTAACATAGAATAGCTTCTGCCCTAGAGACCTTTCCGCCCAGATAGTATGGTTCCTAAACATCAGATATCAGATATGATAGAAGTACAAGTTGATCTGACATGCCAGACTTCTGTCTCTTTCCGTCAGTGTAAATGTCAAGTCCCCTGCACCCCTTCAATCACACGTCATACAGCTGCGCGCGCATCCAGGCTTCCGATTTCTGCTGACATTGCAACAATTCTGTTAGCACCACCCTTCGGTGCCACCCACTTGCGTCACCTATCAGTGACGTTTCTAGCACACACCTCTGGTTCACGCCTCTTGATCACGTACTAGTACCACATGTATACTGTTATCTTGTCTTCTCTCAGCTGTTACGCCTCTTACATTATTACTTATGATGTGAATTAAGTATATAAGCTATGTAATATCAATAAAGTTTGCTCTATCCCTTCTGACACCCCTGTGGTGGTCAGAACATGATATCCTGGTCAAGACCATTCCTTAATGAGGAATAAAACCCTTAGAAACTCTAACACCACGGACTCTGTCTTTTTTTCATTCCGATTGAGTTATTATTGATTAAGTACTTACCTGCATAGAAATTAAGAGAGTAAATTAATTATTTACGTCACTGCAGTCGATTTTGAACTCAACCAATTGTGCAGTAACATTAGGCCCTCAAGTTAATCTGAATGGGAAAGAATGCCAGTTGGTCAACCCACAATCTGTAGAAGTGCTATTCAGTAATTCACTAAAGGGCCCCCAGCCTCTAGAGGCAGAGTTCATTTAACCCCTTCGCTGCAGCGCGAATTTCGCCGCGGTGCTGGGGGTCTAGGGGGCGGGCTCGGCGCTTCGGCATTCATGACGGAACCACGCCGTCATGAGCCACGAGCAGCATGTGCTCATGATGGCGTGGTTCCATCACGGCCCTGCCTGCTCATTCATTCGGCTCTGTTATCAAGGGGGGTTCTGTCCAAAAGGTGTGGCCGGGTAGGACAAGAGGTGGCGTCCCCATACAAAGAAATACGGCGCTTCGCGCCCGCTGAAAACACAAAAAGTAAGTGTCTAATGATCCGCTGCTAGTGTCACAGCGCTAAGATGTTTGTAGCGATAAACAGGATAGTGATATATTACTAAAAACGTCCCTGTTGACTTTATAGCGCCAGCGTCAATTACCGCTTATATCGGAGACTGACAACCTGCTCGAAAACATCCTGGCTGTTTAACACGTGAGTGCTAAAAAAGGTTGAGAATAAACCACTAACGGAAAGATAAGACCTTTGGGAAACATACCATGTTACTGTTTCCATTACAGAAGCTAAGGAGTCCCCTAAAAGAAATCGATCTGAAGATCAGATAATAGAGACTGCACAACAAAAAGGTAACAACAACGTTAGTTGAACAGTTTTTGGTGACGCATAAAAGAGGGTTAAAAACTTACCATGCCCTATATTTGTACTCATATAGGTACCCAGCCCCAAAGCCCTGAAGACGAGCCTGCCAAGTACACAGACAGGCTCAGAAACGCGTCGGCTTACAGGCTCTTGACCTTCATTCGTCTTAAGTCCGAATGTTTTTTTGCGCATAAGGCTTTTTTGTTTTTTGATAAATACATTGAACATTGATTGCACTAATAGCCTATTGCGCTATCAGGCCAAAAGAAAAAGAAAAAATATTCAGCGTTAGTGGCCTGACAGAAAGTATGTGGACAGGGTACTGTCAATCTCAATGAGTCACATTCTCTCAAATGTTTGTCTTGTATATATTATTTAAATGTAAAAATTATTTTTTGTGTTTTTCTAAGTGATGTGTAAATTGTGCTTGTAAATACATGTAAATACATGTGTCCTTGTGCAGGACAGTAAGTAATTCTTCGGACAGTCATAGTATTTGTAAAAATCACTGCATTTACTTTTCTTGAATATCCAAAAAAATATATAGATTGCACAGAAGGATTAAATACCTGAGTGCAAGATTCTGCCCTAAATAAAAATTGAGCAGAACCAACAAACGAGTGACCGGGTCTTCTTCCTGCTCATTCATTCGGGGCATTAATGCAGCATGGGCGGAGCGGCCACAGCATGACGAACCACGCCATCATGAGCACACGCCGCCTGTGGCTCATGACGGCGTGGTTCCCTCATAAGCAGGCAAGGGGTTAAATTAGCTGGTAAGTGCAAAAGGAAAGAAGGGGCATATTTCAAAACACTTATTCAGTATCATTAAGTGTATGCAAGATCATTTCCACAGGCCATGAAATGCCATGATTTGTTTTGCTAATCCCTTGAGATGAGTATTTTATCTATGCCCCCGGGGCTTACTAAAGCTGCTTCCTGCAAAGAGCCCCTGGCAAATAGTCTTCCTAGTACGCAATGGATAAGCATCCTCTTACTGTAATTGTAATGAAGAATATTTATGGTCTCCGGCAATAAAACATTCACAGAAGATTCTACAGTTTGAATCCACTACATGAAGCCTTATGGGATGTAATGACATCTCTATAATGTTTAGGAGATTTACTTCCTATCTCAAGTGCACCTGGATGATTGTTTATTTTGGCACTGTGCCATACTATCAAGGAGCAAATGTGTATATTAGTCTCATTCCATTAGGTTATTTTATAGAAAACATTATTGTAACAACATTCTTGCCTCAGTGACGATATGCCTGTCGTAGTGAAATGCTGAGAGAGTTCAGTGACTGTTAGGTACTGCTATGGAGACTTGTGGGAAGATCACTGGTGTAGGAGGTAGTTGTGCTTTGCCCAAAAACTTTTGCACCTATGCCCGGCTCCATGTCATTGTTCAATAGAGACCCACCCACACAGGGAACAGGTCCTAAAAAAAGAAGTGGGGGTACTAACCTAGTTAGGCAGTATGCAAGTGACATCAGGGTGTGTGACATCACGGCGCGCTACATCAGGGCGCGCGGCATCATGGCGCACGACATCACACATGGCATCACAGGAATTGACATCATAGAAAGTGGCATCACAAGCCACAACTTTACAGGAAGTGGCATCACAAGTAGTGTCATCAGATCTAAAGCCTTCATATATATGTTTAGCAGGTCTATCATAAGTACGTTTGAGCACATTGTGAGGATAATAGCACAGTGAGCTATGGAAAATTATATGTGAATTCTTCACCTTGCAATCCCCCAGTTTTATTTAACACATCCTGTAAATACATTTACAAACTTATATAATTTATTGTACATGTAATATGCACATGTTGATGTAAAGTGCTTTGACACCCAGCATTGGAATGAGTAGGGCTATACAAGAAAAACCAATGGTATCCACATTATTTCAACGTCCCCTCAGGGGAAGTAAGCTCTATATAAATGCAATTTGCTTTGTATAAATACTGGGAAAGACCAACACATCTGATATTCTTACAGTGCATGCATGGCTCCTAAACAGGGACTGCCCGAAGTGAAAAGCTGCCTCTCTTAAGTAAGTGTGAACAGCTAACAAGTTTTGAGCCTGTGCTTCATTTGCATCAGGTGTGAGGCTCCTGACTGCTGTCAGCCAAGAGACTCGAACAAAAGGAGGCCTGATGACCACTCAAATTTGGCCTTTGTTATGGGTCCAGTAGGAGCCTTAAATAAGAAAGCTCCTCCCCGCCTGCATGTTGTTGCTTGTTGCAGATGGAAAGCAGACGACTTGCATGCGCTGCTGAAAGTGTCACGGCGTTCGCCCTGTCAAAAAAGTGGGTAGACGCCGTCCACCCACATGTACCCCCGACTCGTGCCCTCCACCCACCTTCAATCACCTGCCAATCTTCAATCGCTTGAAGAGCTCCCTTGGTAGGAGGGAGAAGAACCCTTCCAAGGGTCAGGTAGTAACCCTTCTCTCCGAACACCTTTCTGAAGCCATTTTCCCATGTAGCAGCATGCCACCTCCTCTTTTTATCAAAGTAGTCTTCAATCTCATATAGCATGTTCTTCCTTGCATGAGGCTTTCTTCCTATACCAACACGTGAAAGTGGAAGGATAGCTCTTCCTTTTTTTCAATATCACTGTTTTAGGTTTCTCTTTCTGTAGGAACAGTAGATAGAAGAGTGTTCTTGCCAGTACTTATTTTTTGCCCTCTGAAAAAAGTTGACTCTCTTATGTCTCGCTCTGTAAAGTGACCAATGAAACAACTGTATATCTTTTCTATCTTCCTCCTATGGCACGCCCTATATAAGTACTATCCAATGTGGAACAATTATTTAGATCTTGCATTGCATACGTTATAATGTTTATGGATTTACATGCATCTTCCAATCCCATACGTTTAAGCCAGTGACTCAGTCTCCAACATTGCCTATCTTCCGTCATACGTGAGCAAAGTCATTCTTCAGATGATACTGACATTGTTCTTAATTTCTCTTAGCAAGACATCCATATTTGTTTAATTATGACCTGAATGGTGAGGTCATCTCAGCAGGGTTCCTGGTTGAGTTTCTTAAAGGAATGTGACACTGGACTGTGTCCGGGATCTTCCTGTGTGAGGGCTTACATGGAGAGGTGAATAGCTATTGAGAATTTAGGATCTCACCGTTCCCCTTCCACCTGAGATATCTTTGTGTGACTAGATGCCTAGCCACGAAGGATAAAGGCTGCTGCTTCCCCAACATCATGGACCCTTTCTTCACCAGGCCTCAGTTTCTGAAGAACAAGTTACTTACCTTCAGTAACACATTATCTAGTAGAGACCTTACCTTTGAGTTTCCCAGGCGTCAGGCTGGATTCGGAAACTTTTGCTGAGAAATACCTCTTGCGTGCGACATCGTGTGGCTCCATTCGGCTCCGTGTGACGTTGTTGGAGTTGGTTATGACACCGCAGTGCCTACATAGGCGCCACCCAGGCACGTGGACGTCAGTACTTTTCGTTTTTCCATGCTAGAATAACAGAGCCACAAAGTTACTGACGTAAACGTGTGCAAAACTAGAGCCCTGAAAGGGTAGTAACCCTAGACCTACAACATCAGTCCGCAAATCGAGGAGGCATGGGTGGGGCCGTAAGGAATCTGCAGCTAGAGAGTCTCTACCAGATAATGCATTACCAAAAGGTAAGTAACTTGTTTATCTGATAGACTTCTAGCTGCAGGTTCCTTACCTGTGAATCAGATTCCCGAACCATACCATCCCGGCGGTGGTTGCGGACACTTGAGCTAGACTAAAAAGTCTTGCAGGACTGAGCGGGAAAAGTGCCCGTCCCTGCATACTTGACCATCAAGGCAAAAATGTTTTACGAACGTATGCAGTGATGGCCACGTCGCTGCCTGACAGATGTCTTGGACTGGGACACCCGGTGCCAAGGCTGTAGTTGCAGTATTTCCCCTGGTGGAATGCACCCTTAATCCCTCAGGGGGCTGCTTCTTTGCCACGGCATAACAGATTTTAATGCAGAGAACAACCCAGCGAGAGATGGTTCTTTTCTGCACTGTTTTTCCCTTCTTTGTTCCTACATACCCCACAAACAGTTGGTCATCCACCCGGAACTCTTTTGTGCAGTCAAGGTAGTACGACAAAGCTCTTTTTGGGTCCAGTCGGTGGAGACGCTCCTCTTCCTTAGAGCGTTGTAGGGGAGCAAAGAAGGTGGGCAAAGTAATGGACTGACCGAGATGGAATGAGGTCACAACGTTTGGTAAGAATGATGACCTGGTGCGAAGCACCACCATGTCCGGAAAGGACATGAGATAAGGAGGCAAGCTGGATAGCGCCTGCAATTCACTCACCCTCCGGGCCAATGTAATCACCACTAAGAAGGCTGTTTGGATGTTCAACGGCCAGAGGGGACAATCATGCAAATGCTCGAAAGGAGCACACATCAGACAAGTGAGGACTTAATTAAGGTCTCAGTGTGGTATAACAAAGGGTGTAGGTGGAAATATATGAACCAGCCCTTTCAAAGACCTATTTACAATAGGAGATTTAAAGAATGAAGGTTGGTCTGGCAGCAGCAAAAAAGCAGACAGAGCAGAAAGGTAACCCTTGAGAGTTCCCGAAGCAGAGCCCTGCTGGGCAAGGGTAAGAATGAACAAAAGGACAGGAGAAAGAGCAGAAAGAGGGTCAATATACCTTTTTTGTAGAGTAAAACACAAATTTCTGCCACCGGCAGGTGTATGCTGACCTAGCGGAGGGCCGCTTGGCTGCCAGAATAACATTACAGACTTCGGGAGGAAAGTCAAAAGCCATCAACTGCCGCGGCTCAGTCTACACGCATGGAAGCGCAGAGTTGACAGGTTTAGGTGGAGAATCTTCCCTGCTGCTGCGACAGAAGATCTTTCAGAAGGGGTAGCCTGACCTGAGGATCGACACTCACACTCAAAAGCTCTGGATACCAGACTCTTCTTTACCAGTCCGGCACCACAAGGATGACTTGGGCCCGGTCGCTCCTGATCTTCTTCAGAACCTTGCGCAGGAGTGGTATGGGTGGAAAGGCGTACAATATTGCCGAGCTCCATTCGTGACAAAACGCGTCACTGAGCGATAGCCACCTTGGAAATTCCAGCGCGCAGTACTGCTGACATTGGACGTTCTCTTTGGAGGTGAACAAATCTAACCAAGGTTCTGCCCCACTGTTAAAAGAGACCTTGCCCCACCTCCGAATGGAGACGCGCTTCATGATCCTGAAAGCATCGACGGCTGAGATCATCCGCCCTGGCGTTATTATTATTATTATGTTTCTTATATAGCGCCAGAATCGACCCCCGAAGGGGTATCTCCGTGCTTGCCTTGGGAACCCGTCCTGGCTTTTCCCTGTGAGATAGCCCCTACAGGGCATCCCCAAGGTGAAAGCCAGGCATCCCGCCGCGGGGGCCGTTGTGGAGATTAAGCAAGCTTAATGCCCAGAGTTGCAGAGTGTGAACCCATGATTAGGTCAGGCACCGAAGCGAGAATTATCGAGTCCATGGACATTTGAGCTCCAGACCCTGCCGCGTCGGGAATTGAACCCTGGTCCTGGGTCTGACCTCTGCTTCAGGGTCTGCCTGCTCTAACCAGTGAGCCACACTTCTCCAGTGTTTGCCAGGTGTTGTACCACTAGGGTTGTGCCCTGCTGTTCCAGCCATGCCGAGAGATGCAGGGCCTCTTGACAAAGGGATCACGACCCCACCCTGCCTTGCTTGTTGCAGTACCACATTGCGGTGGTGTTGTCCGTGAACACCTGCACCAACTTCCCCTTGACACAGGGAAGAAATGCTTTCAATGCCAACCGAATCGCTTGGAGCTCCAACAAGTTTATAAGCAGCCCCATCTCCATCGGAGACCAGTGAGCCCTGATCTCCGCCTCTCCCATGTGACCGCCCATCCCAGGAAAGAGACAGATCCGTTACAACTGTGAAATCTGGTTGGGGGAAGGGAGAAAGGTCTGCTGTTGAACCAATCACGGTTCTTTAACCACAACTGCAAATCCGGTGAGATTTCCCAGATGCTGTGCCCATTGGAACTTTGGAACTTCAAGTCTCACTGCAGAGCCTGCTTGCGCCACCTGGAGTGTCTTACCAACAGGATGCAGGAGGCCATGAGACCCAACAGCCTTAGAGTCAACCACACTGAAATCCAGGATAGAGGCTGAAACATGACCTGAATATCCTGGACTCGCTGCTCGGGAGGATAAGCCCGAAACAGCACTGTGTGCAGAACAGCTCCAAATGAAAGGGAGCGTCCGAAAAGGCACGTTTATAAAGAACCCCAGCGAACGCAAGAGGTACGCCGTAGTCTGAAGGTGGGAGATGACTGCCTGGGGCGAGGACGCCTTCAACAGCCAGTCATCTAGGTAGGGGAAGACTGAAACCCCTAACCTGCGCAGATGAGCTGCAACCACCGCCATCACCTTGGTGAACACCCGAGGGGCACTAGTAAGACGAAGGGGAGCATGGTAAACTGAAAGTGCTCATGGCCTACCTTGAACCGCATGTAATGCCTGTGGCCCGGCAGGATAGGAATGTGATAATATGCATCCTGTAGGTCCAACACACCCACCCAGTCTCTTTGGTGGTCTAAGGCAGACAAGACCTGAGCCAATGTGAGCATTTTGAATTTCTCCTTTTTGAGTAAGAGATTGTCGGTCCGAAGATCTAAAATGGGCCGATGCCCCTTGCCCTCTGAGGAATCAGAAAGTAACAGGAATAACAGCCACTGCCTACTTCGGAATCTGGAACCTTTTCTAAGCTCCTTTGGCCAAAAGAGCCGTAACTTCCTCTTGAAGAAGCTTCAAATGATCCTCCACCAGCTGGTCCTGAGTTGGCGGAATAGGAGGAGGAAATTAAAGGAAGAGAATTGTCCTCCTGGACGATCTGCAAAACCCACCTGTCTGTTGTTATAGATCTCCAGCGGGGGAGATGATGACGAATTCTCCCACCCACTGGAGTACTGTGGTCCTGCAGAATCAGCCTAGGAGTGCTTGGAGGCTGCAGCTGCTGGGGGCAGTGTGGTAGACGACTTCTGGCCTCCATTCTGAGGATGGAATGAACCGCCTCCACGTACGGCTTGGGCAGTCTGTGTGGGACGGTGGCTGGGATATGGCTGGCGCAGCTGGAAACCCCTTACATTGCCACAAAAGGAAGACTGGCCACGAGGAGTGGAGGAGAAGTTCAAGGATCTGGCCGTATCCCGAGAGTCCTTGAACCGGACCACGGCCGAATCTGCCTTTTCCCAAAAAGGCGGGTTCCATCAAAGGGCATGTCCATCCAAGTGGCATGGACATCCCCGGAGAAGCCAGTTGTACGAAGCCAGGTGTGGTGCATCCAGGCCACCATCGTTAAAAATGATCTGCCCAGCGAATCCATTGTATCCAAACCACACCATATGATGAATTGTGCTGCATCTCTCCCGTCCTTGAAAGCTTGGGAGAGCACAGCCCGGGCCTCCTCCAGGATTTGTGGCAGCACCTGCGCAACCATCTCCCAAAGAGAGTGGTAGAAACGGCCCAATAAGCATGCAGTAGTCACCGACCGCAATGCCAGACTGGAGGAAGAAAGCATTTTCTTCCCAAATGAGTCTTGTCTCTTGGATTCCATATCTGAAGGGGCAGAAGGGAATGTGCCCTGGGACGTAAAGGCCGGCACCACAAAACCTTCTGGGGTATGGCATTGGCTGAGGAACTTTGGGTCGCCCGGAGCTGGGCGTTGGCGGTGTGCAGTCGCCCTATTCACAGGAGCCCTGTGTTAGGCTTGGACCATGTTCTTAGAAGGACGTTCGTAAGTGCCTCATTAAAGGGCAATAGGGGTTCAGAGGTGGAAGCCCCAGGTTGAAGCACTTCCATCTGGAGATTATTCCTAACCTGCACTGAGGGCAGCTCCAGTCCAAGGACCTCAGCTGCCCCCTTAACCACCATAGCATAGGACGCTCCCTCCTCTGTAGCCACTGTAAGAGGAGAGAGCATGTCAGTGTGTGGGGAAGTATCCAGACAACTGGCTTCCCCAAAGTTCCCTATACCAGTCCATCGTCTCCTCAGAGACATCCTGGTTCTCTAATGGGTCTCCATACTCCTCCCATTCCTCTCCTGAGCCCAGCACGACCACAAAGTGCTGAGGCGACAACATAGAACCCCTGGGTTCTGTCAACGTTGTAATCAGCGTCGCTTGACGCTGTTCCGGCTCTGTGTCGTCAGGGATGAGGATGGGGTTTGCACCACCGACGAGCATCGGTGACGTCTCAGGCGCTAACCCTGGGTTTGACGCTGGGGAAGGTCCCTATGGTACGACCGGCGACAACCTAGATTCGGAATCGGATCCTTGAGGTCCCACTAGCGCACTGACCAAAGCCAACGCTGTTGAACACAACAGGGCCCCATCCAACCCCGCGGGTCCAGAGGGCTTTCCAACGGGGTTGTTACGCTCAAATAGGCAGCACATGGCCTTGTGAAAATCTTTAATATGAGCGGGAGTCGCTCTGGCTCCCGGGAATGGATGGAGGAACAAAGTCGACTCAGGCTCCGGCTCCACTGAACCGTACCTGGAGCGTCAGTGCTCTTTACCTCTCTCAGCGGTGGACGCCAGTTGAGGTGAAGTCGAAGTCCGCTTGGACTTCTTCTTCTTGTGCCTCTTCCCCGAGTGTCCAGACGACCTCGAATGGAAGGAAGACATCCTCGTCTTTGAACGGGACCATGACCTTTTTGGAGTCTCGCTTAATGGTGTTGACTGCCGGGCCACGAGCAACTTCATCGCCTGCTCCCTCAAGGTCTTCAGAACCCTCGACCCACAGTCTGAACACATCTTTCAAACTTGGTCGTGTTCAAGACACCACAGACATACGCAGTGGGGATCGGTAACCGTCATCATGCGGGATCAAGTCCTGCATGGTTTAAAACCAGTCTTCCTACCAGGCATCCCTCGCAGATGAAGTTACTACTCAAAACATTGACACAAGTCAAGAAAAAATCCTGCCAAAAAGTGGCAGAGGGGTAGCTCTTCCTGGATCAGCGCTTAACTGGCGCAGAAAGAAATGAACTGACATATGCGCACCTGGGTGCTGCTTATGTAGGTACCATGACGTCATAACCACCGCTACCGACGCCAACGACATCACATGGAGCCACCCAATGTCACGCGCAAGGGTTATTGCTCAGCAAACGTTTCTGGATCCAGCCTGACACCTGGGAAATTCATAGGTAAGGAATCTGCAGCTATATCAGATTTACATCGCAATGACTGATGAACCATAGCCTCCCTGATTTCCACTACTGTTTGTGGAGCAAAAAGGGAGCCAACAAACCTGCATTCATGACTAGGGTAGAGGACAGCAGCACTAACGAGAGCTGGGTTGGCAGGAAAGACAAGGCCATATGTATTGGCCCCATCGCTACAGCTCTCACCTGGCTTTATAGATTCCATTTGCCTTGGATATGAGGTTACTGAAAGGGTTGTAATAGGCTAGTTACCCACACTGCCTTTCAGTTTTTCCATTGCAACAGGCTCTCCAATGCTTCCAAGTCCGTCTCACCCCTTGCAAGGGCATACGCAATGTATCATTGTAGAGACCCCTTGTAATAGTTGGACCACCAGAGGCCCATGAACCAGCAAGCCATAAAACTGCTACTCCCATTCAGTGCCAAACTGCAAGCCATTTTTGAGATAGCTGCTGGTCTCATCTGGTCTCTCATGCTCTACCCATGCCTGAGCTCTAAAATGATGTGTTTACCCTCCGTCATCTGGCACATGGAACAGTGCCTTCCCCTTACTGTTTGGCACGCTGTTGCTTTCCACCAGCATGCAAGAGGAATGCTCTACTAACATTTTGCTTTGTTGGTCTACCTCCTCACTACCATCATGACTCCAGGTGGATTACTGCCAACCACACAGTATTCATTCCAGCCAAAACTACCTAGAAACTGTTAGGCATCACCAGGTTATTTACCTCCTTGTTAGGCAACTTCTTTGCCTCCAATATAAAGATCAGCCTTGCCAAAACCGTGCAGTGAAGCACTCCTTCTCAGGGACTACTTCATCGCCCAATCTCAAGGGACTTCACTGTAGACTTTATGGTGAGGCGGTACCTTCCTTTTTCCATAACGCTTCCTTTAACACACTCTTTTGTTTTATGTCTGTCTGACCCACAAGACTATCTCGCTTCACTCATGGAAACACCCCATCAGCTTTTTCTGTAATCGGGACCCACTTTTCACTGTTCTAGATAGTGCTCTTTTTTTCATTCAGCCGAAGGATGTCTCCCGCAGTGGGTGGGGAAGGACCTTTGGATTAGGTGTAACACATACCCCACTGATGCCCGTCTCGTCTTTTGCCAGGCACGACAAGTATAAACAACAGCACCCAATAACTACTTTCAGAGGAAGAGGTATGCCCAGTGAGGCTGTATACCTCAGTAAACTAAACAGTGGACAAGAAACATGACCATTTGTAAATACACCTTGTGTTTTATGTACCATGGCCACTAGTTGTCTTTACATTATGCTGGGTGCTAATGTATCATTAGCTGAAATAAAAGAGTAGAGTTGGGCAAGACCTATGGCTCAGTGAATGTAGTCAATATCCAAAGATATTATTTCACTTCTACTTTTCTTTGTCTCATCACAATTCAGACTCAAACAGTTTGCTGCTAACATGAATGTTTAATGGTTTTTTAATGATTTTCTTCTGTGGAGTTGTTGTTCTCTATTCAACTGACTATTGCCTCGTAGTCTCAGCAAGGCAGATTCATTGTAAGTCGTTAGATCTTGCCACATGCGCTGGAAGAAACAAAACCCCAATATTTAAAGTCAACATTTAGTATGTTAGATCTAGATAGAGTATACATGAACACATGCCTTCTTACAAAATAATAAATCTAACACTTTTTGTTCTTTTTACACAATATACAGATACTTTGAGCAAAAAGCACACACTGGAAGTTAGGCCAAAGGAGGTTAGGAAAAGAATTACCCAAACTGTGACTGGTAAAATGGGTCTTAGTTTCCAATCATTACCTACCAACAGGGTATTCTTTCACCAGTAGGATGCTTTCCCCCAAAAGAACACAGCCACTTTAAAGTTTTCATCAGGGGAGAGCTTGCATTCTCTACTGCTCCTCTCCTTACCCTTATGTCACTAGTAGCTTCCGGGGAGTGCAGGGGGTGGGCATCTTACTGAAGGCACAATTTACTTGTAATTAAAAGTTAACGGATAAACTCTGGTACCTGTGCAAACAAGAATTTGCACGAGGATCGGAAAGATGAGTTGTATGGTATTTTTCACACGCTCCTGATAGATTCCGGCCATCAAATCTGCTGAAATGCATCTGGTAGGGGGAAAGGCCTTGAAAAAAAGGCAAAACTTGAGGAATGCTGTGTATTCAAACCGTTTCTTCATGTTATGCCTCTTGAAACACAAAATAGTAGGTATTTGCCACAAATGCTACATACTTCTCTCCGGGTTAATGGTGTTTACCATGGTTAGCAAACACTCCACTGTAATCCACCCAACAACAGCTGTAATAGAATCCAATTTAAGACGCTGGAACAGAGGCCTTTCAAAAACTTTGTCAAATTATCCCTCAGCTCAGACCAAGCTCTGTTGGTTTAAAATTTAAGAAGTGCTCGGGATGTATAAATTAAGCATAAATGCAGAGAAATTAAAAGATAAAGAATGAAAAGGTACTTGTAATCCCAGATCCCCATTTTGGGAATCCTCATTGAGGGCAAAAAGATTTAAATAGTCCCACCCATTTGACGGTGCTCTTTACAATATAGAGGGGCTTAATCCCCTTGCGCCACCCCTACGTCACTTTTCCCATTTTAAAAATTACGCAAAAGTGGGGCAGGCGGTTTGTAAATAAGCCCCATATTATATTATGGCTTGATTTAGAGTTTGGCTGACAGGCTACTCCATTTTAACCACCATACCCTATTTAGTGTAAAGTTTGTCGTAATCTTTCGATTTCCTTTGCCCTGATTGGCTCAGTCTGTGAAAATCGTACCTTACTCTGTAAACCTCACAGCGAGATGGCTGTCACAGTAAGAGCATCCCACTACCAGCCATGTTTAGTTCGGATGGTCTGATGTTCTTTTTTGCTGTCCGTCGCAGCCAGGGAAAACCTAGCGGTGATGAACAGAAAAAAATACTGACCCGACTCCATCGGAAAAACTCTCTGGCTGTGGAGGTCCTTGGTTATCTGTTTTTCAAATGCAGTTTTTGACAATCAAAAAGTTTAATGGACAGCTGTCAAAACCGTCAGAAGCCATCCACCAAACGTTAGGTACTTTCTCTGGCCAGCAGTGGATCTCTAAATATGGTGATCCTTTGTCAGGGAAAGTGATGGAGGTAAATTATTTGCCCTGACAGAGTAAATATCTCCATACAGTAAATAAGGCCCTTTGTCAAGTCTCACAATTGTGCATGCACCCTGAATATTTATATTGTTAAACTGATTATGCTTGTGCTAATACTGGGGGAGTAGCAGCAGGGATGGGAGAACTGCATGAAGCGTGCAGGAGCTCTAGAAGAGCTAGAGGCTAAGGGGTTAAATGGACACCCTAGCTTTCAGCTTCCCACTGTGTCCCGCATCTGCATCAGGGAGAACAGTGTCAATCCTTGTTCTTCCAAAATCTGGATCATCAAGGAGAACTACAGGGTCCCTTATTTATTGGACTGGTGTGTCTCCAGTGTTGAGGCTCTCTACCAAAAGAGTGCTGTTGTTGGGTGTTGTCACTGATTAGCACGGCGAAGCCTGTGCCTTTTGGTGCCTCTGCTTTTTTGCGTGCTTTGTGTGTTTAGGGGCAAAGTGAAGATGAACCACTGTGGGGTCTAGGGTGTTCACTTAATAGAGTGACTCCATTTGAGACCAAATTCCTTGACTCTGAAGAACAAGTAAGTGAGTTCTTCATGCTGGTAGGAAACTGTTACCATGGACTGAACTGGCCAAGCTTTCTGGAAAGGATCAATTTCTCATATTCTCTTCATTCATCGCCCACAAGAGAGATAACAAAGCTGCCACTCATGTCAGTTCATGTCCTTCTGATTAATTCTCTGCCCCAGGGAAGGCACTGACAGCCTGAAAATGATTTGTAGACCCAGACATTTGCATGGTTGTTACCACTGACTAGAAGTTTTGCAGGACCTTGCTGCATTGATGGCCTTTTCAATTTTCCAATTAGAAAATACAATTGGATTGTTGGAAATACAGTAAGGTGTCGAACAACGCTAGGGCAGTGGTGTTAGTGGAGGGGCAAGGAAGTGGTCATCAGGGTAGAGATCTGCAAATGAGTGGATGCCTAGCTTACTTGCGTGACCAATTGCACCTTTATCCTGTGGAGGTGGCAATAAGGGGAGATTGGTTATGGGGACAGGGGGAGCGTATAGCTGTGGGTTACCTGCGCGCTTTCAGAGTCCAGCCCACGCCCAGCGAACACATTGTCTTAGTGCCGATCTCGTTTCAGAGTGGCTTGTAGGGGAGGAACAGAGGCATGATGAATGGCCAGGTGGAAGCTCTGTACAGTTTGATTGCAACGTGAGGTTGGAATGGAGTAGGGTGGATTCAGTAATGCAGGAAGTGGGCCTGAGCGCACAATGCATATAGATGCAAGTCCGGGGCACCCATCCCACTCTGTGATTGTGACAGTGTAAGCAGTTCATATGTGGAATGGGGTTGTCAGCCAGCCCACACCAGCGATATCAATTTGGATCATAGGTGCTTGAGGAAGCTAACAGTAGGAAGGAATGGAACATTCACGAATAAATAAAGTTGGGTAACACAACTATTTTCCCTATGGCGATATGGCCTTCCATCGACAGAGTTAGTTAGGAACACATCGGAATGTGGTCCCCCAGCCAGTCCATGGCGCGACTGTTGTTGGTTTGCCACAGTTCTTCAGAATCTCTGCTATTCCAGATGCGTAAAAATGTGATTGGGCTCAAAGCTCATTACAGTGAATATTCAGAGGGGAAGGGGGAGGTCGCTTCCGTCAAAGGGAAGAACACCGACTTGGCCCATTTACCTGTATGCTTGAGTGGTCACCAAATCTCACAACCTTGCGAATCAGAAGTGCCAAGTTGACCTGGGGGTCTTTCACATAAAGAGTGATGTCATCTGGATATAACAAGACTCGGGGACGTGAAACCCAAGCCCCTGTCTGCATGGTGTTACGGGGTTGTGCAGCAAGGGTCTCCATTGCAATGGTAAATGAGTGGGACAGCGGACACACCTTTCACGTGCCCCTAGTAACGGGAAAAGGATTAGAAATTAGCTAGTTGAGATGCATGCAAGTGTTTGGTAGGGTGTATGGGAGCCGGATCTGTGTGGTACACCTGGGGCCGAGGTCCACCCTCTGTAACAGTAGAAAAACTAGTCAAACACTTTTGTGGCGTACGACAGAGCAGCTGAGATCTGTGGATGCAAATGGTGCATTACTGCAAAAAGAGTTTGTAGGTTATGGGACGTCGACCGACCGGGTATACAGCTGGATTGGTAGGGCCGTACCATCATAGGCAGCAGCAAATGCAGTTGGTTTGCTAAAACTTTGGCAGATATTTTCTTGTCAGTGTTTATTAGGGACAGAAGGGGGTAAAAACCACAATGATTGGCCAGCTTGTTGGATTTAAGAAGACTGACTATGATGGGCTCCTGCAAGGATGGAGGGAGAGACCCTGCCTCCAAGGCATCCTGGTACATATCCAAGAGTTTGGGGGCTAGGAGCTGGAAAAACTCTTTGTAGAAGGCCAAGGTCATCCCGGCAAGGCCATGAGCTTTGTCAGCAGGGAGGCTGGAGATTACCTGGTGTATTTCTTCCATGGTGATGGGAGAGTTCAGAAACTCCTGATGGGCATCAGAAAGCCAGACCAACTGGTCAGTGTCCAAGTATGCCTGGAGGTCTGCAGAATCCGTGGAATGGCAGAGTAGAGGCGTGTAAAGAAAGCCACCATAATCTGCAGAAGGTCAGAAGGGGAAGAGCAGGTATAACCGTACGTATCTAGAAGCTGGAGTCTATGGCCGAGACGTGAGGTTTATGGAGCAGACGAGCAAGAGTTTTGCTGGGGCGGTCCCCCTCCCCATATCTACGAACTTGAGACTCCCTGCTCAGGCAATGTGTTTTGCGTAGTGCCTCTTCCTGGTATTCAGACATTTTGTCTCCGATGCCAGCCTTCGTGATGGATCATTGGAGCGGAAGAGGTCTGACTCCACGTCTGCGATATCAGCCTCCAGTCTCATGAGCGTTCGGCAAATATCTCTAATGATACCATTCTGTGTGGCAATGCATATACCCTGTAGGACTAATTTGAAAACTTCCCATAAAAAAGGAAGGTGAACTGACCAAACCAGTATTCACCTCAAAATGCGCCAGGATAGCCGCATGGATTTCCTTGCTAAAAGGCTCATCTCGCAAAGCACCCTGCGGCAGTCGCCAAGAAAATGCACAGGGGAGAGTGAGAGTGCACTGGGGTGTGGTTGGAGAGGGTGTTAGAGACCCTAGTCCCTAGTAGTTAGCCAATAATTAATTCTGGACCATGACTTGTGCTGTGGTGATAAGCAGGTGCCTTCGCGGAACTCACGGTGTGCAGCTCACCAAACGTCTGCAAGGTGTTTGTCTGCGATTAATCTATGTAGGATTTTGGCCGCATGATGGCGGGGGAACTGGGAACTGCAATCCCCGTTGAGTGAGTCATCATCTAAAGGGATGGTAAAGTCGCAACTCCAGAGCACTGTCAGGGGACCGATATCAGTGATTACATGCCATATCTTTACGAAGAACTCGGGGTCATCAGTGGTAGGCCCGTAAGTGGAAGCCAGTGTTATAATGTAACTGCCAATTTAACATATCGGCTGCCTTTGTCGCTGAAAATGTGAGATGTTCGCTGAAAAAGTGAGATGTTTTCCATGCAACTTCATTCTGTATGAGGATGCTGACCCCCCAGCATAGGTATAATAGGTCGAGGAATAGGTCGCCCCCATCCCCGATTGAGTAGACCAGGAAGAAGGGCTTTAGCTAAGTGTGTCTCCTGAAGGAGACAAATGTCTCTTTTGTACCTGACCAGGTAAGCGTGTATCAATCTGACTTTTTGGCCATTATTTACCCCACGCACATTCCACGTAATATAGGTGACCGTGAACATCTTATTTGGGATTAAAAGGAGGGGAAATGGGCATGATCCGAGTGGCATGTGTTGTGCTAAGAAAGTGTGCTGTATCGTGCCAAATGCATAAAAGTGTTGTATAGTGTTTTGTCTATGTACGATTTGTAGCCAACCACGTTTCCAACTCTCCAAACCCCCTGCCCCAAACCCCAACATCAATTGTACATACTGGTCCCGCCCTCCACCCACACCATTTCCCTAATTAGGTTGTGATGGCCCTCCCCCTGACATTGGTTACTGGGAATTATCTCGCGGAGCAGTGAAAACACCGAGCTGACTACCCGCCTATGAGGCTGGGTGGCCCGACAATCAAGGTAAATATAGAAGAGAAACATGCACATAGACAGTGTTATTTCTGTAGAATATCACCATTAGGTAGGATATACTTCGCATGTCTGGAGACTAATTAGCATTCCCCAGAGTACAACGACAAGATGCAACAGCTATAGAAGACAACAGATCATTAGTCATTGTCACTTAGCTGGGCCCCTGCTGAGGAGCGTGGCGAGACTGCTGGAGACTGGGTAGGTTTGGACTTTTGTTTGGCCAATTTTAGAAATTCTTTTACATCATTGAAATAATGCTTCTTATCCTCCTAGCGGGTAGGAAGTCGCAGCGGTCAGCCTGCATCGCCAGGGTGAAATCGGGATAGGATACAGTATTACCCTGGTGTTGGATTTGTCCCTTTTCATGAGTCAGCCTGAGGATCATGTCACGGTCCCTTTAGTTTAACAGGCAAGCTATGACTGGGCACAGGTGGCCACCTCTGAAGGCCTGGGGCCAAGCAACCTGTGGGCCCTTTCGCCGAATACCTGAGACACTTCCACGATGCAAATGTTGTTGGCCTTTATACATGTGCATGTGCTGTTCCTTTGCGACAGCTTGGTTGTCATCAACGTCTGACAAGCAAGTTTCCAACTGATCAAGAGTAGTGTCGTGAGTGTCTACTCGCTTCTTAACATGATCCAGGAGTGAGGTAGGTAGATCTATTTTGGAACATATTGTTTTCAAGCATGTCTTGACCTACAGGAGTATTTCCCTCAGGTCTATCTCCTGTTCATTAGAATCTTCCGCTCGTGGAGGGCCAGCCTCACCATCCTTGGTGTGGTCAGCCTGCCGAACACTTGTCAGGGACTGTCCGGGACTATGTGGGAAAAACAGTCAGGGACTTGGGCAAGGACTGGGAATTGGGTAGAAAACGTACACAGAAAGAGGAGTACAGCGCTGCCCAGGATTCATACAGGGAGTCAGAGGAGAAAAAGGATCCAAAGGGGAAGCCTGTACAAGTGAACAAGATGGGTAAGACTCAGAAAGGAAGGGCATTAACGAGGCAATTTAGCATTCAGAATAACTACACCCAGGACAAATGTGCTAGACATATATATATGAAACAACATTAACAATAAAGAGGAGTGTGGGGTAAAGCACTCAGGAGCTCCACTGGTAAGTCTGAAGCTCAGTAAGTTTCTTACCCACAATTGCTGTTACAGATACTGACCGCAAATACCCACATATAGGATATGCATGTAAAGGCAGGTTTGTGGAGCTTATACCTATGGTGATGTAATAAATGCAACTCAAAGACAATACTTACAGTGAACATGAACCACCACCTAGGTTGTCAGCTGTGCCCATGGATCCTGATGATCAAACAGGAACACCCAAGGCAGTAACAGCAAGGGGGTAGAACTAAACACAAGCACAAAATACAAGTAGCTAGCAAGGAAGAGTGCTTAACAGAAAAGGAAGGATATCACAGTGCACACTTGGCAGAAAGCAGGTAACAAACATACAAGGCAACAGAAGCAAGGCAACAGAATAGAAAGACAGAAAACTAGGAACTGGAACCAAGGAAATGGGAAGAAAGGCGGGGACTGGAGAAGGATATACAGAAGGAGAAGCTACAAGGAGATACAGGTTAAGGAATCAAGAAAACAAAGTAGCATAGAAGGCAGTGCTGGGGCAGGAACAAGAATTGAGCTAAGGCTCAGGAGTCAAGGTAGCACGGCAGGCCGTGCTAGTTCAGGAACAGGGAAATTACTATAGCTCAGGAGTCATGGTAGCATTGCAGGCAGTGCAAGTTCAAGAAATAGGACAAAGCTAAAGCTCAGGAGTCAAGGAAGCACTGCAGGCAGTACTAGTTCAGGAAACAGGGAAATGAATATAGTTTAGGAGTCAACGTAGCTCTGCGAGCAGTGCTAGTTCAAGAAACAGGACATAGCTACAGCTCAGGAGTCAATGAGTCAAGAGAGCACTGCAAGCAGTGCAAATCAGGAACAAGAAATAGCTGAAGCCCAGAAACAGGAACAAAGAATAACTATAGCTCAGGAACTCAGGAAACAAGGTTGCACTGCAGGCAGTGCTAATTCAGGCACAATGAATAGCTATAGCTCAGTAATCAAGGAACAAGGATTAACTAAATCTCAGGAATCCCTGGAAACAAGGATATCAAAGGCTCAGGAAATACTGGAAACAAGGACCAGTCTCACCGGTATACAGCTACAATGACCAAGACTGGACCGAAGGGAGCTGGGGCTTAAAAGAGCTCACAGTAATCCCATGCATCAGGTGTGAGCAGGCTAGCAGCAGCCAGCCACAGGTGAGCTGAATTCCTCCACCCATCCTTGGCTTGCAGAGGTGGAGACAAAGCAGTGAGCAGGGGATTATAGGTAATGGAGTCTCCAGCATGAGCATACTGACTTCCACAAAACCTGGCATGGATTGGGAATGGATGTCAATCCCTAAATGATGTCCAAATGCCTGGAAGTCAGGATATGCATACAGGGGAGTGTCTGGAGGCATATTAGAACACTGGAAAGCCCCACAATTCGGCTCCCTGGTGGTGGGCACGAGAGCACAGGGATTGAATAGTGACAGTCCATCACCTCTCAAATAAAAGCTTGGTCTGCCTTCCTTCGTGCTTCCCCATAGTGTGGTGAGGGTGGGGGCCAGCGGCGTATAATCCCGGTGGAGAGTGGGGCGGGAGATCACCGATCAATGGAGCTGCCGTTGGAGTTCCGTGCTGGCACCAACTATGGGAGGTGGCGCAACCCCTTTTTCAGCAGCAGACCGGGCCCCCACCATGACACCTCCCTCAAGGTCAGAAGTCTGTGGGAGGTGCAGGAGGCCCCAAAGTTCAAGTTGACTACACAGGGGGCAGGGGCAAACCCAGATCTAACCTCCATATAGCCAAGGGGTGAAAGGACGCGCCCTATTGCCACGGCAGGGGGTACAGTGGCAAGCAGCCCCCCAGGATACCTCAGAATGCATGCGAGTGAGAACAGCAGTAAGCAGGCTGGTCCTCACGTGGGGATCATACACCCCTAGTAAGGCCAGAAGGGCGACAGTGACGAAGAAACAGACCAAGGAGATCTGCAGCATGCCAGGACACCCGCAGATCAACCCTGCCAGCCTCCACGCCCCCTCCACAGAATCCGCAGGCCCAAACTGGGTGCTACAATAGGCAGAGGCAGCAGGCTGCGTGCCCAGCCACACCACCGTAGGCCGTCCACCGCCAAAGCGAGGTCCATGAGGTCCAGCCTCCAGGTCTGCAGCACAACCCCCGCATAACGTAGGTCGAGCAGCGGGCGGGTGCTTCACGGTCGATGGTCTGGCAGGGCGGAGAGGCCGGACCACTCCTCCATACTGCGCACAACCGTTTCAGTCGCGCATGGCACACCAGCTCGTCCGTCCCTCGCAACTATGGTTCCCAGCTACTTACCAGTTCAGTAAGAGTCCACTCTGTGATTCAGGAGAGCCGGGGTACAGAGCCATTCCCTCCGGTGGTGGCAAAATCCACTAGTCATAATTGATGGCGATCGGGGCAGCCTGGCCCCAGGGCAGTCACGATTCCGGCATCAACCGCACCGCATGTTGGCCAGCAGCCAAGGTTCGCTGCCGTTCACCCACACAGCCGGGCACTGAGGCTCATCCAGCCCCACTGTAACACAGGTGCGGGGTAACTGGTTTTCGTGTGCTGCCCATGTGTGATGGTGGCACTGGGAGACCTCAGGATGTGCGGATAATGTAGGACTAGTAGCTCGGCCGGCAGAGCTCGCCTACAGAGCGGCTATTTGCTGCTCATGAGACCACACCCCAAGGCTTGATGCTTTAATTGCAAGGCATTTGGGAAGTGAACTGGAGACTCAAAAGCTTCCTCTCATGCTCCCTAGTCATGATGCTTGGTGGGCCCTTATCAGGTCAGAGAACACCCTGAAGCCACTTTAGTTTCAGAGGGTGGGGTGGATGTAGCTGCCCCTGGTTGTTTGGCCCACTAACATGCAAAATACAAACAGCAGCCTTTGATTAATGGGGTTATAGTGGCAGCACTGAGAGATACAGGTGCAAGTATCACCATGGTGACTGAAAAACGGTTATCTACCAAACAGTATCTGACTGGAATCCAGTCACCTATGCTGATAATGTGACCAAGGCTCATTCCATGGCTATGGTGTCCTTGGAGTGAGTAGGGGTTACTGGCCAGAAGAAGGTGGCAGTTTCCTCTGCAATTCCTGTTGAATGTCTTCTAGGAAATGATCTAGAGTCCTCAGAATGAGCTGAGAAAGAATTAGGATCCCAGTCAGCCTTGTTGGGAATCCCTGAATGGGTGTGCGAAAAAAACAAGCACAGAGCACAGCCCAGGGTGAAAAAGTGGAGTTGGAGACTGAAAGAGTGTCTCAACCATTCAAGATAAAAGGTAGGAAGTCTTGTAAGCCAGCTTCTGAACAGCCACGAGCTCAGGCAGAAGACCCTTCAGCCCCAGAGGGCACTGAGCCCCGGAAACTTGGGCCTTACCAGGTGGAGCTGCTAGACCCAGGGGGACGAGCTAGGGAAGAGCTGTGCCGAAGGCGGAAGACCTGTCCTACTCTTGAAAGCCTGAGTCAGCAAGCTGCTGCACAGGAAAAGGGAGATGTCAATGGCTCCACATGATCTATTGGGAAGAGGGACTCTGTACACTGAGGCAGAGACCCCAAACCTGGTGCCACTAGGAGAGTGTTAGTGCCTCAGCAGTACAGAGAGTCATTACTCTAATTGGTTCATGACATCCCACTAGGTGAGCATCTTGATCACACAAAGACTTGGAGTAGGCCAGTCAGCCATTTCTACTGGTCAAATATGTCCCAGAAGGTGAATGTGTTTTATACCTGCCAAGCTAGTGACACTGCAGGTAACCACCCAAAGGGCCCCTTAATTCCACTTCCAGTAATTGTGCTGCCCTTTGAAAGCGTAGGGGTTTACGTTGTTGGCCCCCTGGACCCTCCAACAGCATCAGGGAACAGATGTATACCTGTGCTAGTGGATCATGCCACCAGGTACCCTGAAACCACTGCAGTTGCCAGAGCCCTCTTAAGTATTTTCACAAGAGTGGGATTCCCTAAGGAGGTACTGTCAGACCGATAGTAAGTTCATGCCTGGCTACTTAAAGGCAGTGTGGAATGAATGTGGCGTGACTTACAAGTTCACAACTGCATATTGTCCATAAACCAGTGGTTTAATTGAGAGATTCAACAAAACCATGAAAAGTATGATAATAGGTGCTCCCTGAAAAACATAGGAGGTGGGATGTCCTTTTGCCATGCCTCATTTTCGCATACAACGAAGTACCTCAGAAGGAAGTAGGGTTCAGTCCCTTTGAACTTCTCTTTGGGAATCCTGTAAGGGGACCACGGTGTCTAGCTAAAGAAGGCTGGGGAGACCTCTCAAAGAGCCTAAATAAGACATTGGGGATTATGTTCTAGCCCTGCGTTCTAGGCTGGCAAAGTACATGGGTAAAGCATCCAAAAACCTTGAGGGCAGCTATCAAGAGCCCCAGAAGCATCACTATGACCAAACGAGAGCCCCAGAAGCATCACTATGACCAAACGGCTGCACTGGTGGATTTCCAAACGGGGTAGAAGGTAAGGGTACTAGAGCCTCTGTAAATTGTAAATTGATACTTGTATAGCGCACTACTCACCCGCAAGGGTCTCAAGGCGCTTGTACCGCTGTGGAACCCATCCTGGCTTTCCCTGTGAGGCATCCACTCCTGGGTACCCCCAAGGTGGAGGCCAGGCATCCTTAGCGTTGTGGGGCCGTTGTGGAGATTAAGCAAGCTATTGCCCAGAGTTGCAGAGTGGGACTACATGATTGGAATAGGCACCGAGGCAAGAATTATCAGGTCCGTGGAATTTTGAGCCCAAGACCCGCTGAGGTGGGGAATTGAACCCTGGTCCCGGGCTAGACCTCTGCATCAGGGTCTGCCGCTCTAATCATTGAGCCTCTGGCTCTTGGGCACCAGGATAAATGGTGTGGACCCTATCCTTGAAAGAAAAGGAGTGGTTAACTATCTGGTGGACCTTGGCACCCCTAGGAGCCTCAAAAGGTTAATCTATGTGAATCACCTTCAACCCTACCATGACAATGCTGATGTGGCCATGCTGATGATCACTGACGAGGATCAGTAACAAGAAAGTGAACCTCTCCATGACCTCCACTTCTACAACCAAAAACATAGGCCGGCAGATAGAGTTGTCTTCTCAGACACCCTCTCTGCCCAACAGAAAGTTAACTGCAGGCATGTCCTGGAGCAGTATGCTTAGCTCTTCTCCCTAACCCCTGGTCGGACCACCTAAAAAAAGTCCTAAAAATGCTGGAATTGTGAGTCATGGAATCCTCTGAGAACCCCTCCGCCAGCCCAGTTGTGTTAGTCCCAAAACCTCATTCCAATAGTGAAAACCATAGTGGAGGTTTTGTGTGGACTATAGGGGACTCAATGCAGTAACCAAGGCAGATGCACACCACGTTCCTAGAGCTAATGAGCTAATTGACAAGTTAGGGGGCAGTTTTCTCAGTACCTTTGATTTGACATCATGGAACTGGCCGATTGGTCTGACCCCCGGAGCAAAAGAAAAATCAGCATTTTCCACCCAAGATGGGCATTATCAGTTAACTGTTATGTCCTTTAGTTTAAAGAATGCCCTGCTACCTTCCAGAGGTTGATGAATAAAGTCCTTGCTGAATATGAAACTCTTAGTGCAGCATATCTAGACGATATTGATGTGTATAGTTCCAAGTGGCAGGATCACCGGATCCACCATGGGAAGGTCCTGAAGGCTCTGCAAGCTGTAGGACTCACTATTAAGGCAAGCAAGTGCCAGATAGAGCAGGGCACGGTTTTATACTTGGGCTATCTTGTAAGTGGTGGTCAAGTTCAACCATTACGGCCCAAGATCCAGACTATTCTGAACTGGGAAGCGCCATCCACCCAGAACAAAGTCAGGGTATTTCCTTGAGGTACAAAAGTGGGTGGTGATGGACGGAGCATCTGAACCACTCAAACACTCACACCCAGTCAAAAGATCTGGGTTTAATCCATCACCGTTCTTTAGCCCACTCTGCCACCCCAGTTCAGACATGGCAATATGCAAATCAGTCTGACCGTGTGCCTCATGGGAACAGTCCAGCCCAAACTGCCAAGCCATCCCTTCCCTGGACCATGCCTTCCCTGGACCGGAAACAAATGTGCTTGGCACTGGTATTTACGAGTTCTCCAACTAGATGATGGCTTCAATAAAACTAGAGCTGTTTGATAGCAAATATCTCCTATTAATAAAACTTACTCCCATGATGGATTTATTAATACATGCACCCAGAGGTCACCTTAGAGGTGCCCCCTGAAAACCTACAGACTATATGGGTACTGGCCTACTGGTGCAGACTAGACTGCCACCACAGACTGGTTTCTGACCCCTTGCAGGTGACAGCCCATGCTCTTTCAGGGCAGAAGCAATGCCTGCTCTGACCGGAGGTGTTATCACCTCCTCCAAGCAGGATGCCTAAGTAATCAGCATACCAAGGGAGGAGGCGTCAAAGGCCTCTGCCACCTTTGATATGCAACTCAAGGCTTCCCTAGACAAGCCGTGCAGGGAAAGGAGACCAGCACCACTCGGTCGGAGGGCACGAGGAGGCGGAAGGAACTCCCAACCAGCAGAGGCACCGAGACATATAAGGTACTTTGGGGAGGAGAGTATATGTGTGAGGAATTAAGAAACCCCAACCATTGTAACGTCCATTTAAATAATTTAATTAAAGTTGCAGAATAACATGTCCGCCGACAATGTGAGAGAACGGGAGGCTGCCGCCATGGCCATGTTCTCGGACAGCCTCCCGATTCCAAGTAACATCCTGAATCCAACTACAACACCCACAAGCCCCCAAACTAGCTCACTTAAAGAAACATTTTGAATGCTGGAAAATAAATCACGAAGTGAGCAGAGCAAGTGGTGGGAGGCGAAATCGCTTCAGAGTTACATCAATGTTAATCGCATTCCAAGTGGTCTGCGCATTTTGACAGCACCAAGTTATGAAAATCCCAACCCGGGACTGATGAAAGAATGGACTGAAAGCAATTTAGAGGCATTGCCAAGGTTAGTCCTAATCCTCATTAAGTATGTGGAAATTGATAGAGCGCAGCTCTTGAAAGAAATTGCGGAGATTCATGAGGAGCTCGACAAAACTGACCAAACGGAGGAAAAAACCAAGCTAATGAGTGAAATGAATATCAGGCCCAAAATAGAAGCCAAAATTATGGAACGGAAAACTTATAAGTTCCAAAGAGATCGTAATGATTACGAGATAGGACAGATTTTTACCTTTGCCAAAAGATACGATGCCTTACGTATATCTGCAAAGAAGACACCGTTCCACCAGAGAAGAGCTCAGCAAAGCAGTGAAAACACGGCAACTTCTGCTTCAGACCTCAGCTCTTTGGGCAGTGAATCATAGTCCGAAGTGAGGAATCAAACAGCAGCAGACAAAGCAGTCAAACCTTCACCCGGCACGCTTTTGTGCCAAGAACGGATGCAAACTCTGAGACCCAGGACTTTAAAAGATTAGAGCGCAAACTCAGGAACTACAAGAGGAGGCAGAGGTACAGGACGCGGAAAAGGAGGGCAATATCAGAACAAGAGAGGGAAGGGCAAATGGGTACCCAACAACCAACAGTGACAACCCAAACTAATCAGTCTATTATTAATTTGACGGACATTGCCCTAACTTCCGAGGAAGAGAATATCTTGAAACTTGGCTTCTTCTATGCACCTCTTAGGAACTTTGACTATGCCACTACCAGACTTGACATCTACAAAGCAGTTTACAAGTTAAAATTACGTAAATACTTTATATTGAACAAGAAAAAAACAACGCCAAATGTTAGACAACCTCAAGACATTGACTTGACTGGTGAAATGAATGACACAAGACAGACTGAAGAATTATTCGAACTATGGGAAACAGAGGGTGTTGGCTATTCGATGTCCCAAATATCTGAAGCAACAAGAGCAGGACAGTCAAAGGCCACGCCGGCGTCCAATGTCACCCATTTCAGGCCAGTGTCTACATTTAATCCAATTATTCCCAGGGACACAGTGGATGCGTTCCATGAGAACGTAACATATCAAATTAAACAACTCAGCAAGAGTACAAAATCAAAAGCGACGATACGATAAACAGTCACAGCAATATGAAGCCCTTATCTCAAAGTTGAGCCAAAACAAGGATGTCATTATTAGAGCCAGTGACAAGGGAGGCAATATTGTTCTGTTAACACGTTCTAACTATGATCAAGAGGCATATGCACAATTAAATGACAGGCAGTGCTACGAACGGACTTCTCTGACAACAATGAAGTCAGCACATTCAGTATATCAGACCAAGCTCACCAAATGGCGAAATTAAAAATACCTAATGGAGAACGAATTCAAGTATTTGCTCAATGAAAATCCAATTACACCAACAATATATCTCATTCCCAAAGTCCATAAGAACAAAGACTTGCCCCCAGGCAGACCAATTATTTCTGCCAGGGGCAGTATGTTGGAAAAAACTTCGGTATACATTAACTATTTGCTGCAGCCTTATGTCAAAGCCCTGGATTCCTATGCACAGGATACTGGGGATTTCATTTGGAAACTTGAACAAATTGTATGGGAAGAGAATTATTGGATGATTACGTTAGACGTAGCTGCATTATATACTAGTATCAAGCATCAAGATGGGCTCAATGCAGTTACCTATTACCTTGCGCGACGAGCTGCTCAACACAAAGAACATAATGATATCATTGTTCAAATGCTGAAATATTGCGTGACCAACAATTTTTTCATGTATAACAACTTGTTATATCTCCAGATACAAGGGGTGGCCGATGGGGGCCAGTTTTTCCCCAAGCTTTGCCTGTTTGCATATGGGCAGCTGGGAAGAACTGGTCCTCAAAACCCAATACAAGACAGTCTGTGATAACTATATCATGAAATGGTTGCGTTACATAGACGACCTGTTTATTGTTTGGAGGGATCTAGGGAATTAGCTGACAAATTTGTAGAGGATATTAACATCAACACACTCAATTTGCAATTCACTGCTAACATGAGTCAGCAATCAGTCCCTTTCCTTGACACAGAAGTCTTTGTTAAAGAGGGTAAGCTAGAAACCAGGGTTCACCGAAAAAGCACAGCAGGAAATACCATCCTTCATGCCACAAGTGCACATCCAGCTCATCTAATATCGAGCATCCCTTTTGGGGAAATGTTGAGGCTAAGAAAATTGTGTAGTAACAACGATGACCTCAAACAGGCGCAATTTGACAGCAAATGTCGATTTCTGGGACGTGGTTACTCTATAAAATCCATTGAGTCCGCCATTGCTAAATCCATGTTAGTGGACAGACATCAGCTCCTCAGTACCTACTGCCGGAATGAATCCCACACTAACAGTATAGTCAATATGGAAACTACAATTAGTCTGGCGAAAAATGAACCTGTCCCCTTCAGAATTATCACAAGTTACAATAGACAACATTCAGACATTAATAAAATTGTCAACCGTAACTGGCCGGTAATTCTGAATGACCCAGTCATAGGCCCTACTTTACCGCGAAAAGCACCACTTACATACAGTAGGGCACCCTCAATGAGGGATGAACTGGTCAACACCAATCCAGAGGTTTTGGAAAAAACTTCCTGTTAAACAGACCAACAAAGGTTTCTACAGGTGCAAAACGTGCAAATCATGCATCCATGGACTTAACACCAAAACCTATGTAGATGCATTCAGCAATAGGGAACACCTTATTGATAAAATATTAACATGCAATACTGAGTATGTTGTATATGTCTTGACGTGCCCGTGCAATATGAATTACGTGGGTAGCACAAAATTGCCAGCGCATAAACGCATATTACAACATCTCCGGGCAATTACGAACCAGGACAACACCTATCCGGTCGCGAGACATTTTAAGGACAAACATAACAGTGATAACTCAGGCTTGAAATATTTTCTGATTGATGCCGTAAGCGCCAGCAGGAGAGGTGGGAACAGAGAGTCGAGGTTGCGTAAACTCGAAACCAGATATATATTGTTACTAGATTCTAAGACTCCCAAGGGCCTCAATATTACTGAGGACTTACATACATGGCTGTCCTAACTGGTTCATGAGTTCCCTTGCCAAATAGTCCAGTCTCCTTATCCAAGTTGCCCTCCTTCAGCATAAATATCAGCATCAAATATTACATATATTTGAGGGATGCGGACGCATTTCTCGTTAATGTTTTATCTTTTTCCAGAGTAAATGACCATTCAATTTAAACAGAGCATGTTATTATGAGGCATTAAACCTATACAGATATAGTTAGGCCCAACATCAGGCCAAGATATGTTGTAGTGAATGTTGGACTTGGCCCTTCTGGCAGGTTCACCCCTAAACTTTTTGCTTTGTGAATGTGAAATGGTGGTAGTGATTTTTGGTTTCTGCGCACTTTCACTGTGTCCCAGTGGAAAGTGCGTGCGCACTCTGAGTGCGTGGAGTAAGGTTGGCCTGCCCTCACATAGGAATGCATGGGGAATGTCTGTGTCCCTGGTAGTTCCTGATGCGTGAGGTGTCCAGGCTCGAGTTTGGTATGTGCGGACTCGTGTGATTGAATGCTGCGCAATGATGTATGCGGTGTGTATGTGTCTAGTGTGGAAGTGCCACTTCTAGACATGGGGACATGGGTGTGCGTGTGCAGTGAGTGTGTTGGCTCGTGATTGGCTGGAGCTGGCTGGTGAGCCTGGCTCCAGGAGTCTGGATGGGTCTGCCCGTGGTGAGTGTGGAGATTAGCATGCTGATGCTCGGGGAGGAGTGCACCTGGGTCCTGAATAGGGCTGGGCTTTCCCCACACAATGCTGGGTCCGCCCCCTGTGGTGCGACTGATGATCCTAGCCCTGCCAGTGAATAGAGTGAGGGGCTGAGCACATCAAGGGTGCTCCCAGACCAGCTGCGACTGGTTTTTCCCCTCACACTGAAGCCAGGCAAAGGATTTTACTGTATAAAAAGGGGCTGTGTCCCCTTACAAGTTGTTCTCTTCCAGGATCCTGTCTGAGGGGGGCCGTTGCTGTTGCTGGGCGCCAGGAGGACCGCCACTTGGACTGGCTCCCTGCCTGGAGGCCCAGTGAGCTGGCTCTGGGCGAGCCTTGCCCCCCTGCCTGCCTCCAGAACTTTGCTGGAGCTTTACCTTGCCCTTAGCGCCTGGTAGCGCTTTATTTTTGCCTTTAGCTCTGGGAGCACTTAATTTCTTCTCTAAAGTGCCTGGAAGCGCTTTACTCGTCGTTAGCGCTTGAGAGCCCTGTAATTAGCTGCTGAGCGCAGGGAGCGCTTTATTTTTCACTAGCGCTTTGGGAGCGCTTCATTTATCTTTAAAGCCGGTGCCCACCCGGCATTGCCCTGCGTAATTGTCCCTGCCGCCGCCCGGCCCACAGCAGGAAGTCAGGCAGGCCGGGGGCGGGACCGAGGGACACCCGGAAGTGCTCTATTCGAAACCGGAAGCGGACGGGAGCCCACCCCGCGCTCCGGTGAGACTAGGAGAGAGAGGAAGCCCGCAGCCGGCCCCTTCCACGGGGCTCCCAGGAGTGAGGGAGAGCCCCGTGGTGACCGGCTTAAAGGAGGGGGAGTCCTGTAGTCTCCGCCGAGAGCGCCCAGCACGCCGCCAGCAGAGGGAGCCCCGGGAGACACAGCAAAGGAGCCGTGCAGAGGAGGAGGCCCCGCCCTCCAGAGTCCCTGTGAGTGCTGCTCCGTGTCTCCGGTGCTGGGGGGCGTCATCTGTATGTCCAGTCCCTTAAAGGAGGGACTCCAATGTTCTGGGGGCATTTTGGCGATTTCAAGTCCACGAGGGACTCCACCGGCCACATTTGATGAACGAGCCCAGAGGGGTTCAGGTGGCACCTTTGGTGTACGAGCCTGCGAGGCGCGAAGCGGCATTTCTGTGTTTTCGAGTCCCCCCCTGAGAGGGACTCCAACGAAGCCCCAGGTGTTCACGGGTCCCCCCGAGAGGGACCACACTGATTTCTTGAGACCCCGAGAGGCTCCAAAGCGCCACAGTTTCTAGTTCAGAGCCACGAGGGCTCTGGGGGCAATTAGCTTGTTTATTGCCCAGAGAGGCTCTGGAGTGCCACCTTCGTTTCTGCGAGCCCAGAGCGGCTCAGGGGCAGTGGTGTGTTGAGAGCCCAGCGAAGAGGGGATAGTCAGTTGTCCAGAGCCTGCGAGGCTCCCACGTTGACCATATCATTTTCTCCCCAGCTGCCCAGCACTTAGTGGGCAGCTGCTACGTTTAGGCCCCTGACTTTGGGACACAGGGCGTCCTAGCCCTAGAGAGGCCAGTCACAGGTGGTGACTTATGTAAGATTGGCGCAATTGTTCTTTTGCTGCACCTCTGAATGTGTTGATTATGCGTCATGTGCCTTGTTCTGACACCTCTGAATGTTTGTAGGCATCATGTGTTTTCCTTCCCTACACCTCTGGATGTTGTGATGCATCATGTGCAATGTGCTTATACCCTACAGGTATTGTGATACTTAGGTGGTTGTTTTTCTCCACAGGTGTTGCTAGAGAGGTCCTGGTTCCCTGCGTAATATTTTCCTAAGGTGGTTAGGGTTGCGTAGGTAGTACTTACCTGTTACCAGTGATTACTGGGTGTGTGCTTTATGTTCTATTTTGTGCTACAGTGATTTATAATCTATGTTCTAAGTGCTAATTCTGCCTAGTGCTAAGTTCTGAAAGTGCTGATTCCTGACAGTGGTCCATGTGGCCCTGTCTTGTACATATCCCCTGTAAATTCTGCCCGTGCCTGTTGGCACATTGTAAAGTGTGTGTTCTTATCTAATGTGTTTTGGTATAATAGAAAGGCTATTTTTATATATACCCTTTTGTGGAGTTTCCTTTGTAGTGGGCCTTGGGTGTTGTTGCTGGGTGCGCGCGCAAACACTTAACCTACATAGCCTCCAAGTTTAGCCTTGCTGCTCGCGCCACGTTACCTAGAGGGTGAGCAGGGGTTATCTTGGCGTGTAACTCCCTTGCCCTGACTTAGGAGTGGTGGTCTCGGACTAACTTTGGTGCAAGCCCTGGCCAGCCAGGGATCCCATTTCTAACAGTGAAGGATTATGAAAACAATATAAAGGAAATTATATAGCCTACACTTAGCTCTGTTATTTAGAACAAGATGTAACAGGGTTGATTGTAATATAATATAATAATATAATCTTTCTCAGCGGATGTTTAATGGACATCATTTTTAAATATCACTATTAATTTTTGAGCACATATGCACTTTAATAGCATCATTTTGCACAGTACCAGTGAAGTTATTTTTTATTAATCTCATACAGGTTATGGATAATGTCAATAAGGGCTGATCACTCTTTTGATTAAGACAAAGCAGGGCCATGATAAAGTACTGTATGCAGTATGGATTTATCCCGATATTTTTAATAGGGCCACCAGTATATATCTATGTAGTACAACTATAGGCACAAATATTCCAAGTGCCCGCAAAAGTCATTAGGGGACAATAGCCTGTATATAATATCATCCGCTGTTACAATACATTGAGACATGTTAGCTCAATTAATACAATAGTATCAATGCTTTGCATATAAATGTCTGTGATGGTTAGTTCAATGAACAACGAGAGAAATACAGCATCTGGTGTAACAGATTCAGTATTTAATAAAAAACATTGACATACATATTGGTCAAATCAAAACAATGTTGCCTAATTTGCACAATTGCGTATTTTTGCACATATGTTTTAACCTGAGGTTTTTAACTAGTAACCATGATTGGCCAGGATGATTTTTAGCTCCTTTGATTCAGGGCCAAATTGAATGATGTAAATAGCATGTGAATTTCTGCAGATTTATATATTTTACCGATATTTATACCAAACAATGTACATGACACAAAGATGTTGGTACAGCGAATATGTATATTTTGAACTACCAAATCACAGCATTGGGAAGCAATGAATTAAGCATTATGTACAAGACTTTGAAGTATGTTTTTACCTCTATTGTAGGGACTGTCATGTGATGCATTTTAAACCCTACACTGTCACTTTAAAAACTGTAACTTACCTGATTCACATTGTCATGTGAACAAGCCTCCACGGAGGTGAAACTTTATGACGGGTTGCAACTAATAAAAATTCTTGGCACTTCTACGGTGGTCCGTGTCTGCTTTGCTGCGGTGGGAGTTGGAATCACCTTCGCCGTGGCTGTGGAATTTGTCATATTCAGGCTGTCCTGTTGCTAATGCACATGGTGTTTGTGTAAAAATACAGTAATTGAATTTACCTTCTGCTGTGGTGCCGTGACTTCTGTGTAAACTACGTGAACCCAGGGGACTCGAGGTGATATATATATATAAATATATATATATATATATATATATCAATCAAGTAGTATTTGTATATCGCAGCAAATCACCCCGGGGGGTATCCAGGCACTGTGATGCGTGTCTCAGTCAAAAAGTAAGGTTTTGAGTCCCTTCCTGAAGTGTATCAGCGAGGGTGCAGTGCGGAGGGGGATGGTGTTCCAGGCTCTGGCGGCAATGTGGGAGAAGGAGCATCCTCCTGAGTGGCTGCGATGAATATGTGGTGTCTGAGTGAGGGTGAGGTATGCAAAGCAGATTTTTGTATTTGGCTGGTGGAAGACCAGGCGGTGGTTCTTGTAGGATGATCCTTGGTTGTGGAGGGCTTTGTAGGCGTGGGTCAGGAGCTTGAAATGTCATCTCTTCTGAACGGGGAGCCAGCGGAGGTCTTTTAGGTGCTGGGTGATGCGAGTCCTCATGAGCAGGTTGAGGATCAGTCTGGCAGCTGCGTTCTGGATTGCCTGGAGTCTCTGCATGAGTTTAGTGGTGGTGCTGGCATAGAGTGCGTTGCCGTAGTCAAGCCAGCTAGTGATGAGGGCCTGCATCACAGTTTTCCCTATGCTGATGGGGAGCCATCCGAGGATTTTGTGGAGCATGTGGATCATGTGTAAGCAGGCTGAGGAGACAGCATTGACCTGACGTTTCATGGAGAGTTCGCTGTCCAGGATAATGTTGAGGTTGCGGGAGTGGTCGATCGGCATGGGGGTAGGTCCGAGCTCTGCAGGCCACCAGGAGTTTTGCAGTGTGTCTGCCAATGATCAGAACTATAGTTTTGTCAATGTTGAGTTTCCGGCAGTTGTCTTTCATCCATGTTGTGACATTCTTTGTGCAGTTGTGGAGTGGAAGTTGGTCTTCGTCTAGATGAGGTCCACTGAGTGTGAGAGGACGCGCTGTGTGTCGTCGACGAAGAAATTCATGTTGATGTGCGATCTGACAATGTCTGCAAGTGGTTTCATGTAGATGTTGAAGAGGGTTGGACTGGGAGATAAGCTTTGAGGTACTCCACAGATGGTGTGCTTGGGTTGTGATGTGAAGGCAGGGAGGCAGATTCTCTGGGAGCGTCCCATGAGGAAGGATGCTATCCATTGCCTGTGATTCCAATCTGGAGTAGTCAAGCGATGAGTGTAGAGTGTAGACACCCTAAAGGTAAGTAGTCTATTGGCTACTACCTGTCACTCACTATAACGGCTCTAAATTGAGTATTTAGGAGGCGTCCTTGATACTAGGAACTTAGATAGGGAGGATCAGGAAGAGAGGACTAAAAAGAGCCACAAGAAAAGCAATATTTGAAGACTGCTGTGGACTTTTGGCACCACACCCGGCCTGTACTCAGTCTCGATGATCATGACCAGCGACTCATCCTGCAGCTGACCAGCTTCCGAGAACCCTGGGAGACTTCCTGCCCTTTGCAAATCGCCATGCAATCTCCATTTGAGTAGAGTAGCTACTCCCTGCAACCCACAGTCATCGAAATACAAAGTCCAGTGCATTGAGTTGCCGCTCTCATGCCAGGCCAATGCAGCAGCCTCCCAAGGAAAAGGGCCCTCTGCTCTGAAGATCAGATCTGTACCCCCACCCAATGAGCAGACGCCAGGACCAACCGGAGATGCATAGGACCAATACTGGGGGTACAGGACCACTTGCAACAAACAGAGCCCGTGAAGGTTCTGGCAAGACTAACCACCACAAGTCCAGAGGATGCACAGAGCCCAGCCAACCTTTTCACTTTGCACTTGAGTGCCCCAGCCCGGGTACAGACTAACTAACTGTGACCCTTTGTTCCCAGGATACTTGTGACCCAAGCCCCCTGTCGGGAGCTCCTGGACTTGTCCCCAAGTCCCCTTCACTGCAGCCTGTTTCTAGCCTTTCCACCAGCTTACCATACCTTCCACATCTACTAACCTTACCAGCACGTTGCCAGCCGGATGCCCTAGGGCAGATGCCAAGTAACTGCTTATGGTACTTTGGACCACGGCCCTCCACAACCTAAAGTCCCAAAGGAAAACTCCAGAAACTGATTGCAAATAACTGTATGCAACATATGCCTCTTCTACCATGGGAAAGCATTGCTGCGTAAAGACGCTTTGAATTGAACTATTTACTTACCTCTAAAAGTTCATATTTAAAAAAGTACTTACTTGATAACAAGGTTCTTGATATCAAGATTTACATAAAAATAAGAGTCATTTTTCTAAATTGGCCTCACATTTATTCTTGAGTGTGTGTTTAATTTACTGCCTCTGTGAGTACAACAAATGCTTAGCACCACCCTCTGATAAGTCTTACTACTCGCCTACACTACCACAAAAGAGAGCATTTGGGTTATAATGTTTGCCTCTGTAAACCAATTCGGGTTTGCCTGAACTCTTTACACAGTGTTTTTAGACTACTATATTAAGAGCCAGCTTCCTGCAGTAACAAGAGAAATAATGGGAAAAATAGAGATATAGATTTATTTCAGATCATCCACCACAGTTTTTTATTTTTATAAACCTTTTTATTGGGTTTTGCAGTTTAATCAATAGTATTGTATGACTTGTTACAGCTTATAGCAATAGTGCAAAATAAAAGAGAAGAAAATAAAGTTTGAGGCATGTGGGCTGCTGAATTCATGTCTGTGCATAGATCGCCGCCTACTGTTGGGTCCGGATGATCGCACATTGTTAACCTGGAAGAGTCTTCGAAGTATCACGAGATAGGTGGCTCCTCCCCTGAACTACAGTGCGCATGGGCATCGACTCCATCCCCAGATTGTTTTTTTCCGCCATTGGGTTCGGATGCATATTGGTTCACTCAAGTTCGGAATCGATATAAAACTTTCTTTTGGCCAAAAGGCCTTTAGTTTATCGTCGGTATTGTCTTGCGATCTGTGCCCAGTTCTGTTCCAGCTCAGTTCCCGAGCCGGGCATCCAGAGGCCTTATCGCCGAACCATCATGGAACGGAGCCCGTTCAAAAGATGTCCCGTGTGCAACTCGAAATATCCTCACATCGATGTCCACCCGGTGTGCAACAAGTGCCTGTCGCCGGATCACAATGAAGCCAGCTGTATGGCTTGTTCCCGTTTCCGATCCAAGAAGACGATTCGACTTCGACGCGCAGCGCGCAAGGAAGCCCAGCAGACGGCACCTGACCCGGTGAACATCTTCGATGCCGAGGACGATGAGGTAGCAGAGCGGGAGGTTCGAGAGAACCTGTCTGATCCCGCATCGGAGATCGACTCCAGCTACGAAGCTGATATTGAGATGCTCGATGCTGAAGACGTCGTCGACGAGGTAGGAGACGACGATAGGGCCTTTGGGGCCATGGAAGATAGCTCAAGCGAGGAGCTAGGCCCACAAACTGATACTGGGGCCAAGACACTTCATAAGGCTCAGGTCGAGGGATCGCCACATGCTCTTACCCAAGATCTTCCACTGGGTTCTACAGCCCCGCCTTCGGGCCCGGCTTCGGACGCTCCTAAAGAGCCGCAAGTTGCCAAACCGAAACCGAAAGAGAAAGCTTTGGTGTCTACGCAACCCAAAGCACTAGAGGCGAAATCGAAACCGAAAGTGCGTATTGCTTTAGTCGGCTCGAAGTCCTCTGAACTATCGGCACTGACGAAGCTTAAAGGTGTTATCGCCCCGAAGAGGCCGCTAAAGGGCGTCGAGCCAAAGACTGGCACACCGAAAGCACCGATCAAGGACTTCGACCCGAAAAAATCGGCGCCGAAGACCGTCGACACCGACAAAGGACTCAGAGCTCAGAAGGTTCTCGAGCCTACGCGTCGACCGGACAAGGCTAAAAGTGGTACAACCCTCGAGTCCACGCCTGGCGGTGGCTCGAAGGATTCCATCGAGTCAACGCAGCCGTCCGCCTCCTTCTCGAAGCAGGTGGCGGACTCGCTGAAGCGTATTAAGGACAAGGCTTCGGCTGTCGGACCAAAGGATACTCCTCCTCCAAAGCCTGCCGGTAACCCTCAAAAGACGTCGGCGCCCATCCACTTCACGCTGCCGCCGAAAGTGGTACCGAAGGCCTTCGTCCCTAAGATGGCCGGCGAAGCGCCCAAGAAGGTGTCCACGGGGCCGAAGCCCACTACTGTGGTGCCGGCCACAAAGCATCGACAACCCTCGCTTGAAGAGCAACAGGAACAATTCATCGATGCCGACACAGGCAGACTTTCTATTTATAAACGAAAGATCGCCCCGGAACAGCCTATGGAGTCGTATAGAATCCCATTGAAAAACAAGAAGGATTCTACTACAACACCCATTCTTGTAGAACCTATATCTCCACGTGGCCAAGATGTCTCGATGGCCTCCCCTTCGGCTCGAGATCGAGCCTCAAGGTACCGACGGACAGAGCGGTGCCTTATCCGTCCGAGCAGTTGCCGGGTGAGGTGAGGTTCACTTCCCACACACAGCTGGGAAAGACCTACCGCATCACCTGAACAAATACTGAGAAGATGTGGTAGGATGGTCCTGTAATTTAATTTCTTATAAGTTTTGCACATATCATAGTGTTCTTGCAGTAGCAGTTTTTTTTGACATAGGCCCTGACGAATGCCAGTGACTTCTCATGTTATGGCAGAAACATGTTGGCCCTCTATATATATCACTTTGTCTTCTACTAAGCAAGCCAAACAGTGATTCTTTCACACTGTTAATTCACTATTTTTACCTGACGTCCAGGCAAACGCGAATAAAGGTCTTTGTTTGCCTTGATAGCCATTTTAATACACTTCACCTTATTTAGTTTTTTGCACTGCACATATCAGCCTCAATTTTGGTCTTACAACTCTGGTGACCATACCATGGTTTGGGGTTGCGTCGCCAATTTACAACTGGGCGACTGCACTCCTTCCTTGGTATCGGAGTCCTACATGATGAGGCTCCGCCATCTGGTGGGCTGATAGGACTTAATCAGCCATTGTTGCTAGTCGTTCTCTTGATTCACTTTTTATACAACATCACCAGTGTTAACCATCATACCTCAGCACAATTGACTTACAGGCTTTGTTGTTATATAAGCCATGTACTACATTCAGAAACAGGGAGGAACACACTCCCCACAGTTGTCTCATCTGGCTCAGAGCATGTGGAAAAGGGCCATTCAGAGGAACATCTTCCTCATGGCGGAACACCTCCCAGGCAAGGACAATCAGATGGCGGACCTGCTCAGCAGGTACAGCCACCAAATGCACGAGTGGGAGATACATCCATCAGTACTCCACCCGTACTTCCAGCGGTGGGGTCATCCAGAGATAGACCTGTTCGGCACAAAGGAAAACGCCAAATGCCGAAGCTTTGCCGCCAGGTTCCCACACCCACAGTCGCAGGGCAATGCGATATGGATGAACTGGTCAGGCATATTTGCGTACGCTTTTCCCCCAGCACCTCTAATACCGCTGGTGGCACGCAAGCTGAAGCAACACTCGATGACGCTCATCCTGGTTGCTCCGACGTGGGCACGCCAACTATGGTACACCACGTTTCTAGAACTATCCGTGGTACCGCATCAAAGGCTGCACCTCACACCCAGGCTTTTGCCGCAGTGCCATGGTGACATTCAGCACCCAGATCCGCAACAGCTCAACCTGGCGATCTGGCTCCTGAGGTTTCAGAATTTGGCTACCTCCAGACTGTATGGATATCATAAGGGATGCAAGAAAGCCGACCATCAGAGCATGCTATGCGGCAAAATGGAAGCGGTTTGTCATTTACTGTGCAGACCACAACATCGACCCGCTAGATGCTTCTACTCACAACATCATTTGTTATCTGTTACATCTATACAAATGCAATCTGGCCTATGTTTCCATCCGCATACATTTGTCCGCAATAGCGGCTTATTTACAAAACAGGCAGCATCTCTCACTTTTTAGAGTGCGGCCATTAAAGCTTTTTTGGAAGGACTCAAACGAGTCATTCCTCCCCGGACCCCGCCAGCTCCTGAATGGAACCTAAATGTGGTCCTCACCAGACTGATGGGTCCACCTTTTGAGCCTCTACATTCCTGCGAGATTCAGTTCTTGACGTGGAAAGTGGCTTTCCTGATAGCGATGACTTCACTGCGACGCGTTAGTGAACTCCAGGCACTAACTATCCAAGAGCCATTCATACAAATTCACTCCAACAGGGTGGTTCTTCGCACTAACCCAAAATTTCTTCCTAAGGTAGTTTCGCATTTCTATATCAATCAGACTATTGAACTGCCTGTGTTCTTCCAAAATCCTGAGTCAGTGGCAGAGAGGATACTCCACAGACTAGACGTCAAGAGAGCCTTAATGTACTACATTGATAGGACCAAAGATTTTCGAAAAACAAAACAACTGTTTGTTGCCTTTTCGCCACAGCACAAATGCAACCCCATTTCCAAAGCAGGTATAGCCAGGTGGATCGTTAAGTGCATTCAAATCTGCTATGAAAAAGCCAAGCGCACTTTAACGGTCCCCCCACGGGCCCACTCCACCCGCAAGTTGGGGGCCTCCATGGCTTTCCTTGGAAATATTCCTTTAGAAGACATATGTAGAGCAGCCACATGGTCTACCTCACACACATTTACGAAACACTACTGTGTAGATGTGCACTCCAAACAGCAGGCAGCTGTGGGGCAGGCTGTTCTAAAAACACTTTTTCAAACTGCTGCAGCTGGCACAGGCGGCCGCCGCTAATGGAGGGACTGCTATGCATTCTATGCACAGATATGAATTCAGCAGCCCACATGCCTCGAACCGAATATGCTACTTACCAGTATGCATCTGTTCTTGGCATGTAGGGCTGCTGACATTCATATTGCCCGCCCTCCTCCCCGGCGCCTGTAGCGGCTGCAGCACTCCTAATTACTCTTAGCATGGTCATCACTCACGGTGTTACACTCCATCTTTGCTGCAATGGCTAAAAACAATCTGGGGATGGAGTCGATGCCCATGCGCACTGTAGTCCAGGGGAGGAGCCACCTATCTCGTGATACTTCGAAGACTCTTCCAGGACAACAATGTGCGGTCATCCGGACCCAACACTAGGCAGCGATCTATGCACAGATATGAATGTCAGCAGCCCTCCATGCCAAGAACAGATGCATACTGGTAAGTACCATATTTGTTACTTACCTGCAACTACTGTTATCCAGTATTGGTATCTTTCATAGATTTGCATGCCTGAATCATTCCCCTTCGTTGAGATAGGAGTCCCACAGTAAAATATTCAAGCAGTGCTTTAAAAGCTTCATTGGCTATCATGACCAAAGGCCATCTAAACAGTAGCCTATCCCTGTCCTCTTGAAAAAAAGTACTAAATGTTGGTATCCAGCCATTCCACTGTTTTTCACCCTCTAGAACACTACCATCAGACGCACGTTCTCTTCAGATTTTCTAAGCAAAAGTGGGAAGTAAGAATCACAAAGACTAAAGAGAACTGCGTCCACGGGGAGGAGGGTGGAATGCATGTAAATCTATGAAAGTTACTAATACTGGATAACGGTAGTTACAGGGAACTTATTTTCTTATCCAGTATTGCGAATAGCGAACCGTACCCTAAATTGTACTGTTGTTAGAGGAAGGAGGGAGACATGTAACTCATAACCCCCAAAGCAACTGAAATATGACAGTGACAATTGTATTCATAACATACTATCCTGTATCTACTGAACGTTCTAGCAGAATAAAATAGAACAATGAAGGCTGTGCTTAACCTTCAAAGTTATACAAAAGATTCACATTGGTAATAGAAATAAAGTGGCTTGCCTTAATTGAAAAGATGACGCAGAACCACTTGGCCCACAGCTGCATCCTCACGCTATTTGCGATTGTATACAGTAATGTTTTGTAAAAGTGTGAAAATATTTCCATGTCGCAGCACAGCATATCTTGTCCAATGTCACTCCAGCAAACAGAGCTGCTGACGTAGAAACTGTCCTGGTGGAGTGTGCTTTAGTTCTTGTTGTTAGAGGCTTGTTAGCCTTGCTGTGACAAAATTGGATTGCAGAAGAGACCCACCTGGCAACTGGGGCCTTAGTTACTGCTGTTCCTTGGCCGTAGGCGACCAGTAACTGATCTGTTTTTCTTATGTCTTTTGTTTTATGCAGGTAGAATTGTAAACATCTTTTAATATCCAACGTATGCAAAGCCCGTTCTGCTGGGCTAGATGGGTTAGGAAAAAAGGATTGCACTATCACTAGTTCATTGAGGTGAAACTGTGTCGAGACTTTTGGGAAAATAGTCGGGGTTTGTTCGCAGAGCTATATAGTTCTCAGTGAAATGCAGAACACGTTCCTTGATTGTAAAAGCTTGTATTTCGATAACCCTCTTTGCAGATGTGCTTTGTGAATTGGTTCAAACGGCTCTCATCATCTGTGCCAGGACTAAATTAAGCTTCCATTCTGGAGGGGGCGCACGCACCAGGGGAAAGGCATGGAAGAGACCCCACATGAAATGTGTTAAAAGACTAGAGGCACAGAGAGAAAGAACTTGAGGAGACTTGCTATAACGGGGAATAGCACCCAGGTGAACCTTCACTGAAGAGAAAGTGAGACCTGATTTTGCCAAATAGAGGGGATAGGGAAAATTTCAGGAGGCACTGAGGAGGTTGTTTTGCTCGCACCAGAAACAGAATTGCTTCCATTTTAGGCAGTATGTATTGATAGTACTATCCCCTCTGAATTTGGCAATGACTTTCCTGCACTCCTACAAGATATCTAAATCCCTGAATTCTATGAACTCAAGAGCCATGCGTGCAAATGAAGAGTTTGCATGTATGGATAATTCACCTGGCTTTTGTCCCTCGATAAGAGAGATGGCGATGGCTGCAGGCGAATGGGCTTTGACTCCGACAGCAGGAGTAGCTCCAGGAATGAGTACTGTCTGGGCCATTGTGGCGCTATCAGGAACAGACAACACCCTTTTGGTTTTATCTTGGCTAATACCCTGGGAATTAACGTGATTGGGGGATAAGCATATATCCCAGACAATCGCATTAAAAGGGCACTACCCCTTGACCCTGGTAGAGGGGATCTGCTGGCGTAATACTGGCATTTGATATTCTCTTTCGTCTCGAAGAAGTCTAAAGCTGGTTTTCCCCACCTTCGAAATACCTTGATGAGTTGGGACTGCTCGAACTCCACTCGTGACAACTGGTCTGAGTTCTGCTTAATGTGCTTAATGTGTCTTCCAGAGTATTGTGCATACCTCTGAAATGCTCGGCCTTTAAAGAGATCCCATGCTGTGCCGTCCATTCCCATAATTCCTGAGATAGCGCAATGCATCGTGTTCTTCCCTGTTTGTTGATGTAGTACATGCGGGTTGTATAGTTTGTACGAACCAGCACAGAGGAGCCCCCATTCTCAACAAGAAAGCCTGAAGAGATAGGAATGTGGCTTTGAGTTCTAGACTGTTGATGTGCTGATACTTCTGTGCAGAGGACCATTTGCCCTGAAGTAGTCATTCTTGCAGGTTACCTCCCCAGCCTACCATGGAGGCGTCCGTTGTCAATATGAAGTCTGGGATAGTCTGGAGAAAACTAAGGCCTTGTACAAGATTTGGTGCATGAAACCACCATTGCAGTGTGTTTACCATTTGTGTTGTGATCTGAATTACGTCCTTGAAGGATTCTGAAGCCTGTTCCCATTGCTTTTGTAGCTCTTCTGAAATTTTCCCTATCCCCTCTCTTTGGCAAAATCAGGTCTCACTTTCTCTTCAGTGAAGGTTCTCGTCTGGCTAGTGGCACCAGATTTATTGCTGAAGAACACATCCCCAGGAGTGACTTGTACATTCGCACAGAAACTAACCCTTATTTTGATACGCTCTTTGCAAGCGTTTGCAGTTGTTATCTATCTTTTGTGAGATAGGAACAATTTGCATTGAATGGTGTCTCTGGACACTCCCAGAAAGGATATGACTTGAGTTGGAGGGAACAAAGATTTATCTTTATTTATAGTGAGTCCCAACGTCCTGAACATGTGAAGGCAGGTGCTCGTAGCTCAACTGGTCTCCTGTGCTGTTGGGATTTTGAGCAGCTAGTTGTCGAGATCCGGGAATACTTGAAGCCCCTGAGATTGTAGGGCTGCTGCTATGGATGGTGCCGATTTGAGGCCAACCCGAAGGACTTTGAATTTGTAGTAGGTATGAATCTTAAGAATTTCCGATGCTTCAGATGGATTTGGATATGGAAATATGAGTCTTCCATGTCGAGTGAGTTCATGAAATCTCCTTAGTTTAAGTGACGTAGGATGTTGGAAAGCAGTACCCTTCTGAACGTCTGTCTGTTGAAAAATGTGTTGAGATTCCTTAGCACCAGAATCAGTCTCCTATCTCCTGATTTCTTTTTTAGTAGGAATAAAAATAATAACCTTTTCTCTTTTGTGACTTCGGCGCCTCCTCTATCGCTTCTTTGACAAGCATGACCAAAGCTCCTTTTCGTGATAAATGAAGATGAGGGGGGGACCTTGAATGGAGTAGTTGGAGGGTGCTGAAGGCATTCTAGAGTGTGACTGTTGGTGACAAGGTCCAACACCCAGAGATCTGTTGTTACTTCGCGCCACTGGTGGACATAGCTGAATATCTTTACACCCACAGGCTAGTTGGTGAGGGGAGCTGGTACTCTGGCATGATCATTGTTTTCTGCCTGAATCACAATCTTGGCGTTCGCTTGCGGCCTCCCTGGCAAGAGAAATCCGCTGTAGCCGACTGACAGTAATGGAGGATTATAACATTGTCGATACTGAGTCTGGTATGGCTGATACTGTTGAGCCCTCTGGTAACCTTCCTTGTAAGTGGCGAATCCTCACCCTCTAGCACCTCTGAAACGCACCTGTCTGTATTGTAGTGTGAACGACTCTGCGTTGTCCGTGTCATTTTTAATCAGCAACAATGCCTCATCTGTGTGCTTTCTGAAGAAGAACTCCCCATCAAAAGCCATATTCAAAACCTTCGTCTGCACATAAGGTCTAAAGGTAGTTGCTTTCAGCCATCTTTGTGTCAGAGCACAACAGCTCCCGCCAGCTAAGCATGAGCGGATTTTGCGGATTGGCAATCCGCGAATTTTGCGGATTTGCGGATTCGCAATCCGCAAAATCCGCGAATTCCCGCGAATTTGCGGATTTTTTTTTTTTTTGTGTTCGCCCGTGTTTCTGCCAGTTCGCGAGGGTTTTTACAATTTCGCAATTTGCGAACTTACCTGTCGGGTCGCAAGTTTTGCGAACTTGTTGTTTCTACGTGTCCAGCCTGTTTGGGACACTCTTCTTCATCACTGCCACTCTCTGTCACCACTGCCACTCTCTGACTACTCATGCCACCCTCTGGCCCACCCATGCCACCCTCTGTTTCATCACTACACCCTCTGGTTGTCCAGTGTACATTATTTTCGGCAAAGCAAAGCACACCTTCCCTGCCTCAAGTGACCTGAATTAATTTGGGGCTGATTAATGTGTCACAGAATATTTTTTTAGCTGGCACCTGCTTCCTTAGTGCGCCCTGATTAGTGATCTTTTGCACTTGCTAAGTGCTTTCATTGTTGCAAAATTAGTTACAACACCTGCCCTGCCCCAACTGACAATAATGAATTAGGGGCTGATTAATGGATTTTAACTTCCAGCCTGGCTCCTGCTTGTCTCCCTTAGCTGTAATTCAGGACCTTTGTGGCATATGTGTAACTATTCTGAGGTTCAGAGCAGGGTCACATAATAGTTTCAACTGGCAACTGAACTCTGGAGGGGCCCCTCAGGAAGCACTGCAGGAAATGGCTACTAATGATGTGCCTGAACTTTTGAACCTGGTAAGTAGTTACTTTCAGTTTTGCCAAGATCGTATTTCTGCAATTTCGCACTTATTCGCGGGGCGCGAACTCACGCTAACAGTGCGAGCAGTGCGAGCAAAATCCGCTGCTCGCGGATTTGCGGATTTTGCGGGAAATTCGCAAATCTCGCGGATTGCGGATTTCCCGAAAATCCGCAAAATCCGCGAGCGGAACGGATTTTCCGCCCACGCCTACCGCCAGCCGACGATAGCCAGTATTGGCCACATCAATGGCACAGTCAATGGTTTCTGAAGCTGCACGCTCAACTTCCACTAGTATTTTATGTGCCAATTGTCACTTATCTTCAGGGATAAGGTCAATTAACCGTGCCATGCCAGACAACATTTGGTGGTCATAGCCGCCGACAATGGCTGGAGCATTCACTGCTCTAATTATCACAGCTGCAAAGAAGAAAAACGTTGTCTAAAATGTCCATCCTATGCCCTTCTTTATACGGAGAAGTAATCGGGGTAGCAGGGTTTTGAGAGTGTCTTTGTGCAGCATGAGAAATGATCAAATTCGGCTTGGCCTGCCCAATGAGGCAAGATGGAGAGTTCTCCGGAGCCCTATACTTCTTCCCAACATGGGGCAGCAATGGTGGTATGGACGCTGGTGTTTTCATTATCTTGATGCCTTCCTGCCATATATAATCGATAATAGGTATGGAGCGTACCAATTTTTTTGTGTCCAATTTCCTTGTGCAGAGGAAACCTGTTGACTGCCTTCTGCATTAGGTTATGAAATCCTCCGATATCTTCCGGAGGAGAGTTTAATGGAAGGTACTGAGGAGGGGAGGGAGTTGGAATAACATAGTCATCCCAAGGGTCAGGAGCAGAGACTGGCAGCTCACTCTTCTGAGGATGAAGTGTCTTGTGCTCCAGGGTCGGCTGTTCTGGGGTCTGGAATATTCACAGGTGTGCTAGGCATTTGAGCGTCTGGCATACCTGTAGGATCTACTTGAGGTACTGGCCTGTCTGGCTTATTCTGTTGTGGCAGAAACCTCTGTCTGTAATCCGCCAGCATGCCTGTAGATCTTGTATCAATGATGGTGGCAGATGGGCCTTGTCCCTCTGGCTTGGCTCTGGTTGAAAACTATATTGGTAACTGAGACACAGAGCCATATACCCCTGCTGGTAGTACTCTGTCTCATCATTATCGTCCTCATCCTCCTCATCTTGACACTTTAAGTGAAGCTCCGATGAGCTGTGAGCCATCTTCATCCTCTTCTACATAATCCTCCAGCAGATGTGATGGAAGCAAGGGCAAAACCTTGCTATACTCTAGCATAGATGGCGGTAGGAACGTCTTTCTTACTCTGATGACTTGAATAATCACTCGTCGATGGAATCCTCATCGATGTTGACGATGTCGTCGTCGTCGTCTGTACACTCAGCCGCGAATCCGTCATCGTCGGGATCTACGCTGACGGCATTTTAGTCAACGAGAGAGCGTCGACGGTCCTAGACGACGATGGGGTCCTCCAATAGATAGTATGGGAGCCTGCGTCGTTGATGTAACACAGAATGTCATCAACGAGAGAGGAAGCGTCGTCGACAATGATTTTTTGGTTTAAATCTTTTATTGAAGTTTTAACACAATAGACATAGGACACTTCAACAACACGGGCGAGCATGCGGTCGCCCTGCCAGAAACAGGTACCCCGCCTCTCCCCATCGGCTGGGCCCACTGAAGCTGCGTAGAACGTGTCTTTGAGAGCTGGGGAGGCCCTGCAAACGAAGTTAAGCGTCAATCCGGTCCCCTGAACATCCAACTCTCCCACCCCCTCCCCACGCCCGCCCACACACACCCACAGGTCCCCCTCCCCAGTGTGGCAATTGCGATGATATCAGTTCTCTCATCGCCGGTAGGATAGGTGGCGTTCAGGCAGGTGAACGAGGCTCCCCTGGAAGTCGCTTGGAAGCCTGAGCACCCTGAGGTATTTTGGGCAGGTGATTTCATTAAACTCCTCTGATAGGAGAGAGACGAGGGGCTGCCATGTATCCAGAAATGTGTCCCTTGTTTGGGTGAGGAAGGCCTGTATCTTCTCCATGCCCATGATATACCACAGGCGGTGGAGCCACCTCGTGTGAGTAGGTTTACTGGAGGTGCTCCAGAGAGACAAGATATGTTGGGTGGCTGCCCCCATCGCTAATGCCATCTGTTTACCCCTGATCGATTTGAGAGGGAACGTGATGGCATTGGGAAGGCCAAGGAGTGTGTATGCCGGGAATCGGGGAATTTCGGTGTCAAAATGCTTGTCGAAGCTCTTGAGCACTTCCTCCCAATACCCCTGAACCTCTGTGCATTCCCATAGGATGTGAGTGAGTGTCCCTTGTTGCCCACACCCCCTCCAACACCCAGGGTCCCTGTGGGGTTGCCTTGATGAAGTCGTGCCGGTGTGAGGTGCCAGTAGTACGCTATTTTCACCGCCGCTTCCTTACTAGCTACATTGTGGGCGGTGTGGTGAGCCCTGAAGTATATGTCCTGCCACTCTTTATCTGTGAAGGAGCGCCCCATTTCTTGTTCCCATCTGTTCTGTCCCGCCGAACGTGCAGCAGGAGGGGGCGGGCTAAGCATCATGTATAGGTCAGTGATTGCGTGTCTGTCAGTTTTTTTCGTGTGGAGACATTTTTCATAGTTTGTCAGGGGTCTGCTTACATGAGGTTGCACCTCCTTCTCCGTGAGCCAGTGTCTGAGCTGGAAGTACTGGAAGCGTTGTATCTGTGGGAGTGTGTAGTAGTCTTGTAAAGTGCGAATTTGCATAAAGCCGTCGGGGTCGAAGAGATCGCCAGCTGCTTTGCATTCTGATTCCCGCCACTGCGAGAATGACCCGGGGGCCAGTCCCGGAGGGAACTCCGGGTTCTCAAACAGGAGGGACATCGGGGACGGGAATGTGGTAAGGCCTTTCGGTACCGCTACTTCATCCCATACCTGCATTACCGTCCTCGTAATGGGGGATTTCTTGAGGTATGAGGGCCTGTCCGTGCGTCTCAGGAACGGGATTTTTCATAGGGACATCTGACCCATGGCTCAATCTTGAAATAACCACAGTTTTTCCGATTCGGGCCTGTTCCATTCCAGGAGGTAGCGAAGTTGCGTTGCATGAAAGTAGCGAAGTAAGTCAGGTACCCTGAGTCCGCTGTCCGCTGTAGCCCGCGTGTTTAGGTCTCTGCGCAGACGTGGACGCTTACCTGCCCACACAAAGTGTGTGATGGAATCCTGCAGTTGTTTGAGCACGCCAATCGGGGGTGTTACCGGAATAATCTGGAATAAGTACAAGATCTTGGGGAGCAGGGTCATTTTTACCGCTGCCACTCGTCCTAGCCAGGAAAGCGGCTGACGGCCCCACCTCTCGAAGTCCCCCTTGAGGGCAGCTAGTAGAGCCGAATAGTTCCCCTCAACTGTTTGGATTGTGCTCGGGGTCAGAGAGATGCCCAAGTAGGGTATGGACATCTGAACCCGAAGGTCCCCATATGTTTGGTGGCTGCGCCCCATCTCTTTTGCGTTCCGACCCAGAAGCAAGATGAGGGATTTCTCCATGTTCATCTTGAACCCCGATATCTTCCCGAATCTCTCTATCTCCGACAGGAAAGCCGGTACCGATGTTGAGGGGTCCTCTAGGGCCGCAAGGACGTCGTCTGCATACAGGCTTATGGTCTGTTGCTCCCCGCCGAAACGGACGCCCGTTATGGACTTGTTGTCTCGGATCCGTTGGGCCAAGGGCTCGAGGTACAGAGCAAAGAGCAGGGGTGAAAGAGGGCACCCCTGCCTGGTTCCCCGTCGGATGTCTAAGGGTCTCGAGCGTATCCCGTTAACCGAGATCCTGGCCTGCTGGGCGGCATAACAGCTAGCAACCCACGTGCGGAACCGGTCTCCGAATCCGTAGCGCGCAAGGACGGCATCTAGGTATCCCCAGTCCACCCTGTCGAACGCCTTCTCGGCAGCCACCGACAGGAGGACCGCGTCGGAGTCATTATAGTGGGCTTTATCAATGACATGAAGCAGGCGTTTGGTATTGTCCGCGCACTGTCTGTTGGGGATAAATCCCGCTTGGTCCGGCTCAATGATTCCCGGTAGGCACGGGCCCAATCTAGCTGCCAGCACGCTTGTGAATAGTTTTAGATCGAGGTTAGGGAGATGGTCAGTCCGGCCCTGCCGATAATGCCAGCTCAGAGGCGTGTTTAGCAACCTTCTCTGTTTTTGAAGTCTTGGAGTCCTGGGAAGGCTTATAATTTGTTCTTCCTCCACCTGAGGAACTGTCCTTCGATCTGGCCCTATAATGGGAAAAAGAGGCTCTGTCATTTTCCTCATCAGAAGAATGAGACTTGTGTTTAGTGGTCTGAACCCACAATAACAATCTTCCCTCTCTGTCCTTGAGGGTTTTATTTGAGAAGGTGTGGCATATCTTACATTCTCTCACCTAATGCCTTGGGTAGAAGCAATAAATGCACTTCTTATGTGGATCATCCACATTGACTCTTTTCTTGCCACAGGTTTTACATGGGCGGAAATGGCATTTTCTTTCTGACATGTCAAAATTTGAGAAAGCTGAAAAGAAAACAGTAGAACTCAGGGATACTCCTGTCCACACGACATGCAGTAAAAATCTGAAGAGAACTTACTTCTACTCAGTATGTTCTAGAGGGTGCTAACAGCTGATTGGCTGTTTTCCAACATTTAATCCTTTTTTTTAAAGGACATAGAAAGGCTATTGTTTAGATGGCATTGGGCTATTATAGCCTATGAAGCTTTTAAAGCACTGCTTGAATATTTTACCATCTGACTCCCATCTCGACGACGGGGAATGATTCAGGCTTGTAAGTCTATGAAAGATACCCCATTGCTGGATAAATGTCAGTACATAGAAGCAACAACACATCAGATGGAGTTGTTGTGTGGGGCACACATGGGCATGCAGATCTACCTTGCCTTTGGATGTTGTCACCACCAGATCGTAACTTGAAGAGATCATACACCACTGATGATTGATTATTGTGATGCTCTGCACAGACCTCGGGTCCTCCTGTTGAGTCTTTGCCCGCAGGCTCTGAACAATACAATGTTTTGTATTGGAAATTAAGGAGGCAATAAAATATATTTGATAATAATTGGGGCTCAACGACTACAAGAGCTGAGTTCTTACGGGCCTCACCCCAGAATTGATACTGACGTTAAACTTATAGCCAATGTATTGGCAAGTAGACTCAATCATGTTATAGCGTTGTTAGTGCATGAAGACCAGTACAGCTTTATTCCGGAGAGTAGCACATTGCTGAACCTCAGACAGCTCACACAGGTCTTGCATATCACCCATGAAATGGAAATAGCAGGTGCTTTGATAGCACTAGATATTGAAAAATGTTTTGACACTATTAGGTCACAGATGTCCACATTGATGCATGAGATGGGGTTTGCTACAATTATTCAGGGCTGATTGGAATTGCTTATACTGAGCCCATGGCTAGAGAGAGATTGGGCCCATGGTATGCAACAAATGGGTAATCAAACATGGGATTTGTCAGGTATGCCCCTCGTCACCCTTATTGTTCAACCTAGCTCTGGAACCTTTGCCGATTAGGCTTAAGGATCTGCTTCAGGATTGCGGGATCAATATTGAGAAAGTAACACATATAGGGGCCGATTCAGAGAACTAATCTGAGATAAAATCCTAAACTTACTACTTTTGGTATTCACAGAAGGCATTTAGTGGTAGTAAAGTTAGGACTCCTAACTTTACTATTACTAAACTGAGACAAAATCCTAACTTTACGATTTTTGGTATTCACAAAAGGCATTTAGTAGTAGTAAAGTTAAAGTCCTAACTTTACTACTCCTAAACGCCTTCTGTGAAAACCAAAAGTAGTAAGTTTAGGATTTTATCTTAGTTTAGTAGTAGTAAAGGTATGAGTCCTAACTTTACTACCACTAAATGCCTTCTGTGAATACCAAAAGTAGTAAGTTTAGGGTATTATCTCAGATTAGTTCAGTGAATCGGCCCCATAGTATCTATGTACGCAGGTGATACTCTAGTTTAGCTTAGCTAGCCCCATGCTTTTCTATGGATAATGTTGAATGAATTGGAGCGGTTTGGGATGGCATCTGATCTCAGGGTAATCAGGATAAGCTGGTGGCTTTTCTAATGGGGAAAGTGGTATGAACCACACCAGAAAACCTACCAGATGTGTGTCTACAATGGGAAGTGAACAGATTTAGTTACTTAGATGAGCAGATAGCCCATACAGTAGGTAAACAATATGCTTATAATATAGGTAGTGTCCTGCAAGGACTCCGAAATTACATCGCGTTCTGAAATACTTTCCTCCTCTTCAGAATAGGTCATATCGTGCTTGCGAAGATGGTGCTCTTGCCCCACTGCAAGTTTTCCGATCCACATTTAGGGAAATAAATTTGTTTCTTATTTCTTTGGATTGGGCGGGCAAGAGGAACAGGCTACGATTATCTGTTCTTAAATTAGATAGAGCAGAGGCTGGGCTAGGTCTCCCAGACCTATAATTATATCACTGTCACAACCCACACTACCTGTACCCTCTGCACCCCTGGTACATTTCTCCCTTGAGTCATTACAGACCCCTTGCATCTCCATTGGCCCTCCCTCTGCTTCCTGTGCAAATTGCCACAATCAAGCTAACCCCTTTGTCCTTCCCTCCAATTTTCATGCATATTACCACAACCATGTTGAACCTTGGCCCTTCCCTCCACTACCCATGAGTCTTTCCAGAAGCACTCTAAAAAGTATGGCCTACTTACTGCTCCTTTCCTACTTCCCATTGCACTTACGATTAGGCTCACAATCCTGCCAATTTGCATATCTTGTGAGATCTGGAAGCTATTTTGGTCTCAGTAGAATAAATACAACATATATCCCTAATTGCCTTTGCTTGGCTTCTTACCTGCCTGGTTAGAAGCTCTCCAGTCACCGTAGATTTTGTTCCTTGGCTCCAACGGGGGTTTGTCACCTGCCGATCCATGATCTTAGGCGCGTGGTCTCCTCTGCGTCAGCCTGGAGTCCATAACCTGGAAAAAAAGAGACAATCTTAGAAACTTGTAGAACAGTTTTGACCACGCCCAAGCATTGAAGTTTGGAAACCCATTAAACCAGATTTAGGTAAATTCAATTTTGCGAGTCCTTAATAGCGATTTTTACCGAATCGCTCTTAAGGAATCGCCAAATTGAATGTAGGTAGGAATCACAAAAATATTTGCAATTCCTTAATATTCCTTGATTACGAATCGCAAATTGAGATTCGCAACCAAGGAATACCATCCCATTCATTAGGAATGAATAGGATTTGCGCCCGCAATTTGCGAGTAACCAAGAGGCACTTGCATATTGCAGGTGCAATTTCAAGGGGCCAGGGGTTCCAAAAGGACACCCTGTTGCTCCCCTGAAATGTGCACATGTGGCGCACATACATGCCTTGAGGGAATGAATGTGTGCCACATGGCACTTTTAAAAAAGTGCTTTTTTAAAGGAAATCGCTAATTACCACCAACTTGAAGTTGGTGGTAATTAGCAATTCCTTAAGGATTAAGTCCGCTTTCTTTTGTGCTACTTACATTGCAATTAAGGAATCGCAATTTGCGATTTCTTAAATGCAATCGTAAAATGGGGAATCGCAAATTTTGCGATTCCTTATTTTGCGCATAGGTTTAATCTTACCTGCATTTCTCAAAGCCAAATTTCGATCGCAAAGGCTGAAATTTGGCGAATTTCTGCTTTTGCTAACGCTATTTGGCTTCCTACGTCTGGCCCATTGTGAACAGTCTGTGGACAATTTAGCAGATACGTTTAAGACTAACTCCCAGACGCATCAAGCCCAGATTCTGCGTATTCTAAATTCCGAAAAATACCGAATCGCAAATTAGAATTCGCAGAATGGGATGCATCAATAAAAGCCAACCAAAAAAGCGATTCCCAGTATCCCGCAATCGCCGATTGCGATTTCCGCTAAATCCTACAAAAATCGCAGAATCGCCGGTTTCCCATGGAGAAATTGCAATTTCGCAATTACCGAAATCGCAAATTTACGGGAAGTCGCATTTCGAGCACAATGATGACATCACAACCAGGAAGTAGGCAGTTCCCTCACTCATTCTGAACACAGAGCTTGAGAGTGGAAGAAGCACAGCAAGAGCTCCAACAGACACACCCTGCAGCCCCACAACAGGACACACATCCATATCCAGAATGTCCCAGGAAGCAGCAGGTAGCAGTGCATTGATACTGACGTTAAACTTATAGCCAATGTATTGGCAAGTAGACTCAATCATGTTATAGCGTTGTTAGTGCATGAAGACCAGTACAGCTTTATTCCGGGGAGTAGCACATTGCTGAACCTCAGACAGCTCACACAGGTCTTGCATATCACCCATGAAATGGAAAATAGCAGGTGCCTTGATAGCACTAGATATTGAAAAATGTTTTGACACTATTAGGTCACAGATGTTCACATTGATGCATGAGATGGGGTTTGCTACAATTATTCAGGGCTGAGTGGAATTGCTTATACTGAGCCCATGGCTAGAGATAGATTGGGCCCATGGTATGCAACAAACGGGTAATCAAACATGGGATTTGTCAGGTATGCCCCTCGTCACCCTTATTGTTCAACCTAGCTCTGGAACCTTAGCCGATTAGGCTTAAGGATCTGCTTCAGGATTGCGGGATCAATATTGAGAAAGTAACACATATAGGGGCCGATTCACAGAACTAATCTGAGATAAAATCCTAAACTTACTACTTTTGGTATTCACAGAAGGCATTTAGTGGTAGTAAAGTTAGGACTCCTAACTTTACTATTACTAAACTGAGACAAAATCCAAACTTTACGATTTTTGGTATTCACAAAAGGCATTTAGTAGTAGTAAAGTTAAAGTCCTAACTTTACTACTCCTAAACGCCTTCTGTGAAAACGAAAAGTAGTAAGTTTAGGGTATTATCTCAGATTAGTTCAGTGAATCGGCCCCATAGTATCTATGTACGCAGGTGATACTCTAGATTAGCTTAGCTAGCCCCATGCTTTTCTATGGATAATGTTGAATGAATTGGAGCGGTTTGGGATGGCATCTGATCTCAGGGTAATCAGGATAAGCTGGTGGCTTTTCTAATGGGGAAAGTGGTATGAACCACACCAGAAAACCTACCAGATGTGGGTCTACAATGGGAAGTAAACAGATTTAGTTACTTAGATGAGCAGATAGCCCATACAGTAGGTAAACAATATGCTTATAATATAGGTAGTGTCCTGAAAGGACTCCGAAATTAGATCGCGTTCTGAAATACTTTCCTCCTCTTCAGAATAGGTCATATCATGCTTGCGAAGATGGTGCTCTTGCCCCACTGCAAGTTTTCCGATCCACATTTAGGGAAATAAATTTGTTTCTTATTTCTTTGGATTGGGCGGGCAAGAGGAACAGGCTACGATTATCTGTTCTTAAATTAGATAGAGCAGAGGCTGGGCTAGGTCTCCCAGACCTATAATTATATCACTGTCACAACCCACACTACCTGTACCCTCTGCACCCCTGGTACATTTCTCCCTTGAGTCATTACAGACCCCTTGCATCTCCATTGGCCCTCCCTCTGCTTCCTGTGCAAATTGCCACAATCAAGCTAACCCCTTTGTCCTTCCCTCCAATTCTCATGCATATTACCACAACCATGTTGAACCTTGGCCCTTCCCTCCACTACCCATGAGTCTTTCCAGAAGAACTCTAAAAAGTATGGCCTACTTACTGCTCCTTTCCTACTTCCCATTGCACTTACGATTAGGCTCACAAATCTGCCAATTTGCATATCTTGTGAGATCTGGAAGCTATTTTGGTCTCAGTAGAATAAATACAACATATATCCCTAATTGCCTTTGCTTGGCTTCTTACCTGCCTGGTTAGAAGCTCTCCAGTCACCGTAGATTTTGTTCCTTGGCTCCAACGGGGGTTTGTCACCTGCCGATCCATGATCTTAGGCGCGTGGTCTCCTCTGCGTCAGCCTGGAGTCCATAAAATGGAAAAAAAGAGACAATCTTAGAAACTTGTAGAACACTTTTGAACACGCCCAAGCATTGAAGTTTGGAAACACATTAAACCAGATTTAGGTAAATTCAATTTTGCGAGTCCTTAATAGCGATTTTTACCGAATCGCTCTTAAGGAATCGCCAAATTGAATGTAGGTAGGAATCACAACAATATTTGCAATTCCTTAATATTCCTTGATTACAAATCGCAAATTGAGATTCGCAACCAAGGAATACCATCCCATTCATTAGGAATGAATAGGATTTGCACCCGCAATTTGCGAGTAACCAAGAGGCACTTGCAAATTGCAGGTGCAATTTCAAGGGTGCAGGGGTTCCAAAAGGACACCCTGTTGCTCCCCTGAAATGTGCACATGTGGCGCACATACATGCCTTGAGGGAATGAATGTGTGCCACATGGCACTTTTAAAAAAGTGCTTTTTTAAAGGAAATCGCTAATTACCACCAACTTGAAGTTGGTGGTAATTAGCAATTCCTTAAGGCTAAAGTCCGCTTTCTTTTGTGCTACTTACATTGCAATTAAGGAATCGCAATTTGCGATTTCTTAAATGCAATCGTAAAATAGGGAATCGCAAATTTTGCGAATCCTAATTTTGCGAGTAGGTTTAATCTTACCTGCATTTCTCAAAGCCAAATTTCGATCGCAAAGGCTGAAATTTGGCGAATTTCTGCTTTTGCTAACGCTATTTGGCTTCCTACGTCTGGCCCATTGTGAACAGTCTGTGGACAATTTAGCAGATACGTTTAAGACTAACTCCCACACGCATCAAGCCCAGATTCTGCGAATTCTAAATTCCGAAAAATACCGAATCGCAAATTAGAATTCGCAGAATGGGATGCATCAATAAAAGCCAACCAAAAAAGCGATTCACAGTCTCCCGCAATCGCCGATTGCGATTTCCGCTAAATCCTACAAAAATCGCAGAATTGCCGGTTTCCCATGGAGAAATTGCAATTTTGCAATTACCGAAATCGCAAATTTACGGGAAGTCGCATTTCGAGCACAATGATGACATCACAACCAGGAAGTAGGCAGTTCCCTCACTCATTCTGAACACAGAGCTTGAGAGTGGAAGAAGCACAGCAAGAGCTCCAACAGACACACCCTGCAGCCCCACAACAGGACACACATCCATATCCAGAATGTCCCAGGAAGCAGCAGGAAGCAGTGCATTGATACTGACGTTAAACTTATAGCCAATGTATTGGCAAGTAGACTCAATCATGTTATAGCGTTGTTAGTGCATGAAGACCAGTACAGCTTTATTCCGGAGAGTAGCACATTGCTGAACCTCAGACAGCTCACACAGGTCTTGCATATCACCCATGAAATGGAAATAGCAGGTGCTTTGATAGCACTAGATATTGAAAAATGTTTTGACACTATTAGGTCACAGCTGTCCACATTGATGCATGAGATGGGGTTTGCTACAATTATTCAGGGCTGATTGGAATTGCTTATACTGAGCCCATGGCTAGAGAGAGATTGGGCCCATGGTATGCAACAAATGGGTAATCAAACATGGGATTTGTCAGGTATGCCCCTCGTCACCCTTATTGTTCAACCTAGCTCTGGAACCTTTGCCGATTAGGCTTAAGGATCTGCTTCAGGATTGCGGGATCAATATTGAGAAAGTAACACATATAGGGGCCGATTCAGAGAACTAATCTGAGATAAAATCCTAAACTTACTACTTTTGGTATTCACAGAAGGCATTTAGTGGTAGTAAAGTTAGGACTCCTAACTTTACTATTACTAAACTGAGACAAAATCCTAACTTTACGATTTTTGGTATTCACAAAAGGCATTTAGTAGTAGTAAAGTTAAAGTCCTAACTTTACTACTCCTAAACGCCTTCTGTGAAAACCAAAAGTAGTAAGTTTAGGGTATTATCTCAGATTAGTTCAGTGAATCGGCCCCATAGTATCTATGTACGCAGGTGATACTCTAGTTTAGCTTAGCTAGCCCCATGCTTTTCTATGGATAATGTTGAATGAATTGAAGCGTTTTGGGATGGCATCTGATCTCAGGGTAATCAGGATCAGCTGGTGGCTTTTCTAATGGGGAAAGTGGTATGAACCACACCAGAAAACCTACCAGATGTGGGTCTACAATGGGAAGTGAACAGATTTAGTTACTTAGATTAGCAGATAGCCCATACAGTAGGTAAACAATATGCTTATAATATAGGTAGTGTCCTGCAAGGACTCCGAAATTACATCGCGTTCTGAAATACTTTCCTCCTCTTCAGAATAGGTCATATCATGCTTGCGAAGATGGTGCTCTTGCCCCACTGCAAGTTTTCCGATCCACATTTAGGGAAATAAATTTGTTTCTTATTTCTTTGGATTGGGCGGGCAAGAGGAACAGGTTATGATTATCTGTTCTTAAAGTAGATAGAGCAGAGGCGGGGCTAGGTCTCCCAGACCTATAATTATATCACTGTCACAACCAACACTACCTGTACCCTCTGCACCCCTGGTACATTTCTCCCTTGAGTCATTACAGACCCCTTGCATCTCCATTGGCCCTCCCTCTGCTTCCTGTGCAAATTGCCACAATCAAGCTAACCCCTTTGTCCTTCCCTCCAATTCTCATGCATATTACCACAACCATGTTGAACCTTGGCCCTTCCCTCCACTACCCATGAGTCTTTCCAGAAGCACTCTAAAAAATATGGCCTACTTACTGCTCCTTTCCTACTTCCCATTGCACTTACGATTAGGCTCACATTCCTGCCAATTTGCATATCTTGTGAGATCTGGAAGCTATTTTGGTCTCAGTAGAATAAATACAACATATATCCCTAATTGCCTTTGCTTGGCTTCTTACCTGCCTGGTTAGAAGCTCTCCAGTCACCGTAGATTTTGTTCCTTGGCTCCAACGGGGTTTGTCACCTGCCGATCCATGATCTTAGGCGCGTGGTCTCCTCTGCGTCAGCCTGGAGTCCATAACCTGGAAAAAAAGAGACAATCTTAGAAACTTGTAGAACACTTTTGACCACGCCCAAGCATTGAAGTTTGGAAACACATTAAACCAGATTTAGGTAAATTCAATTTTGCGAGTCCTTAATAGCGATTTTTACCGAATCGCTCTTAAGGAATCGCCAAATTGAATGTAGGTAGGAATCACAAAAATATTTGCAATTCCTTAATATTCCTTGATTACGAATCGCAAATTGAGATTCGCAACCAAGGAATACCATCCCATTCATTAGGAATGAATAGGATTTGCGCCCGCAATTTGCGAGTAACCAAGAGGCACTTGCAAATTGCAGGTGCAATTTCAAGGGTGCAGGGGTTCCAAAAGGACACCCTGTTGCTCCCCTGAAATGTCCACATGTGGCGCACATACATGCCTTGAGGGAATGAATGTGTGCCACATGGCACTTTTAAAAAAGTGCTTTTTTAAAGGAAATCGCTAATTACCACCAACTTGAAGTTGGTGGTAATTAGCAATTCCTTAAGGCTAAAGTCCGCTTTCTTTTGTGCTACTTACATTGCAATTAAGGAATCGCAATTTGCGATTTCTTAAATGCAATCGTAAAATAGGGAATCGCAAATTTTGCGATTCCTTATTTTGCGCGTAGGTTTAATCTTACCTGCATTTCTCAAAGCCAAATTTCGATCGCAAAGGCTGAAATTTGGCGAATTTCTGCTTTTGCTAACGCTATTTGGCTTCCTACGTCTGGCCCATTGTGAACAGTCTGTGGACAATTTAGCAGATACGTTTAAGACTAACTCCCAGACGCATCAAGCCCAGATTCTGCGAATTCTAAATTCCGAAAAATACCGAATCGCAAATTAGAATTCGCAGAATGGGATGCATCAATAAAAGCCAACCAAAAAAGCGATTCACAGTCTCCCGCAATCGCCGATTGCGATTTCCGCTAAATCCTACAAAAATAGCAGAATCGCCGGTTTCCCATGGAGAAATTGCAATTTTGCAATTACCGAAATCGCAAATTTACGGGAAGTCGCATTTCGAGCACAATGATGACATCACAACCAGGAAGTAGGCAGTTCCCTCACTCATTCTGAACACAGAGCTTGAGAGTGGAAGAAGCACAGCAAGAGCTCCAACATACACACCCTGCAGCCCCACAACAGGACACACATCCATATCCAGAATGTCCCAGGAAGCAGTGCATTGATACTGACGTTAAACTTATGGCCAATGTATTGGCAAGTAGACTCAATCATGTTATAGCGTTGTTAGTGCATGAAGACCAGTACAGCTCTATTCCGGGGAGTAGCACATTGCTGAACCTCAGACAGCTCACACAGGTCTTGCATATCAGCCATGAAATGGAAATAGCAGTTGCCTTGATAGCACAAGATATTGAAAAATGTTTTGACACTATTAGGTCACAGATGTCCACATTGATGCATGAGATGGGGTTTGCTACAATTATTCAGGGCTGAGTGGAATTGCTTATACTGAGCCCATGGCTAGAGATAGATTGGGCCCATGGTATGCAACAAATGGGTAATCAAACATGGGATTTGTCAGGTATGCCCCTCGTCACCCTTATTGTTCAACCTAGCTCTGGAACCTTAGCCGATTAGGCTGAAGGATCTGCTTCAGGATTGCGGGATCAATATTGAGAAAGTAACACATATAGGGGCCGATTCACAGAACTAATCTGAGATAAAATCCTAAACTTACTACTTTTGGTATTCACAGAAGGCATTTAGTGGTAGTAAAGTTAGGACTCCTAACTTTACTATTACTAAACTGAGACAAAATCCAAACTTTACGATTTTTGGTATTCACAAAAGGCATTTAGTAGTAGTAAAGTTAAAGTCCTAACTTTACTACTCCTAAACGCCTTCTGTGAAAACCAAAAGTAGTAAGTTTAGGGTATTATCTCAGATTAGTTCAGTGAATCGGCCCCATAGTATCTATGTACGCAGGTGATACTCTAGTTTAGCTTAGCTAGCCCCATGCTTTTCTATGGATAATGTTGAATGAATTGGAGCGGTTTGGGATGGCATCTGATCTCAGGGTAATCGGGATAAGCTGGTGGCTTTTCTAATGGGGAAAGTGGTATGAACCACACCAGAAAACCTACCAGATGTGGGTCTACAATGGGAAGTGAACAGATTTAGTTACTTAGATGAGCAGATAGCCTATACAGTAGGTAAACAATATGCTTATAATATAGGTAGTGTCTTGCAAGGACTCCGAAATTACATCGCGTTCTGAAATACTTTCCTCCTCTTCAGAATAGGTCATATCATGCTTGCGAAGATGGTGCTCTTGCCCCACTGCAAGTTTTCCGATCCACATTTAGGGAAATACATTTGTTTCTTATTTCTTTGGATTGGGCGGGCAAGAGGAACAGGCTACGATTTTCTGTTCTTAAATTAGATAGAGCAGAGGCTGGGCTAGGTCTCCCAGACCTATAATTATATCACTGTCACAACCCACACTACCTGTACCCTCTGCACCCCTGGTACATTTCTCCCTTGAGTCATTACAGACCCCTTGCATCTCCATTGGCCCTCCCTCTGCTTCCTGTGCAAATTGCCACAATCAAGCTAACCCCTTTGTCCTTCCCTCCAATTCTCATGCATATTACCACAACCATGTTGAACCTTGGCCCTTCCCTCCACTACCCATGAGTCTTTCCAGAAGCACTCTAAAAAGTATGGCCTACTTACTGCTCCTTTCCTACTTCCCATTGCACTTACGATTAGGCTCACAATCCTGCCAATTTGCATATCTTGTGAGATCTGGAAGCTATTTTGGTCTCAGTAGAATAAATACAACATATATCCCTAATTGCCTTTGCTTGGCTTCTTACCTGCCTGGTCCAGTCACCGTAGATTTTGTTCCTTGGCTCCAACGGGGGTTTGTCACCTGCCAATCCATGATCTTAGGCGCGTGGTCTCCTCTGCGTCAGCCTGGAGTCCATAACCTGGATAAAAAGAGACAATCTTAGAAACTTGTAGAACACTTTTTACCACGCCCAAGCATTGAAGTTTGGAAACACATTAAACCAGATTTAGGTAAATTCAATTTTGCGAGTCCTTAATAGCGATTTTTACCTAATCGCTCTTAAGGAATCGCCAAATTGAATGTAGGTAGGAATCACAAAAATATTTGCAATTCCTTAATATTCCTTGATTACGAATCGCAAATTGAGATTCGCAACCAAGGAATACCATCCCATTCATTAGGAATGAATAGGATTTGCCCCCGCAATTTGCGAGTAACCAAGAGGCACTTGCAAATTGCAGGTGCAATTTCAAGGGTGCAGGGGTTCCAAAAGGACACCCTGTTGCTCCCCTGAAATGTGCACATGTGGCGCACATACATGCCTTGAGGGAATGAATGTGTGCCACATGGCACTTTTAAAAAAGTGCTTCTTTAAAGGAAATCGCTTATTACCACCAACTTGAAGTTAGTGGTAATTAGCAATTCCTTAAGGCTAAAGTCCGCTTTCTTTTGTGCTACTTACATTGCAATTAAGGAATCGCAATTTGCGATTTCTTAAATGCAATCGTAAAATAGGGAATGGCAAATTTTGCGAATCCTTATTTTGCGAGTAGGTTTAATCTTACCTGCATTTCTCAAAGCCAAATTTCGATCGCAAAGGCTGAAATTTGGCGAATTTCTGCTTTTGCTAACGCTATTTGGCTTCCTACGTCTGGCCCATTGTGAACAGTCTGTGGACAATTTAGCAGATACGTTTAAGACTAACTCCCAGACGCATCAAGCCCAGATTCTGCGAATTCTAAATTCCGAAAAATACCGAATCGCAAATTAGAATTCGCAGAATGGGATGCATCAATAAAAGCCAATCAAAAAAGCGATTCACAGTCTCCCGCAATCGCTGATTGCGATTTCCGCTAAATCCTACAAAAATCGCAGAATCGCCGGTTTCCCATGGAGAAATTGCAATTTCGCAATTACCGAAATCGCAAATTTACGGGAAGTCGCATTTCGAGCACAATGATGACATCACAACCAGGAAGTAGGCAGTTCCCTCACTCATTCTGAACACAGAGCTTGAGAGTGGAAGAAGCACAGCAAGAGCTCCAACAGACACACCCTGCAGCCCCACAACAGAACACACATCCATATCCAGAATGTCCCAGGAAGCAGCAGGAAGCAGTGCATTGATACTGACGTTAAACTTATAGCCAATGTATTGGCAAGTAGACTCAATCATGTTATAGCGTTGTTAGTGCATGAAGACCAGTACAGCTTTATTCCGGGGAGTAGCACATTGCTGAACCTCAGACAGCTCACACAGGTCTTGCATATCACCCTTGAAATGGAAACAGCAGGTGCCTTGATAGCACTAGATATTGAAAAATGTTTTGACACTATTAGGTCACAGATGTCCACATTGATGCATGAGATGGGGTTTGCTACAATTATTCAGGGCTGTGTGGAATTGCTTATACTGAGCCCATGGCTAGAGATAGATTGGGCCCATGGTATGCAACAAATGGGTAATCAAACATGGGATTTGTCAGGTATGCCCCTCGTCACCCTTATTGTTCAACCTAGCTCTGGAACCTTTGCCGATTAGGCTTAAGGATCTGCTTCAGGATTGCGGGATCAATATTGAGAAAGTAACACATATAGGGGCCGATTCACAGAACTAATCTGAGATAAAATCCTAAACTTACTACTTTTGGTATTCACAGAAGGCATTTAGTGGTAGTAAAGTTAGGACTCCTAACTTTACTATTACTAAACTGAGACAAAATCCAAACTTTACGATTTTTGGTATTCACAAAAGGCATTTAGTAGTAGTAAAGTTAAAGTCCTAACTTTACTACTCCTAAACGCCTTCTGTGAAAACCAAAAGTAGTAAGTTTAGGGTATTATCTCAGATTAGTTCAGTGAATCGGCCCCATAGTATCTATGTACGCAGGTGATACTCTAGTTTAGCTTAGCTAGCCCCATGCTTTTCTATGGAGAATGATGAATGAATTGGAGCGGTTTGGGATGGCATCTGATCTCAGGGTAATCAGGATAAGCTGTTGGCTTTTCTAATGGGGAAAGTGGTATGAACCACACCAGAAAACCTACCAGATGTGGGTCTACAATGGGAAGTGAACAGATTTAGTTACTTAGATGAGCAGATAGCCCATACAGTAGGTAAACAATATGCTTATAATATAGGTAGTGTCCTGCCAGAACTCCGAAATTACATCGCCTTCTGAAATACTTTCCTCCTCTTCAGAATAGGTCATATCATGCTTGCGAAGATGGTGCTCTTGCCCCACTGCAAGTTTTCCGATCCACATTTAGGGAAATACATTTGTTTCTTATTTCTTTGGTTTGGGCGGGCAAGGGGAACAGGCTACGATTATCTGTTCTTAAATTAGATAGAGCAGAGGCGGGGCTAGGTCTCCCAGACGTATAATTATATCACTGTCACAACCCACACTACCTGTACCCTCTGCACCCCTGGTACATTTCTCCCTTGAGTCATTACAGACCCCTTGCATCTCCATTGGCCCTCCCTCTGCTTCCTGTGCAAATTACCACAATCAAGCTAACCCCTTTGTCCTTCCCTCCAATTCTCATGCATATTACCACAACCATGTTGAACCTTGGCCCTTCCCTCCACTACCCATGAGTCTTTCCAGAAGCACTCTAAAAAGTATGGCCTACTTACTGTTCCTTTCCTACTTCCAATTGCACTTACCATTAGGCTCACAATCCTGCCAATTTGCATATCTTGTGAGATCTGGAAGCTATTTTGGTCTCAGTAGAATAAATACAACATATATCCCTAATTGCCTTTGCTTGGCTTCTTACCTGCCTGGTTAGAAGCTCTCCAGTCACCGTAGATTTTGTTCCTTGGCTCCAAACGGGGTTTCTCACATGCCGATCCAGTGATCTTAAGCGTGGTCTCCTCTGCGTCAGCCTGGAGTCCATAACCTGGAAAAAAAGAAAAAATCTTAGAAACTTGTAGAACACTTTTGACCACGCCCAAGCATTGAAGTTTGGAAACACATTAAACCAGATTTAGGTAAATTCAATTTTGCGAGTCCTTAATAGCGATTTTTACCGAATCGCTCTTAAGGAATCGCCAAATTGAATGTAGGTAGGAATCACAAAAATATTTGCAATTCCTTAATATTCCTTGATTACGAATCGCAAATTGAGATTCGCAACCAAGGAATACCATCCCATTCATTAGGAATTAATAGGATTTGCTCCCGCAATTTGCGAGTAACCAAGAGGCACTTGCAAATTGCAGGTGCAATTTCAAGGGTGCAGGGGTTCCAAAAGGACACCCTGTTGCTCCCCTGAAATGTGAACATGTGGCGCACATACATGCCTTAAGGGAATGAATGTGTGCCACATGGCACTTTTAAAAAAGTGCTTTTTTAAAGGAAATCGCTAATTACCACCAACTTGAAGTTGGTGGTAATTAGCAATTCCTTAAGGCTAAAGTCCACTTTCTTTTGTGCTACTTACTTTGCATTTAAGGAATCGCAATTTGCGATTTCTTAAATGCAATCGTAAAATAGGGAATCGCAAATTTTGCGATTCCTTATTTTGCAAGTAGGTTTAATCTTACCTGCATTGCTCAAAGCCAAATTTCGATCGCAAAGGCTGAAATTTGGCGAATTTCTGCTTTTGTTAACGCTATTTGCCTTCCTACGTCTGGCCCATTGTGAACAGTCTGTGGACAATTTAGCAGATACGTTTAAGACTAACCCCCAGACGCATCAAGCCCAGATTCTGCGAATTCTAAATTCCGAAAAATACCGAATCGCAAATTAGAATTCGCAAGAATGGGATGTATCAATAAAAGCCAACCAAAAAAGCGATTCACAGTCTGCCGCAATCGCCGATTGCGATTTCCGCTAAATCCTACAAAAATCGCAGAATCGCCGGTTTCCCATGGAGAAATAGCGATTTCGCAATTACCGAAATCGCAAATTTACGGGAAGTCGCATTTCGAGCACAATGATGACATCACAACCAGGAAGTAGGCAGTTCCCTCACTCATTCTGAACACAGAGCTTGAGAGTGGAAGAAGCACAGCAAGAGGTCCAACATACACACCCTGCAGCTCCACAACAGGACAGACATCCAGATCCAAAATGTCCCAGGAAGCAGCAGGAAGCAGTGCACCTGGCAGAAAAAGAAAAATTACATTTTCTGAACAGGAGCTCGAGTTCTCCTCATCGAGGATGTAAGCAGGGACCATGATAGGCTCTTTGGGAAGCAATCCCGGAAGGTCCCTGAAGCAGACAAGTGGCGCATTGGGCAGCGCATCATCATGGGCAAGCGCTCTATTGATGATCTAAAGAAGAGGTGGTACGACCTCAGAGGCCATGCCAAACAGCGCATTGCAGAGAGGCTGGGGGAGCAACATGCGACCGGAGGAGGAGACCCCCTCAGTTGCGCCCAACACACCACTTGAAGACCTGGTGGAGGAGACCATCAACCCTGCAGCCTGCGTGGGGGTCAGCCAGCTGGACACCTCCCGACCCACCCAAAAATCCATAGGTAAGAGCCATGCAACTGCTAGCCCATCCCCTAACAATGCCCATGCCCCCAGAGCTAGCCATCTGAAAACCCCAGGGATGCAGGCCATGCACATCGGAAATGCCATATTGCATTGTGGGACCTGTAGTGTGAGAATAGTTTCCTGATAGCCACACACAGCCGGACCTGTAAAGTGAAACATGTCCCTAAAGCCAGTCAGGGATTGCAAGCCTGCATGCATGTCGCAACTTCCCATGTGCAAGATTAATATCATTAATCATGCACCCATTTACATCAAAGGTGTTGCTGAACCACAGAGCACGGACAGCGAGGCACTCCAAATTGAGGAGAACACAAAGGACACTGAGGGAGAGAGCCATCCTGCCCCACGACCTGGACCTTCCGACACACCTGCACCAGTACCACCACCTCCCCATGCAAACAGGGCCACCCCTGCAGCCACAGGAGTACAGCAAACACCCCATGCGTCACAAATGGCAATGGAACAGGCCACACCACCACCCAGGAGACAGACACGGCGCACAGCCACTGTGCGGTTGCAGTTGAGTGGCCGGATGAGGCAGCAGGGCAACGTGGCAACACGGGCTGACCGGGGTCAACATGATCAGGAACAAGGGCTTGGCATCGAACGCCGGATGCTAGCTGTCCACCAGAAGCAGGCACGGCACATGGTAGCCATGCAGCTGCAGCTTTACAAAACAGCGTGCAACGTGAGCCAGCTCACCGAAAGCGTGCAGGTGTTAACGGCTGCAGTGAGGGAGAACAGTCAGATCATGGTGTCACAGCAGGACATCACCTGCCGCCGCCACCACCACCACCAGCTGCTGACCCGCCTATCGGCATACACCAGGTCAAGCTACCTGATCGGGAATGCTACATCCCAACTATCACGCCGGTCCCTGGCAATGCAATGTCAGATGGTGCAATGCTGCCAGGATGTTGCTAGGGCGTTGGAACAGGTCACAACTGCTGTCCAGAACCATCAGGTATGTGGCCATGCCCATGCAGGGGGGGGGATGATGCCAGTGAGGGCACCTCCAGTCTGAGCAGCCTGTCCCTGCTGGTGTTACAAGAACGACGCCGCAGTACCAGGCCCACTGCAGCATCAAGGCCCGATACTGGCAAGGTGGATGTGGAGTGGCGACAGGGCGCGTCCGGCCGGAGGCGCTAGTGATCAACTGACTATTAGCAGCAGTGCCATACTGAAGTACAAAGCAGGCCTGCTTCTCAATAATGGGGCTGTATGACTTAATACAGTTTTCATGTTTTGTGACCAAAAAATGTAAAAGAAAGATCCTGTTTACGCAAATCATATCTCATGTCATTATTTCATTTGGCATGCATGAGTGCAGTGTTGTGTGAGGGGTATGTGAGAACTAAAAATAATTCAGTATGATGTTGTTGCTGTGCCTGTGTCCTTCAGCAGAATTCTCCCCGCATGCATGACGCACATGTGCAGGTGGGCGGTTGTCCCGCTCCGACCCACTGCCAGAGATCTCCACAGGTATCATCCGCTTGATAGCAATATTGTGGAGTATGGCACACACGGCCACGATGCAGCAGCAGACCTCAGGCTTGTATTTGAGGGCCCCCCAGTCTTATGTAGGATGCGGAATCGGCTCTTTAAAATCACAAATGTCCGTTCAATTACATTCCTGGTGCGAATGTGCGCTGCATTGTAACGCCGTTCCTGTGGTGAAGCAGGGTTGAGGTATGGGGTGAGGAGGTACTCACGGAAGCCATAGGCGCTGTCACCTGAAGGAAAGGAGGAGAGGGTCAGTGCCTGTCATGCGCAACTACATGTGCTTGACGTACTGTATGTGGGCATGTGTACTTACCTAGGAGGTGTCTTTCGCAACAGTCACCCCTGGCCAAGCGGGTGTCCAATCCGCTGCATGAATATGAAAGCATCATGCGTGCTCCCCGGATATTGGGCCACTATGTCGGTGATGATTGTCTTTGCATTACAGACCATCTGGATGTTGAGTGAGTGGTAGGACTTGCGGTTCCGGTACATGTATTCTGTCTCAGCGGGTGGGCAGATGTGGATGTGGGTACAGTCAATGCATCCAATTACATGGGGAATTGTGCAATGTTGTAGAATTGAAGCTTTGTTTGATTTAAGTCCTGTTGGGGGGTTGGGAAGGTTATGTAATGGTGTATCCGGGTCAGCATGGCGTCCAGGAAACTCTGTAGGCAGCGGGACAGTGTGCTCTGGGAAATCCCCCCTGCAACTGCAACTATCCCCTGGAAGCTTCGGAGGCCAGCAGGTGCAGGCAGCACAGGACCTGGACATGGGTGTGCACCGCTTTGGTCCTCCTCGTTGGGTGCTGCATCAGGGGGTCAAGGTCTCGGATGAGCTTGGTTAACATTGCCCCATTCAGGCTGTATTTTGAGTAGATCTCCTCTTGAGTCTGGCCCAGGAGTGTGATCCGCAGCCGGAAGATGCGCTCCTGGATCCTGCGTCGGTTCCGGACTGCAGCCTGGAGCCTTAGCCGCCTTACCACGATGTAGAGTCCTGGCATTGTGAATGTCCTCATGCTCCTACTGTGTCTCCTTAAGTGTGTTTGTTTAGCCCCGCACCTGTATCTTGTTAGGATATTTTTTTTCCCAACTGAACTTCATGGTTACCACCTGATTTGAGTTCTCCTTAAATTGTGCCTCTGTAATAGCGATTTTGTTTTTTTTCGCAAAATGAGATTATTGATGAATTTGCTTTGCGATTTCGCTAATGATTTCGCAGAATCAGTGGAACATCACTACTACAGAATCGCAAAGGGGGTTCCATGTTGATTCTGCTAATTAAATTGCGAATTCGCAAAAGATTTTTTGCGAATTCGCAATTTGGTGGTTTTTGCTATCATGAATTGCGGGAACAGCAATTGCGATCGCAATAGCTCTTTCGCAACTATTGCAATCGCAATTTTTGTTGATTAATCTATGCATAAGAGACTTGGTTAGTGCCAACCGAGTCACTGTATCACTCTGTTTTGTTTTTTCAGTGTAATACCACGCAACTCCTTAACTCATATAGGGAAGGACTACGGCACAGAGAATTTGATTTGCAAACCTTTAAGCTTCGAATAGAGAAATTGATGGTATTCTCACTTATAACTTATTGGTAAGGTGGCTAGCACTCCACGACATGGGCCCCGAATACCTCAACAACTGCCTCTCGTTCTACACTCCTACCCGCCAGCTCCGCTCCGCCAGCCACGCCACCGTCCCACGGATTCGCAGAACCACCACGGGAGGAAGATCATTCTCCTACCTGGCCGCCAAGACATGGAACTCCCTCCCCGCACACCTACGACTGACCCAGGACCATCTCACCTTCAGGAAACACCTCAAGACCTGGCTATTCGAGCAGTAGCGCCCCCCCCCATTCAGCGCCTTGAGACCCTCGCGGTTGAGTAGCGCACTTTATAAATGTATTGATTGATTGATTACTCTTAAGCTTCTACGGTACCGGGGCCCTAATATTGACTTGACTTCTGCAATAAATCTGACAGTACAATAGGGGAGGCAAACATGGTTACATCTTACAGTTACTCAAGAAAAATCAGTACTTGCATTAGTTCATCAACCAAAACAGGTCTGTGATCAGCTGTGGGGTGGCTGAAGGGAACAGAGCCACACTGCCTTCGGAGTACGATCCATGCGTCACCTCGTCTTCTGAGGAGGACTTAGTGTCTGTTCGTGGGGCATTCGTGAAAGTAGCCGTAGTGATGATCGCTTGAGTCTTGTTCTGTCGTATCTGTTACGAGGTGACATATGCACGTGCAGTGGTCCGTTGCGATCTTCCACCTCTGCGACCCGTTGAGGTGCCAGCGAGGGATCGGTTCCTATCTTCAATTTGTGTGGCAATCTCCATAGCGTTGGTTAGTTCCATTACTTCTAGCCAGTCCTCAACGTCCCTAGGACTTGAAAAAGAGTAAGCTTTCTGTTCATGCATTATTTTCAATCTTGCCAGGAAGAGTAGTGAGTACTTTAAATTCAGGTCCCTGAGCCGCCGTTTTACCGCCATAAAGGAAGACCGTTGTCTCTGAACCAACATCGTGTAATCCGGATATAAGGAGATTCTCGCGTTTTCAAAGTTTATCGGCACTGCTTCCCTGGCCTTTTGCAGTAGGATGTCCCGATCTTGGAAGTTCAGTAGTTTGACTATGAGGGGCTGCGGTGGGGCACCCGGTTTCGGTCTCCCCGTGGGTGTTCTATGTGCGCGCTCTATGCAGTATTGTGTGGAGAGTCCCTCCGTTGTGACGTGATCTCTGAACCACTGTTCCATATATCCAGATGCATCAGATCCTTCACTCTTCTCCGGCATTCCAATCACTCGGATGGTGTTCCGTCTTGCTCTCCCTTCTGCATCCTCCACATGTTCAAGTAAGGTGGCAACCTGTGTCTGCAGCTGCTTCACATCAGTCTCAGTCTGTTTTTGTCTTTGCATCACCTCGGCTAGCGTCACCGCATGTTCTTTCACCTTATCCGCCGTCTTTGCGTGGTCCACCCTAAGAAAGTTCAGTCCGATGGTCAGGGTCCCTATCTGGAGCTCAATTGCTTTTCTGGAGTCCCGCACTTCCCGTAATATAAGTTCCAGTTTATCCTCTGGAGCAGTTACCGTAGCGGGAGGGATACAATCAGATGCTGGCATGCTGTCCACGCTATTCCTTACGTCTTGGACAGAGTCTGTGCCGCTATGATCCTGTTGTTTTGCCTTGTTCCGCCCCATTTCTCTGAGTTATTATGGTGTACGTTAGCGACGGCCGTATCCTTCAGGGCAGATGGTCTGTACTATACCCCGCCTTGACACTGCAGGTACTCCAACCTCCTCTCCAGTCGGACAGGTACCCTCCGCACGCAGCCTACAGCACAACAGTATGACTGTGCACAGGGCGAGTGAATCGCACTCCAGCAGTTAGGGGTTTGCATGTGGAGAAGCACGTTATTCACACTTCCTTGTCTATCCTGCACAATGTCCCTCTTCCCCTCAGCGTCAGTGTCCTCCAATATAGCCGCTCTATCAACCCCAGTTCTGGCTGCAGTGGCTCAGCCCCACACAGTGGACTCGCGGATTGTATAACCGCAGGCAATTCTCACAGTTGTATGCACGATAGCAGGCCTCTCGCTGTCTTACACAGCCTACATCTCACCACCTTTGCTCTATCTCCTCGCTTGCCTGCAATTGAGGTCCACGCCTCGGTTCGTCTTACTTGATTCTCTTCACATTTGTGGCATTCTCTGTGTCCAGCGCTATGCCACACTGTGTTCCGCGGGTGCACCGCCCCCGATGTATAGTCTTGGGGGCCTTTAGCTAGGCCCCTTGGATGCCTCCCTCAGTTTCCCTTTTGGGATGCAGCTCCCTTTATGTTGCGTGAGGTTGCCTCTTTTTATCTCAGCCGGCTCCGTTATGCCCGTGGGGATTGATTATCGTCTCAATCCGGAGAGTTCCTCTCAGTCGCTGGGGTCCGTATCCCCCACTGTTGCAGGGCAGATCGCGGCCGCAGCCGCAGAGGTAGCGGCAGCATCAGCGCTGACCGTGCAGTCCGGGGGCCGGTCGCCGAAAGGGGGGCTGGGGACCCTCCTCTCCTATACTTGTTCCCGTACTTGCAAACGAGGGAGGGCGTTCAGCAGGCGCCGCCCGCTGTCCTGTGCCCTCGCCCGCTATATCTCCGCAAGGGCGAACAGGGGAAGGAGGGGGGCCAGGGTAGGAAGGCTGTCACACCGCCCCGATCCTACCGGCACTCCGTGTCCTCTGAGCCGGCACCCTCACTGCTCCCCAGGCCAGCCGCAGGTCCAATTGGCTCTCCGCTATCGGGTTCTGGTGCTGGCTGTGCACGCTCCCCCACTCCGCAGATGTCCGTATCAGCCACAGCACGTCAGCAGACCGCGGCGGCAATCCTCCAGCTGCCTCACCACGGGTCCAAGATGGCGCCCTCCGACCTCCGCAGCGGCAGGCCCACGAGTTGAAATGGCAGATCTCGGCGATCTACAGGTCCATCTGTTACATCACCCAACTACAACACTCTTCCGGCATCAGTATCTGGTCGCTTGACCTCCCCATGCAGGTATGGCGGATTTATGGCAGGATGTTGGTGGCCCTGGTCTGGAGCTCGTCCACAAGACGAACGCCATGCTTGGCGCCTAGCCACTCCCCCTCACCCGGGATAAACCATTGTAGAAGCTGATGATGCAGGTACAGCCTGTACTGCAGGGAAAGAGGCAGCAGGAGGAGGAGCCTGAGAAAACATGGCCCTATACCTTGCAACATGCCATGAATATTGCCAAGAGGGAAGAAGTAACTGAAACCATCTCCTGGCCTGCGCTTTCTTGTCGTCAACAGGACTGCCGGTAAAAGCACTCATGAAGGTACTCGCCCTCAGAATCAGTCTCTTGGCATTTCACTAACAATTGTAAAGGACTATGTGCATAACCAAAAGTGTCCTGATCATCCCATCAGAATCCTCTTCTTCTTCCTCAAGCAACAGTGTGGGAGGCAAGGGTGTAACCCTCCTTGGAGATGTCATATCCGGCGTTATCCTCTTTAAGGAAATTTTAATCCTCTCCGTCGACGAAGACGTCGTTGACGGTACAGTCGGTAATGGAGTTGCCAGAGAAACCAATGTCCACGAGGTCGTCGATGGAAGATCAACCATTTACGGCTGAATCGTCGAAGACGAGATGGGCGTCATTGACACTGCCGTCGACGAGACTGTCGACGCTCCTGCCGTCGTCATCGTCGTAGTTGCTCTCGTCGACGACACCGGCGTCACCACTGCCGTCGTCGACACCCTCGTCGTCGCCGCTGTTGTCGTCGACACCTTCATCGACACTCTCGTCTTCGTTGCTGTAACCGTCGTTGGCGCTCCCGTCGACGCTGACGGCACCGTCGACAAGCCCGTCGACTGTGTAACTTTCTTCACTTGAGATTTAGAAGCCTTCGTCGAAGGAGTCTTCTGTAGCATCGTCGACGACTTGGAATCTTACTCTGACTTCTCAGATGTTAGAGAAGAGGGCTTCTTAAACGCTTTAGCAGAATCCACCAATGCCTATACATACATTTACATTTACTTAGTCTTTCCCTCTCCTTTACAGCGTGGTGAGAAGATTTGCTAGGACTCTGGCTCTCAGACTCACGGGGGGTCTTTTTTAAGGCCTTAACTGGATGCTCTGAGGATTGTGAAGGGGAAGCCCTACCCCTTTTGACTGACCTTCTGGATGAGGTAGCAGATGACGAATATTCACTGTCACTTGATAGAGTTTCCTTCCTCAACTTCATCTTCTGGAGCCAAGTGAGGAGGCGAACCTCACAGTCCCGGAGGGTCTTCATAGAGAAGGTGTGGCAGATCTTGCAGTCCGAAGCCTTATGATCAGGGTACAGTCAATAAATGCAGTCCTTATGCCTGTCCTCCACATACAGCCTTTTCTTGCCACAGGTGGAACAAGCTTTGAAAAGGGCTTTCTTCTCCTTGTCAGATATTTCTAGATGAAACACCTAACAATTCTGAAGGAAAAATGTTGAAAAAATCTTCAAATAGAGTTGAAGAGAGCAGAGCTCAAAGGAGACTCCCTTAGCACAATGTGTGGTAGAAAACCTGAGGCTCTGAGGTTCTCTCAGGAGGGTTCTATGAGGTGAGGCTAATCTGATTGGCTGTTGCTTTGCTTTGGTCTCTTTTGCAAAAAGAGGTGGATATGCTACAAAAAGGGAATGAGACCAAGCCTTTTTCTTTCTCTTTAGTACCTACTGCTATGATATTTTGTTACCGAGACTCCCATTCCGACCACGGGGAATGATACAAGCTATGGGAATCTATGAAAGTTCCAATACTGAAGTAAGGAGGCATTTCCAAGTGAAGGATGCATAACAACATATTTGTTCATATTCCCAGATGTGTTGGTTTGTTCTTCACTCTCTTTCGTACTATTGTTTTGTTGGATTTCTTTCTTCTAGCAGTTGGAGCTACTACTGGAGTCCTCTTCTGGGTATATTGCTGGGCTCTTTTCTCATCCAAAATGACAGTGGGAATCTGATGCCTTGCTCTTCAGTACTAAAATCCATCTCCAATCAAGAGCTACAAGATTGCCAAGGAGGTTGTTAATCCTTTGTCATTATTTCCTCCTAAAGTGTACCCTCTTAAAGAGACAGTTGACACCTTTTATGTATACTATACTTCAGGGAGGTATTGTGGCTTATGGGAGTCCCTTTCCTTGGTCGATTAAGCAAAGGTAATCAACAGATATCAGTGTTTATTTCTTGACAGTTAGGCAACCTGGAGTTAGCACACCATTGTTTTGGAAGGGCATAGATCATACTCCAGACTACATCAGTTTTTGGTGTATTCCTCCTTACTTCTGGCCAAACCCAGCAAAGACATACGCCACATAGCTATATCAGATAACACCCTAATGTCATTGCCACATTCTTTTTTTCAGAAGTACCCGACCTGGCAAGTGCTGTAGGCTAGGGGTCAGTCTACTGTGTGTCAACTCCATTAGAGACAAGTAGAAGATGACATGTTCTTATAAATGTGAGAGAATGTCATAAGGGCAGTGAAAGATAGCATCCTTTGGGACACCGTTAAAATGATAATTAGAAGCCACTAATATCAGCATCTACTAAACAAAATAAAGCCAGATATGCGGCAAGGGAACACTTAGAATCCCAACTAAAAGAGCTAAAAGGGATAAACAAGACGACCGTTGTAATTAAAAATGCTGCAGACACAGGATAGGGCTTTGGATGAGGACAATGCTGAATATGTTCTGCTAAGGATGAAACATTATTAGAGTGGAGGCAATAGAGCGAGAAAAGGCTGTTTTACATACAATCTGAAAGACAAAGTGGCATGGGACAGATTACCAGCTATAAGGGATGAAGGTGGAAAGCTAAAGAATGATGACCTTGGGATAGCTAATGTGTTTAGCGCTTTATACAATAAATAATGCCAGTCTGAGGATGTGACCTTGAGCATATGGAGTACCTAATGAACGCATCATTAATTGTTATTGACTCTGCCGCCTGGACAAGCAAAACAACTAGACAAACTAATAAAAATAGAAAAAGTTTTTAAGGCCCAGTCAAAAGGATCTGCAGTAATGGCATGTGGCGGGCCTTCCCTGGCTTGGTAGATAAACTGCGGTTAAATGACAGCACTCGGAGGGAGGGATGAGTGTGGCGGGATATGGTAGGGTGGCATGGCCAAGATATCCGAAAACAGGTGACTGTAACTCATCGGAATCCTTTACAATCAGGACCTAATCTGTGTTCAAGCGCAAAGCCACGAAAAGAATCCAAGACTCACTAACCTGTAGAATCTCCAGCTACTGTGGCATAGCCACGCGTACTGTAACATGGTCACGCGGAGACATACTTGGAATCGGCAGCAACCCTAAGAGAAAACACACAAAAAGGAAAGAACAAGTAAGAATCCGAGCAATGCCCTTAGGAGTGCAGCATGGCAGTCCTTAGTAACACTGTTTCTATGTCAAACTACCTAGAGTAACTTCTGAGACACATACTTTTCGCACAGAGTAGCTTTTAAAAACGACAACTAACCAATTTTTTCTTTTTAAAACAATAACTGGTGCGCTATGAGGCTTGATTATTTGGCAAAGGCAGATTTCTTGAGCAAGAATAACAAGTGTTTATTCACTGCAAAAAATAACTCGCTGATATGAATCAACTCTAGAGACTTTATAGAGAAGTGCCACAATTGGGTTAACCCTTGAGACATTAATCCAGGATGTGAAATCCGATATAAGAGAGACTGCATTTTCTCCTATTTAGAGTGTGTCTATATTATGACTCAAGACCGGTAAATCTCCACTCCCTAAAACCTTGTCCCTACAATTTTATATAATGTTTGGAACAAGGGTCCCTATTCTGACAAGGTTGCTTAACTCATTCACAAATGCTCGCTAAATGGCTTTATCTATGACAGAGACCATTGTAACAGTCGTTCCCAACCAGGCAAAACCCACACACGATGCAGCTCCTACATCTTCACCTCTTTATTAAACGTTGATGCCAGCACAGGTATCTTGGTGACTAGGTTGGAGACCGATGTTGCCAGCCTTGATTGATTTTGATCAATTGTGCTTCATTACCAGGAGAATCTGAAGAGACAATATAAAACTGACAATACATGTAATAAAGAATATTCACTGAATGGAAAACAATGCAAACTTTGCTTTCGCTCAAGACAGGGAAAGTGCTCATCTGGGTTAACTGGTGATTTATGTACAAAATGCTAGAAACTTTCAGCTCTGCCTCTAGATTGCTAATCTGTATCCTTTGCAGAAACAGAGATCGTATGGCTTGTATTAAGATCAAGGCAGGAATTTTCGCCAGGAGTGGTACAAAAGGGAAAGCAGCAGGGTGCTCATTCCCACCACTATTGTTTGCTCCCCCCATGGTACAAAATTCTGAAAAGTTTATAAATAATGGAGGCATAAGCAGGTTATGAACTAGAAGAGACAAATTATATCCACCACATATATAGATAACCTTTTAGATCCACTCTGATCCCATTTAATCCCTCCCTCCTCTGTTGACAGAATTCAAGGAGTAAGGTGAGGTGTCTGTGTTTAGGATTAACTGGCAAAAATGGCAAGTGTTAAACATAACCCCTTCAAAAAATCCCAAACTAGCATTACAGACAATTGTTTCTCTTCATTGGGCAGATGAGTCTATAACATATGTGAGGTTGCAGATCACTGCACTAATTTAACAAATAACAAACCCAATTATATCCTGCTTTTAAGGCCCAGTCAAAAGGATCTGCAGTAATGGCAATGATGCGGGCCTTCCCTGGCTTGGTAGATAAACTGCGGTTAAAATAACAGCACTCGGATGAGTGTGGCGGGATATCGTAGGGTGGCATGGCCAAGATATCCGAAAACAGGTGACTGTAACTCATCGGAATCCTTTACAATCAGGACCTAATCTGTGTTCAAGCGCAAAGCCACGAAAAGAAACCAAGACTCACTAACCTGTAGAATCTCCAGCTACTGTGGCATAGCCACGCGTACTGTAACATGGTCACGCGGAGACATACTTGGAATCGGCAGCAACCCTAAGAGAAAACACACAAAAAGGAAAGAACAAGTAAGAATCCGAGCAATGCCCTTAGGAGTGCAGCATGGCAGTCCTTAGTAACACTGTTTCTAAGTCAAACTACCTAGAGTAACTTCTGAGACACATACTTTTCGCACAGAGTAGCTTTTAAAAACGACAAGTAACCAATTTTTTTTTTAAAGACAATAACTGGTGCGCTATGAGGCTTGATTATTTGGCAAAGGCAGATTTCTTGAGCAAGAATAACAAGTGTTTATTCACTGCAAAAAATAACTCGCTGATATGAATCAACTCTAGAGACTTTATAGAGAAGTGCCACAATTGGGTTAACCCTTGAGACATTAATCCAGGATGTGAAATCCGATATAAGAGAGACTGCATTTTCTCCTATTCAGAGTGTGTCTATATTATGACTCAAGACAGGTAAATCTCCACTCCCTAAAACCTTGTCCCTACAATTTTATATAATGTTTGGAACAAGGGTCCCTATTCTGACAAGGTTGCTTAACTCATTCACAAATGTTCGCTAAATGGCTTTATCTATGACAGAGACCATTGTAACAGTCGTTCCCAACCAGGCAAAACCCACACACGATGCAGCTCCTACATCTTCACCTCTTTATTAAACGTTGATGCCAGCACAGGTATCTTGGTGACTAGGTTGGAGACCGATGTTGCCAGACTTGATTGATCTTAATCAATTGTGCTTCATTACCAGGAGAATCTGAAGAGACAATATAAAACTGACAATACATGTAATAAAGAATATTCACTGAATGGAAAACAATGCAAACTTTGCTTTCACTCAAGACAGGGAAAGTGCTCATCTGGGTTAACTGGTGATTTATGTACAAAATGCTAGAAACTTTCAGCTCTGCCTCTAGATTGCTAATCTGTATCCTTTGCAGAAACAGAGATCGTATGGCTTGTATTAAGATCAAGGCAGGAATTTTCACCAGGAGTGGTACAAAAGGGAAAGCAGCAGGGTGCTCATTCCCACCAATATAGTTTGCTCCCCCTATGGTACAAAATTCAGAAAAGTTTATAAATAATGGAGGCATTAGCAGGTTATAAACTAGAAGAGACAAATTATATCCACCACATATATAGATAACCTTTTAGATCCACTCTGATCCCATTTAATCCCTCCCTCCTCTGTTGACAGAATTCAAGGAGTAAGGTGAGGTGTCTGTGTTTAGGATTAACTGGCAAAAATGGCAAGTGCTAAACATAACCACTTCAAAACATCCCAAACTAGCATTACAGACAATTGTTTCTCTTCATTGGGCAGATGAGTCTATAACATATGTGAGGTTGCAGATCACTGCAGTAATTTAACAAATAACAAACCCAATTATATCCTGCTTTTAAGGCCAATCAAAAGGATCTGCAGTAATGGCATGTGGCGGGCCTTCCCTGGCTTGGTAGATAAACTGCGGTTAAAATGACAGCACTTGGATAAGTGTGGCGGGATATCGTAGGGTGGCATGGCCAAGATATCCGAAAACAGGTGACTGTAACTCATCGGAATCCTTTACAATCAGGACCTAATCTGTGTTCAAGCGCAAAGCCACGAAAAGAAACCAAGACTCACTAACCTGTAGAATCTCCTGCTACTGTGGCATAGCCACGCGTATTGTAACATGGTCACGCGGAGACATACTTGGAATCGGCAGCAACCCTAAGAGAAAACACACAAAAAGGAAAGAACAAGTAAGAATCCGAGCAATGCCCTTAGGAGTGCAGCATGGCAGTCCTTAGTAACACTGTTTCTAAGTCAAACTACCTAGAGTAACTTCTGAGACGCATTCTTTTCGCACAGAGTAGCTTTTAAAAACGACAACTAACCAATTTTTTTTTTAAAGACCATAACTGGTGCACTATGAGGCTTGATTATTTGGCAAAGGCAGATTTCTTGAGCAAGAATAACAAGTGTTTATTCACTGCAAAAAATAACTCGCTGATATGAATCAACTCTAGAGACTTTATAGAGAAGTGCCACAATTGGGTTAACCCTTGAGACATTAATCCAGGATGTGAAATCCGATATAAGAGAGACTGCATTTTCTCCTATTTAGAGTGTGTTCCCGTGAAGATTATACACCATGTTGTGTAGCAAAAGAAAACGCAATTCATTCATAAATGTATCAGACGGTAGTTAATTCCCGTTTGTGATAAATAAAGATATCTGTCGAAGTAAAGCACCTAGCTGAGACAGAGGCCGTTTGAGAAAAAATTCGAGTTAAAAGTTTATCAGTTGCCAAGTGTCATCCTTGAAGACCACTTAGAAAGCATCTCACTCTTTCCATCCCCTCCTTCCTTTCTGGCGCACCTATCATCTCAAAACATTTAGACTCTGAATTGAGTTGTTCTGAAGAGCAGCGGGAGGACCAGCATCGCCCCTGTGGACTCTCGGGAATCTTCAGGTGAGTGGCAAGTGTGAGAGGAAGGCAAGCTATTAAAAAAAAAAAAATCCACCTGGGCGACATGGTGATCTTGGTTTAAACTGATACACAGGATATGATAAACAGTCCCAGAGGTATATGATTTGGCACAGACCTTAGCAAAAAATTCAAAATGAGGTTTAAGCACCAAGGGTGGAGAATTTAGAACTGTGGAATGAGTTGTAAAGATAGAAAACTTCGTATGACTCATGGAATAGGGACATTTCTAAGGAACACCGTCTCATTTTACAACCATCTTTATTTAGGGGACCATTGGTTCCTAATTTAAGTTGCTACATGTTGCACTTAGAACTGCTTGGAGAATCAAGCCATAACGCAGCACCAACATTTGCATCTTCAAGCACGCATCCACTGAATGCCACGGTTATTACCTCCATGCTACTGGCAGCCCTCAAGCAATTCTACAGAGACAGTTCCAAGTGCAAAGTATTTGAGTCATGTCAACTCCAGGTCCAGTGTGTCCAGTCTAGAAGGAGACTTTTCCTAATGATGCAGCAAAGGCAGATTTCGTAATTTCTTATCTTGGAAGTAGCGAGTCCAATTTGTCAATTTTTATGATTGAAAATAATAATCCAATACTATCTGACCATAGGAAATTTAAGGAGGCTGTTAGAAAATTGTTTGCAAAGCATGTATTATACTGTCAAGTGATGAGGAGTTCCTGAATCTAAAACGAAGGTCCAAGGACCTTTTGACGTATATTATGACTTTTAATTGTTTAGTCGTAGAAGCTAATGGCCTGTAGAGAAAAAAATAGCATCTTTATTTTTATAGGGCATTAAGAGACAACTTGAAGGACTCCCTGTCTTTTATTTTAGATTTACCACAGGCTGCTCAGAATCTATTGCCCTAGTAATCGAATTGGAGCACAGGGTAGAAGAACGAAAAGGGGAGAGGTCTCGAGGTGATGCTATAGTGGTAATAATAAATCCTGAAAGAAAGGAACTGGACCACAAAGGGCAGGATGTAAAACTCATGCATGTCTGGGAATATGATTATTAAGGATGCCAACACACAAGAGCTTAACCTGGCCTTGCAAATTGTTTGTGGAATATATGAGTTTTAAATTCCCTCCTAATTGACAACTTTGCAATGGAAGAAATCAGCAATAAAGATATATATTTGCCGGCAAGAAACTTGACAAATAATGCCTATGGGCTGGCAAGATCATAATGAATTTTTCTCACTGGCACAACACTCCCAATAAAGAGGGGCACCCCCATCAGGAGGTGCCTCAATTTTGGTCCTTAAAGCTCTGAAGCCAGATGTGAGAGTCCTCGCTTGTGGCACTAGTGCCTTTATTTTTCGTATGTTAGCGGAAACATCCTCTGGAAACGTATACATAAATCCTAAGCAGCCAAAAAAAAAGTAAATAATCTTTAGTGATAGCTTAAAGTTAATCAAGGCCCTATAATAGCAGTATCTTGCAGAAACGAGTCTTTGGGGTAAACTCAGTATGTTCTTGCTCGAAACACCTGAACCAATCCCATGGCAATAGGAAAATGACAACATATGGGGGATTCCGGAGATCGCTCTCGGTCATGTAAAGAAAGACAAGGTTAGCCAGAAGTTTACAGCCTCCTTGAGATCGGCCCTGGACCAGGGTTCAATTCCCCGCCTCGGCGGGGCTTGGGCTCAAAAATTCCACGGACTCGATAATTCTCGCTCCGGTGCCTTCTCGACTCACGGGTTCACACTCTGCGACTCTGGGCAATAGCTTGCTTAACCTCTTCGACGCTAATGACAAGGGTAACTCGTCATGAACTTTCCATTCATTTCAATGGAAAATGAATGTAAAATATTAAGGTGCCATAGCAGCGAAGTGGTTAATCTCCACAACGGCCCCTCGCGGTGGGATGCCTGGCTTTCACCTTGTGGATACCCTGCCGGGGTTATCTCACAGGGGAATACCAGGACGGGTTCCCTAAGCAAGCGCCGGGAAACCCTTTGTGGGTAGCTGTGCGCTATATAAGCTCAAATACATTTACATTTACAATGCCTTGGACTTCAGAACACTAAACAGAAGAGTGGGTTTTCCCTCCGTATTTCACGAGGGTAAGCAATTTCCAAGTGTGCCACACTCTGACAACCGACCATGCAAGGCTATCCTGTACCCTCAATAGGGATACTCAAATTGATACAACTTCAAACAATTAGTACAATTAGTACACAAGAGGGAGATTTAAAGAATAAAATGGCCAACAACGTCTTCACCTTCCTCCCTGGTGGAGTTAAGAGAATCTCTGCAATTTGAGGCAAGCGATTCTCTGCTCTCAGCAGCGAACTGGCCGAAATTACTGGAAAAGCTAGTGGAGAGACTCACCAGTAAGGTCAGCCAGGCAGTGCTTATACTCAGAGGGTAGCTTGTAACCCAGAGCAGAGGGTCCTTAAACAAGAACTAAATAAACTCCAAAGGTTAGCCCACAAAAATACTGATACTGCTTCAGAAGCAACTGTGATCTGGAAGGTCAGAAAGTCTGGGAAATCTTCTGGGAAAATCAAAAAGAGGCATGGGTGGAACTACACGAGGCCTTGAAAACCAAAAATCCAGCAACATTCTGTAATCTCATTACAATGAGCTTGAGTCAAAATTCTTGTCTACCGTGTCAAAGTGGTTAGAATACATTTTCAACCTTTATAATGCTGAGAAAATGAGTGTGGGCAGGATGACCATGCAGAAGAACTAGTAGGCCCCTCTAATAAAAGAATCAATGAATTGTACACTGGCATCTTTTCGAGCTGCAGGAGCCCCGGGCCACAGAAGAATGGGCATCTCATAAAATAAAAACCACCTCTGGAGGAAAACAAGGCTGTATCCTTGCTCCACTATTGTTCAACCTATACTTGGCGGACATTAACAAAGCACTGGGGTCGACACGTGCTGTGGAGATCTACCGGGGAGTGGTGAATTGGCCCGGACATCTAACCCACAGCAAGAACCTGTATGCTGCTTCCCCAGTCCTGCGGAGGGTGGCTGACTGGCGTGAGGGGCCTTGACCGTGGGCAGTGCCCCCCTCCTACCTTGATCCTACTGCTGGTGGGCTGGATGTCTCTTCCTATACTTGGTGGACGCCTGCCCTAGCCATGAGATGGGTGACTGGTCACTGTTGCTGCCCAGCCTGGCGTTGTGCCTTCTGCTGGTCCTTTCTTCTCCCTGTATCCTGCTGCTGACGCGGAAGGCCCAGCCTGGTGTCTTTTGCGGGCTGTGCTGGCTGTGCTGTGGGAGCAACTGGGAGCCCTGTGCAGACGACGGGGAGATTTGTGCTGGGCCTGGCTGCGGACCATGGAGGGAGCGAGATGTCTGGTGAACGGTGAAGGACTGTCCCTGGTGCTCCTCCTTCCACCCCTCGTGACACGCTTGACTGGGGCCGCACTTGAACCCATGTCCAGACGGGAGCCTCAGGGCCTAAGCCATTATGAGTAGGAGGGCTGCTGCAGTGCACACAAAAGCCCAGGGCGAGGGATCCGGGTAGAGCCGCTGCAGGTCTGGATGGTAGTAGCAAATATTGAAATGGGAACATTGAAGGCCGAAGTGGAGAAAGGTTCCATGTGAACAGCAGTTGAACATGGGTCAGTCTGTCCTGAGAGATGGGTCTGCGCCATTCAGAAGGGACGGCCGATGGCATATGTTGCCCTCGCCGATCAAAAGGGAGTTGGGTTCAGATCTCCAAACCCGGAATGGCGGAGACAGGCGCCCTCGCGGTGTCCATTGCAGTAACGCAAACTATCCTGTTTCTCTAGGAGCTCTGGGGAGAGTTTGTTTTTCTCTGTGAAGGGCAGGGCGCCCTGGTATAGGTTTGCCCCAAGAGGAGCCTGAGCTTTTGAAAGCGTCGGATTTCTGGCTGAATCCAGTGAGCTGTTGCTGGTCCTCGAAAATCTGGGGGAGATGGTGTACATCTCACGCCGGGCCATACCCATAACCGCAGCAGGCCTTCATGATGGTGCACATCTTCTGACATGTTGGAACAATGTGGGTAAGGGAAGTTGGCAAGTCAGATCTGTAACTTAGGGATAAGGATCGGCTCTAAAGGCTGAGTCAGTCGGGCTGGGGTGGAGTGCAAAGAGGGACTTCCTGTGGATCACTCCAGCTGCAATGGTCGCCTCTCCCCATGCCCCCGCCCCGGGGGTGCTGGACTGGCATTCTGCCTCGGCCAGCACCTAGCAGCTGACTTAGAACTGGTGTGGACCAGGGGAATCTGACTGTTTAATTAAAACAAAGCATTGCAAAGGCCCGAGGCGTTTGTTGACGCAATGTGATTTCTGTCCAGTGCTCTGAATGTCAAAGTGAAGAAATTCAATGAAACATGGGTAAACGGCGAGAGTAACTATGACTAAGAAGATGGAATCCAGTGTGATTTCTGCTTTATGAATTATGAATATTTTGCATAAACTATTTCTTCATCCCAGTTATGCATTTATACCTGCAGGACACTGGCTTGAACACACATTATCTTGTGGGAGCTGTGAAACTAAGGTGTTTAACAGAACGAATATGTTTTTCTACTTGAATCAACATCCTAAGGTAATTTTTACCACGAGGTATGCTTTCATGTACAATTTTACCCACGCAGCTAGCGAAGCCAATTTAAGGTGATGTTATGTGAGTGGGAGGGAAACTCGTTTTTTTCTACCCACCATCCTTTGCAGTTTCCTTTCTTTGCCTTTGTAGTGTGGGAGCCACCCGGCCCACCTTATACAGCGTTGCACCCTGTTTCACCCTGGAGGGCGGGCTCGCCCAAAAGGGATAATGAATGGGCGCATGAGCGCTCGTGGTCTAAGCCCTCACTACATTACTTGTGTGTGTGTATTCTTTCCTGCAGAGATCACAACGCAGGCCTCGCAACGTAGCACTGGGTCACCCACCTTCCGGCCCACTACAACCTTATTTATATTCTTTTCTGCAGGGCTGTGCCTTTCTGATATGCAGGCTCTATTTCTCTTGTTTCTGATGAACAAGCCCTGTGTATCTTTTTCCTCCTGTCTCCGATGTATATCTCCGGTGCTTTTGTTTTTTCCCCCCTTTTTGATGATATCCCTTTACCTTTTGCCAACCATCTCAGTTATTGTGTCTTCCCCTTTCTGTCTCTGAAGCATATTTCCACCCAGTATATTTCTCTTTTTGCCTCTGATGCACAGATTCTGTCTTTTTCCCTCGCTACTTTGCGCCCATGAGTCTGATGCACATATTTTGTTTATTGCTGTAACCTTAAGGTCCCTTTAGCTGTTTCAATAACAAAGTTTGCTAAAACTTCTTTCTGCTTTGCAAGCTATCTGTAAATGTTCGTAGTCTTTTTTCAGTGAATAGGTGATTAAAGGTTTGGCATTAGCCAAGACTTTCTGATTTGACTAAAATTGTATATATAGCATACTTACAAAAGGTTTTAAACAGCCTCCCCTTTCAATCAATCTATTGTTGTCGTTTACATCTTCTGCACATTACAACATGAGGGCACTGGATCAGCTCACTTAAACCATTGGCTAACGTCACTGCGAGTGGCAGCAGTGTGCCCTTTTACAAGGATCATATCCACACAAAGTAGCTCCCTTTTATGCATGAGGTTTCAAGAATAGAATTTGTGTTTTTTTGAGACAAAAAATATTTTTGCTTCTACGTAACTTTATTTTTACATATTGGCGCATACCTGGCACATCCTTAAACAATAACGTTTTACATATGCAATGCGAACAAGCATTGCCAAAGCAATATATGATGGTAGCAACAACTGACTTATTAGTTTCGTCAAAGCTTGTTTAGAGCTGTGTTTGGTTTTAACAGCACAGCTGGGAAACAGAGCTATCACTAGCAATATACTTAGATTGGGTTTGGGTCTGCCTCTTTCAGACATTGGCTTACTTCAAACAGCTAATTTCATCTGTTGACTTGAGACTGTCAATTATGTCAGGGCTCAGCCCAGTGGAGTGTTTGTCTGTTACCTATTCCTATTGCCTGTTTGGGTGTATCCTTCCACCTCCACTGCACTGGTGTGCTTCAATGTAACTGTATGAGGGACTACTTTACAACAGTAAACCTATCTGTGCGCTCCTCCTGGGTCACTCACAAGTATCTCCCTCTAGTGTGCTTATACTGCAAGCAATAGAACATTAAACCCTCACTTATTGACTCTGTCGATGCTTGTTATCCATACTAATATAATAAAGAGAGAGCCCAAACCTTTGAGGCGGGTTATCTCAGGAACCACAGCACCAATCACAACACCCAACACAGCGTTGGAAAGGGCAGTTGCAGCAGAAGGACATAGGCTATGCAGACGCCCACAATATACATTTAAAAGGTAAAAGAACCGTGCCAGCAAAGTAGTCCCTTGTGGGCGTATCTGCGTTGTGATGTGGGCGTGTGCTGGGGGCGTGACAAACGCTGGGGGCGTGTGGTACGTTCCACCCTTCAAGCCATGTCTCATATCGTGTGCTAATCCCACCCTGCTCCCTTTAAATACCCCTGCAGCTCATAATCATAACCCACCCTTACTCCTTAAAATACCCCAACACCCTTAAACACTAACCCATCTTAACCCTATAGGTATACCCTGTACCCCAAAACCCAAACCTAGCCCTGAACCCTAAAAATACCACTGTACCCCAAAACCCAAACCTACCCCTGAACCACAAAACCCAAACCTAGCCCTGAACCCTTAATATAACTCTGTACCCCAAAACCCAAAGCTACCCATGAACCCTAAAAATAACCCTGTACCCCAAAACCCAAACCTATCCCTGAACCCTAAAATACCCCTGTACCCCCAAACCTAGCCCTGAACCCTAAAAATACCCCTGTATCCCAAAACCCAAACCTACTCCTGAACCCTAAAAATACCCCTATAACCCAAAACCCAAACCTAGCCCTGACCCTAAAAATACCCCCGTACCCCAAAACCGAAACCTAGTCCTGAACCCTTAAAATAGCCCTGTACCCCAAAACCCAAACCTACCCCTGAACCCTAAAAATACCCCTATACCCCAAACCCATACATATCCCTAAACCCTAAAACTACCCCGGTACCCCATAACCCAAAACTATATCTGAACCCTTAAAATACCCAAACACCCCAAAACATATACCTCAGTACCCCAACACATATACCCCTATACCCATACGTACTTTATCCAAACATTTAAAAAAAACATGCTTTTACCATTCATGCATTTACAACGAATTTCGTTGTAAATGTATGCGTGTTAAAAGCATATAAAATGTAATGCCATGCGTTATAATGGTATTGCGGAGTCATGGTACTTTTGTAATGAAAGTATGCGGAGTGATGGTATGTGGAAAGAAAGTTGCTGAATAATGGGTGTTTACCCTCCCCCGGTAAGTACATTGGTGGCACGGCGGCCCACATCTCCAGCAACATACTCATATTTTTTCACCACCCATTTGAAAAATGCACAGGTCCCTCTCATTGATGGCCAGCACCGACATACACTTTTAGACACACCTTCTGCCACAAGTTCTAGAATTGCGAACTTTAGAGCTGGGGAGCTTCATTTGAATCTCGGTATCGGCTCAACATCCTGTGATTCAAGGCTAATTGCTTTGTCTCCCCGTGCCTACCACAAATGAATGTGTTCTTCTGTAATGTAAATTGTGCTCATGCCATGTTGTCGAGTTCGCGCTATATAATATTGCAAGGAAAAATAAAGTAGGGAAACTCGAGTTCACACACTACTGAACGCGCACTCTTAAGTGCATCAGCAGTGCACTGTGAATCGGAGCGTTTCACAGGCCTGTCACAGATACGAAATGCTATCAAAACGAAATCCTACAAAACAATATACTACTGGCCGGCAGCAATTCATACCCGGACAACGTCGGGACGGGCTGCTAGTGCCTTATTATATCAGGTAGCACACACTTTTGATAGCCATGTACACACCTTACATTTATGTGTATGGTATACAGTGCAGCTCTGTACTACTATGATAATCTCAAGGCATGCACCTAGTGCATGTTTAGTGCTTTGCACAAATAGTTGGTTGCTGTACAGTGCGTGGGCCTCGCTTAAAAAGAACAAAGCCTGCCTGCATTCTTGGACTGCATGCTCTAAATATTGTAGGACCCTTTGAACTCCTACGGCCACTGCCTGGATTCAATCCGTATTGCTCATCGGCTCCATGCGGCAGAATTAATCCCCGCCTCACGTGAGAAAGAATATCAGACTTTGCTTCTACACAGCCGGTTCCCTTAACTCACGGCGTGCAGCTCATTCAAGGAATGTGAACTTTGTGACTCCTCAACAGCGCACCGCTTGGCGGGCGCCCCGTGTTGTCTGACACCTTCACAACTCTATCCAGATTAAATTGTCCTGTTTTACAGTCTACCTCCACTCTCACATTTCCTTGTGCTCGTGGTGCAGTAAAGATTGTACCCAGTCCCTGTCCTGAGGAGAACCTGTAATTATTCCGGTTCAAAACGAGTTGACCCCCAGCCTGTGACAACAAAGAAGGGTGCAGCTAGGGATCAACTCATCCCACTGATGTGGGCCCTTGCGTGCAACCAGATCGAACATTTAGTCACAGGTTTTGTGTGACAGGCAGGCAATTGTTTTCCACTCTTGATTCCGCCTGTCCACTGGTATTTCAGTTAAAGGACTGGTCTTTTCCTTTCATGTTGTATATGTTATTTGACTACAATTGATTTGGGCTGTATGTATTGTATTCAAAGTTGTACTTTGGTGTCATGTGATTGTTTGAATATTTAGTATTCACTTTTGTATATAGTGTATTCATTGTGCACATAATTTTTTTTTTTTTTTTGAAAAAAGACCTTTATTGCGAATGTTGCCAACTGTCAGAATACAAATGTCATTGCAGTTCGACTGTACAGTGCATCAAAGTTTACACAAGTTCCAAGTGCAGATTCGCTGCACCTAATACACAGCCTGTGTGCTGGCATCCCGGAGGCCCAGCGGCGTAACTCGATGTCATAACTTAATCAAGAGCAATGTGATTGTGCACTGTTGGCCCCCAGCGTAGCATCAAGACAGTCGACAGTCAATAAATTGAGGCATAATAGTACGGTCTCTCATGAACCAGGAAAGGGCAGGAAAGCAAAAGTGGAAAAGGGAAAAACTAACCCAAACTACCCCCAAACACCCCCCAGGCCCACCCCGTTTGCTATTGAGTACCGTGAAGGAGTCCTAGTGCCGCTTCCTGTGTGCGTGATGTCGTGTACGTACCGTGTATGGTCTGCACCCGTCCCCCGCTAGCCCTATCCCCTAAGCCATGACACACCAATCCCCCCGTCCCCGTCACTCGCCTAAACTTTCCCTGTACCCACCTCCCCCCAGAGGAACACTAAAGCCCCCCCTGCGGTAATTGCCTCCGTTCCAGAGCAGTATCTAACCCCTCTTCCTGAGGGTCCACGTCCTCCGATATGTCACTGTCGTCCACCTCCCCCTTTTGTTGGTACTCCTTGTAGAGCCCCCAAAAGGACTTGGGTCTACTCTTGGGAGGCAGCAGCTCGCTGTACAATTCCGTCTGTGTGCAACAGTATTGGAGATCCCTGAGCCATCTCGTCTTGGTGGGGAGAGGACCGCGCATCCAGCACGCAGCCACCACCCTTCTGGCCAGTAGCAACGCTACGTCCACTAATCTGCGCAGCGCAGGAGCCAACGGCTTGGAGAAGCCCAGTAGCGCAAGCGATGGGGATCTCAACAGCGGTTCCCCTATAATCTGTCCCAACTCCGCGAAGACCTCCTCCCAGAACGCACTCACTCCCGGGCACAGCCACGCCAAATGAAGGAAATCAGCGGACCCGGTCCCGCAGCGCTCGCACTCCGGGGAGCCTCGTAGGCCGTAGCGGTGTAGCCGCTCCGGTGTATAGTATACTCTCTGTAGAAATTTGAAGTGCACCAAGCGGTGTCTGCCATTAAGCGAGACCCTGCGAGTGTTGGCGCAGCAGTAGCGCCACATAGCATCGTCTATGGGGGTTTGGAGATCCGCTTCCCACGCCGCCCTCGGGGCCGAAGTAGGTAATGCCTGAAATGACGGCCCAAGCCTGTTGACCGCAGAGATCAATTTGGCCGGAGTTTTTGTTCTGATGATGTGCGTCAGTTCCGGGACCTCTTCAGGCTCCTGTAGCGCGGGGCCCAGTATCACTCTGCAGGCCGACCGTATCCTGTGATACTGAAACTTCTGCAGCAGTGACGGAGCCGGGGAGACAGGGGGGAGTTGTTCCCAGGTTTTCAGCGCTCCGTCCAAGAACAAGTCCTCCATTGTGTGCACGCCCAGGGCCTTCAAGGCCTCAGTCACCCCCCTCTCATTGAGCGGGTCCAACCACAGGGCCCAGGCTACCGGCATCTGCGGGGAGTACAGTAAGGGACATCCCCTTTCTCTCAGCAGTGCTTGCCACGCATGGTTCGTCGCCTTAAGCGAGACCATTCGCCCAACTGCTCGGCCTGTTGGGAGACAAATCGTGGCGGGTAGGGGAAGTGGATCAGCGAATAGTTTCTCCAGTATGAGATGCGGAATGCGGGCATCTCCATGGATCCAGGAGTGTAAGTGGGTCGCCTGCGCCACCCGGTAGTAGCGCTCCAGGTCCGGTGCCCCCAGGCCCCCCATTTCACATGGGAGCATTAGTGTCGTCCACTTAACACGAGGTTGCTTTCCGCCCCAGGCGAGCTTAATCAGGACTTGGTTCAAGCGCTTAAAGAACGATTTCGACAAGACCACCGGAATATTAACAAAGAGGAAGAGAAACCGGGGGAGTACCACCATCTTCATAAGGGCAATCCTGCCCAACAAGGAGAGGGGGAGCTTAATCCAGGCGTCCACATCATCCTCGAGCTTGGTAAACGCAACCCCATAGTTATCGCGGATCAGGATCTCTGGGTCCGTGTGGAGACGGATGCCCAGGTATCTCACTGAGTCGTCCGTCCACTGTAGGGGATACTCCATCTCAAACGGCCGCGTGACTGGGGTCAGAGGGAAAGCAATGGACTTATCCCAGTTCACTTTGAGTACCGACAGCGCCCCAAATCGGACCACCTCCCTGAGTATCGGTGCTAGATTAGTGGCCGGGTCCCGGACGTACAGTAAGGTGTCATCTGCATAAGTGGAGATGCCAATCTTGTATGTGGGGAAGCTGACACCCTCCAGGCTATGATATTCTCGCATGGCACACGCTAGTGGCTCAGCCACCAATGCATATAACAGGGGGGACAATGGGCATCCCTGTCGGGTGCCTCTACCGATGTGTATCGGTGCCGAGACCCTGTCGCCGAGACGCAGGCGGGCTGAAGGGTGATGATAAAGAGCCCCTATTCTCTGAAGAAACGGCTCGCCCAGCCCCAGTTTGCGCAGGACCCTGATCATGAACGGCCATTCGACAGAGTCGAACGCCTTCTCCATATCTAAGAATATCGCCAAGGCGGGGTTCTCCTGCTTCACATGCTGTATCGTCCCCAGCACCGTGCGGATATTATAGGTTAGGTTCCTGCTAGGTACAAAGCCCGATTGTTCCGGCGCCACTAAGTCCGGGACCAGCAGCGCGAGTCTGTTTGCTAGGACCTTCGCGTAGAGTTTCGCGTCCACGTTCAGCAAGCTGAGCGGGCGGTACGACCCACATTGGTCCGGGGGCTTCCCTGGTTTCGGGATCGTGACCAGCAGCGCTTCCCGCATTGAGGTTGGCATTTCGCCCTCTTCGCAGACTGTGTCAAAGAGGGCAAGCAAATGTGGGAGTAAGAGGTCCTTGAAGGCTTTGTAAAAGCCTGCCGTGAGACCGTCAGAGCCCGGGGTGCTCCCCGAACGCATGCCACTCAGTGCATCCAGAATCTCATCCTCATGAAAGGGGGCCATCAGGAATTCCCTGTCTGAATTCTTAAGGAACGGCATCGAGATGTAATCTAAATAATCATCTATCTCGGTTTCCACACCCCCCGCCCTGGAACGGTACAGGTCCGAGTAATATCGGCGGAACGTCTCCAATATTTGGTCCTCCTCAACCGCTCGGACGCCCTCCGGTGTCTGCAATTCATCTACCACCAATGGTTTACGGGACCCCTTGGCCATACGCGCCAGCAGGGCCCCCGGCCTCTCCCCCTCACCATAAGCCCGAGCCGTGGCATACTTTCCCATATAGAGAACTTCCCTATCCGCAAGCGCGTGATATTCCGCTAACATGGGCGCCAGGTCTCGTCCCGCCTCTCCCTCCGGGTCCGTCAGTTGTTCCCTCTCCAGGGCCGCAATCTTGTTCTCGAGTGTAGTGAGATCCCTTCTAATGGAGCGTAGGACACTTGAGTGTTTGGACATGGCCATCCCCCTAATATAGACCTTGAAGGCTTCCCACACGGTGAAGAAGCTATCTACGGAGTTAGTATTGGTGGCGAAAAACCGTTCTATGTCTTCCGCTAGTTCCTCGCGGAAGGCGTCATCAAGGAGCGCATAGGGCGGGAAACGCCAAGTGTATGGCGGGATCCCCTTCCTAGCAGTGGAGAGACTGAGCAAGACCGGGGAGTGGTCCGATAACGTGCGTGGGAGAACTGTACACGAGCTGATGCCACCCAGTACCGAGGAGGAGGCGAGCCAGTAGTCTATCCTAGTATGTATGTTGTGATATGCGGAGTAGTGCGTGTAACCGACCTGCGTAGGGTGCTTCTCCCGCCAAACATCCACCAGGTCCAGCTTTGTCATTTCCGCTCTCATGTAGACAGCAGACGCAACTGGTCTCCTAACAGGGCCCGCCGAACGGTCCCTGTCGGGGTCAAACACAAAGTTGAAGTCTCCCCCCCATAACATTTTGGTGTATGTGTGTGACCTACAGGTAGCTGGCAGTGCTGTGTAGAACTCCGGGCTGTCATGGTTAGGGCCATAAACATTCACCAGGAGCAGGTCCAACCCCCTCCCCGTGCACTTAGCCACTACATATCTACCCTCCGTGTCCACAGATAGAGGGGTAAGTTTCAATCTCGAATTAGGGTTAACCCAGGTGATTACACCGCGGGCGTGTGAGGTGAAACCCGCTACTGCTATATTCCCTGCCAACCCTCTGACCTGTAACATCTTACTGTGGACAGGCAGGTGTGTCTCTTGCAGCAGGGCCACATCCACTTGGTGCCTATGTAGGAAGCTCATCACCTTTCGTAGCTTTCGGTGGTCATTCAGCCCTCGCACGTTCCAGGTTAGCAGGGACAGCGCGCGCATCGGCTGCGGGCGCTCAGACACTACAGCAACAGACATCTTGAATCATAGCACGCCATATTGACTCCATCGGGAGGTATCGGACCCCCAAACATTACAGCATCACACAAGGCAGGAAGACAGTCACCCCGCTCACTCGCACACCCCATTCGCCAGACATTCATAGCAAACCACAGGCCCTTCAATTCCCGAACAACAAACCCCTCAACTTTCTTCCAACCACCCTCCCCCCTGACCCCGCCCCACCCACAGCTGACCACCCCCAACCCGGCCAGACAGCACCCCCCACAATTCCCCATCAACTCAAATGCCCCAAAGTAGCGGGCGATACTAGTCCCAACTCCCTAGGGAGTGCCTCAGCCAAAAGCACAGGGGCAAAGCGTTCCGAAACTACGTAATAACCACCAGAGGTGTAAAAGTTCTCTTCCCTCCAGTTCCGTCCCCCCGCTCAGCCCCCCGTGTTGCAATGCCTCAAATTGTATTCACTCGGATCCCCCCCCGCCCCCCAACCCGTCTCTGAGCATAACATAGTGAACACCTCACCAGCAGTCGTGAATCAGACCAGTAACAACAAGGCAGTATGAGTCGCTGTGACGCGCTTCCACCCGACTCTCCGCCATTGTCTCTAGTTGAGTCCAGGCCACAGCCCATAACAGGGAGTCTCAGAGTGCATCCACAGTATCTTCTCCAACAAACACACTACTACTGAAAATAAATCAGGTGCGATGCCTCAGTCTTGTTCCTCCATCGTTGACGCCTCCTCCAAGTCCTCTCCGTGCCGCAGTCGGTGTTCCTTGCGTTCTTTGGCCCAAGTTTTCAGTGATTTCTGCAGTTCCTTCGGGTCCGTGAAGAAGTACGATTTCCCGCCGGTGTTAATCCTCAATTTGGCCGGGTACAGCATCGCATAGTCTAGGCCCAGCTCGCGCAGCTGCTTCTTGTGCGGTATGAACTGGCGGCGTTCCTCCTGTACTTTGGCCGTGAAGTCGGGGTACAATGATATCTTCATACCTTCAAACTGCAGTTGTCCTTTCTCCCGAGCTAGCCGCAGGGCCGTGTCTCTGTCCCTGTAGTTTAGGAGCTTGGCAATGATGGGTCGAGGAGGAAGACCAGGTTGGGGTTGAGGGCCCAAAGTGCGATGCGCTCTCTCCACTATGAACATTGGGGAGAAGGCCTCCTCCCCAAGTAGCGTTTTCAGCAGGCGTTCCACGTAGAGCTCCATCTTGCCCGTCTGAGTTGATTCCGCCACTCCCGTTATGCGAATGTTCGATCTGCGGGAGCGCGCTTCCAAGTCCTCTGCCTTATCACGGATCACTTGGAGCAGCCTGCCGAATTGTCGACGGTCTTTGTCCCACTCTGTCTGTGCCTCCTCCGCTTCCGTGAGGCGTCGTTCTGCCATGTCGAGGCGCTCAGCATGTTTGTCCACACGTTCCGCCATGCGGTCCATGCGGTACGATAAATCGTCGATCTTGGAGCCCACCGCTTCTATACTGTTCTGGATTCCTTTCTCCATCGCCGCCAGCAGCTCTCTCAGGTCCGCAGGGGTCGAGGCCGCTGCGGCGCCTTTCGGGGAGGCCTCTGCTGCCTGTGACTCCGGCCCCCTCGTTTTCCGGCGGTCAAATGAGAGTTTCGCTTGCGTTGCATCGTTTTTCCCCATGGTGAGGGTCCAGCACCAGTGCGGATCTCACCCTGCAATTGTTCAGACAGTGCTGCAAGTGTAGAGTACCGCACACTCCTCAGTCCCAGCTACGGCGGCACTGGCGAGCCTAAAATGGCGGCTGCGTCGCAGAAGTAACCTACGGGGTGCTCCTCGTGTCGGGGTGCGCCAACAGCCCAGCACAGTGTCTGGCCTCGACTGGCGTACTAATGATAGTGTCCCTGCAGGCGTATCGTCCCTGCGCCTGGTTTTCCGAGTGAGCCTTGGCGGGCATGCGAATCGTGCCCCGCCCCAGTATCTGCGTGCTGCGCTCTCCGGCTCCTCCGGGTGTCAGGGCCGCACGTCAGGTGACGTCGTGCGGCCAGCTCCGCAGGGCAGGTCGCGGCTTCAGGCCTGGTCCGCGCCTCTCTCCGTCGCCTATCTTGTGCGGGTCGTTACCCACAGCCACCGGCGCTCCGGGCCACTCAATCGGGTCAGGGGGCCACCGGGGGTCACCAGGCACCGAACCCAGTCAATTCGGCATTAAGCAGGATAGTTTTGCAGGATTTTTAAGGGGCTTAAGCGAAGAGCCGAAAGCTCACACGTCCGCCATCGACGCCGGCTAGCTCCGCCCCCCATTGTGCACATAATTGTTTTTGCTTTTGACTTGACTGTTTTTGACAGTGTTTCTTTTTGATGTCATGCCTTTATGAACTTTGAAACGTGCTTATGAACCAAAATAAATGTTTTGCTAAGTAAATGGTCTGTTCACGCAGTACTTATGGGCTGTGTGAGCTCTAATTGGAAATCAAAATATCCAGGCTAGCCACTTTTGTTCTGTTTCGCAATTGTTGAGGTCCAGGCTGGCCAGTTTGTTGGACCCAAAACCTTTTTGTGTACATCTAAATATTGTAAAAGCATTGTAAATATTTTGTGTGAAACCACTTTACAAAACTGCCTAGAAAAGCTTTGGATGATGAATGACTTTTTTCTGTTTTGACAACCATGATTTGCAATGTATTCTCTGAGAATGTTTTCTTATTAGATTTGGGCGTAAGATAATTTTTTTTGTAAAGGTACTATTTTCAGTAGTATAAACAAGGAACTTGGAATAAAAGTTCCCTGATAAAAGCTATTTGTTGCAGCACATCTGTTTATCAGAAATTTCATCCTCAATTTAGCTACCTACGAAAATTGTTTTTGTGTTTTATAGAGGCTGTTGGGCATCAATCTAGTGGATAGAGCTTGCGACGGAGCCTTTTAGAATCTATCAGCCCGATTCATCAAGCTGAATTGGGCTTGCAAAGGGCCAGATTCTGAGGATCTGGCCCTTTGCAAGTGCGATTTTTGCATTTGGAATTCATCATCCCAAATGCAAAAATCGCTATTTGCGAAATCGCATATTTGCGAGGAATTGAATTTAAGGAATCTCTATTAGAGATTCCTTAAATGCAATTCATGAACCAATTTTAAATTGCGAATTCGCAATATTTGGTCGCTATTTACCACGAAGTCTGACTTCGCGGTAAATAGCGGAAAAATAGAAAAAAGCACTTTAATGCATTTTTCTCTTTTGCATGTTACACGCACACATGTCCTTTGGACATGTGTGTGCGCAACACCTGTGTAAATTACATTTCAGGGGTGCTACAGGGTGTCCTTTGGACACCCCTGGCACCCTTGAAATCGCTATCTTATTTGCGATTAGCTAATTGCTATTTGCAAATAAGGAATGTGTAGGAATCGCAATTTATTTTGCGATTCCTACATGAATCCCGTTTTGCGAGTCTGATAGCAATTCCTTATGAATTGCTATTAAAGACTCGCAAAACGGGTCTTTGATGAATCTACCTGTTAGCCCACTAATTCCTGCATGCACTACATGTTAATTGGTGACAAACTGCATAGCTTCTGGAAGCATTTGCACTCAACAAAGCTGAAGGCCTGCAGCCTTTGCTTGAAGAATGCGTTAAATACAATCAGGCAATACACTTCCACTGTCTGGGAAGCTGTCCCCACCTTCCATCTTGTGTGAATGCAAACCAGAGGCATTCAAAGGGCTCCAATTCTGCTTTGTAACTAGTACTGAGAGCTAAACTTGAGGACGAACGCCAGCAGGCATCAAGTCTTGCATCTGCAGAATCTTCGTTTCAATGTGTACATTATTTCCCAATATATTGTCTCACACTGCCATGATCTTGAAGTTAGTGCTTCCTCTAATTGCGGACTAAAGCTCTTGCTATTTCTTGACATACGCGACCAGCCATTATTTTTAACTTTCAATCTTTAAGCTCATCAATTGACCTGGCCGGATTGGTGGGGTAGCAGCATTCTACCAGAGGTCAAATGGTTTACGTAATTTAACCCTTTTGGATTGTTTGTGGGGGTTCAGACCTCGTGTATGTGAGCTGGACCCCCTCCCCTCTCCAGGACCATTAAAAAAATGCCCATTTCAGAAATACATAAGTTTCCTTGATACCCAATTTTCACTCTGCCTATTTCGCTATAAGAATTGTTCTATGTTCGGTACTCAATGAAAAACCATTGTACAGTGTAGCTCAACTCAGTGGTTTGTTCTGGGGTAGCTTGGGTTGTTGGAGAACCTACAAACCTTATATATTCCCGCAACTAGAAGGGTCTAGCAGACATAATGGTATATTGCATTTGTCACTTGGCTATTGTGACAAAAAGGTACAGATGAAAATGCAACAAATTACGATTGTTTTCCTACTCTTTTTCAATATTTCTTGATTTCAACAGTTATTTTCCTTGGGACAACCTTTCGAGATCTACACATAGGACCCTTTACTGAATTTGGAATGTCTACTTTAAAGAAATCTATAGCTTTCCTGAACAACCCACGGGTTTCACACTGGTTCCTACCACAAACTGAAAGTAGGTTGAATAGCAGAAAAAATAGTGAAAATAGACCATCTTTTAGAAAAATGACAAAACAGGTATTCTGAATCAGCCCTGCATGTTCCTGAAAACTGGGAATATGGTGAATTTAGTACAGCAAACTGTTTGTGAATGCAATTTTTAGGAGTATATTGTGCTCACATATATAAATTCGGAGAAGAGAGGAGGGACCAACTTTACCCCTGAATCCCCCATTAAAGCAAGGTAGATCTGGGGATAATGGGTTGGTGGCACTAAACCTAATAGATTCCTCACAATTATATGATATAACCAAGGGAGGAAATTAAACTCTTTAAATATGGGTAGAGCCAGAAGTACTAGACTAGGACGTACCTCTCACCTCACTAACAAAAGTGAAGCAAAGAATTAACGCTGCATCCTTACAATGAATTCACAAGGCTATAAGTAGCAAGGTATAATAAATATAACTCTTAGGATCAAGCCTAAACAAAAATATTCAGTTCCAGACAAAAACTCCTATTTGTAACCAGATATTGAAATAGGATTGGGACTGGTAACAACCCATACCAGGTATATATATTAAAGAAGTTAACATGCTACCTCTGTAAGGAATATATAGATTTTATGAATTGTTTTTAATGTATCACTGTCTCTGATACTACATATCCCACAATGCTTCTATGGTGAGCCTAGTGGGAGTTCGGTATAAATGGAGAAACAAAAGAGGGACTCACTCAACCGTGATCTAGACTTGTTTGTCGAAAGCATTGGTGATGCCCGGTTACTTACCGGAAATACACATTACTCCGAGTCCTGGTCTCCCCGTCCCATTCCTGACAAGTAAGCAAGTAAGCAAGTGAGCAGCTAGTCTGCTCCCCAGAAACCTAAAACCTAGCAGAGCTTTTCAGCACTTCCCCCAATATGGCGCCACCAATCCGGTGAGGATAAAGGGGGAAGTGCATCATAGAACATCCTGAGAATACCAAAGAAAACCAGAACAAAACAGATAACCAAAGAAAACCCAAACCAGGGAGGGAGGGAAGGGCTCAGGAATGGGACGGGGAGACCAGGACTCGGAGTAATGTGTATTACCGGTAAGTAACCGGGCGTAACCTCCTCGTCCTGTCTCCCCGTCCCATTCCTGACAAGTGAGCCCATACCCAAGCACACGGTGATTGTGAGAAAAAACCAGACCAGAAAGTATGAGAAAAGACAGGTCCATTTTAATCAATAGAAAACAGTACAGACTACAAATCATGTACAGAAGACAGGACACAAGCCCCAAAGGCAGCAGATGCCGCCATCCCCAACTGAAGATGGCAATGAGCAACAAAAGTATGGGGAGAAGCCCACGAGGCAGCATTGCAAATGTCCCACGAGGCAGCATTGCAAACGAGGCACCCTTGAACATGGCCCAGGAGGACGACACGCTCCTAGTCGACCTACCCTGAATAGAAGAAGGCAGAGGACAGTGGGCAGAATCGTAATAAGAAACCACAGCACCCCTGACCCACCGAGACAAAGTGGACAAGGAAGGACGAATCCCCAGCCCTGAGAGGCCATAGGTGACAAACAGTGAATCAACCTTCCTGAAGCCAGCCGTACCCTCCAAGTAGATGCGGAGAGCCCGCAGCACATCCAAAGAATGGAGGAGCACCTCCTCCGGAGAGGCAGGAGCCGGAAAAAACACCGGGAGGACAATATCCTCCTGACAGTCAAAGGAAGACACCACCTTAGGAAGAAAGAACCGACTCGGACGGAGAATGACCTTATCCTCGCAAAAGCGCAAGAAGGGAGGGGAAGCCATCAGCGCCCCAATCTCACCAACCCTCCGCCCAGAAGTAATGGCCACCAGGAAATAACCTTAGCAGAAAGGAATTTCAGGGCCACGGAATCCAAGGGCTCGAAAGGAGGACCCGTCAAAGCCCGGAGAACCAAGGGAAGATCCCAAAGAGGCACAGGAGAATGAGAGACAGGACGCCGAAGCAAGAAACACCGCAGAAGGCGAACCACCAACGAGGAAACAGAAGAACCCCGGAAAGCAAGAATGGCAGCCCACTGGGCCCGAAGGGAAGAAACCCAAAGCCCCAAGACGAAACCATCCTGCAAGAAGTCCAAAACCTTCACGGCCTCACAGGAGGCAGAAGAGAGACCCCTCACAAGATGCCAGGAGGAGAAACTCTACCAGTGACGGTCATACGACCCCAAGGTGGGAGGACGCCAAGAAAGCCGGAGACAACGGGCAACGTCAACCGAGCAACCCAGACCCAGCAAACCTAACCTTTCAAGTGCCAAACCCCCAGCCGGAGGCGACGCAGGGAGGCAACCCCGAGAAGAGGAGCCCGCAGCGGGGAGGGAGACAGGGGAAACCTCCAATGAGGACAAACCGAGAAGGCCAGCAGAAGGGGAAACCAAGACTGCCGAGACCATACCGGAACCACCAGGAGAACCTCCGCCCGATCCAAACGAACCTTCCGGAGGACCCTCGGAATTAAGGCAAACCGAGGGAAGGCAAACAGCAGACCCCACGACCAAGGAATCGAGAAAGCATCGGTAGCCCACGCCAACGGAGAGGGAACTGTGCTGCAAAACCGAGGAAGAAGGGCGGACTCCATCGAGGCAAACAGATCCAGCCAAGGAAGGCGGAACCTGAGGACAATCAGATAGAACAGACCCGGGGCCAATCAGAGGGACGCCGAGGAGGGGAACACCCTGCTCAAAGAATCCGTAGGCCCATTCTCCTACCCCGGAAGATAGACCGCTGTCACAGACAAGAGAGTCGACACGGCCCAAAGGCGAACTTCCGGGACAGGAGAAACAGAGCACGACACAAGTCCCCCTGGCGAGTCATATAAGAACGAACCACCTGATTGTCGGACTGCACAGAGACCGACCGACCCCGAAGGAGAGGAGCGAACCAAAGAAGAGCCAACCAAACCGCCCACAACTCATTCCAGTTCGAGGACTGGAGGGATCCGAAACCTGACCACCGCCCATGACCCTTTTAGGCACCCAGAACGGCACCCCACCCCAAAGCACTGGCATCCGTGGACAACACGACCACAGACCGAGGAGGAAGGAGACCAAACCCCAGGGACAGAGACAGAGGGGACAACCACCACCGGAGATCCGCCCGAATCCCCGGAGTGACAGGGATGAGAGTCTCGCAGTCCAATGAGGCAGGATCCCAGTGCGACAGGACATGAAGCAACAGGGGGCACAGACGCAGCCAGGCCCAAGGAAGGAGAAGCAAAGCGGACGCCATCTTCCCCTAACTCCCCAACCAGAGTCAGGCAGACACCCGGGACAGGGACAGAAGCCAGGAAAGGCGATGACACAAAGCCAACCGGCGCACCTGGGAGAGGAACGCCAAGCCCAGGTCCATGCGGAAGAGAGCCCCCATGAAATACAGGTACTGGGAGGGCACCAGGGAGGACACTCAAGGTCGAGAAGGAACCCAAAGGAACCCAGCAGAAAACACACCCGCTCCACATCCGACAGAGCCGGAGAAAAAGAAAGAGACAAAAACAACCAGTCAACCAGACAGGGAAACACCTGCAGCCCTCAGGAATGAAGAACATCCACCAGAGGGGCCTAGAGCGCCGAGGAAAGGCCGAACAGGAGCACCCGGAAAGGTAGCGAAGGACCCCCACAGCAAACGGAGAAAACCGCTAGACGGCCAGGAACGAGCAGACGCGCATCCAGCAGAACCAGGAACGCCAGACAGCCACACAGAAGCACCATAGGCAGGATGGACAGCAAAGCCACCAACATGAACGCAAGTCCGGGAAAGAAAGAACGAACCCCTCGAGACACAAACAGGGTACAGAATAGGAAGCACCCATCACTGAGGCCAGAAAGAGGAACGAACAACAACCCTCGCCACCACACCAGAAATGAACCACCACGACAGCCAACCATACCAACAGAAGGCACACACCCCCAAGCAAGGCCACCCCCGTAGAGGATGACGGGCAGGGGGGTTCACAAAGAAGATTGGGAGGGGGGGGGGACCCTGAACCGAAAATCCATGGACACAGGCCTCAAGGACCAGGCAACCGGAACCGGCAACCACCGGGGAATGCAAAAAACAAAGGCGCAGCCGGGGTCCGACCATCCAAACATCACACCAGCAAAAAAAGAGCCGGGGCCCGGAACCTGCAACAGGGACCGGACCATGTAGACGGAAAAGGACACAGCCTGACCTCAAAGAGGCAGTGTAGGAATGTCCAACCACCCCGTCCACCCGCCGACAGCGGCAGAGGGAGGGCAAACTGGAGAAAACAGCCACAGCCTGGGCAGGCAGTGAACCAGGCCCGCGAGGGAGGACACCACCAAAGGCACAAGACCTACCCCAGAGCAACAGCTCCTCTGACCAAGAGGGGAATAAAACCCACAGCAACCGGCACACCCAGGCAGACCCCCAACCAGGGACCAACCAGGCAAAACAGGACCACAGAAGCAGCAGGAGTGAAAACACCTGACAACATGCGTCGCAAGAAAGAGACACGTGGAGCACAAAAGATAGATGTAGCATCGCCACCAAACACAAAGGCAGCACCACATCGACCCCAGAGGGATGAAAGGCTGAGCGGACCCGCCGGGACCTGAAGAACACAGGCCGCAGCAGCGGAAGCAATAGGCCACTGAGCCACCAGACCCAGCATCCACTAAGCAAGAGGCCTGAACCACTAGGCCACCGCAATGAAACCAAACGAAAACAGGCCACATCAGGGAGGCACGGCCGCAGTCCAGCGACCATGACGACCCTAGGTCGTAGCAGTGGATGGAGCACCAAGCGCACAGCGTGCCGCAAGTGCCCCACAAACACCCCTTACGGGCCCCACCACAGCAGCAGAAGGGGCAGGCCAAACCTGAGGGCCACCATGCATCATGGCCGGAGAGCACATGCCTCACCAATGAGGAGGAGCAGGGCAGCCAAAGAAGGAGCCATCGAGGCACCCGACCACGCAAGCCAGGCGGTAAGGGGGCGGACGCATAAAAAAAGCGACCGGCCACCCAACAAACACCAAGAGGAGGCATTAAACCCAAGGACGCTCCGCGCCGCAGGGAAAGAACAGATGGCCCCCGCCCGCTAAAGCAGGGCGAGAAGGGACCCCCGCGAGAGAAGCGGCCACCAAAGCAGGCCGAGGACCAGAGAGCGAGGGGCAGGGAAAAGAAAGAGGCACAAACGGCCGCTAAAGCAGGCCGAGAGAAGGCACAAAACACAAACGCACAATTCCCAGCACCAACCCCAAGTTCAAGGGGAGGCAGCAAACCCAAGGACGCTCCGCGCCGCAGGGAAAGAACAGACGGCCTCCGCCCGCTAAAGCAGGGCGAGACGGGACCCCCGTGAGAGCAGCGGCCGCCAAAGCAGGCCGAGTACCAGAGGGCGAGGGGCAGGGAAAAGAAATAGGCACAAACGGCCGCTAAAGCAGGCCGTGAGAAGGCATAAAAGAAAAACTCACATTTCCCAGCACCAACCCCAAACACAAGGAAAAAAGCGGCCGCTACAGCAGGCTGCCAAAATAAACAAACTACAAACAGAAGGGACACTTACCCGAACCGAAGCTCTGCTAGGCATAAAGGCAACTGACGAAGTCAGAAAAAAAAGAACAGGATGTTCTATGATGCACTTCCCCCTTTATCCTCACCGGATTGGTGGCGCCATATTGGGGGAAGTGCTGAAAAGCTCTGCTAGGTTTTAGGTTTCTGGGGAGCAGACTAGCTCCTCACTTGCTTACTTGCTTACTTGTCAGGAATGGGACGGGGGGACAGGACGAGGAGGTAATGGTAATATGTGTGGCAATGGTTAACCACTAATAAATACCACTGCATAAATAACGTGTGGAGTGTGGAGTTAAACTTGCGGTGGACTATAATTACACAACACTGGTCGATCCAGATCGCCGGCACCAACCATGAGCGCGCTGTAAGTGGAACTGATTTGGTGAATCGTATCGGAAAGGAAAACAGTGGCGTCCGACATTGAGCGCAAAAACAGATCGAAGAAACAAGATCTATTGAACTGGTGGAACACAAAGGAATCGCCATCTCCGTAACACCGATGAAAAGGTAGTCGGATCTGGGGTCAACACAAGGTAAGACGCCGAAGAACGTATAGCGGAGCAGCAATCGCGTGGAGAGGAACACCGAGGCAGAGCGCTGAACAAGTGGAGCCGGAGGACAGGTAAGCAAAGCCAAACCGGCTGCAGTGTGGTGCGGGTGAATAAAATCGCTTAGTATCGAGGTGGGGTAACAAAGCATTTTTGAGTTTCCTCGTTCTTCAGGAGTGTAACAGGAAGAATAACTGCTAAACATATCAATCAATGGGAGTTCCGAGGACAAGAGAGAATTGATAAAGCATAAAATATCACAAGGAAATCGGGATCAAATTAATTATACAAGATGGAAGCGAGAGTGGCGAAACGCTTACAGAAGGCGGAAACACTATTTACTAAAAGGAATGAGGGACAATCTAAGAAAAATATGAATACCACAGTAATGAAGACATCAAGTGAAAAAAATCTGACATATGTGCATACAACTAGAACAACTTTTAAAGAAAGAAATAACAAAAAGTTGGGAGTTAATTATGATGGAGAAATATATAGAGGTTGGAAGAGTCCCTAGAGGATTGTGAATATTGCACAGGGGCCCAGAGGAGGGGCGCCCTTAGTTGCGCCATGTGACGAAGCCCCCTACGGGTCGGTTAGGATGGGGTGGTGTATTGAGTAAGGCGGGACGGTGATGTCATCAGGGCGCACTGGAATGCAAGGGGGAGTTTTATAAGGCTGAGCCCTCAGACCTCCAGCAAGCTGTAGAGGCGCGGCATTGATGGGGAGCGAGGTTTCCAGTTGTCGGCGTGCAGTGTGGCACAGGAGGTTTGAGGGGGCCTAGGCGTAGTTTATAGGTCTTTATAGTATAACAATCATTAAATATATAAGAGCATTTAATGAAATTTAGAGGCGCGGAGAGAAATGGTTTACTTATAGTTAGCGAGCTCCTGCAGCGGTATGTGGGGGACACGCCCGCGTTCGCGGAAGTGATGTTCTAAAGTTTTCTTTTTTTTAATTTCAAAGTAATGTGAAATGTGAAAAAGCCTTTTATTGTTCCATTATTTAAAATCATTACAATATGCTAACAATATAAAATAGTTATCTAAAAACCAAATAAGTTAAATTCCCTAATTATTACTAGAGCCTAATAAAGCATAAAACCTTCAGTATAGTATCATGTTCTAACTATACAGTTTAAGAACAATGTGCATTGATTTTTAAGAGGGAGGTGTGTCCGCCTCTCCCATGCTTCCAGTCCTACAGTTTTCTTTATGCGGCTCTGCATTTGCGGACAGTGCTGCGCGAATTAGTTCTATAAATTGCCCCAGCCGTGCTATCGTTTGACTTGCTGTTGGAGAAAAACACAAGTCAGAGATTTCGCTGCATCGAGTGAGGCCCTGAGCTCTGCAGATTGGGATGACCAAACGGTGCCTCTCACTGGCTAGCTTTGGGCAGCAACACAACAAATGGTACCAGGATTCCTGATGGTAATCACAAAGTCTGCATGCTGCTGAATTATCCATGCGGGCCCAACTTTGATTAAACTCCGCTATGGGTAATGCGAGGAGCCTCATGTAAGTGATCTTTTTTCGGGTTTGGACAGATAGTGCTTGCTCAAGGTAAGGCTGTGCTTTTCCCACTTTATAAGAGGCATCCAATGTAGAAAGATTTGGTTGGTGATGCAGGCTATCGAGATCTCTTGCAAATGATATATGCTTGACCTGTCTGTTAACTGCTCTTTTCCATGCATCTATTGAAATATTAGCTTTGACCAGGTTTTGCACTTCTATTTCTAGCAGATGAATGGCTACTGTCAGTTGCGCTTGCCATGGGGATCCGCTTTCTTCGAAGATTGTTTTAATTTGCGCTTTCAAGGCTGTTGCTGGAGCTCTCAAGGTGCTAATATAGTATTTTTTTGTGTCTCCCAGGCAGGAGATATCTGGGCGAGAAAGACCCAGCTCCAGCCTTACTCTAGCTCTCCTGGCCTGTCGTGGGATGCCCAACACTTTCTTATATACGGAAATTTGGAAACTCATATAAAAGTTGGTAAGGGCACCAGGGAAGATTAAATGGCCATAGTTGACTGAGGGCATTACTTTTGCTTTTAGGACTTTCAAGATGGGTTCCGTGGATGGGCTATGTAATTTTCGATTGAGACTTTTCAGACTGCAGATGATTCCTGCCCCTTTATTTCTTAGGTGTTTCAAATGAGCTGTTGCTTTTGCCCCTTCCGTTATCCTTAGACCCAGGTAATTATAATTTTTGCAAGAACTGATTTGCTGGTCACCTAGGCGCCATTGAGCTGTTTGCTTTCGATTGTACTTTCAAAGTATTTTATTAAGAATTTTACACATACATTTTAACATCCCCAACTGGTCGTACCTGATTGTGGTACACAATATGGTTTACATGATCGGATGACCCCCTTAGTACTGTCCTACCATAGGAGTGAAGGTGAGTGAAAAGATGGAAAGGAAAAAGTGCGTATAGGAAAGGAAAAGAGGGGTGTGTGTGGCGTGTAGGTAATTTGCTTGCACGTCTATCTTCATGTGTGGAAAAGGCCTTTTTGGTAGATCTCTCTATAATCCTGGTGCTCACGGTGGTTCGTAGTGACCCAGGAACTCATCCAGTGTGGCCCACATACCCCTAGTCGCTGGTTTCCAGGGTGAGTTGCGGAGTGCAATGCTATCAGCACCTCTCAGGTATGTTATCCAGTTGAGCCACCCCTTGAATGATGCCGGCTCCCTAGGTCCTTCCACTTGGAGACCACCATTTTATCTGCCGAGGTTAACAAGAGGTCCAGAAGGTCCCTATCTTGTTGTGAGTTCAGGTTCATGGTTATAAACGCCGTAGTGAGGGTTGAGAAATTTGAACTTAGTGTACACCCAGTATTTTTTTAATAAAGAAAGTTTTCATTAAGGCGGGATGTAAAGCTTGTTGATATAGGGCTGCACCGTATGTTGGGGGCAGGCATGGTAATGGCGGTTCGCAGCTGCTTTCACGTACATGGGGATGCATGATGTAAGGGCGATAGTGACTCTAGGGTGAGTTTTCATCTCTTTTTAATAAATAGCAAGTTCATTTGTGTTGTGTAATTAAGTTAACCGGTAATAATTTGTTATACCACCACACATCGGACAGTGGACCACTCAAAGAACAAGGCACCAATCCTAGGATCACCAAACAAATTTGTTTACAAATTCCAGCGTGCTCTTTCCAAATGCTCCCTGTCCCAAGAGGATCACCCAAAACTAGGGTAAAAAGCCAATTTTTGTCCAGTATGGAGAAGCACTGCTCTACAAGTTGGTCTCATCCAGTTATCAGAGACTATACAACTTTTTTAGTGTTCTCATATATAGACGCTGAGTCGTGATGTATAGATGCAATACTCATTTAATAATCCATTTTAGGAAAAAACACCAGCCAACGGGTTTCGTTCTGAAACCAGAACTTCTTCAGGGCTGTAAGTTTAAAAACATACAAAATTCCCCTATTGTACCCCCTAATGTACTTGATTTTTTCGAGCAACTTTGGGGCTATATGTACCGTGACAGAATCATTGTTGAGTAGGTGGTGTCTTCCATTTTGCATCAGTGCACCTCCCCCTTCCCTTCTGCTCCCATCTTGTTTCTTTGTTGCTGAGGGGGATGACATGCATGGAGGGCTGTGTATCATAGGATGTCCGAAATCGGGTCAAGGCTAGACTGTATGTTTGCTGCGCTGATCTCTTGCCTAATGTGGATCGGGCTCCGAATGCTGGGGTGGGAAAAGATGTGGACAGTGTGCGGGATGCAAGTGATTTTTCAGCTGGCTGGGATTTAATTGATATCGTTGGGCCCCCGCTCTTAGCGCCTCCTTTCCTTTATTGCAATCCTGTTTGTGACACGGTCGGAGCCCCGGTTGCCAATCCTGATATTGAATGAGCAGTCGGCTCGGTTTGATTTTTAGGGGTGTCTGCCTCGCCAACAACGATTAGTGGGACGGGGGGTAGCCTGTGCAGGATGTCGCCCACTTTAACTCTCTTTGTCTCAGAGTCTCCTGGAGTGGCCATCTTGTTTTTTCCCTGGCTGGAGCGAGGATTGGGCGGGTGCCGTGGTGTATTGGTCGCTCGCGATTTAGATTCTAGGATTCCCGGTATGGGCGGAATAGGGTTGGGAATTGCTCCTGTAAGTGTTGAGCGCGCATAACGTGTAATGTCTCTTCCATCCCTCCTATTGTAGCAATTTAATGTAACGCTGGTGCTTTCAGATTAGGCGGTCTCAGTGTAGGGTGTATTGGATGGCTGGGGTCCCGGGAGCTCTGATGTTAAGTGGGCTCCTCCCCTCACCTTTTTCTCTGGGGGGCGGTGGATTAGCTTGTCCTTTTCCCCCTCCCTGTATCCAAGAGTGAACTTTTATTTTCCTTTTTTCTTTTTCCTTTTGTCTCCTTTTTTCTCTCTTCTGCGCTTCCTGCTGTGCTTTCTTCTCTCTTCCGACTTTTCTTTCTGCCTAAATTTCGGGTTTATGGGGCGACAGACACGCTGCTAGGGGGGGGGTAGGCCATAGCCTCTGCATGTGTGTAGGGTGGGGGGTTATATTTCATTTTTATTAATTTCTATGGGACCTGTTTTGTTCTTTTCTGTGGTTTTATCTTTTTATCCATGTTGGTAGTGCTGGGTGTAGGGTGGCAGTGGTGCTGTGACTGGGTCATAGTTACTTCTCTGTAGCGAATCTATTGCGTAACCATCCTGCCTGGCGGGGACTTGTTTATCATTCTCTGACTTGCTTGATATAGTTGTTACCGTCATGTCCCACCTGCATGGTCCTTGTTCTTAATTTTATTCACTGTACGGAACACTACGACCTGTCTCCGATAGTCGCATACAAAAAATTTAAAATTTAACCTGCAATTATCCTGTGACACGGTGCTGCAATATCCTTCAGCCTTTCTTCCTTCCAATGTTTGATGTACTGCTGCAGTACTGTGTCATCGTATCGTATGCTGCTGTGCTAAATGATTCTTCGTGGCCGGCCGGTTGGTTGTAGGCCCGTATATGTTAATTCTCTTTATGCACAATAAAGGTTTTCAAAAATAAAAAAAATAAAAAAAAAAAACATACAAAATTACAAAATTACAACATACAAAATCTCGGCTCCTGACTGATACAGCTTCCATTTACTTATTTACAGCTTATACCCCCTGACGAAGAGCCACCGGCTCGAAATGCATTGGGGAGAGTATTTATGCAATTGACGCCACCTTAGTGAATTTTTGAATACTTTGAAAAGCCAAAGAACTTTGCTTCAGTTGTTTCTATATGAAGAATACTTTGGATTATAATTTGTGAATACACATTTCACCAATTGAATGTGAAAAAAGTGAATATAACTTTTTGATCAAAACTCTTGGATTACCTTTTTGCTAATTCAGCACACAGGAGTGCTCAGGCTAACCACCTTGTGCCTACAAGGTTTTGCATGTATCTACAAGCACGCCACTGGGCGTTACACCCGTTAGTGCGGGAGGCAGCGGACAGGAGACTTCTCCCCTACGAGAGATGGCTCTTGTCCCGTACCTCCGAAGCGAAGCTGATCTCCGACCTCTACAAGTTTTTGCAACCCACCTTCCTCTCACTTCTACAACCCGGGCAGGGAGCGGTGCGAACGGGAGCTAGGGAGGACACTGAGCCACAAGTAATGGGACCAGATCTCATACCGAGCACGACACTCCGCATATCACACAGGGCTCACCGAAACATTTACTAAAGTGACCCCCTATTGGTATTAAACTTCTGAAAGGCTACACGAGATGAACCGTAATATCGATGGTAACTCTTGGAGGGCATGTGGCCAAGTTGGCACTCTTGTGCATGTCCTGTGGGATTGTCCGCTGCTGCAGGCCTACTGGAATGACGTGCTGGCTGAGATTGATACACACTTTGATATAGAGCTTCCCCGCTTCCCCGCGTATGTATTGCTAGGTCTACCTAATCAGCTGATGTATCCCCTGAAATCCTGTAGAGGCAGACAAATTGCTATTGACCTGGGCTCTGCGGTCCAGAATATCCTCATACATTGGCGCACCACCACGATCCCCTCCCTCACGGGTTGGTTGCATAGACTTTGGCATGTGTTGGGAATGGAGAAGCTTTCACTCATGGTGACGGGGGATGTGGAGCAGTTCGATGACCTCTGGCGACCGTTTCACTCTCTGCTGGTCACTGAATTTAGGGAACTTACTTGCCCGAGGTATCTTCGTCTCTAACGATTGACGCCGCCTGTTGTATCGGCTCCCTGAAGGGTCTTTAAAGGGGACTGGCCGAAGAGGGGGAAGGTGAAGGAGTGGGGAGGGACGGATTGGGGCACTGGACGGGGTTGGGGGGGAAGGGGGGAGGTGGGGGCCTTGAGGGAGTTGGGTAGGGGGGGGTTAGGGTTTTTTTTCCCTTTCTTTTGTACTACTGTCGTTTTCCTGGCATCAAATTAAGCTAGCCCCTGGCATTTCAAGAGAGCGGACTTAGCGCCTTGGCGTGCTTGCATTTGCTGGGCTGTGGTACTTGTTTTTGGCTAGGGTATTTCATGTTTTTGTATTGTTTCAATAATATGCAATAAAAAGCTTTAAACCTAAGGAGCTTGCACGTGAGGTGTACCTCTGGTGGTGTGCAGGAGGTCCTGCAGAGGCACTGGACAAAAAGGTGAATGTCTGACGGTGTGCTAGATGTCTTGCAGAGGCATTAGGGAGTAAATCTAAAAGGAGTGGCTTGTGTATCTGATGATTCTGTGTAGGGGAAGAAGTTCATGTGTAGCCCAGCTAGGTCCCCGTAGGATGGTAGGGGTGTAGGGGCTCACGCCCTGTCTCAGTGGAGGCGGAGTGAGTGTGGGACGGTGTGTCCCATGTCAGCCCGAAACCCTATCTCAGGGCCTGGAGGGTTCCCTAAGGGAGCGCCAGGTCAGGGGCCTAAGCTGTACATAGATCATTTGAGGAGGATCTTCCTCTGTCTAGAGGACGGGGAGTGTCTGTAACCAGAACTCCGGCGGTCCTAGTGTTGGGCAGTACCACTCCTAAGTGGAGGATGCAGAAGTCCTGGCTCACTGAGCATTTGACCGTCTAGAGTGCTTGACCATTTTTGGGGCCTCTGGAGGTTGTTCCCCGAGGAGGGGGGAGGCCAGGTTCAGGTTCAGCCTGACCTGAAGGGAAGGGCATCTGTATTCAGTTTCCTGACCGGTTTTGGCTTCTAGGGTACCGCTCCATGGTGGGAGGGTGCAGAACTCTGGAAGGGGGTGCAGAGGGACGGTGTACTTCTGACCCCGGTGCAACCTGAGGGTTTAGATCCTAGGTTGGGAGATTAGGAAGCTTCCAGGTCAAGAGGAATCTCTACCAAAGTGGATCAGCTGAAGAGACTGAGGGGGCTGCCCTTGCTGTGTGATCTGGGGCTCACCTGCAGTTTGTTGTTTCCACTAAGGTAGAGGAAAGGGGACTTTATTTACTGTGTGCTGTGTCCCCCCACCTGCTTGAAGAGGAACTGTGCTTTGTGCTTTGTACCTCAGAAGTGAAATAGTTTCCAGGTGGTAGACCAGTGAGGGAGTGAGGTCCTGATCTGGTAGGAGAAGAGAGTTCTGGTTTGCAGGTAACCAGGTGGGTTCAGAGTGGCGAAAAACCAGAAGGTGTCCCTGCCGTGCGCGTCCATGTCCGTGTTTTGTAGCCCAAAGCTGGGAAGCCCTTCAGTGGAGTGATTGGTCTACCCTGCGTTTTGGCTGGAAGGGGTTTGTGTTGGACCCGGCCCTTTTGGCAGGTTCACCCCGAGACTTTTTGCTTTTTCCTAGCCTGTTTCTGGAACCTGGTGGTGGTGATTTTAGGCCTCTGCGCACTTTTTCACTGTGGTACAGTGTAAAGTGCTTGAGCTCTCTGTGTATGTGTGGTGAGTGACCTGCCCTCCCATAGGAATGAATGGGGAATATGTATGCCCATGGTAGTTCCTGATGTGTGGGGAGTGCAGGGGCAAGTTTGATATGTGCGAACTCGTGAGATTGAATGCTGCGTCATGGTATATGCGGCATGATTGTGTCTAGTCTAGAAGTGCCACTTTTAGAAGTTAGCATATTTGTGTAATTTGTGTCTGGCGTGTGATTGGCTGGTGAGCCTGGTCCAGGAGTGCCTGGGCCTGCTTGTGGATTGAGGGTGACAGGGGCTGGGGAGCCCCAGGAGGTTGTCTGAGTCAGCCCGTGGATGAAAGGCTGCATCTGCTGCCAGGGAAGTGGGAGGGGATGGCACCTGGGAGTGACTAGGGCTGTGCCTGCCTGACCACAATGCTGGCTTCACCTCCCGCTGGGCGACTGTCACCTCTGTCCCTGACACTGAAGAGAGTTCCCTAAAACCAGTTCCAGCTGGTTCTCACACTGCCTGCACAAAGACTTCAAAGATTTTTTTCTGTATAAGAAGGGGCTGTGTCCCCTTCCAATTTGTTCTGGTTTTTCTAACTTGAATCTGCCAGGGGCGTGCTGCTGCTTGGGCCCAGGGGAATCCCTGGGCCATGCCCAGCCCCTGGACACCTGATGGACTTTCCTGGATGCCTGGAGGACTTCTGGGGGACCCCTCTGCCTTGCTTGGGGTGATGGGGGGGACTTGGCTTTGCCCCCTGGGAATCTCTGGGACCTTTGCAGCATAGAGAAGCTGCATTTTCCTGCAGGCAGCGCTTGATTTGTATTTCTAGCGCCTGGAAGAGCTGTGCTTCCCCCTGAGCACCTGGGAGCGCTCTGCCTGCCTTCTAGCGCTGGGAGCGCTGTGTTTCCTCTCTTTAGCGCCTGTGAGCGCTTCACTGGGACAATAGCGCTTAGGAGCGCTTTATTTCTGATTATAGCACTGGTAGCGCTCTACTCATTGTCCTTAGCGCTTGGAAGCGCTTTATTTTCATGGCCGGTGCCCACCCGGCGTTTTCCCCTGTAAATTGTGGCGATATCGTCCCTGCCGCCGCCCGGCGCCTGAACCGGAAGTCAGGCAGGCCGGGGGCGGGACGACTGAGACAACCGGAAGTGGGAGAGAAGCTGCCCAGGAGCCGAGAGAGGAGGAGGGAACATGGCGGCTGGGCGGCAGGGCTCCCGTGAGCTGAGGGAGCCCTGCAGCATCTGAAGGAGAACCCGCCGGAGGAACTGGAGATGCGCCGGTCTGTGCGGGGCTCCCGTGAGAGAGGGCGAGCCCCGCAGGCATCACCCAGTGCTGGGGAAGGCTGGCGTCCCGCATCGGAGTCCCGGTGAGTGGGGGCTTCTTGTTGTTGGGTGCCTCGAGGCACCGTGCCCGGTCCTAGTCTTGAGCGGCCCCCGTCTGGCAGCGGGCCGCTCCCACCTTGCCCGCATTCTGTTTCGAGGCCCCGGGGCGTAATGGTGCAGAGTCCCCCAGAGGAAGGGGGGCCTCCAACGTACGGGCGCACTATTCTTTAGAGCCTGAAAGGGGCAGATTGGCTATGTCGAGCCAAGAGGCCCATGTGTGAAGGAGTCCACGAGAGGCTCCCTGGGGGCATATTTGTTGTAGAGCCCCGAGAAGGCTCCGGGGGTCATATTAGTTAGAGGGGGCGTCGGGGCACATTGCTGGTGCCCGCACCTTCTGCCTGTGAGGGATCTGTTTAGAGCCTCAAGGGCTCCATCGGCCATAATTGTTTAAGAGCCTGTGTGGCTCCGACGCTTGGCTATGTGTATTGTCAGAGCCTGGGTGGCTCCACCAGTTGGCGCAGTTTGCGCCTAGGGGTCAGTGAGGACCCTGTTGCAGTTTGGACTCTCAGCTGCCCATCAATTAGTGGGCAGCTGCACCGTTTAGGTCTTGTGAGTGTCCCAGGTGCCCAGCAGGTAGTGGGCACCTGCAACGTTTAGGTTTGGTGACTGGCGCTGCCTGGCAGCGCGCCCTGACATTGTGGACACAGGGCGTCTTAGCCCCAAGAAGGCCAGTTGGCCCAGGGACTGCCACAGGTGGTGGCTTATGTAAGTTTTACGCAATTGTATGGTTATTGCACCTCTGAATGTGTTTTCTTGCATCATGTGTTATTCCTGCACCTCTGAATGTTTTTAGGCATCATGTGATTTTTGCGCTATTGTATTGTTCTGGCACCTCTGAATGTTTTTAGGCATCATGTGTCTTCCGTTCCCTGCGCTGCACCTCTGAATGTTTCAGGCATCATGTATCTTCCTGCGCTGCACCTCTGAATGTACTTTATTGCATCATGTGCTTTGTTCTGAACACCGCTGAATGTGTAGGTATATGCATCATGTGTTTCCCTTGTCTGTACACCTCTGAATGTTTTTAGGCATCATGTGTTTTCCTTTATTACTCCTCTGAATGTGTTTCATGCATCATGGGTAATGTGTTCTTGTTTATACCCCTAAATGTATTTTATTCTTAGGTGGTTGTTCTTTTTAGTACAGGTGGTCCCAGTGAGGTCCTGATACCTGTTCCCAGTAGTTACTGGATGTGATTTATAACTGTTATTTTGTGCTATACTTATTCTAAGTTCTAGAAGTGATTTTATATCCTATTTTCTAATTTCTACTAAGTGCTGATTCTGACAGTGGCCCACGTGGCCCTGTCTCCTGTAAATAATCCCTTGTGAATATTGCCCGTGCCAGTTGGCACCATGTATTTTGTGTGATACTATCTGATGTGTTTTTACAATACAAAAGTTATTTTATATTGACCTTGTGTGGAGTTCCTTTTGTGGTGTGCCTAGTATGTTGTTGCTGTTGTGCGCTGGCGCAAATGCTTTACACATTGCCTCCGAGTTTAGCCTTACTGCTCGTGCCAAGCTACCAGGGGTTGAGCAGGGGTTATCTTGGCGTGTGACTCCCTTGCCCTGACTAGAATGGTGGTTTCTGCCTGGCTTTGGCGTCAGCCTTAGCCTACCAGAAATAGCCGGTTCTAACAGGCGGGATATATACAACTTTCTTCTACCTGCATTGGCACATCTGCTCAGGAGTGATAGTCAAAAGGGATTGCACTTCAGCCCTGTAATGTTAGCATCCATTTACTCCAAGTCGATTGTTTAAGGTCACCCTGGGCCGCATTTACACAGCCCAGTATTAGGCCTTTGTGTTTGTCAGTGCCATATATTACTACATTGAACCGAACAGGAGGCGTGACCGTGGGTTACAACAGCAGAAGTTTCGGGAGATCAAGTCTCCACACGTGGTCATGGTGTAGGTTTAATCAATTGGAGTTGGCACTCTTATTTGACCATGGGTTTGATGCTGCTCAAGGGCATTGCCGCACTTCGGCCAGAGCACAGGCATTGGGTTTCCCAGGGGGCAGCAAGTGCAGGCAAGGCTTTCCACATCTGGCACCAGAACACAAACATAGTCAGGGCCAACTTGTCTGTTGGGTGACTGGTGTGGGCACCAGGGTTGCTGTCGCTCCACGTAGGGGTGAGCTGGCTCCAATACAGGGCCTATGCATATATTGTTTCAAACCAGATTTGACACCAGTAAGATGTTCACCAGGGTCTAGCAATCACAGAGGTCTGTGCAGTTGTTAGGGGAATTAAAACTCCATGTACAGGTACAGTGTCAGTCGCCTGTGCATAGTTCTTGCAGATACTGTATCATATTAATTTTAATAATCGCTTTAGTTACAAGTGGTAAGCGTGAGATTCCCTCAATTTCAGCAAGTGGGTCACATTGTCAGCAACAAAGCTGCCTGGGGGGTCTGGGTGCAGTCACCACAGATTAAAACTGAACAGGCAACAGTTTGGCAGGAAAGTAGGGATGTGGAATCGATTGCCCACTTAACAGTATGACTATTGCACAGGAGGATGTCAGCCTATGCTGGGTAGGAGGTTCCGCTTCATCACCCAGATTATCAGTTAGAGGTGTTCCCAGAAAAAATTGTGAACTGCTTAAGGTTCTAATGAACAGTGCGGTTTGTGATATCTTTTCGCGGGGAAGAGATATGTTAGGGACTTCATTGCGTACAACGTAGCACATTCAAGCAGGTGTATTGTTGCAAGCTGCAACTGGAGTTTCCTTTATTACTCCAGCAGCTGCGCACAGGGACAGCAGTACGCAGCCCGGGAAGTCTGGAGGTGAATAACTCAGAGCAAAATTAGCGTCCAACCGGAGGGATAATGGCAAGTGCACGAAGTCTCCCTTGCTTAAGTCCCATATTACATGGCGGGATAGTCACCGATTGGCACAGGAACCTTAACTTCTAATAGTATTGTTGGTAATATACCCACGACTCTGTTGTCTCGTGGAGTATGTAGTCCCACTCGTAAGTGTAGAATGCATAAGAACTGCACATTGCACTATTTTAGTGTGACAGGTGCAACAATTAGATCCCTGCCAAAGCAAACTAAAATTCTTAGGGTCAGATGCACAACATACAACTGTCACTCCAGCCTCACTGAAGGAAGTCTGTTAGCAGAGGTGTAGAACGGGATGTCTTGCGCCAGGATGCGGTCATTGCACGGGTGACACAGCAGATAGTCTGCTTTCAGACGAGGGTGCTTGCAGGCTAGGAGGCTAAGCAATGTAGCAGAACTAATGCTAAAGCCCCCCCACTGGACTGCCTGAGAATGTGAGTGCAGTGGGATTTACAGTGTTACAGGTATTTTCCCGCCCATACAGGGGCAGATGGGTAGATGGCAGGAATCTGTATAGAGTGGGGGGCAAGACCTATGGACCATCAAGGGTCACAGCTGGGTAGCAGGTATGTGGGTTTCTGTGCTCGAGCTTTAGTTAAGCAAGCCTTTAGGCTGCGTAAGTTGTCACCCCAGATGGTTGTGGTGACTGCGGTAGCGTGCGCTATGCGAAAAAGGTCATCCACTGCGATGAAACCTTGTTGCACCGGAAGAGACCACCGGCTTGAGCCAGAATAGCTCTAGTGTTTCACTTTTGCTAGCATGGGTGAGACTGGCATGGAGGAGATCAACAGTGAAACATCTGCTCTGTACCAGAAAGCAGTTCGTATTTTCAGTTTGGAAGCTGAACATGCATATTTGCAAGGCTGCAAGCATACTGGTGTAATAAGGGTGCAGTTGCGGGGAGGAGTTTTACATATGATGACTAAACTGCACTATTGTGCTGACGTCTTTAAACCCTGAATTTATATGATTACCCACACAGCGGGACTTTCTTTTGATGCCCTTAAACCATTTCCGCGGGTGAGTGCCAACGCATTCACAGTGTCATAATTCTAGGGCCGATCTGGCACACTCTTGCTGATGGTGCTCTACATGGCTGCATAATGAGTGCCAGACTCTCTGCATCCTATGCTTTGGAGCGTTAAGGGCCAGAAAAGAGCGCATCCTTTAAACGTCCATCCTGGGGCACAGTACCTGGTCCCCTCGCGTTGGGGTCACTGGAAATTCATGGTACAAGCACATCTCAATAACAGGTACAGTTGTATGGGACCAAACGCCATTCTCTGATATGTACCTACTAAAGTTGCTCTTCCACTGGTAGTTGAACAGGCGGTGAGTTACTTTCAGGCATACTCCACTGGCTATAGGGATTGCTGCGATATATTTCAGGCATTAATAGGCCAGTGCAAACTTGTAGGGCTGTATTTGGCAAACATTATTCTGCTAAATTCTCTTTCTTTTTTAAAAGCAACTCCCTAGAAGGGTTTGCAATTTATTTGGTGACATAATACACAGGCGAGTAGGATTGCGAAGATCCTTTTATGGCTTTATTTTATGGCCAAGGTAGGCGGAAAAGGAGGACTGACCAGCCGGTGGTCCTGGACTCTACTGCCCTGACTCACAACATATGAACTGCATAGAACAGGGGTGGGGCTGCCTGTGTTCAGGCACCTCGACATACGGACTAAATAGAAGATTGGGGAGGTGACCTGTGTTCAGACACCCCAGTGGGCCAGTGCGGTATGCGGTGCCCTAGATTGCAAGTAATGCAACTGTTGGCTGTAGCACGTTGGGGCCTGCAGGTACAATATGCACAGCTGAGTGGAGAGCTTGGCGGGCTGTCGCTCAACAGCTGAGTGGAGAGCTTGGCGGGCTGTCGCTCAAGTGCAATTGTAAGGCTAAGCTCATGTACAGGGTTAGGGTTGTGTCTATGCTTATTAATGCCGTCCACATGTTGGGGCCGTTAAAGTGTGCAACAAAAAATTGAAGTTTATGCTTTGAACAATGGTATATAGCCAACAGTTTGGTTTACTCCTATTGGCCTATCACGCTTAGAATATTTAGCGCCAGGGGCCCACTTTAGTGGCGCCGAAGACCGGACAAGGGGGAAGATTAGATTTTCTGATCTGGCTTTCTTTCATAATTAAAGCCGACACTAGCGGAAAAGGTGTGCCACTGAGTAGAACTTTGGGGAGGCTGCCTGTGTTCAGGCACCGCTGTGTGCCGGTGCGTTATGTGGTGCCCTGGATTGCAAGTAATGGAACTGTTTCCTGTGCACGTTGGGGGCCTGCCGGCACAATATGCGCAGCTGAGTGGAGAGCTTGGCGGGATGGATGAGTCGGTCAAGTTCCATTGTAAAGCCAAGCTCAAGTGCAGGTGTAATGTTGTGCCTAATTTTCTTACAGTCTTTGACATGTTGTTGCCGCTAAAGTGTACGGCCAAAACTGAAGTTCAAGTAATGTTGTGCCTGATTTATTTGATGCCTTCGACAGGTTGATGCGGCTAAAGCATGATGCTGTGAATAATTGTTTATATCCAAACAGGATGGTCTTCTCCTATCGGTCTGTGAAGTAATACCTGGTTTCACTATGAATAAACGGCTACACCCTAGACAACACGCTTTTACTCTGCGAGTTCTTGGGCTTAGTGGGGTAAAAAATGTCAAAAATGGAGAAGGGTGAATGTCACATTGTGCGCATACTATCACTTTACCCAATCACCTTGACACAAGGCCAGAAATGCTACAGGACTGGGGCAAAAATAACATGCAGTGCTCGAAAACAATGATGCTATTATTAATCATCAAATATGCAAACAACGATGTTGAGGAAATCCATAAATTCAACTGAAACAAGAAGGGAAACTCCAGAGAAGAGATAGAATTATGTTTAGATTAATTTAGACGAGATGAGAGAGATTATGAGATTGGCACCAGTTCACGTTCACAAAAAGATTTTATGTGTTAACAAAAGTTATGCACCCAGCGAACCTTTGGAAATGAGTCTGACGCTACCATCAGTGAATCAGACACTAACTTAAGTGAGGGAGAAGGGCCCTCACTAATATCTTATAGAACCTTTTTTTAGAGTAAATTAAGTTGTTATACATAATCCAAAGATCAGGGAGAGGACAGTCACCGAGTCAAACAAGAGTAAAAAACACAAGGAGGGGAACCAGAAAGAACAAACAAATACCCACTACGGAACCATCAGAAGAAACAATAGATCTACTTGAAACCGACACAGAAAACAACCTAATCATTAACCTCTCTAAATATCCTTTAAATATAAATCAAATTAATCTCCTTAACAAAGGTCTAACATTTTGTCCTGAAAAACATCATGACTATGTAAAGACTAGGATAGAGCACGACCTTCCCACACCACTATTGCTGGCCGCCTACACCCAAATCTTAGCTTTGCTGCCGCCCAGCCATGGCAACACAGGAGCAGGCTGACTCAGCGGGTGGCCCAATGCATCCTGTCCTGCACAGAACATGTGGCAGCAGGGGGGTACCGCCTCAGAACTCCAGTACTGGGCTGCCCATGGTAAAGCTCCACAACGTTGGTCTCGATAGAAGCGCTCCAAAGCCCACCTCTGTTGTCGTCTTTCCTCAACTGCATGTCTATGAGCATTCCTTCAACTTGATTGTCTTGTGTCAAAGCAAGATCATTGGCTACAGGTGCCACCTCAGCTGTCAATATTATTTTTGGGCCACGGGGTGTTTTGTTTCATATGCTGTATGTCTTTGTTGCCTATTTCTGTTACGTCGCTACTTAAAGGATAAAGATCCAACAAACGCACGCAAAGACAAACTGGCTATCAGGCTGCATTTCAGATTTTAAAACAGAAAAGTAACAGAGGTGAGTCCACACGCATGCTAGCCCACTAAGTTTTGTTTTTATGATCAGCATGAAAACCAGACACCCTCATGACCCCAGCTTTGCATTGTGATGCAGGAGTAATTCAATTGTGGCTGCTTAGTTCTTACGGCTCTCCCTCCCCCACAGCCCCCTCTTTCCAGGTCTCCAGTGGTCTAGTGTGTAGTTTGGAATCGATAAAATTGTAAGTGTAGATGTATACAGAAATGTGGCCATAGATTAATGTCATGTCGTTTTATGTTTGTGTTATGTAGCGTATAAACTTAGGATTTCTTCTTTTGTGAGGAATGCTACAGAATGTTAGGAAAGGAAATCTAAGTAATTGAATGAGTTAGGCAAATGTTTCACGACTTTGCGAGTGATCAATAACAGGTCCCCAACTTAAGTGTCCATCTTTATAACTGTCAGGTTGTAGGTTTCTCCTACAGCACTAACCCCAGTAGACTACCAAAACAATTACCACCTAAAAATCTCTTAATGGAAGAAATGCTTGAATGTCTAGGTACACCACATCACCTTTAGGTCTAAGGACAACATACATTTATGTAATAACATTAGATACTTTATATGGTTACATAAGTGTTCCAAATAACTAATTAGAAACGTTTTATAACCTCTTACAGGGATGCAGATGAGTATCTTGAGGGTATATACAAACAGTAGAGGAATTATCAAACAGTATGGGCAGGGACCCCCACACTATCAAATATTAGCAAAGAAGAGACACAGCAAGACATTAATAAAAATGTGGAAGTAAGTAAGAAGTAAAACCTCTTTGAAGTGGGGAAATGTCCTGCCTAATACACAGGACAGGACAAACCCCAACAAAACATCTTTCAAAACTCTTTATGTGTAACACTGCTGCTACCTTGAATAGACGATACTGAGATAATATCTACATTTCGGTGGGACCTCGTGCAACTGTTGAATGATTTCCCTGAAACAATAACAGACTTGTCCAAGTATTAGACTTCTTAATGTACGCATTTGTTAGGGACCTTCCAGAGTGGAATTTAGGATATGAGTAACACACAAAAACTACAAATAGCAATACACATTCATGATAGAAACACCGGAATGATCAGAAACAGAAGAAATAGTTGAATTGACAGTGATTTTTGAATATCTGAAAGCCTGAAATAGTAACAATCTTAGAAATAGTTAGGGAAGCGTTAATAGCTGCATTATTGACAGAAAAATGGGCAGCGTTATGAAAGTAAAATGAAATATTTGTGTCATGTATCTGTAGAGAGGCTAAGATGTTATACTAGTCTCTACTCATAGGTTCACCAGTCAAAAGAAACTACATTATTTAGAAGAACGTATGAGAATAAGTGAGTTGAAAGGGAAGAAAAACAGGTTGAATTTATGGTAACATTTTGTCAGGAGTAGGAGACGAGTGGATCTCCAGGATGATATGGAATAAATGGAAGGGAAAGAATTGAGGAATATCAAAAGTTTAAATAAAGATGCTAAGTCAACAGGCCTGCCTTCTGTCAGAGGTAGGGGAGTTCCAGGTTAAAGAGAGAGGTAGACTATCTATTAATGGAGTAAATATTAATGTATTCTCCAGAGCAACCTCACTATCCAAACTTAAGGGTTCGCCAAAGAGACATGGGATCCCCCTTCGAACACATGATAAAGGTGTTCCCTGGAAACAAGAACAGGATAGGAAAATAGTGTAAAGAATGTAATAAGGAAACATTAAAATATGCACATGCCTGGCCCCAAGATGACATTTGATAACACAACATTAGATTACAAGACTAACTTCTTGCAAAGTGCATATACAGGGTCTAAATTGGAGAAAAGGAAGGCCACTTAGGCACTATAGCTGTTTACCAAGACCATATACTCCTATGCACCACACTAGAGACAAGGTCTGCGAAGCGGAATACTGTCTCTGGCTCAATCAAGGAAGGTTGACATTGTATAGGTGCCCCCCAGTTCATAGACAAAGGGCCCCCATGATGTAGGCTTTATTCACCTGAGAGTACCAACCATTATTTTGATGATAAAACTATAGATTTACAACCTCAGGACTGGGGGCTAGGAGAATTAATATCACAAGGCACACTGCAGATAACAAAACAGATAACCTTGGTGCCACATTACTCAGCTTAGGCTGTCAAGCTAGTAGTATTAGTGACAGCCCTCAAATAGGGACAAGGAGAAACAATAACAGTGTATTCAAACTCAGCCTAGGTCACCACAACAGTGCACTCCAGCATCATGCGGTGGAACAGACGTGGGTTCCTCAAATTTGATGGAAGCCCTGTCATGCACCGCCCCCTCCTAAAAGACTTAATACAAGCCTAGACACGGCAAATTCAGTCGCAGTGGTGAAGTGCGTAGCCCACACTAATGCCAGGACTTTGTATCCTCCGTAAATGCCCTTGTAGTTAGGGCAGCCAAGGATGCAGTATGACGGCCCCTTTAATAACACGTACACCAAAGTCGTGTTAGCTAGTGAAACATTGCCATCTTCAGGCCCCTTGGGTGCCTTTGGACATTATACAAAGGCAGCTCACTTTTACCTAAATGAAATACAAGAAAGTGCCCCAGACCATGAGAAACAGTTGTTGGAACCTAGAGGATGCACACAGACGGGAACAGATTTAATAAATAGACGGATATCCTCAGGGAAGCCAGTCATGCCCCAATCATTGCTATTTCAGCCCTAAACCAGCTAGCTTTCCCTTCGCACACTGCTAGAGGCATGTCTCTCCAAACATACCAGGATTGGTTTGTTCCCAACCTACATGAGATGATCACAATGCTCAGCCCCCACCTGCACTGTGTGCCAGCAGGGATCACTAAACCTCCTCTTCAAAGTAATATTTCTACAATACTTCAATGACGAGGGCCCTCCACTGTAATCAGGGCTGGCTCTAGGGCGGTGGTTTTTCTTGGTGCGACCAGTGCCACCACACTGGGTGCTTGACTTCAGGTAGGGGGCACCGTTTCCAAGTATATTAAGGTTTTAAACGCATTTAATGTTGCGCTCCTTGCCACCAGCAAATCAGAAAGTGCATACAGTGTAAATAGGTTAGTGGGTTATTACTTTTGGTAGCCTTTTGTTACTTACAGTTTTATATGTTAACACAATAATATGGAGCAGTGAATTATTAACAGTCATCTAAGAGCTGTAGAGATATTACAAGGTATAGATTAAAGCAATATATATTCTGCCCAGTCTTTTATTGTTATTCTAATGTTGCAAAAAAAGTAGAAATTCGTATTAACAAGAGAACTCCCAACCATGGTGTTACGGTTTAAATGCAGAGTTTGTGCTTCTCCAAACCAAGCACTCTTATATTATACTGGCCACCAGTAAGGATGACAAGTGAGGCCTTCACTTCTGTTTTATGTATTATTTCTTATACACTGATTTATGCATGAGTGAGTGATTGTCTCTATATAATGTAGGTTTTATGTAAAGTGTTTTGACACCCTACACTGGTATGAGTGGCACTACAGAACTAATTAAATGAATCTGGGTCAGAGTGAGTATAGAGACTTGAGGAACACTGTTAAAGGGTGGTAGTAAGGAGATCTGTAGCAGAAGTGGTCATTGGGGAGTGCCAACAAGCACTGTTGCACCGGCCGCCACCAGTGATAAAGCCTAGCCCCGTGTCCATTGTAATGCCAAGTCTGCTGCTAATTTTAGGTCTGTGAGGTAATACTCTGGTGGGGAATTCCTGAGGGGATCAGATTCGACATTTGCACATGTACTTCTGTCAATAATATAGTCTCCCACCTCACCACTTTGTTATGAATGACAGAAACTCTTGTTAGCTTTCCACACCCAAAGTAACAATATCCTGGAGTGCCTCAACGGCTTCCTAAAAAACTAGTAAACTGTGTGAAGCATTGGAAAAGAACAGGCTGTACTGTCTCCCACTAGCACTGATCACCTTGAGAAACACCTCAGGGTCAGTCCACCCTCTAACCTCACATCAGATGATGAACACCATCGCGTCACTAGTCATAGGTTACAGAGAGTGTGCCTGAAGTAGTACAAACTGAAATGTCCGTTTATTTTTCTCAGCTAACACAAATGTCAAAGTTTGTCTCTAAACAAGTTACAGGTGTAGCTGAAACACACGTCAAAGCCCCCTCCAACTGAGGCCCCTCCAGTACATGACCAACAAACACCCTTGCCAATGGGAACTCCAATTTGCATCAGGAACTTAAGTTCACCAGTAGAGAGATCTAGATCTTAATGACCCATTCCTGTGATAGACATCACATTGCTACTACAGTGAACATTAGTGGCCACAAGCCATGGATCTCTCCCTCCAACATCTGTCTGGCCCTGGCTGTGCCAGCCATCTCTTTGGACACCGAGCAGGAAAAACAGAGGCGAGAATAGGAGCAGCAACAGGAGTAAAGCCTTCCTCTGCAGCCCCACCAAGAGACAAAATGCATTTCAAGTGATGCATTGACATTTTTTTTCCTCCTTGGTGTACTAATGATTTTTGGCCTCCTGTATTTCTATTTCTTTTGCCCTACATAAACAATTATACACATGCTCAGAACTACTGATAATGATACTGACCATCCCCCTCTACACATATTTGGTACCAGCACATACATAGTACGGGCCCATCCAAGTCTAGCCCCATTGCTATGTATGCTCCCTTATTACCCAAGCTACCTCAGTAGACACATTGCATTACCTTAAAGAGGTATCCCTAAACATTACACACTCACTGTCTCTTGTACCTCTTTTTATGCAGAATAAAAGTACAGCTGCAACCAAGACATGTTAGCTCCTGTATTGGGCGAGTTAATACAACTAGATTTGATAACACCCCTGAAGGACTACAGATCCTGACAGGTAGATGAGAGATCGGATATCAAGAATGAAAGAAGCAGGTCATAAGAGAGATTGGCCAAGTGGGAAAAAGGATATCAAAGTGGGGGATCTTAGGAATTACTCACCTGCCGCTTGAATATTATAATTATAAGGCTAGGCCCCACTCGCCTGGTTGCGTGGGCAAACCAGGTCTCAGTATCACAGGATCAGTATTTGCTCATGACAAATTGCATACAGGGGCTAAGTGCACGATTAGAGAAATCATTGTGGAATGGCAACAAGACAAGCAGCCCCTCGTGTTTGATAAGATAAGCCCCCTGTGAGCTCCCTTGAACTTGATTTTAAAGTAGAACCTAATTTAAAAATGATATTGATGGCCATGAAGGGTGGGCGTGTACAAGGGGACAATGGGTCACTGACTGAGGCCATTACAAGAAAATGGTCAACGAGGGAGGTGGGGCCCTGACAGGTGTTCCTGACTGTCGGGGTTGTTCAAGGCCTTGTTGCCCCCGATTGTTGTTGCTCTTGACGAGTCTTATTTTTTAGGTGACAAAAGCATGCTGCAAGAGGATGACAGCTAACATGGGAGAAGCATTTATAGTTAGGAAGAAAGCGAAGGGTGTCAGGGGGTGCAGAAGCGAGTATGAGGTGATCCCCCTAGTAGATTGGAGATTAGAAGATATAATTGAAAAATCAATTAGAGAGGAGGATGATACTGGGAAGAAAGATGCATCATGTAAAGACCAACACAGATCTAAGACGTGAGACCCCCATGCATATCTTTCAGGTTAGAAATAATTTTAAGCCCCTGTAAGTAACGCAGACCCGTGCACAGAAGAAGAGACTTGATGATACACAATGTGTTTCAGCAGAGAAAAGACAGGTCACATCACACATTAAAGGTCATGAAACTTCTTGTGGTTAGTTAGTTGAGCGGAAAAACTCACACATGCGCAAAGAGTTGCTAACTGTAGGTCTCAAGTACTGCATGCCTGGCATATGATTGCCTGAATCTTAAAAAAAGTTTTTTGCTGCTAACGCTTTGCTTAACAAAGAAGAAAATAACATGGGATAGAGTAGAAGGGGGCGGTAAACAGTGATAATAACATATTTGAGAAATTAACATCTGTTTATGATTCTTTCATCAATAGTAGACGTTTTAGGCCTGATATGCTAAGCCGCAAGAAAAGATTGCGGGTGAAACGCAACGCAAGTTGAGTCTGCGCATTAAGAGTCCTGGAATGATCTGCTGACCTGGACATTGACAGTCTGCCAAGACCCAAGGACGAGTGCTTGGGAAAAGATCCTCAACTGAAGAAATTATATAAAATGTGTATCTATCTATCTTGTGAGATGTATGTGAACAGGAATTGTCATGAGAATTGAATAAATTAAGTGGGAAGAGTTTACTAAACAAATAATTAGTTAAGAATTTTGGAATGACCACATGAGGGGATGATAACTCCCCTGCCCCGGCCCAATCACAGTTCAGGATTCACAGACATTTACAACATTTGAAGGTAGGACATGCAAAATTAAAGGATATAATTCGAGCAACCTAAGGTTAAGATAGAGAGCTGCTGCTGCTAAGAAGCATTGTTGATGCTGAGTGAGGAGTAGGCGAGAACTGCTACTGAGAAGAACAGACTGGGAAGATTAAGTACTGAAAGACAGCCTCATTAGATAAATAGAATTATGTTGTAAATTTAAAATTTCATTACAAAGTATGAGATACTATGTCCTTTTGTCTCTTCATCTATCACTCCTAATGTGTTTAAATTGTTGAATGCATTTGTGTATGTTATTTGATAAATTAATTTTTCTCTCTCGTGAAAGTTGGAGTTTGCACTGTGAAACTGTACAAATGAGCGTTAATTTTGATTGAATTAGCAGATAAAGTCTATTGAATCTTACCTGAGTCTGATTATTTTTACTGTGAAGTTATAAGGTAAATTAGTGAATTTGTTAATATCACCAAAAACTACTCGACTAATGGTCCATTGACCAAAGGAAGAGTGTTGATCTGTGAAGACTAATTTAGATCAAAGAAAATAAAACTTGACCCCCAGCGAAACAGTCAGGAAATCTAAATGTGTATATGGACCCGTTGTAAGTGATACATTGATGCGTGAAAAGTTTATCATGGCCTTTTGCTGGCTGGATCAGTACCACCCTTCACTGCCTGTGATGTAACTTGAAAGAGACTCCTTATTGTTTTTTACAGTGTCATTTTTTCAGGACAGAAGTATTTTCAATTATTATATGCAGAAAAGCCATAGTTGTTGCTTATGTATCTTACGCAACCAACAGCCATTTACAAAGCCAATAGGCCTGGATTGTTGGTATTCTTACTTATTGTATTATATATCTGGATGCAATGACTTAATCAGTTGGGCGGAACACTGTGCTAAGCACAGATTTTTAGTTTATGCGTTTTAAGCCACACCCTTAACTGTATCGGCCGCGCCCCTTTGAGAGACCCCCGAGTTTTTTCATCCCATTAAAAGCCCTGGATACCTGCATGTGAAAGTGCATCTCTCTGCATGTGATAAAGTTGGGGCGAACCCAGGCCTTTAAGTGGGCGGGTCTCACCAGTGCTGGCACCAGCAGTTTTTAAAGGGGGCCTCGAAACAGGTCTCTATCGGGCTCTGTTTTGTGCCCTGGCACAGGCGGTCAGTTGTTTTCCCGGACTGCAGTGACAGGAGGCACATCCATGTGCATGTGCTCACTTCTCACTAAGGGAGAAGTTACTGCTTGATGGTATGCCAGGTGAGCGTTGTAGTGGGAGGGAAATCCTTTAAAGAGAGTCATTTTCTCTCTGGATTTCTCTTCTCTTTTTGAAACTCATGAGCAGCAACATTGTCGTGGTGTCACCAGGGCTTTAAGTGAAAGCTTTTTCAATATTATGTACAAGCCATAGTTGCTGCTTATATATCTTATGCAACGAACAACCATTGACAAAGCCAATAGTCCTTACTTGTTGTATGTATGAAGTTACTTGTATCTTATATCTGAATGCAATGATGGAAACAGCAAAATACAAGTCGGGCGGTACACTATGCTAAGCACAGATTTTTAGCTTACGTCTTTTTAAGCCATGCCCTTAATTACCTTGGCCACGCCCCTTTGAGAGACCCCCCAGTTTTTTAATCCCACTTAAAGCCCTGGGCGTACCTCTCAAGAGTGCAGCAGGTATAGTAGGGCCGAGACCCGAGGGCTACGAAGGACTGCAATTATACATTCTTAATTATCATTTTTTTTAAATATACTGTATTGAGCAAATTAGGATATATTTCACAAGTTGTCTCTTTATGGATCTACTTTGTGGCAAAATATAAACAAGCTCTGACAAAAGTACATACTTGGTTGGCTCAGCGAGCTTGCCACCACGTCTTGGTATACATTGCTTCTACAGATACAAGTAAACAAGCCTTTGTAATCTGAGCGCTGCATGCCCTCCACCCTCCCCATGGACTCACATACACCGACCACCACTCTTCCAGAGATGACTCACTATTTCCGCCTTGTTATGCTTCTTCTTCCAACACGGTATGAGCAGCATACTTAGCCCCATGCGCGAGGCAAAGAACTAGAAGATCGTTCTTCAATATGAGTGAGAAATCATTCTCCACAGAAAATGTAACTGATGCGAGGATACAGGGCATTCCACGAAGAGATAGCAGCATGGCATGATGGCCCAGAACATGGCCAGGCAGCAATTCCAGATGTATTCATGGTGTGATCAAAGACTGGGGTCACATTTCAAGCTACGGAATAACGAAAGGTAGGTGCTGATGGGGCAGAAATCAAAGGGATAAGTCTTAGTAGAGAGAGCAGAAGAGACAGACACATCGGGGTACGAAGAACAAGGGTATGACTTTACTGGGGAGGACGGAAGCAGGCTGATATTTTCGGAGTGGGGCCCACGGGGGCAGATGTAAAATGAAGAATCAGCAGAGAGAGAGGTAAGTCCCAGGAGAGAGGCACAAGAAGCATGAGGAGAAACATGTCTGCTGCAGGTGCAATAACGTGCGTCTTCCTTGGAGAAGGAAGCAGAGAGATCCCTATCCTCTCGGGATGAAGAGAAAGGGTCAGCGCTCCCTAAGAAAGAAGAGGCTGCATGCTTGGGGCACAATGTACCTGCACAACTTGAGACTGTATAATTATCTATTTCCTCTAGGTAGTATGCACCTGGGTCTGTACACTCTGGGGGAGAGGTAAGGGGGGCAACATCTTCATAGCAGACACTGCAGGGTGAGGCATCTCTTGAGGAAGAAATAGGGAGATCAGTAGTCTCTAGGGTGGAATAATAGAAATCCCAATTATCATGGACAGAAACTGAGGAGGCAACCTTATTGGTGGAGACAGAATGGTTGGTCCCCCGAAAGCAAACACTGTCGTTATTACTCTGTAAAGGATAAGCGTAGGGCTCAGCGTTCCCTAATGATGACAAAGAGCAGTTGGGATGATTGGGACAGACCTTATGTGAGTAGGCACAACTAGAAGTGTAAGTAGTAGTTGAGGTATTTGGGACAGCATCGCTGTGGCTGGCAGCGCAATACCTGGAACAACAATTTGGGCAGATCGAATAATTCAAATTTCTTTGGGAGCTTATGCATGATTCAGCATCCCAGGAAGAAGAAACCGAGGGTGGAACATTCCCGGAAGAGACAACAGATTGGCTGTGACCTAAGGAGGTGCAGGCACCTCTATCCTCTAATGAGTAATTCTGGCAGACTGTGTTGATGGGAATAGTGAGAACCGTGCTGTCAAAGGAGGTACGGCGCTTGGGCTTTACTGGACAGACATCCTTGGCATCAGTTGTCTCTGAAGAAGTAATTAAGGAATCAGATTTTAGTAGAGACATATCCTTGACGCCAGTTTCAACTAGTGTGGAAATTGAAAGGTCGCTTTTTACTAGAAAGACTTCCTGGAAACATGCCTCCACTGGAGAGGGAACAGAGAGGTCTGCTATCAGAGGACAGTAGTCCGGAATGTTATTTTTCACTGGAGAGATGTTGTGGACATCCGTTCCCACTTGAGAGGCAACAGTGAGGTCAGATTTTACTGGAGAGACCTCCTGGACTTCATTTTCCACTAGAAAGGAGACAGGTTTTACTGGAGGGACATCCTGGAAGTCGGTTTTGACTGAAAAGGCGACTGAGAGGTCGGTGTTTACTGAAGAGACTTCGTGGACGTCCACTACCACTGGAGAGGTCTTTAATGCACAGCAGTCAGAAAGGTTATTTTTCAGTGTAGGTGAGATAGGCGAGTCGGTTTTCTCTATAACACTGTCAGGGAACTCAGTTTTGGCAAAGAGATTTGATTTTTCTTGGGAGGAGACTGAGACAATACTTTTCTCTGTGGATAAGACCCTGAGATCGACTATCTCTGGAGAGGGAACTAAGGCGATATTTTTTCCTTCGCAGGAGACAGAGAGATCGTGTTTCTCTGTGGCACACACAGAGACATCAATTTCCTCAGTAGTGCCGACAGAAAGGTTAGATTTTTCTTGGGTGAAAACAGAGATATCTGTTTTTTGGGGGACAGAGAGTGAGAAGTCACTTTTCTCTTTGCCACAGACAGACACCTCTGTTTTCACTGAAGAGATGAATAATTTATTAGATTTATCCAGACAGGAGAGAGGGAATTCGAATTTTACTGGAGAAGAAAATAGGTCAATTTTCTCTGAAGCAGAGACACCGTGCTCAATTTTGACAAAGACCGTTGCATTCGATGCATCACTTTTCTCTGTCTCTGAACAGCAGGCTGGAGAATCCGTTTTTTCTAAGGCGGAACTGGAGAGGACTGAAGTCTCTAAACGATATTATTATTATTATTATATCTGATTTTGTAGAGCGCACAGCTACCCGTAGGTTTCCCGGCGCTAAGAGAACAGAAGTAAGAGAGGACAACGATAGGCAGAAGGGGCCATTTGTTCCGCTGAGACAGTGAAATAAGCTTTCTCTTGAAAGGAGAGCGAGAAACTAGTTTCCTCAAGCAAGGAAGGAGGGAGGTCGTATTTCTCTGTGGTGGAAACAGATGATTCAGCTTTATCGACCCTGGACGTAGAGGCCTCCGTTGTTTCTGAACAAGGTTTGGAGGTCTCTGTGCCAGAGACAGGGGAGCTGGTTTTCTCCGGGAGTAATACCGAGAGATCATGTTGCTGTGATACTGAAGAGTATGCTTTCTCGGTGGTGGAGGGAGAGTAGTCAGTCATCTTTGAGGCAACCAAAACAGATTCCCTACCCCCCGAGAGTTGAGGGGAGAGGTCAGGACTTATGAAAGGGGGAGCAGTATGGTCAGTACACCCATGCAAAGACATATCAGCATTCCACTGACTTAGAAGCAGGGGTGTTGGTATTCCCTCAAGCTTCGATCTAAGATGTTGGTATTCCATCAGGGGAAAGCAAATATTTTGGTATTCAATGGAGGGAGCAGCACAGGGGTTGACAGTCTCTGCGGGTGGAACAGATGTGTTGATATCCATTGTGGAAGGAAATAAGTCATCACTATCCTGCAAGGTGGAAAAAGATGGAGTACTCTCAGTATCCATTGACTGACCAGGACAGGAGGCACTGATCTCCAATAAGGGAGTAGTAGCCTCTGGTGCCCTAGTACACTCAGCTTCCGCTGGTTGGCCAGGACAGGAGGCACCGATCTCCAATAAGGGAGTAGTAGCCTCTGGTGCCCCAGTACAACCAGCTTCCGCTGGCTGACGAGGACAGGAGGCACTGATCTCCAATAAGGGAGTAGTAGCCTCTGGTGCCCCAGTACAGTCGGCTTCCGCTGGCTGACCAGGACAGAAGGCCCGATCCCCAATAAGGGAGTAGTAGCCACTCTTATTCCAGTACAGTCAGTTTCCGCCAAATGACCAGGACAGGAGGCACCGATCTCCAATAAGGGAGTAGTAGCCTCTGTTGCCCCAGTACAGTCAGTTTGCACTGACTGACCAGGACAGAAGGCACCGATCTCCGATAAGGGAGTAGTAGCCTCTGTTGCCCCAATACGGTCCGTTTCCGCTGACTGACCAGGACAGAAGGCACCGATCTCCAATAAGGGAGTAGTAGCCTCTGGTGCCCCAGTACAGTCAGTTTGCACTGACTGACCAGGACAGAAGGCACCGATCTCCGATAAGGGAGTAGTAGCCTCTGTTGCCCCAGTACGGTTTGTTTCCACGGACTGACCAGGACAGAAGGCACTGATCTCCAATAAGGGAGTAGTAGCCTCTGGTGCCCCAGTACAGTCAGATTCCGACGACTGACCAGGACAGCAGGCACCGATCTTCAATAAGGGAGTAGTAGCCTCTGTTGTCCTGGTACAGTCAGTATCCACTGAGAGCATAAGAGCGGAGGCAACGCTCACCCCTACGGATGTAGTGTCAGTTGTAATATATTTCGCTTCCACAGAGATGGCAGAAGTGGAGGCATCGTTCCTTAAGAGAGAGGCAGAAGCACTGCTATCCGCAATGGGTGTAGTAGCCCCGAATGGGAAAGGCTTGAGGACCTTACTCTTTAAAGAGGGAGCTGAAAGATCTGTTGCCCCTGGAGCTGGATCTATATATCCCGTGGTACTTGGACAAAAGTCAGTATCAGCAGCAGTTGCGGAAAGTGTATTGGAAATCTCTGAATGTGGATTAAAGAGATAGATATCAATCCCACAGGGAGATAGGGTGGTAGCATCCAGTAGGGGGGGAACAGAAGAATCAGTTATTGTCAAAAGGCATAAAGAAGTATTGTCTGATGGAGAATCAAACGGATTCACACCTACTGAAGAGGCAGTTCGCCACATGGAGAGATTAGGTAGATCACTATCTGACAAGGGGGAAACAGAGATGAAGGTAATCCACTCCTGGTGAAGGAGTGAACTTGGTCTTCCCACAGGAGGGCGCCAGAGATGTAAATATTTCATACGAGGATGACAAATACTGTTTTTTCCACAGGAGTCGGTATTCTCTAATTGATGAAAAGGAGAGCCTATTCCCAAGACTGAAGGATTCAAAGAGGCAGAAGGAGCACCGTCAGAATCTACAGATGCTAGGAGAGAAGGGGTGCCATCTACTAAAGAGGAAACAGAGCGGGTGGCACTGCCCGAATCAGAATAAGATAAGTGGGGATGTAAGACTGAGGTGTCCGCTCCTATCTCCAATGGGTGAAAAGGAGAGCCTATTCCCAAGACTGAAGGATTCAAAGAGGCAGAAGGAGCACCGTCAGAATCTACAGATGCTAGGAGAGAAGGGGTGCCATCTACTAAAGAGGAAACAGAGCGGGTGGCACTGCCCGAATCAGAATAAGATAAGCGGGGACGTAAGACTGAGGTGTCCCCTCCAAGGGAAGGATGGCGATCAAATAAGGGTGCAGAAGTGTCAGGTTCGGTTCAGGATGCTCCTCAGGATGGGGTTGATGCTATATGGGGGCCCACCTCTAGATCAACCCAAGTCTGACTGTGATTGTGCCCAGACTGTTAAGGTGATCAAGCGGGGGAAAAGTTGGGGTCTGGAGGAGAACAGCTGGGCTCTGGTCACCGTAACCTGTAACCACAGAAACAAGGGATGAGTACTGCAGTACCCTCAACCGTGTCAAATATAATGTAACCAAACCCCTGTTACCTCACCTGTATATCTCACAGGTGTGCCTATCTGCAGGAAGGATCTAAGGGCGGCCTCTATATCCCCTGGTGAATTACTGGAAAATACAAGGCAAAGATCCCCACTAGTCGGTTTCTCCCCGAACACCGGGGTTCTGTCTCTTCTTCCCGACTCTCCCTTTCTCTCTCTCAATCGGTGATCCAAGCGTAGGGCCAAATCGATAAATGCTGCACATGTGGTAGGCTGGGGTTCAACTTGTGCTATTACATCCTTGAGATTGTCTGTGAGCCCTTGGTAAAACAGAACCATCTGTTTGGCTTCAGGCCAATCAGTTTCTGCAATTAATCTACGGAAATGATTCAGGTAAGTCACGATATCTGAATTGCCCTGTTTGAGAACCAACAGCTCCTTATCAGCTGAGAAGGTCTCCGCTCTTCTGTCAAACGTTTTCTCGAATTCTGCTCGAAACAGATCCCAATCGTATAGGATTCCATCATTGTTCCTGACTATGGGTACAGCCCACTGGGCTGCCTCCCCTCCCAAATATGAGATCAGAAAGGAAACACGTGATTGGTTTGTCAAAAAGCATTTGGGTTTACAGGTGAAATGCATCATCACCTGGGTCATAAACACCTGCACTTTCTTTCTATCACCCATAAACCTTTCTGGGGGGGCCAAAGGTACTGGAGAAGGCATTTCAACTACCAACGAGGTTGGTGGCGGGGTAGGGTTACCTGCATCAAACGGGTTCCGCTGCATAGCATCCATGCGTGCCTGCAACGCAGCCGTTTCCTGGCGAGAGGCGGCCAATTCAACCTGAACTAAGCCTAAGGCGGCCACTACTTCATCTAAGGTAGCCATCCCTTGCTATCAACCCAACCAGGAGGAGCAGAACTTTTAGGCCGATTATTCTGTCAGGTTCGGTTCAGGATGCTCCTCAGGATGGGGTTGATGCTATATGGGGGCCCACCTCTAGATCAACCCAAGTCTGACTGTGATTGTGCCCAGACTGTTAAGGTGATCAAGCGGGGGAAAAGTTGGGGTCCGGAGGAGAACAGCTGGGCTCTGGTCACCGTAACCTGTAACCACAGAAACAAGGGATGAGTACTGCAGTACCCTCAACCGTGTCAAATATAATGTAACCAAACCCCTGTTACCTCACCTGTATATCTCACAGGTGTGCCTATCTGCAGGAAGGATCTAAGGGCGGCCTCTATATCCCCTGGTGAATTACTGGAAAATACAAGGCAAAGATCATTAGCAAACCCCCTGGTTCCCTCCCTTCCTAGTTTCCAAATGAGCAGGCCAGCATGAACACCTACCCTTAGGAAGAATACAGATAACCTAAAGTTGCCCCGTAACACCATTCAATGAAAGCAAAAGAACGATCCCATTCCTGGTAATGGTAGTAAATAACAACAAAGTCTTTCTCCTCCGAGGAAATGCTGACCTCAGGGTGTGCAAGACGCGACTACCCCAGACTGTCACTCAACATTCCCTATAACACAAAAGTTAACAAATCATAAACCCAGCTCAAAGTATGTGAATAGCGTCTTTACAGATCAGCTCTGTAAGCGCTTTAAAGTGGCAATTGAGTACTGTGATTTAAAGCGGCACCAAAAACACGGTGTCCTGCATTAACAGGAGCAAGACGCTCCCTGTATATACACAACAAATGTATTCTGAGCAGACAAGAGGACCGAAAACGCCCCTCTCGTTTCCTGGCAAAAACCTGGAGTTTGACTGATGGAACGACACTCGGGCGCTTCCTAAGCCCCTCCAGGTAATCCTAAATCGAGCGGAAATGTTCAGGGAACCCCACGTTGTAGGCGCTTCCGAAGCCCCACCAGGATAATCCACAGACGGGTCTCTGAACACGAACAGCACTGAACACACACGCTAAGGCGGCGTGTCTCTTCAGCGCTTGACAACACTTGCCCCTGCCGATCTCCACGATACTCCAACAAGTACAACGCACTCGACCCAAAGGCACAAACAGGAATAATCGGCGGCGCATCTCCCGCCTGACTTCCTGTTAATCCTTCACCGCGTCGCGTCATAGACGTGCGCGGTGCAAAGGTTCATGGGATCTGTAGTTTTTCCCATCCCGTTTCTCATCACAGGGCAGGCAGTGATCTACCAGAGGTCGGGGAGGGCGAATCGTGACAGTACACCCCCTCTCACAACGCTCACTGACTGCCACCAGGCTTACCAGGGTGCAACAAATGGAACCTCCGCACCAGTCTAGGCGCATGGACCGCCCCCACCGGCTCCCACGAATCCTCCTCAGGACCATATCCCTTCCAAGACACCAGATACTGAAGCCTCCCCCTGACTCTGCGGGAGTCCAAGATGCGCCGCACCTCGTACTCCACCTCCTGTTCCACTCTCACAGGAGCAGGGGCGGCACGACTCGGACCCCGGGCAGGCTTGAGCAGTGAAACATGGAACACAGGGTGTATCCTGAAATGGGAGGGGAGTTTGAGTTTCACCGCAACAGGGTTGACCTGCCGAACCACCTGATAAGGACCGATGAATCGGGGATTGAAAACACTGAACCGTTTGAAACGAATGTTCCTAGTGGACAGCCACACCCAATCCCCCTTTTTGTACCCAGGACAAGGTCTACGATGTCTATCGGCCTGCGCCTTATACCTAAGCTTAGCTTTCACAAGGTTGTGTCTGGCCTGCAAAACTGTCTTCCGTAACTGCACCAATCGTGTCTGCAATTGAGAAATAGGGGCTTCTACACTTGGCACACTCAAAGGGACAAATCTGGGATGGAACCCATACGTACAGAAAAACGGGGTACACAATGTAGAGGAATGTATGGCATCATTATATGCCACCTCAGCCGACCATAACCACTCTACCCATGCTTCCGTAGAGGTATCCACAAAACACCTCAAGTACTGCTTGAGGGTCTGGTTTAACCTTTCAGTCTGTCCATCCGTTTGCGGATGAAAGCTGGTGGACAAGGATGAAGCAATGCCCAAACGATCACACCAGACCCTCCAAAACCTCGCTGTGAATTGTGCCCCTCTATCCGAAACAATGACTTTAGGCAAGCCATGCAACCGAACGATATGGATAAGTAGCAACTGGGCCAATTGACTAGCCGTTGGTACCCCTCTACAGGCGATGAAGTGGCCCATCTTGGTCAAATAGTCCACAACTACTATTATAGCCGTCATCCCATGATCTTGAGGGAGTCCCACCACAAAATCGACTGAAAAGCTTTCCCAAGGGCTCACAGGTGTGGGCATTGTTTGCAACAGCCCTTGCGCTGGTCTATGATCGCTTTTGGCCTGTGAACAGACCTCACAACGTTGAACCCAAGCAAACACATCCGGCCGGATGGTGGGCCACCAATATACGCGTAGCAGTTTTTCCAAGGTCTTCTTCCCTCCAGTGTGTCCTGCACAAGGTAGATCGTGGCACCACTTGAATACTTGTTGCCTCAAAGCAAGAGTGGGGAGAAGCAATTGAGACCCTTTCCTTGGCAGTCCTTGACGTATCTTCCATTCCGGGTGCAACTGAATCCACTTCTTCCACGCAAAGGTCTGGATGCCTTTTTTGACCTTGTGTAAAAACTCCGACGTATGGATCACCCCTATCACCTGCTGAGGTTTGATGATGCTGGTTTCCGGAGACTCCGTCACTGTGGAATGGCTTTCTTGACGGGTAAGAGCATCGGCTTTCCGGTTGTCACATCCCGGGCGGAAGGTGACCACAAAATGGAACTCAGAAAAGAAAAGCATCCATCTCAGTTGCCTAGGAGTGAGGTGACGTGCGGCTCTTAAAAACTGGAGGTTTCGGTGGTCCGTAAAGACTGTGATTTGGTGTGTGGCACCCATCAACCAATGCCGCCACTCAGTGAAGGCGTCTTTAATAGCAAGCAATTCCTTCTCTGCAATCGTATAATTGCGTTCTGCCGGATTTAGCTTACGTGACATGAATGCAATGGGATGCAGATGCCCGGTGTCTTCACTCCTCTGGGAGAGAACAGCCCCCACTGCCAGTTCAGATGCATCCGCCTCTACTACGAAAGGGAGGTTTGGGTCCGCATGAACCAGTACCGGAGCAGAGGTGAACGCTGTTTTCAACAGATCAAATGCTGTTTGCTCTTCCGCACCCCATATAAAAGGGGTGTTCTTCCTGGTTAATTTTGTGAGAGGGGTCACTAGATCCGAAAAGTGAGAGATGAACCTTCGGTAGAAGTTGGCAAAACCCAGGAGCTTCTGGATGTCCTTGACCGTGGCGGGTTGAGGCCATTCTGCAATAGCACGTACCTTCCTTTCAGCCATTATCTGCCCTGATGGCGTGAGCATAACCCCTAGGAATTCCACTGTGGTGACATGAAACTCACATTTTGTCAGTTTGCAGTAGAGATGGTTTATCTGTAAAGCCTCCAGTACTTGTTTCACGTGTTGAATGTGTTCTGGTTCGTCATTGGAGTAGATTAAAATGTCGTCGATGTAGACCACTACAAAGATGTCCAGGTAGTCTCGCAACACCTCATTAAGGAAGAACTGGAATGAGGCTGGGGCATTGCATAGCCCAAAGGGCATCACCAGATACTCAAAAAGCCCATACCTGGTCTTGAAGGCGGTTTTCCATTCATCGCCTGATCGTATGCGCACTAAATGGTAGGCTCCCCTGAGATCCAACTTTGTGTATATCCTGGCTGATCTCACTTGTTCCAGTAATACCGGAATTAACGGTAGGGGGTATTGTTTTTTTATGGTGATGGCATTTAACGCCCTATAGTCTATACAGCACCGTAATTCCCCATTTGCCTTCGGAATAAAGAAAAGGGGGGAAGCTGCTGGGGACCGGGATGGTCTGATAAATCCCAAAGCGAGTAGGTTGTCCAAATATTCCCGAAGATGTTTTGTTTCGGGTTGGGATAGGGCATAAATACGACCGCATGGAACCACTGACCCAGGGGTTAGATCGATGCGGCAGTCGTATTCCCGATGTGGGAGAAGCACTTCTGCTTTGGTTTTACTGAAGACTTCTTCATACTCAATGTAATACTGAGGTAAATCCACCTCTTTTTCCGCAGCCGTGGAAACGGTGTGAGTGACTGCCAACACCATAGATGGTCGAGATTCCTCCTGGAGGCAATGGTCGTGGCAGTAGGAAGAGGAGAACTCCAAAGATTGTTCTTTCCATCTTATCTGTGGTTCGTGTTTTTTCAACCAAGGGAGTCCCAAGATGATACCATAATTAGGAGCCTGGATGAGGTTAAACGAAATCAATTCCTTATGATCATCCCCATACCACATCTCATACTCCGGGGTATGCTGTGTGATAGGTCCCGATTCCAACACATGACCGTCTACTGCAAATACTTCCTCCATGATGGGTTTATCTATTGGAGTCACTCCCAATTTCCGGGCTTCTGCTAAATCCATGAAGCAGCCTGTTGCTCCGGAATCTACCATGGCACGTACATATTTTGGAGATTGATCAATCCATAGTTCAATGTCTATGAAGAACAACTGGTTTCCTACTCGATTTTCATCTGTAATTGAAGGGATGAAATGTACACTTGAGTCCCTCCCTTCTTTAGGATTCAAGCCTCTGAGTTTTCCGAACTCTTATCGACAGTGGATACTGCCCCTGGACCCGTACGATAGCGTCCTCCTTTTGGTTTCACCGGACATTCACGTAAAAAGTGGCCTTTCTTCTCACAGTACAAACACAGCCCAAACTTGCGACGATGCTCTCGTTCACTGGTAGTGAGGGATGCTCTCACCACCCCCACGTCCATAGGTTCGGGTTTACCCTCGGCCTTCTCCCCACTAGTCGGTTTCTCCCCGAACACCGGGGTTCTGTCTCTTCTTCCCGACTCTCCCTTTCTCTCTCTCAATCGGTGATCCAAGCGTAGGGCCAAATCGATAAATGCTGCACATGTGGTAGGCTGGGGTTCAACTTGTGCTATTACATCCTTGAGATTGTCTGTGAGCCCTTGGTAAAACAGAACCATCTGTTTGGCTTCAGGCCAATCAGTTTCTGCAATTAATCTACGGAAATGATTCAGGTAAGTCACGATATCTGAATTGCCCTGTTTGAGAACCAACAGCTCCTTATCAGCTGAGAAGGTCTCCGCTCTTCTGTCAAACGTTTTCTCGAATTCTGCTCGAAACAGATCCCAATCGTATAGGATTCCATCATTGTTCCTGACTATGGGTACAGCCCACTGGGCTGCCTCCCCTCCCAAATATGAGATCAGAAAGGAAACACGTGATTGGTTTGTCAAAAAGCATTTGGGTTTACAGGTGAAATGCATCATCACCTGGGTCATAAACACCTGCACTTTCTTTCTATCACCCATAAACCTTTCTGGGGGGGCCAAAGGTACTGGAGAAGGCATTTCAACTACCAACGAGGTTGGTGGCGGGGTAGGGTTACCTGCATCAAACGGGTTCCGCTGCATAGCATCCATGCGTGCCTGCAACGCAGCCGTTTCCTGGCGAGAGGCGGCCAATTCAACCTGAACTAAGCCTAAGGCGGCCACTACTTCATCTAAGGTAGCCATCCCTTGCTATCAACCCAACCAGGAGGAGCAGAACTTTTAGGCCGATTATTCTGTCAGGTTCGGTTCAGGATGCTCCTCAGGATGGGGTTGATGTTATATGGGGGCCCACCTCTAGATCAACCCAAGTCTGACTGTGATTGTGCCCAGACTGTTAAGGTGATCAAGCGGGGGAAAAGTTGGGGTCCGGAGGAGAACAGCTGGGCTCTGGTCACCGTAACCTGTAACCACAGAAACAAGGGATGAGTACTGCAGTACCCTCAACCGTGTCAAATATAATGTAACCAAACCCCTGTTACCTCACCTGTATATCTCACAGGTGTGCCTATCTGCAGGAAGGATCTAAGGGCGGCCTCTATATCCCCTGGTGAATTACTGGAAAATACAAGGCAAAGATCATTAGCAAACCCCCTGGTTCCCTCCCTTCCTAGTTTCCAAATGAGCAGGCCAGCATGAACACCTACCCTTAGGAAGAATACAGATAACCTAAAGTTGCCCCGTAACACCATTCAATGAAAGCAAAAGAACGATCCCATTCCTGGTAATGGTAGTAAATAACAACAAAGTCTTTCTCCTCCGAGGAAATGCTGACCTCAGGGTGTGCAAGACGCGACTACCCCAGACTGTCACTCAACATTCCCTATAACACAAAAGTTAACAAATCATAAACCCAGCTCAAAGTATGTGAATAGCGTCTTTACAGATCAGCTCTGTAAGCGCTTTAAAGTGGCAATTGAGTACTGTGATTTAAAGCGGCACCAAAAACACGGTGTCCTGCATTAACAGGAGCAAGACGCTCCCTGTATATACACAACAAATGTATTCTGAGCAGACAAGAGGACCGAAAACGCCCCTCTCGTTTCCTGGCAAAAACCTGGAGTTTGACTGATGGAACGACACTCGGGCGCTTCCTAAGCCCCTCCAGGTAATCCTAAATCGAGCGGAAATGTTCAGGGAACCCCACGTTGTAGGCGCTTCCGAAGCCCCACCAGGATAATCCACAGACGGGTCTCTGAACACGAACAGCACTGAACCCACACGCTAAGGCGGCGTGTCTCTTCAGCGCTTGACAACACTTGCCCCTGCCGATCTCCACGATACTCCAACAAGTACAACGCACTCGACCCAAAGGCACAAACAGGAATAATCGGCGGCGCATCTCCCGCCTGACTTCCTGTTAATCCTTCACCGCGTCGCGTCATAGACGTGCGCGGTGCAAAGGTTCATGGGATCTGTAGTTTTTCCCATCCCGTTTCTCATCACAGGGCAGGCAGTGATCTACCAGAGGTCGGGGAGGGCGAATCGTAACAAGAAGAGTCTGCTTCCACTGAGGCATTAGTTGGAAGGTCTGTGTCTAATGCAGGGGCAGGCGATTGCTCCGCTTTGCCAGAGGGCAGGTAGAAGTGTACCAAGGGGGGAGGGTGGGCTGAGAGATGCCTAGAAACGGCAGTGTCTTCCGACAGTAGAGCCTCGGAGGAAGTTAATTGTGGAGAAGAGCAAGAATCTTCCCGAGGTGAGCAAACCAGGAGAGTCTTTGAGCGAAGGTTATTCTTTTCCCAATGGATTTCGTACTGAGAGCTGTAACCCGAGTTACCTGATGTGGGAGGGTTGTCGTCTTCCTCCTCAGAACGAGACATCTGGATCCTCCATAGCGAATAGCTAAGGCGTTCCGTAAAGAATGGATCGCCGTTGATGTCCCTGGTGTCAAAGGTATTAGAAAGAACCGAGGGAGTAGTGCTGCCGGAGAATGACCGAACCGGAGGGATGAAATTGACGTAGATGGAGGAAGGACGAGAGGAAATGCTGCTTTCAGACAAAGAAGGCCTTACAGAGGAAGTGACGCCAGAAGTTGGCAAACCGCTGGTACTCGATGTGGGAGGGTTGTCGTCTTCCTCCTCAGAACGAGACGTCTGGATCCTCCATAGCGAATAGCTAAGGCGTTCCGTAAAGAATGGATCGCCGTTGATGTCCCTGGTGTCAAAGGTATTAGAAAGAACCGAGGGAGTAGTGCTGCCGGAGAATGACCGAACCGGAGGGATGAAATTGGCGTAGATGGAGGAAGGACGAGAGGAAATGCTGCTTTCAGACAAAGAAGGCCTTACAGAGGAAGTGACGCCAGAAGTTGGCAAACCGCTGGTACTCTCTGTGCTGGGAGAAGGCGCGGGCTGAAGGAGAGATATACCAGGTCTGCCAGGGTGGAGGTTGGAGTAAGAATACAGGTAGGGAGTGGTGTGCTCCGAGAGTGGAGAAGGAGGAGAGAGGGTGAAGTCAGAGATGAAAAGAGGAAGGGAGGGAATGGTGTGGACGGAGGAGGGCGAACCGGTCGTACTCTCTGAGCGGGGATAAGCATCAGATGGAGTGGGCGATGCATCGGCCTCCCCAGTGGTGAGGTTGCTGCCTATTCTAGGGTTCGTGTCACGTAAGAGCACAGCAGAGTGGTCCGCATTGGCTGCGGGGTGAATAAAACGCTTGGGCTCTACTAAAGACGGTGAAGAAATGGGCACTCTGTCTGATTTCTCCTCCAGGGATGGCACAGCTGGGGCACTCTCTACTGGGCAGATAGTGGTGATGTCGTAGTTGGAAGGAAGAGAGATAGTGGTGGGGTCAGAGATAGAAGAAAGAGAAACAGTGGTGAGGTCAGAGATAGAAGGAAGAGAGACAGTGGTGGGGTCAGAGATAGAAGGAAGAGAGACAGTGGTGGGGTCGGAAGGAAGAGACACAGTGGTGGGGTCGGAAGGAAGAGACAGAGACACAGTGGTGGGGTCGGAAGGAAGAGACAGAGACACAGTGGTGGGGTCGGAAGGAAGACAGACAGTGGTGAAGTCGGAGTTGTGAATCTTTGGAAGGGGACACGTTGTGTCATTCTCTGCAGGCCGAAGGGGAGTGCCATTCTCCGGGATACGCGGTCTAGAGGCGTCATCAGTGGCGGAGGGCAGTATCAGGTGGTATAACAGATCGGTATTACCTAAAGGAGAGTCCGGCTTATCTGAGGCTTCCGGAGAACTCATGTTGGTCGGGATGCGAGGCGGGTTTCTTCGGGTAATGCTGCCTGGCCATGCGTGCGTGACAGGAGGGCAGGGGAAATGGATCTGAGGCACAGCGACAAAGTGCTTGGTATTTAAGCGGAAAGCCGCCTACGTCTAACAATAACCCATTGTGTCAATAACATTTAATGATGTTGCGCAGTGTCAGTCAGCAATATGGTGACCAACTGGCATGGGTGCAAATTCAGGTCGGTGAGGGTAAAAATTCAGGACAAAACTTCAGTACAAAACGTACGTTTTACGGACACATCAAAGGAGGTCGCGTGGGTGGACGCGGACGTCACAACAGGAAGTGACGTCACAAAAGGTGGTTTACCATCAGACTCATGTCCTCCCCTCACTCACCCCTTAGATGCGATTGCATCAGAGAAACCAGGTGTGAGCAGCGTTCTGAATGAGCTCCGATCTCGCCCCAGAGAGGCCAGAGTGGCTCCGTTTTCTCCAGTTATTGAGCTCCGGGTAAAATAAGTGGGGGGACGCCGTCCGCGTGGTACCCTGACTCGAGCCATGCATACATCATTTCACTCATCCATCCCTCCATCCACACTTTCAAACATCCGTCCATCCACTCTTTCACCCTATCCATCCGTACACTCATCCATCCACTCTTCCACCCAATCATCTACTCATCGATCCAACCATTTATCCACTCATTCAGCCATTAACTCTTTCACCCATCCAGCCATCCTTTCTCTTATGCTTGCTGACTCAGCAAGCATAGGATCTGAGACACAGCTAGAAACTGCTTGGAATTCAAGCGGAAGTTGCCACCTAACGTTGTAACAAGTTCCGATGATGTCATAAACATTTACGCATAATGTGGCGCATCGCCAGCTGCAGTCAGCAAGCATAGGATCTGAGTCTTGGGCGTCAACCGAGGGTCTTTTCATATTCTAACGTGCCCCTCTTTACATCCTGTTGTGCTGCTTCAATGACACCATAGCACAGTGGTAGTCTTTGAAACGAAAGCAAAACAATTTACATCAAATGTGCACGCTACCCCCACCCCACCCCAATACCCGGACATGTTGCCATTTTAATAAAAACTGTCCGGACAGTCCACAAAAACCCGGGACTGTCCGGGGAAATCCGGGTCGTCTGGTCACCCTACTATTGATCTACGTATGTATGCCTTTGTGATGAGGGGGAGCGGGCCAGGAATGTAAACACTACCCTGTAATAAATATCACCAGCACCACATAAGTGCTTGATGTAGAAATAGTTCCCCCGGAGCCTTCTGCCCGTGCCGCTCAATGGCGGGGTTGCCTCATACCAAGGCTGGCTAGTCTTTATTCATCTTTCTTCCACCAACCCCACCCTTCCGATCTGTCTCTGTGTCTCACTCACACTGGTTCTTCTTCACCCCTTCTTTCTCTGTTTGTATCTCCCTATCTTTTGCTTGCTTTTCCTTCTCTTTTTTCTGCTTTTCCTCCTATTGGGTCGAAGTCTGATTATGTCAGAGTTGCTGGCCTCTGTGAGGTATCAAAACCTCCATGCATTACAGTGCTCGACAACTCTGGGCAGGCTATCTGCTGAGTTTCTGTTAGTAAAAACTGATTCCCAGAGGGAGGAATTCCTTGATGTAGTGCAACCTCCCCTCGCGAGGAAATTATATACCCAATTGAGACACGGCTGCCTGCCCATGAGGGCGTTCACTTCTAAATGGGCCAATGCAGAAGAGGGAACCTACCCAGTCTGTAACTGTAGCCGAGAAGATGTTGTGCATGTTATGTTCTTTTGCCCGGCGTATAGTAAAATACGAAAATGTTGGCTGATTCCCCTATGTAGAAACCTGGGACTTAGACAATATGTGCAGGCGTGTAGGGTTTTAACATATGATAACTCCCCCCTATTGTCTATGCTGTTTCCCGTTTCCTGCATGGTATGTGGCGTAGAAGGAAAGGCTTTGCTTAAGGTCAAATGGAAATAACTTGGATCAACTGTCCCCCTTTTCTTTTTTTTAAATACAATTTTTGTCAGCTAAGCCCCCTTTCATAACTTACTGTTTAATAACTTTTTATCCTCTATTCTAACTGTTCTATTTATGGATTTTATTACTGTGCTTTGTATGTATTTTATCCGCACTTTTATGGTCTATGGCCGAAATAAAGTTATCAAATGGTAAAATGGATTATGTCATAAAAGTCCCTGTCCCCCAAAATGAGTGCTGGTTGGCGCCCACCTCCTGCACACATTAAGCACTGCTTTTAGGGCAGGGTCTCGACCCTCCCCCTCCCTCGGGCATTTCATTGTGAAGGAAAGTGTGACTTGCACCTCTCCTCTTCGATATTGGAGATTTTCTTCAAGCAAGACTTCGCTGACGTAGGTTTTAATGAATTCCGTGAACCTGGGCACTTTGTGGTGGTTTAACGAATGCACACTTTATTGTATGTACATAGCACTTAGTACCCCCGACGAGGCTTCGATGCGCTTCAGGGCGGAACAAAAATGCCATTGTAGTGAATGTACCATCTTTTCTTGGTCCTAAAGCAAGACAACACAACTGATAGTAATCTGCGCTTTTAGACGGTATAGTTGGCCGTTGTATCGATTGAGAGTAAAAGTCTAGCACGGTTTCTCTGTTGTATTCCACTTTCTGTGAAAACATGTTCTGGGTTGACAGATGATCGCTTACTTGTAAGAGTGGGAAGCACGCCACTGAAACCTGATCACATCAGCTTTGCTCAGATGGTAGAGCGCTCGCTTAGCATGTGCGAGGTAGCGGGATGGATGCCCGCATTCTCCAAACGTATATCTTTGAAGATGAATGCAAGTGCATTTATAGATCTGCTCATTTCTGCCACTGTTGAGGTAGATGTTCTTTGGGATTTTCAGTTTAAATGTTTACGTCATTCGGAAAGCAATAGAAGCCTAGTACTGTCCAGAACGTGGAGCGATTCCTGGCTGGTAGGTATAAATAGAAGCAAAGCATCCTGTGCCTAAAAATAACGACGCATTCGTAAAACACCAGCCTGGTCTCAGTAGGGATATCTTAAAACAAGCATTTGCAATGCAATAGGAGTCGCATTTACGCAAGACCTATTGCATTGTGGGGGGGCAGGAACAACGGGAGTGATGGGCATGGCAGAAAATAGTACTCTGAGTAAAGGGGCCAGTAGCCATATATTGTATTGAATTGTAATTGCAGTTATGTAGCGCTTACTACCCCTGACGAGTCGTCAAAGCGCTTTTTCAGTGAGCAGCATGCTACTCCGGGACCCATAGAGGATTAGTGTTGAATAAGTATAGTGAAACATGCAAGTACATTTTAAGTGGTGGATAGGTTAGTCAATTATAGGTTAGTCAGCTATCTGGATTTGGAAAGATAGCAGAATCTTGAAGCACGCTGCTCCGGAAACTCATAAAGGATTAGTGCTGAATTAGTATGGTGAAATATGAAAGTAATTCGAGTGGTGGATATTAGTCAGTTATTTGGAGTGAGAAGGGTAGCGGAGGGATAAAAGGAAAGAAAGGATTGCATTCATGTAGCACCTGTTACCCCTGATGGGTGTTGAAGTCCTTTTCTAGCTAGTAGGACGCTACTCTGGTACCCATAAAGGATTAGTGTAGGGATACAAATGACAACATGGCCGTCATATGGAAGTCAAGTCAAGTCAAGTCAAAGGATTTATATAGCGCACTACATACCCAGAGGGTCTCAAGGCGCTTAGGAAGGGGAGGAGGATTACTTGTCAAATATCCATGTTTTAAGTTGCTTTCTGAATGCTAGGTGGTTCTGGGTGAGGCGAAGGTAAGTGGGGAGTGAGTTCCATGTTCTAGCAGCCAGGTATGAGAAGGATCTGCCTCCCATGGTGGTCTTGTTGATGCGAGGTACAGTGGCGAGGGCTTGGCTGGAAGAACGTAGTTGTCGGGAGGGGGTGTAGAAGGACAGTCGTGAGTTGAGACATTCTGGTCCGATGTCGTAGAGTGATTTGTGTGCGTGGGTTAGCAGTCGGAAAGTGATTCTCTTATTGACGGGTAGCCAGTGGAGGTCTTTCAGGTGACCAGAGATGTGTTCGTTGCGTGGGATGTCTAATATGATCCTGGCTGAGGCGTTTTGGATTCGTTGGAGTTTCTTCTGGAGTTTAGCAGTGGTACCTGCGTAGAGGGTGTTTCCGTAGTCCAGTCGGCTCGTGACCAGAGCATGGGTGACAGTTTTCCTGGTTTCGGTGGGGATCCAGCGAAATGTTTTTTTGAGCATGCGAAGAATGTTGAAGCAGGATGAGGATACGGCGCTGACTTGTCTATTCATAGAGAGTGAAGAATCCAGGATGACGCCTAGGTTCCGTGCGTGGTCTGTCGGGATGGGTGCTTTTCCAAGGGCTTCCGGCCACCAGGAGTCATCCCATGCAGAGGGGGATGTACCTAGGATGAGGACTTCTGTTTTATCTGAGTTCAGTTTCAGACGGCTGTGTTTCATCCATTCGGCAACTTCTTTCATTCCTTCGTGTAGGTTAGTTTTGGCGGTGCTGGGGTCATTGGTGAGAGAAAGGATTAGTTGAGTGTCATCCGCGTAAGAGATGATGTTGAGGTTGTGTTGGCGGGCGATGGCCGCGAGGGGGCTCATGTATACGTTGAAGAGGGTGGGGCTGAGTGAGGATCCTTGTGGTACGCCACAGATGACTTCAGTGGCCTCGGACTTGAATGGTGGAAGGCGGACTCTCTGGGTTCTTCCGGTGAGGAACGAGGTGATCCATTCAAGTGCTTTTCCTTGTATTCCGATGTTACTGAGGCGTTGTAAAAGGGTGCTGTGGCAGACTGTGTCGAATGCTGCAGAGAGGTCGAGGAGGATGAGGGCGACTGTGTCTCCATTGTCCAGTAGAGTTCGAATGTCGTCTGTTGCTGCGATGAGGGCGGTCTCAGTGCTGTGTTTGGCTCGGAAGCCAGATTGTGAGGGGTCGAGGGATTTGTTGGCTTCGAGGAAAGTGGCGAGTTGGTTGGACTAACAGGCCTATAAACAAATGAAAGGCAGCATTTAGTAAAGGACAAAGACACAAGGCAATGAAAAAGATTGTAGGGGAGTGGGCGTGGCTTCTCTCCCCTACTCAACTACCCCAGATCAACCCCAGAGCAGCGCTTGCACGCTGGCTCAGGGCTCAACCTTAAAAAATAATGGTACTTAAATTATTTCAACGTGTCCTCAGGGGAAGTAAGCTCTATATAAATGAAATTTGCTTCGTTTAAATACTGGGAAAGACTAACACATCTGATATTCTTACAGTGCAAGCACATCTTCTAAACAGGGACTGAACAAAGTGAAAAGCTGCCTCTCAAGTATGTGTGAAGTGGTAAGAAGGTGTGAGCCTTTATTTCCGCTCCACTTCATTTGCACCAGGTGTGAGGTTCCTGACTGCTCCCAGCCCAGAGACTGGATCAAAAGGAGGCCTGATGACTCCTCAGATTTAGCCTTTGTTATGGGCCCAGCAGGAGTCTTAAATGTCCCCGCATGCATGTTGTTGCTTGTTGCAGATGGAAAGCAGACAACGTGCAGGCGTTGCTGAAAGTGTCCTGGTGTTTGGAAATTACACCGGGACGAGTTCAGCACATTTTTAAGTGGGACCCAAATTCTTGGCAGGGTGGACAGTGTTCACCCTGTGAAAAAAGTGGGTGGACGTCATCCACCCGCGTGTACCCCCGACTCGTGCCCTGCAAATGTTAATTAGTCAAATCGTGTTCCAAACTGTAAATGACATACGACTTAAGGCCGGTGTTGTGTAATATCTGGAATCCCTTCGGGTTCGTGTATCCCCTACTCTTCGGCTGACTTCAGAGCTTTGCCCTATTGTCCAGCTCGGACAGTTCTTCTGTAGCCATGCCCACTCAATCCTGCCTGAGCAGGACTATATACAAAATACATATCCTTCTTCCTGCTCCAGTTTGTGCAACAGCAGGGAAGGTGTTGGATTGTAAATCCAACACCTCTGCCCCCTACAGCAAGTCGTTGTAATTACTTGCAATGTAATGGATGGCGTTGTAACAACGCAGTCTTTGTAACGACCGCGTTGTAATAGCATGGGATGTGAAGCATGCAATCTAAAGGCTGTTTTCCCTATGGGCCATGCTTTACGTTCTCTCTTGTCTTTTCTATAAATCTTATTTAGTAAATGAAATATCTCAGAGTGTACGTAGCTTCACTAAGCAAAGAATGTTTCAGTCTTGTAGTGCAAAAAATAGGTAATTTGACACCCCAACTCCTATTAGAGTTTTGATTTCAGGAAAGGCATTTTATTTAGTTTAAGGCAAAGTATAAGCAAATATGGAATAAACAAACTGTCCAACTGACACAGGCATTCCATATCCATAGCAGTAAACTTTTGGAGTTCTGTTTGCTTTTGAATTAACAATAACTTTTCTTAGTGCCTGGTTGCTGCATGAACATACGTGCAACATGAAAGTAAAGTTAAACTCTGTAAACTATAAAATGCATATTTGAAAGCACACTAGTGTAGATTTCTCAAGGTCAATTACTGTTAGAAATAAAGATATTCAATATATATATATATATATATATATATATATATATATGCGGACTCTGGGAGTGAAAATTCAAAACATAGAAATTAAAAAAGAAGCAAATCAGGGTATACAGCAGCTATCATACATTATATATTTAGATATGTAAATTATTTTTTGTTGTGCAACATACTGAATTGAATACACCGAGCACCGAGATACACTGCTCACTGGGTCACCCTTATTCCTTATATTGAGGTGTGTTTAGTAATCGTTAAACTACAGACAGCTGAGAAAATATATTTTCTGCTTGCGATTTGTGGGTATTCAAGTTGGAATCCCACTCGCCTTCATCTTTCTGAAGCCAATAAAGGGAGTGCATTTTGGGTTGCATAATAGTCTCACTCAGGCGCGCAACACCCATAGAGCTAAAAGGGCACTGCACTAACACTGCTCACCATACAGTCACTCCATTCACCCGTCTCCTACCCTGCACTCACACTAGCACACCACTCACCCTGCACACACATAACACTGTTATATGTTATGTTATATGTTATATGGGTATTTATTACGCGCACGACTACTCTTGAGTATCCTGGCGCGAATCATAACCACAGAGAAATCCCAGAGAAAGCACAGCATTATATTAGTAAGCTTGATTGAAAAGGTGGGTTTTAAGCAGCTTTTTAATGCAGCTAAGGTCTCTGGTGTCCCTGAGAGTGAACGGATGGGCATTCCAGAGGGTAGCTGTTTTAACCGAAAATGATAGGCTGCCCAGTCTAGAGCGCTTGAAGCGCGATATAACCAGCCTACGTTGAGAAGCCGACCTGAGATGTCGACTGGGCACATGAAAGGTCACACTTTTCTTAAGATACGTCGGGCCAGTATCATGTAGGGCTCGATGATTGAGAACGAGAGCCTTGAATTGCACTCTTTGGGCCACCGGCAGCCAATGGAGTGCGGCCAGTTGTGATCTTATGCTGATGCGTCTAGGGATGCCCAGCAGAAGTCTGGCCGCTGCATTTTGGATAAGCTGCAGTTTGTTTGACAAAAAGGAGGGGGTGCCCAGGTAGAGAGCATTGGCGTAGTCTAGGCGGGACAGTATCAAGGCTCTGGCAACCGTTTCTTTAGCCGGCTGGGGCAAGAGAGGGAAAAATCTGCCTAGGGATTTAAGGGTCCCAAAGCAGGCACCCGTCAGTCTTTTAATCTGCTCTGCAAATCGCAGATCTTCATTAAACCAAATGCCCAGGTTCTTGGCAGGGCCCCACTCAGAGAGAGGACGGGGGAAATCGGGAGGCCAAACCAATTCAATAAATTGGTTAGGGAAGTGACCATATAGTATAATTTCCGATTTTCCCTCGTTGCATTTAAGCCTGGCCTGTGCCAACCAAGTGAATACGGCCGTCAGACACCTTTGTGCTGCGGCCGTTTCAAATTGTGTTTTACCCCAAGTGAACAAGAGCTGGGTGTCATCGGCGTAAGCCATAATTTTTGCACCCAGCTTCTCAGCCAGATAGATCAAAGGGGTCATATAGATGTTGAAAAGAAGTGGGCTCAATGCTGAGCCCTGTGGGACCCCCGTCTGAACTAACCTGGCCGAGGAAGAATGAGGGGGCATCCAAACTTGCTGATACCATGAGTCCAAGAAGGACTCCAGCCAGGACCATGCAGCCCCAGTGAGGCCGATGTCTGTGAGGTGAGCCAAAAAGAGTTGATGAGGGACCGTATCAAAGGCGGCAGAGAGGTCCAATAAAATTAGTACCGCTCTGCCGCCCCCGTCCGTACAATCCCTGATGGCTTCCACCACCTCGACCAAGGCTGTCTCTGTGCTAAAGGAGGCCCTAAAGCCCGACTGGCCTGGGTGAAGTGCCCCAGATTCTTCAACAAAGGCGTTAAGCTGACGAAAGATCACCTTTTCGCAGACTTTCGCCAATGCCGGGAGCAGAGAAATGGGGCGATAGTTTGCTGCGACAAGAGGATCTGCTGAAGGCTTTTTTAAGAGGGGCAGAAGTTTTGCTTGCTTCCACTGTCTAGGTACCGTTGCCGATTGCATTGACCAGTTCACCATGGCTGTAACTTCTGTCACTACACAGTCCGCTATTCCAGCCAAAACTCTTGCCGGACAAGGGTCCGCGGGGGAACCTGATTTGAGAGCCTTCAGCAGAGCAAGAATGTCTGTTTGATCGGCCTTAGTAAATTTGGCCAGGCAATTGCTCGAGAGAGTACCTGGCGCCTCTGCTAGCGGAAGAGTGGCAGCTGCACTTAAGGCAAATCCCTCTTCAATTAGCTTAATTTTGTTAATGAAAAAGGATGAGATCTCCTCACACCAGTCTGCGGAAACCGGAATCTTTTTTTTTCCGCTAGAGGTGACAGAAAGCTTTGGACTATAGAGATCTCCTTATCATTATTCTCTGCCTTTAGAATTCTAGTTGCAAAGTAAGCGCCTTTTGCAGTCTTAATTGCAGAATAGTATTCTCTTTGGACTAGGCGGAGGTTGGCTTTGGCTTGAGGAGAGTAAGCAACCCTCCAACGCCGCTCAGATTTTTTACATGCTCTTTTTAGCTCTCCAAGCACTGGTGTATACCAGGGTGGCAGACCGCGACAGTGGTTTTGCGGGGCTGGTTTAGAGGTAGCCTCTACACTTCGGCTAATCCAGGCATTAAAGAGGTCAACTTGGCCCTCTAAATCACTAGCGAGAGCCATCTGGGAGTGCGTAAGGGTTTCAACCAACCCAGGGATATTAATTTTCCGTGCTTGGGGGCCCACCGGGGGGGAAGAGTAGAGAGATGATAATGCCACTGCCCAGGAGAAGTGAATTACCGCATGGTCGGACCAGATAACCGGCTGGGGATCTTTAAGAGCCAGTGTAAAGTTGGAGCATATCAGGTCCAACATATGTCCGCGGGAGTGTGTAGGTTTGGCAACCCACTGTGTTAAGTGTGTTATGCCTAGAAGGTCTTGAAGAGCCAGCACATCTGGAGAGCCAGGTGCATCCCAGTGAATGTTAAAATCACCGAGAAGGAGAAATTTCGGAAAGCGTAAGACGCGTTCCGCTAATGCCTCTCCTAAAGATCTCCCTAAGAAGGATTCTATTGCCTTGAGCAGTGACTGTAAGCTTAGACAGGTAGCAAAGATGTGTACTATCCCAGCATCTGCGCTGCTACACCGAGGGCAAGTAGTACCAGATGTGCCCCCCATTGTGCAATCCTAGTCGGCGTATAATATAATGAGTATATTGTTTTGTAGTGCTGGGCCTGGAGTGCAGCAGAACAGAAAATGCTCCTTCCCATTTCTAGTGAGAGGTGGAAGCTGTCCTGCCCAACACTGAGTCTCTCGGCCCACTTGCTTTCATATTTTCCTAGATCATTCTCTCTGCTTGCTATAAATTCTGCATATATTTGTTTAATCGTACAGTTTCCTCTGCCTTCAATGAGTTCCAGAATTGCATTTTTGCCAAACCCAGCTGGGCCCCCTTCTTTAGACATCAAGAAACTCCTAACTTGTAAATATTTGTAAAAGCTCTTTGTATCCACACCGTACAACTGCTGGATATCAGAGAATTTACAGATTCCATGCGAGCCCATGAGGTCCCCAATTTTCACCACACAACGCCACCCCCAATCTAAAAAGACAGAGTCTGCGAAGATTGCTGTAGGAAGGAAATTATCTCCATACAACCGTGTATATGCATTATATCTCCCAAGGCCACTCTTCTTCCTGAATGCTGACCATATCTTATATGCAGCCATCAGGGTATTGAACTTAGTTCTCTTGAAATATCTAGGGTCTGTGTATTTCAGAAAAACATTAAGTGCCCCCCCCCCCCCTAACAGTATTGAATATATAGTAGTAGAACCTGGAGTATCCTCCGCTATACCTCCCCCTATAAGCCCAGACATGTACTGCAAAGCTGCTGCCCAGTGGTACATTTTAAAATCAGGGACAGCCCAGCCACCTCGGTCTCTAGGGAGTGCCATATATCGTAAAGCCCGCCTCGTCTTGCCGTGTGCCCATATAAATCTATTTGACATCTGCTCTAGGGTAGTGTACCACTTTACCTCAAATATTAGTTGGATTGCCCTAAATATGTATAAAAACTTTGGCAGCAGGATCATTTTTATAACATTAGTCCGACCTACTATAGAGAGGGAAGGTTATGAAGTATATCAAGACCTTTTTTTGCCTTGTTAATTATAGGCTCTATATTCCTAGCCACTACATTATCCAAGTCTGCTGATATATTAATCCCCAGGTATACCCCAGTTTCCACTACATGACTATCAGAGCAAGCCACCTTATTATTTTTGATCATTTGTGTCTTAGGGCCATTAAGGGCGTATCCAGATACTCGGACAAACTTCGCAGCCTCCCCTAGACTTCCCTTATAGCCTCTGTAAGGGCTGGAGTGATGACTGCCACGTTGTCAGCATATGCGAGTATTTTACACTCACCACCCATGGTCTTTACAGACAGGGTCCTCCTATTGACTTCGAATCTATGAAGCAGGGGATCTATGACCAACGCAAAAAGCAGTGGAGAACACGGACACCCCTGCCTTGTACCTTGCTTGATTTCTAAAATCTTCGTGTATTCTGTATTTACAGTGACGTGCACTGTGGGTTCCAAATATAAGGCCTGAATAGCCTGTATGTAGTCATCACCAATATCTGCCCATCTTAGAGAAGACCAGAGATAGTCCAAGGAGACCTGGTCAAATGCTTTCTCAGCATCCAGCAACATAACAGACATCGGGTCTCCTGAGACCTCTGTGGCATCAAATAAGGTGATAACTCTACGAATGTGTTGGGTCGTCCCTCTTCCTGGGATGAATCCATGTTGTGATTCACTAACCAGTGTACCTATCTATGTACTAGAAAAGATCTTTGCGTCTGCGTTCATCAATGTTATTGGCCTATAAGACCCAGGGTCTGTCGGAGATTTCCCTTTTTTTAGAATGATAACAATTTCGGCTCCCGCCCAAGTCTTTGGAGTAGAACATACTCTTTGGGCCTGTTTTCAATGTTTCAATCAGATCCTTAGAGATTTCTTCCTGAAAAGTTTTATAGAACTCAATGGGGATCTGGTCCAGTCCTGCGGCTTTACCTGACGGCAAGCCCGCTAGGGCAGCCATAATCTCTTCCTCCACCACAGGTGAATCAAGCTCTTCTCTGCTCTCGTGCGAGAGAGGTGGGGGAGGTTTATTCGCCAGATAAGCTTGGATTTTCAAGGGGTCTTTTAGTTGTTCTTCATTGTATAATTTGGTGTAGAACTGTCTGAACACCTCACAAATCTCACTTGAGTCCGTAATCATGTGCCCAGAACTGTCCATAATCACTTTGATCTCACCAAGAGCAGCTTTTTGCCTTGTTCGAGCTGCTAAGGTTTGACCCACCCGTTCGCTACATTCATACCAGTGCTCCTCCTTGCTACGTACATGGCGGCCACCTTGCTAGCAATATTTTCCTTTGCCGCCGCCTTCGCCCTCGCCACTTTGATCAAAATCTCTTCTAAGGGCGTGCCTGCAGATGAAAGTGCCACTAGTTCCTTCTCAGCCTCCACTAAGGTCTTAGTCAACTCTATTGACCTTGCCTGCTGCTGCCTTTGTCTAAATAAACTAAAACTCAAAGTTTCACCACAGACTCCTGCCTTAAAGGCATCCCAGGTAAATCCTGAGGCGGTACTACCCCTGTTAAAATTCCAGTAACCTTTAATCCAGTTTTTCATGTGCAGCACATAGCTACTGTCTTTTAATAGTCCACCCTCAAAAGTCCACTTGCGCGCAGGCCTGGTTCTTGTTTTTGTTATCTAAGGAGAAAACTAAGGGATTGTGGTCTGATATGAAACGGGGTAGTTTTTCAATCTGGGAGTTTGCTGTCAAACTGTTAGAAATCAAAAAATAATCTAACCTAACGCAAACTTTGTGGGGAGCCGAGTAATAGGAAGTCCCAACGTCTCGGGGCTTTAGTTTAGACCATACATCTACTAATGCGTTGTTTCTTGCCAGACTTAAAATTGCCAGACATACCTTCTTCTTACGTGCCTGATATTTGTCTGTTGGCTCCAGGCCGAGTCCTCCTACACCATTGATATTAAAATCACCACAGAGAATCACATAGGGGGCCCACGCCGATAGCTCTAAATCTAAAAAGGAAAAAATCTCCGGATCGTCCTCCATATAGCCATAGATGGATCCTAGCGTGACCCAACCGCCATTAATCATGCATTCTATTCAAACCCACCTTCCCAATTGATCCTCAAGTTTCTTCCAAATTGGGACATCCTTATATTTGGAGAGAATTGCCACTCCTCTAGTTTTAGTACCCTGCTTTGAATGAGCCAGCACGTGATAGCCTAATTGCTCCAGCAAGAACCCCTTATTTCCTTCAATGTGTGTCTCCTGTAGGCAGATAAAGTCTGCCCGCGAGGCTCTTAAAATCGCTGCGACTAGCTGCCTCTTAAGCTGCTCATTCAGACCATTCACGTTAATAGTGATTATTCGTGTATACATCAGGGTATGTCTAGTGATTGTCCTAACCGGCCATCCGATCAAACATTAATCAAGTTTCTACTATTGCATTCAAGGCCTACACTGTCCCCTGCTACCTCTTTGTTCTGTGTGTTCCTTAGTGTGTCGTGTCTATATACCCAGGAATGCCCTACTGTGCTGTTCCCTGCCACCCTCTCCCCCCTGCTCCCCCTACTCCCCCCTCCCTCAGACCCCCCCACCCTTACGGGCAAATAGGTCAACCATGACCTATGTGCGGCAGCTGTATGCCCTCAGAATGTCGCACCGCCTTCCCCCCCTCTTTATATTCCAAATTACTGCCAATATACTGATGCACTAGTCACACATTCAATACAATACTATACTGGGCTTGAAAGCTAAACTCCTGGTCTTATTTAGGTAATTGTTCGGGTCAATTACCGCATTCCATCAGTAGCCCCCTTTAGAGCATTCTTTTCTTTTAGCTCCGTCAGGTATGCCTGGGCCTTTATCTCTGAAAAGAACATCCTTACTTGCCCATTCACCAACACTTTCAGGCGAGACGGAAATAACAAAAAAACTCATGTCCCAAAGATTGAAAAGCCGGGATCATTTGCCTTAAGCGCCACCTTCTCTCTACAGTCGCGTGGCAGAAGTCTGGGCGGGCAAAGAATGTTATACCCTCAGCAGACCTCTTTGCCTCTGGTCTTGCCCTGTCCATAATCTCCTGCCTAAGGAGGTAATTCCCTATATAGACAAGAATAGCTCTAGGTTTGGTATTTGATGCTGCTACATATCCCTTCCACTGGGACAAAGGGAATCTATGTACCCATTGGACCTTACTCTCCCAATTCCATGCTGATAGCTCAGGAAAGGCACCTTTTAGTAAGGAGACAACAAAAGAACGGATATCGATGGGGAGGAGCCAAGATGGCGACCTGATCGGACGTGTAGTCCCTCGGCTCCGGAGACCGTCTCCTTCGCGACTATCCTGCCGGCGATCCTGTTTTTAGAATGCACGACGTGGAAGCCGATGTGCCCAGGCATCCTGCGGTGTAATCCTGAGGCTTGTGACTTTTTGCAGGAGGGAGCGATGTCCGACTGAAGTTTGCGGCCCGCAGCGGACCCGAGTCCGGGGCCTCGAGTGGATGCTGGGGCCGGCTGCCGGGTGATCAACAACGGGCGTCAGACGCGGCTTTGACCCGGTCGGATCATCTTCGACAAACGCGGCCGACTTTGGTCTGTGAGCTTCCTTGCACTGCAGGTACTGCGTTGGTTGTGCCTGGTGAATTATTCGCGGAGATTGCATGAGTGCAGATATCCACATTGCGACTGCAGACGAAGGCTTGCACACTACCCTGCTGGCAGCGGGAGGCCCCCGATCTTTCTACCCCCCTCGATGACGGGCGGAGCGGCTCACTTTTGGGGCGCTGCTTACGGCCTCTTTTGAACCTGCTTACTGCCTTTCCTAGAGCTGCACGCCAATACTAGCGGCCTTGCATTAATTGAGGTCTTCATCAGTGGTGTTTACGAAGTGCACAATGGAGGGCGGATTCGGAGAGACTGTGACATGGTGCTCTGGTGGATGTGTGGTGCGCAGCGATTTGACTGGGGAGGCACATGTAACTGCTCGGGGATATGGAGAACTATTGGCGGCTATTGTCTCCCTTCACTCCGAAGTGCTACACTCTGCTAAAATCCTGATCGACAAGGTGGATGATCTAACAAGTGCTCGTGGAGGCTCTAAAATGGCCGCCTCGTTAGACAGTAGCGAAATTCTTTGTTCTTTGTCTGACCGCAACAAGATGGCGGCGTTGCGTAGCGGTGCCTGCCCAGCGACCCCAGACCCCGAGATGCCTCTTGCTGCTGCTGTTTATTGCCCTGGCCGAAATGGAAAGTGCGGTCTGCAATTACGGCGAGTGCCCTACTCCAGCACTATGTCCCCATCTACCCGGAGATCGCTCCAGGAGGGGCCTGACAATGGGATTTTCATCCTTGGATCGACCTTGCTGTGCACCACTGGTGTGGGGTACTCCTGGCCCAGCTGGTTCTCATTGACCTTGTATGTACGGGACATGGTTGTGTGCTCCAGATGATGTTTCCCGTTTGGACTACCGTGTACATCTCCCGGGCTCCTCTGGGTTTCCGTGGTTAGCAGCGGAGGCGGAGAAAGAACGGGACAGGGGTGAACACTTCTTACTATGGTCTACAGATCTCCTGTTGCTGACCTGGGCTTGTGGGTGGTGTGTCACTGCTCCTGACTGTGCTATGTGTTGATTCTGGTACTCTAATTCATCCTGATTTTACTGTTTCATTTCACCGGGCTTCTCCTCCTGTGTTATTGCTGGCTTTGCGGGACGGTGGGGCAGAGGGACGGGTGGTGGGCTCCTCCCCACCTTTCTTATTTTTGAGAGTTATAGATTAGGATTCTTTTCTTACTCTCTATATTTCGGGACTCCTTTTACTGGGCGACAGTCACATTGCTAGGGGGGGTTGGGCCGTAGCCAGCTGCATTTGTGCAGGGTGGGGGGTGGCGAGGGTTTTTTTTTTGTTTTTTTTCCTTTAGGTTCTATGGGCCCTCTATTCTTTTTTCCTTTTTCCTTTTCTGGGTTTAGACTTTGTGCATGTGCGCTAGGCGGCGAATCTGGCACTTTATTACAGTTCCTATTTGTCAATCTTGCTTCTATGACGCCAGATCTAACTCATTGTGCTTCGATATCCTGCTTCTGTCTATCCTACAGAGAAAATCTTTAAAATTAGACCTCATTGGGCGTGGCTTGGCGGGCGAAGATGGCGGTCGCAGCCTTGTAGAGCTCCCGCCGGCCCGGACCTAATCCGATCATTTATCCTGGCCCCCGAGCCCACTGTTGATACCCAGTGGTTGGCATCGATCTGGCGAAGTCTCCTGTCTACTTTGGTGTGTCGATCCTGCATTTCTTCCCTTCCCGTGGTCGGAGGGAGGCGACGGCGACGTGCGGCCTGGTGACCGGCCGGAGACCGGGGTCCTCGAGTTTCGCGACGCCTGGTGGCGGTTGCGATCTGGCGGGTGTAGGTGGCATCCGCTGCGCCGCCCTTGGCTCAACTTTACAGCTACGATCGCCTGGACATCAGGACGGCGCCACTGGCTCCTACTCTATGAGAGGACGACTCTTCCCCTGTGTGACCAGAGAGGGGCGACGACACAGCGAGGCCCCGTGGCCGGCTGGAGATTGGGGTCATTGTGCTCCGAGGCGGCCGGTGACAGACTGGCGGACGGTGGTGGCATCCGCTGCACCGCTCTTGGCTCGGCCTGTTGGCTGCGGCGACCCACGGATCACGGAGCCGCAGCTTATTTCTGAGCTTTGGACGGCCGCTCGTGGCGACGAGTGTGGGCGAGGCCTGTCCTGCCTGGGTGAAGCCGGGTCCTCGATTTTCACGACACCTGATCTGTGCCGACCGGCCCGCCATCTTCTTTGTGGCTTCATTGCTGCCGTTCCATCCAAGACTTGCGACAGTGCCCTACGGTCCCGGGGTGTTGTCCGCCCTGCCCGGCGTGTGCCATGACCAGAGATAGAGGAGGTGGCCCGCCTAAACATGGCCCCATCGACAAATTCACCGGGCCGAGTGGCGGTTCTGGGGCGGCCGGTGGCAGCGGTGGCCCTGGACCGGACAATGCAGCTATACTGGCGGCCATCACCCAGTCCCGGGACATGCTTGATGCCAAAATTGGGGCGGTCGGGGCGGATGTCACGCTCCTGCGCCAGGACCTCCGCAACGCGGTGGAGCGGATCACTGGGGCTGAGACCCGCATCACAGCGACCGAGGGTGACATTGGGGCCCTGAAGAAATGGTTGGCGGAGGTGGAGGGAGTTCAAAAGAAACTGGCGGCCCGTGTGGAAGATGCCGAAGGGCACGCGCGGAGAAACAACCTCCGCTTCATTGGCTTTCCGGAGCGGTGCGAGAAGGACAACACGGAGAGGTTCCTGACCCAGTGGCTGGAGAGCTGGCTCCCCGAAGGGGCACTGTCTACGTGCTTCGTGATCGAGAGGGCCCACAGAGCTCTGACCCAGCGGCCGCCGGAGGGTGAGCGCCCGCGGCCAGTCATCGCCCGGCTGCTCAATTACCATGACCGGGATGTTATCCTGCGGGAGGCGAGGAACAAGGGCTCGCTCGCCTTCGAGAATCATACCATCATGATTTTCCCGGACTACACGAAGATGGTGCAGCAGCAGAGACAATCCTTCATGGACGCTAAGGCTAAGCTGAGAGGACTCAAGCTCCAATACTCTCTCCTGTATCCGGCCCGCCTGCGGGTGGTGTATCAGTCCCGGACCCATTTCTTTGATTCACCGGAGGAGGTGTTCCGCTGGACCGACGAAGCGGTGCGACTCCGGCCGCACCCCCAGCCGGGACTGGACCCGGGCAGGTCCCAGGGATCGTCGCCAGAGCGGACGGATCGCCCGAACAGGAAGGGCCGCCATCGGAGGTCTCGCTCTAAGAAGAGGTTGGCCTCCGCCAGTGCATCGCAGTCGGGTGGTGCCAGGGACTCGGAGCACTCCGATGCGGGCAGCTGAACATTGCTGGGACTAGATTCTTTTTGCTGTACGTTGTATTGCCCTACTGTGGCTGGTGAGACTGTTCTATTCTGTCTTTTGTATGCCGGTCGGTTCCCATGTGAGGGCTCCAGTTGCTTTTCATGGGGACACTGTGGGGCTCGGGGGGTACCGTTTGTGGGCCTCAGACCCTCACGGATGTGAGTGTTGTTGGGGGGGGGTGGTGTGTGTGTGCAATGGTTGGGTTGTTGGGATCCATTGGTATGGCGGGCCCTGGGTCCTCTGTTTTGGACCCGGGTCTCTCCATGCCGCGACAGATACTTCAAAGTTTTCTGAGGTATTGGGGTGGTGGGTGTGGGGTGTGGGGGGTGGCTCTTGTGTTGCTAATGTTGGGGGAGTTCGGGGTCGGGGGGGGTTGCTGAGTGCATGGGCTGGGGGGGTGGGACCGCACGTGTCTAGGGCTTTGATTTTTGTTGATTTGCGGGTTGCGCCAGGGTGGGAAGGAGGGCCGGATTCTAGACTTTGTGATGATATTGGCTGATACTGTGACTTTGTCTCCTCAAAAGACTCTGCGGGTTGTGACATGGAATGTGCGGGGTATCCTGGATAAAATCAAGCGTGGGGCTGTGCTGCGATGGGGGAAGAGGGAGATGGTGGATGTGCTTCTGCTCCAGGAGACTCACATGCTGGGTTCTAAGGCCCTTAGCCTCCAGAGGTTTGGATATCAACAGGTTTATCATGCGGGCTTCACGAGGGGGTCGCGGGGGGTGGCCATACTGGTACACCGTAGGGTGGCTTATGTTCATGAGAAACAATGGATTGATCCTCAGGGCCGGTCTTTATCAAGGGCCTGCTGGGTTCCGAGCCAGTGGTTTTTGGTAGTGTGTACGCCCCTCCCCCCCTGCAGTGGGCCTTGTCCGAGAGGCTGTTCGCGCTGTGGGATGAGATTCCGGATGTTCTGACCATGGTGGGGGGCGATTGGAACGAGGTTATGGATGTGGGCCTAGATCGCCTGAGACGAGCTCCTGTTATGTCTGACCCCCCCCCCCCCGCGGCCGCTCCCACCAGATTGTGTGCGACTGTGAGCGGTCTGGGCTGGATTGATGTTTGGCGGCATTTTCACCCTGCGGTGCGTGCATTCACGTATGTGTCGGCGGTGCATGGGTCCTTTTCGAGACTGGATTATTTGTTTGTGCCAGGTGCCTGCCTGAGTCGCGTCAGGGATGCCGTGATACTCCCCAGAGGCCTCTCGGACCATTCCCCTGTCCTAGCCACCGTGACCCTCCCCTCTAAACGACAACCTTTTCGCTGGCGTATGTCCTCCTGGCAGCTGCAGCGGCCGGA